>NC_044985.1:104653104-105318895 GCF_008728515.1 Papio anubis | reverse complement strand
ACTTGAATTCATATCTCTAATAGAATTAATTTATTGAAAATCAAATTAATATTTCTTTAATCTCAAAATTTACTAAAGAAAGTCATAATCATTCTTATGTGAAATTCAGGCGTGAGGGAAAAAAAGGAAAATACCTTAAAAATTTGTAGAGCCTTAGGTATCTGTTTCATTGAGCTGTTATATCAGGCAATATTGAAATCCATAATTTTTTTTTTTCGATAGCCAATTTTCGGTGCTCTAAGTAGATGAATTAGAACAAAGATTAGAGTAAGAATAAGGGATCTTTAAGGAAATAACATTTTTTAAAGAGGAATTATTGTGATTACAGGTTGCTGTACTGCCTTCTATTTTTAAGTTGTCATCTCTTATCGAATTGAAATAATGTATTTGTTTGTTTCTAACAATGCTCTATTGTGATTAATCAAAAATTCATATTAGCTTCCACCTGAGGGAAGTTCAAAGAAAAACTTCAGCCAAATTAAATTTAAAGGAGCTTAATTGAGCAATGAATGACTCGTGAATTGGCAGCCCCCAGAATCACAGCAGATTCAGATAGACTCCAGCGCAGACATGTGTTGGAAGGATTTATAGACAAAAAACGGAAGTGACATACAGACATTGGAAGTGAGGTACAGAAACAGCTGGATTGGTTACAGGTTGGCGTTTGCCTTATTTGAACACAGTTTGAACAGTCAGCAGTGTATGAGAGGTTGAAGCATGGCTTCTGGGATTGGTCAAGACTCAGCGATTGTTATAGGTGCATACCCCTAAATTAGATTGTCAATTTTGTCTACCTATTAAGTTAGGTTATAGTTCTTCCACAAGGACTCAAATATAGAAGTACAGAGTCATTCTGGGGCCATTTTGAGTTCACTTTAACGGGGAAAACTGTAATGATAAAACTAAGTAAAAGTTTCCAAGGGTATTTTTGTCAAACCTGGTAGCAACGTCTACACTTCAAAACAGAATGCATTATGTTTTTTTGTTTTTTTGTTTTTTTTTTTCAAAAATACAGAAGCCTATCACTTGTCTTACCAGTTACTTCCATGGAAATTTGGTGGCCTCATTGCTTTTGTATGGAGCCCTGAAGAGAGAGAACCCCAGGATTATCAACTAGAGATCAGAGCGAGCAATCTTGATTCCCATTACCTTTATACATATATGAAGCAGAGCTGCTTTTAAGTAGAGTTTATGACAGTGGAATTTACTCTTCAGAGAAGTAAATTAAACTAGAGAGTTTGGTTGAATGTGTTTAGTTTACTTACTTTGGAACTTTTACTGTTTAAGCTCACTCCCTCCAAACTCACCAAAGAGAAATAGCTCCTCAAATAATCAGATGATCTGTTCTAATGGCAAGATGGGAAAATAATAAGTTATCTCCCCCATTGCGTTCTTTTTGTTTGTGTTTAATATTTTTTTTTTTTTTGAGGACGGAGTCTCTCGC
Source organism: Papio anubis (assembly GCF_008728515.1). NCBI lineage: Eukaryota > Metazoa > Chordata > Mammalia > Primates > Cercopithecidae > Papio > Papio anubis. Next base: position 105,317,451 of record NC_044985.1, on the reverse strand, counting down.
TTGTCACTTCAGGCTGGAGTGCAGTGGCTGGACTGCTCACTGTAGCTCACTCGGCTTACGCCATTCTCCTGCTCAGCCTCCCGAAGTTGGGACCACAGCTCTCACCTCACCTCGGGCGGCTTTTTTGTATTTTTTAGTAGAGACAGGCCAATTTTATGGGATTATACTACATTCTGTTCTTGAAAGAGCAAATCAATTTTCAGCACAGATTTTTTCTGTCACTTTTTTTCATTGTCTGTTTTTCTGAAAACTACCTCCAAGGTAAGAGGGGAAAAATGGAAGGAGATGGAACATAGAAAATAGGATAGAATTGGGCCTTGCCAGAGGAGATGATCTGAATTATGAACTATTGGTTGAAAGAAGAAACCTCCAAAGCCAATACAATAATTTATTGTAACTTTAGAAGTGTGTTTAAATTGTCTAAATAAAAATAAATTTTTGGCTGGGCATGGTGGCTCAAGCCTGTAATCCCAGCACTTTGGGAGGCCAAGACGGGTGGATCACAAGGTCAGGAGATCGAGACCATCCTGGCTAACACGGTGAAACCCTGTCTCTACTAAAAAATACAAAAAAACTAGCCGGGCAAGGTGGAGGATGCCTGTAGTCCCAGCTACTCCGGAGGCTGAGGCAGGAGAATGGCGTGAACCTGGGAGGCGGAGTTTGCAGTGAGCTGAGACCGCGCCACTGCACTCCAGCCTGGGCGACAGTGAGACTCCATCTCAAAAAAAAAAAAAAAAAAAAAAAAATTTTTACATACTGCCAATCTTGTCTATAGTTACTAAACTGCAGATGCTGTGAGTTAGACTTCAATCTTGGGGTTTCTACTGCATGTTAATAACAGAAGAAATAAAAACAATAATGGAGAAGTTATCCCATAGTGTTTTAGAAATTATATCCAGTCTTATTTAAAAACAAAACAAAAATCTTGAAGTTTTCTGAAAATCTATTGGTCATTCCCATCTTCCTCTCTTGCAGCCAGGCACCGTGCTATAGGAATAATGAGTTACTCTTAGTGCGTAGCTTATACGCAGCACACACTGTCTTCTATCCTCCTGTGTGTTATCTCATTTCATCGCCATTTCAGCCCTATAGATGAAAACATTGAAGTTAAGAGAAGTTAAATAGTTTGTTCAAGTTCACACATCTAATAAGGGGCAAAGCTAAAAACCAAGTTCAGGCCTTTCCCATTATGTCTCCCACTGCCCTTGCTATCAGTTATTCTGCAGGGCAAAAAGAGACCACCAGACAGTGAGTATGTATGTCAGACAGAAAAATAACCATTGATTTGTCTGTAGTTTGTTTTGTGCTTTTGTCATTCTTTACTTACATTCTTGCTGTTGTTGGCTGTGAAACGTCTCTGTCCTAAATATTTTAACCTTTCTAAATGGATGTCTGGTATATTCCTTTATAAACTTGATGAAGGTAACCAAAATTAAACATTTCAATTTTATTTCAACCTTTACATCTCTACTCTCTCCCCTACAGCCATTGTAAAATAATGTTCTGAAGCGACTGAAGACCAGGATTAAGTCAGAGCCAAAGAACTCAGTACATCTTTTCTGAATTCTCAGAGGTTTACTAGAGAAAGTAAAACTTTGTATGAATGAGATAAACTTGAATTTCTGGTGATGCAATCGTGTTTTGGAATTTAGTCTCCTTAGAGTGCACAAAAAAATCTCGAAATAACTAAGTTTGAGTATTTAGTAATTGTTGTTGTTGTTGTTGTTGTCTGTTGTTTGAGATGGAGTTTTGCTCTTGTTGCCCAGGCTGGAGTGCAGTGGCGCAATCTCAGCTCACTGCAACCTCCGCCTCCCGGGTTCAAGCGATTCTCCTACCTCAGCCTCATGAATAGCTGGGATTACAGCCATGTGCCACCACACCTGGCTAATTTTGAAATTTTAGTAAAGACAGGGTTTCTCCATGTTAGTCAGGCTGGTCTCAAACTCCTGACCTCAGGTGATCCGTCCACCTAGGCCTCCCAAAGTGCTGGGATTACAGGTATGAGCCACTGGGCCCGGACTTAATTATTTAGTAATTTTTAACAACAATCAGGTTGTACTATTCTGATTTTACTATCCAGAAAACAGAAGAGTATCAAATGAACACTTGAAATCAAATAAGTAAGAATTAACTGTATCATTTAATACTTGTGAAACACAGTATCAAAAAACAGCAATGATCAGCTCACAATGTTGATGTCAGAGGATAACTACTTACTTGAGACAGTATTAGTTTGGTAAGTTTCCTTTGAATTTCATGGTGTAATCTTTAGCATAGCAGAGTTCTGTGTGTGAGTTTCATCTCTTTTCCTTTCTCTTTGGTGGCAATCCATTTCTATAAGGATATTTCACTCCAGGCTCTGTTCCATAATTTGGGGGGCATTACAGGGCACATTCATATTGATTTGAGAAATAATTTAGATTTTATATTTCAAACTTGAGAAATAATTTAAATTTCATATTTCAAACATGTCAGATTTCTTTTCTTTCTTTTTTTTTTTTTTTTTTTTGGTTGTTGTTGTTGTTGTTTTGAGACAGAGTCTCACTCTGTTTCCCAGGCTGGAGTGCAGTGGCACGATGTTGGCTCCCTGCAACCTCAGTCTCGCGGGTTCGAGTGATTCTCCTGCCTCAGCCTCCAGAGTAGCTGGAATTACAAGCGTGGGCCACGCCGCCTGGCTAATGTTTGTATTTTTCAGTAGAGACAGGGTTCACCATGTTGGACAGGCTGATCTCAAGCTTCTGACCTCAGGTGGATCAGCCTGCCTTGACCTCCCAAAGTGCTGGGATTACAGGCATGAATCACCACGCCTGGCCTCAAACATGTCAGATTTCTGTCATGCCCTCTCCCCACTCCACAATGAATTCCAAAACCAATTGTTCTTCTCCTGATAATGATTTGTCCCTTTAGCATTTGGGTATTAGAGAAAGGATGAGGTGGTCTGAACCTATTTGAGATGAACTGCATTGTTAAGTTTTTACTTAGACTCGGGTCTATTTACAGTTAAGCAGTGGTTCTCAAAATGTGTCTCTGGACCAGCAATGTTGTCATCAGGTCCAGGGACACGTTTTTCCTGGGAGCATATAAGAAATGCAAATTCTCAGTACTCACCAGACAATCATAAACTAGGAGTGAGGACCAGCAATTGGTCTTTTAACAAATCCTTTGTTCAAGTCATTCTGATACATGCTAGACTCTGAGAAGGAAGATTAGAAACTACTGATCTTCTGAGATTAGAAGCTTCTGAGGTGAGAAGTTTGGCATTCTTGCTGAATTTGGATTCAGGTCATCTCCAGTTTAAAAACTTTTCCTTAGTTAACTAATGTCCCAAACTAGAGCTTAGGCCACACCTGAGAGACGTGTTACATCTTTCAAAGATCTTGAACACTTTTTATTTTCTCTGTCTTTATCTCAGACTTGGGGTTGAGAGTAAACCCATCTTCACAGGCAAAAGATTAAGGCATTGTTTGTCTATATCAGTCATCAACACAAAGCATTTCAATTGCTATCGTAGTTGTTTCGTGAACTTAGTGGCTCAGAAATAAAAAAAAAAAATCAGTATCATTCTTTCATTTCATAGATGAAAACAGTTTAAGCTCAGGATCCTCAGGAAAGAAAAACCCTAAAACAATGTAAATATAAAATTAATCATAATTTATAATTGCAGAAATTTGAACTTACTAAAATAAATTGTCCCCAGAATGGTGTAGGAATAGCTCCCAAATCAGGCCATACCATTTAATCAAAAAAAGAAAATCATTTGAAAAGTGGTTTTACTTATAATGGTACTGAGTAAAATCAGCTTTTCCAGTAAGATAGTTGATGAAAAGTTTACTCATTTGCAGCGATGGCAAGAACATGCACTTTGTTACACTTTGTGATTCAAAACTTAGGGAGGCACTGCAGAGTAACAGAGGAACCACGGCGTAGAGGCTCAATCCTGGCATGCTCCAGAAAGGACCCGTGGACAAGTTATTCATTTCAAAAATGAACATGTCCTACAAGACCACTGGTTGGCAAAGTATGACGCCTGGGCAAAATCTGGCCTGCCACCAGTTTTTGTATGATCTGAGAGCTAAGGATGTTTTTTAATAGATGACATTTGGAATTGATTTGGTAATAATGAACATTTTCTTTGAAACCAAATTAAGTGAAATGTTCTCTCTCCAACAAAGAATTCCATTCTCCTCACTAATAAATCTGTTTTGCAAAAAAGTACTTAATGGTTTACTATTATATTTTGAATTCTATCACTAAAAAAAAAATTGTAAAAATTTGTTTTCTATCTTGTTACGTAAATACCTTCATCATATCCTTGGTCTTCCTCTTGACCTCTGGCTCTTTACAGAAATGTTTGCCCATCCCTGGATGAGATGATTTTTAAGGTCCCTTCAACAATCTAATTTTTAACTATTCTCGACAGATAGCAGTCAAATCACTTGTAGAATGCAGGCGATTTGGACAATATGGATTTGCCAGCATTTGGCTGTTCATGAATGGAAGAGAGATGGGTCCACTAACAGTCCCAATTGTCCATCTTCACCTTGCATGTTTGAAAAGAAAGAGAAGAGATCTATAGCATATTAGTTTAAGCCATATTGGCTGTGTTAGAAAATCCACCCTGCCTTGGGCAAATCCTCAACCTTTGTGCCTTAATATTCCATCTGTACTATGGAGAATTTATTGGTTAATGTTCACACCTTCCCCAAAGATGGCTGGGGCTTGTACATATTCACAAAAACTTCAAAAGTTGTAATGCTTTTTGACAGATATTTTTTCTTTCCCATCGTTTTTTCTTACATTATTAACCTAAGAAATAGTTTAACAAATGAAAAATTTATCAAAGAACTAATGTAATAACGGTCATTAAGTGACTTTGATATTTCTAACATAGATTCCTAAGCATACTGGATATACTATGTATCCAGTACACAAAAGGCAGAGTTCCGCATGGAACCATTTTGGTCATGTGTGCCCCTAATATCATGCCCACAAGATAGGGTTGGAGAGACCTATAAGCCTCTCTTTGCCAAATATTGTATGGGGACCAGCTCGCATAATGGTTCAGATTCTCCTTAGAGAATCAACGTTAGAATTTCCAGACCTTCAAGCGACTCTAAATTAAGGTGCAAATTTGTTACCTGGGAAGGTAATTTTTAACTCCCCATTAATGTCCATTTGTTAGTACTTTAGCCCAAATTAGGTTTTTAAAATTAGCTAGCTGGCTGAGAGCAGTACTTGAGGAAGTGAATCAGATTCTTCTAAGTAGGTTCAGCGTAAGTTTTGAAAATAAGTCCTTGGGTGATTGTGATACATCCTCCTTCACTTTCAGCACCCTGCATTGGCAAGAATGCATCTGTGTGCACATGGGAGCACACATGCAAGACTTAATACTCTAGCTTCTAGAGCAGCATTGTCTGATAGTGATATAATGCAAGCCACATAGATAATTTTAAGTGTTTTAGTAGCCACATTGAAAAATAAATTTTAGGCCGGGCGTAATGGCTCACTCCTGTAATCCCAGCACTTTGGGAGGCTGAGGCAGACAGAACACGAGGTCAGGAGTTCGAAACCAGCCTGCCCAACATGGTGAAACTCTCTCTTCTAAAAATTTAAAAATTAGCCGAGCATGGTGGCAGGCGCCTGTAATCCCAGCTACTTGAGAAGGCTGAGGCAGGGGAATCGCTTGAACCTGGGAGGCGGAGGTTGCAGTGAGCTGAGACTGCACCATTGCACTCCAACCTGGGCAACGAGAGCAAAACTCTGTCTCAAAAAAAATTTAAAAAAAAATAAATAAATTTTAAAGGTGAAATTAAGTTTAATAATTTAAGTATACATTTAAAACATTATTGCTTTCAACATGTAATCCAAATAAAAATTATTAGTGATGGTTTACTTTTGGGATACTAAGTGTTTGGTATCTGATGTGTATTTTAAAATACTCACAGCCAGTATTAATTGACCAGCCACATCTTAAGTGCTCAGTAACCACATGGGGTGGGCAGTTATTTTAATGGACAGTGCAGCTCTGAAGGGCCTTGAACTGGAAAGTGGGTCACAGAGAGCAAAGTGTGGCTGATAAAGGCAGCAAGGGGATGGGCTGGGGGTGCAAATAGAAGTTGGGACCAGCCCAGATCTTCACCCCTTCATTATATCCAAGTCATATTTTTGCTGAAGGTCAGACCTAACTCTAGGTAACTTAACCTTGTTTACATAAAAACTTTTGGAAAAACATAAGCACTGGAGTTAGATGCTTGGCTTTACCACTTAGCTGTATGACCTTGAACGAGTTACTGAAAACCCTGTTTCTTCATCTGCAAAATGGGAGCAGTGATAATGCCTCAAGCTCACAGAATTATTGTGACAATTAAATGACCAGTGAGCATAAAAACAACGAACACTCAATGACTACTTGATATTTATTTTCACAATTGCTATTATTAACTTCTCTTAGGCACTAAATTAGTTTTAAAATGAACTATAAAGACAATCAGATACTATCAATTATTCTAAATTTCTAAAAAGCAGAAAAATGACATAGGCATATATATATAGAAATTTTTTCAAATAGTAGGTGTAATCAGCTCATTAAATTGGGCGTTATACTGTCATGTACACACATCAATGCACCAAAAACCCAGAAGATACTACATTACCAAGACTATCTTAAAATTCAACGTTGTTATGGTAGTAGGTGAGCCAATTTGAAAGAAGTGTTGGTTCTTCTTTTTCCTCCTCCTCCTTCTTTTTGTGTTTAAAGCCCACAGGAAGAAATAAAGCAAAACTAAAGGAATTGAATGCAAAGTTTGCATCGTACATGTGAACTAATCTTTTCTCCATGGCATATCTAGAAGATCAAGTAAGACACCCATTCATATGGTTCATTAACTAGTGAAACCAGTGGAAATAGGGCAGGAGGAAGTAGTTGCTTGCTCACAAAGTCGTTAGTATTCAAAAATACAGTCTAGCAGTTCTCACGTAAAATAGAAGGATGAAAAATACTAACAGTCAATGCGTTATGCCAAGTACATCTTTCACAGGGGTTTTGTTTAGAATGAAGGAGATAGTGAAAGTTTTAAGATGCTAGTAAGTAGTGAATAAATGCAGAATGTACTTACACATTTATGTACCAAATGCTGGAAGGCTGTGCACCACATAGAGCAAAGAAATGTACTAAACCATCAATTTACTAGGTCATTTTAAATGTAGGCAGCAAAATGGCCGTGTGCGTGAAAAGCCACTACTACATTTTAAGAGAGCCTTTGTAAGAATCCTGAAATATTAATAACATGGTCTTAATGTAGTTGGAGACAAAAAAATGTGTTAAGGGTAGCAAGGGCTGCCGAGAACAGCACAATGACAATTTTGTATTTTCTGCCTGTGCTTATAAAAGCAAAAGGAAAAGAGCGTGTGTTTAAAGAACAGCAGCCTTCAATTTTCCAAATTGGTATAAAACTGTATTTCCCAAATGAATTCACATATATTTATTCCTGGTGACATATTAATACCAGCTTTGAGGAAAAATAGGAAAAAATAGAAACTAGCATATGCACTTTTTTCTTATTCACATAATATATACAACAAGTTTTTGCACTGTAAGAAATTTAATGAAATTGAAGGATACATTTTCCATTGTGATTTTTGCAAAAGATGAGTTTAATTTTTTAACTGGAAGTAGTGTTATCAGAATAGCTTTTCAAATATGCTATTTGGACTTTGTGATGATCAGCCACTGGACAGATTTTTGTCCTTGTCGATCTTCCACTCCCGCTGTGAGTTTTTCCATTTTGATGCTTGTTGAAATTGAGGGGTGCATGAGAATCAGTCAGTAATATGCAGTTTTCTGCCAACATTCAGATGTGAAAAAAAGAAAAATGAAAGCATTTTGTGCCTTCTTTGCAGTCCTGAGTGGCCACGAGTTGCTTTTGTCGACTGCGACTGACTGAGTGACAGGTGGGACCCAGCGGGTTTGTGTTCCTGTTCAGAGGCTCATTGTGTTTGATGTGGGCAAGCCGGGCTTGACCCCCAGTCCTTCTTCCTGCCAAAGTCAGGGTTTCTGATTTTAATCAAAACCCTAGGGCCATCTTAAGCATGACCAAAAAAGCACCTTGCAAGTTGAACCTTATCTAATTATGCAATGTGTATAAACTTGAGACACATAAATCTCAGTCATTGGAGCAGCTTGTTTTTCTAAGATGCTCCGGTCCAGTGAAAGACGAAAGCAAATAAGGGAGAGATTGATCTCCCAGCGCTTGCTTTTATTGTCAGTGCTCCACACGTCATAAAGTTTTGGCTTGTTAAAGGAAATTCCATAAACAACTTCAGTTAGTAAGAGTGAAGTAACCGTGTGCCTTCCTGAGCCCCTGCTAAATTCCCTTTCCGCTTGCCATTACAAGAGTATGATTAAGAAAATGCCAACAGGATATGTGAGTGGGTGGAACAGACTTCAGTTGGAAGCCGTACAGATGCTTGACGGATGAGTAGTGACAGTGAGATGATGGCCCTATCTCCAGAGAGAATCAAGCAGTTGCATGGATCTCTTTCTAGCACTCGTTTCAATAAGTTCTGCTGTGTTGCTAGCATGGCTGTTCTGTTTTGGCTGCCAGGCTGATGGAAAACGTCTGATAGGACCTTCTCCCCACTGCTGTTTCTGACAGTATAGACACGTCCTAAGGACGTGATGAATGAAAAGCAATGAGAGTGAATTATGCTGGAAAGATTGTGGGTTACTGGCACATTTTCTTTGAACGTCTGGTGTTATGAAATAACTTTATTCTTAATAGCCTTGTCTCTGTGGGTTTAGTGCTGATGGTGTTAGTCAATTTTTATGTGGGATTGAGACAGATTTGAGAGGTGATCATGAAAGCCTTAGGGGAAGAAAAAAGAATGGGGAGCAAGTAGTCATTATTTTTTATTATGAGTTTCCCCAGAATTAGTGAGTTTTTCCACACTAGTAAAAGTAGTCCTTAGTGTCAGTATGATGACAGTGTCAGTGTGATGTTTATGAAGATGAAGTCATGGAAAGCATGTCAGGTGTACAAAAAACTATATGGCCCGTGTTCTTTACACCAGACTCTTGGGGGGTGTGTGCATGGAGGGGGAAGGGTGCTGGAAAAATGGAAAGAGGGAAAAATAGCAGGGTTTTATGAACTCGAAAATAGACACAAAATATTCACTGATCAAAAAACACATCTTAGCGTACTATATTCCAAAATCTACAGTTGATAGTCTTTATTATTTCACCCTGAAACTGTGACCCGTGCCTTACAAACTCGTCTTTTTTACTTGGTTGCCTTTGTTGATCTTTCGATTTGGTTCTTTCTGTAGCTGTAATTAGGAAATAATCAGAAACTGGTTTTTTTGTTAGCTCTTGGATACACTTCCCACTGGTTGGCTAAAGGCTACACTCGGAAATTCCATAGCATGTGACTAAGCATACAGGCTTTGAGGGCAGAACACTGGGGTCAAAGCTGGGTGCTGACACTTACCAGATGTATGGTCTTGTGCCCGCAATTAACTGCTCAAAGCTGAAATTCCTCACTTCTAAGGTAGAGATAATGCCTGTAGAAAAGGGGTGCTGTAAGAATTAAGCAGCATCATGTGTATAAAGGGTATCTGGCACATAGAAAGGCGTTCAGTAAACTTTGCTGTGCTTTTACTTGATTATGCCAGGTTTAAGAAAATTTCTTCCCTTGGACTTCTTGTCACCTGACCAGGAATGTTAATGGCCCTTAAAGAACGACTATACTCAATGAATGTTTTTGGTTGCATTACCTGCATTTCAAGCCACATGATCGCTGATGATCAGCAAGAATGTCTCCCTTCTTCTGAATCAAAGAGGTGGCTTTGCATTTTTGCATTGCTGTATTTGCAGGGGTTTATATTTGTTTGTTTTTTTCTTCTTCCCTGCAGCTTGCAAAATTGGATATTACAAGGCTCTCTCCACGGATGCCACCTGTGCCAAGTGCCCACCCCACAGCTACTCTGTCTGGGAAGGAGCCACCTCGTGCACCTGTGACCGAGGCTTTTTCAGAGCTGACAATGATGCTGCCTCTATGCCCTGCACCCGTAAGTTGTATGCTCATCTCTCATTCCTGTGATGCCAACAGCTTTCATTCACACCTAGCAAGGCACTGCTAGATCTTGTCCCGGGATAATCATGCTGGGGCCACTTGAGATCAAACATGCATCCTTTCTCAATCATAGCCCGGGAAATGCTTGTAAAAAGAAAGGGTCTTTCCCACTGTTTCTGGTTGCCTTCAGTGTGCACGGCTGCCTACAGACTACTTGGTGGAGAAGAGATTGACTGTTTAGAGGTTGTCTGACAGTGTGGTTAGAGCTGAGATTGGAATTTATAAGTGGCTTTGCCATTGCACTGAGGACTCGGGGAAGGTTGACAGCTGGCAGAAGAAACAGGTAGACAGCAGGGTTTGGGAATGTGGTTTCAGTCTGTAAAGGACAGCTCAGTGTGCACTGAGATCATTGCTTATGTTGTCATTACACTTCTTCCTTCTCTACTCATAGTTTTGTATTCATAGCACTTAGGCCCAAATCCTAATAAATGCTTGTTTAATGATAGCATTTAATAAATGCTGGGTTAATGAATGAATGAGGCTGGGAAGCTTGGTATGAAGAGCAGGAGTGAGGAAATCTTTTCTCACACTTTATATGGACAGTGTTCCTAGGTATTACCATTCCTTTCATGTACCCTTGGGGCTTCACAGACCCTACAATGACTGTGACCTTGATCGGAACAGGGAGCACTGGGCCCATGAATTTCCATTAGGTGAATCTGTGCTTGGAGGGATAGCCTCTGGCTCAGCTCAGAGACCTTCCACAGACTTTGAGTTTGTTTCCCAGCCTGTTGTGTAGCTGGGTGACTGTTGAGTCTCTTCAGTCTGTTTTCTCACCTGGAGAATGGAGTTAATAACAGTACCTCCTAATGGTTGTTGGTGTTAAACAGCCTTATGTTGTTTATGTGCTATGTAAATCGTATAGGACGATGCCACTTTCATACATTTTAGCTTTGGCCGGGAGCAGTGGCTCACGCATGTAATCCCAGCACTTTGGGAGGCTGAGGTGGATGGATCACCTGAGGTCAGGAGTTCGAGACTAGCCTGGTCAACATGGTGAAACCCCGTCTCTACTAAAAATACAAAAATTAATTGGCATGGTGGCTGGCGCCTATAATCCCAGCTGCTTGGGAGACTGAGGCTGGAGAATCACTTGAACCCAGGAGGCAGAGGCAGAGGTTGCAGTTAGGTGAGATCGCACCATTACACTCCAGCCTGGGTGACAAGAGCAAAACTGTGTCTCAAAAAAAAAAAAAAAATATATATATATATATATATATACACACATACACACACACACACACACACACATATATTAGCTTCAGTTACCATTATCAGTATTATTCTTTTGTTTCCTAACTACTACAAACTGTATTTTGGCCAATCTGGAGCTAACAACCCTGCAAATAAAAGTTTTTTGGGTATTCGAGCACTTTGGGCCACTGGGAAATCAAGTCCTATCTTTAAAGTGACTGGAGTGAGACTCCAGGTCTCTCTGACTTTATATTCAAATTGCTATAACTTCCAGAGTTTCTTTCATAATGAGAGATAATAATGATGATGACAATTTTATAATTATGCCCAGGTAATGTAATAGGTACTTGAAAAAATCTTAATATTTGGTTCATAATATAAGAAATCTGTAAGGTAGATGTAATCTTCATCTTATAGAAAAGGTAACTGCAAGCTCAGAGATGTTAAAACATGCCCAAGATCACACACTGCCTTGGATAGAGTCGTACAACCTGAAGACTCACACAGTTTCTATTTGCTGGGAGATTCTCTTGCTGGCTGTCCCAAGTCAAGCAGAAACATTCAGAGTTAAGGAGAATCCTAGGGTCAGCCTCAGATGTAACTGTTAAAAAGTTTAGATGCAGTGGCTCACGCCTATAATTCCAGCACTTTGGGAGGCCAAGACGGGCGGGTTATTTGAGGTCAGGAGTTCAAGATAAGCCTGGGCAACATAGCGAAACCCCATCTCTACTAAAAATACAAAAATTAGCCAGGCGTGGTGGTGTGAGCCTGTAATCCCAGCTGCTCAGGAGGCTGAAGAACAAGAATCACTTGAACCTGAAGGCAGAGGTTGCAGTGAGCTGACATTGCAACACTGCGCTCCACCCTGGGTGATGGAGGAGACTCTGTTGTCTCGGGGGAAAAGAAGAGAAGAAAAAAAGACAAAAGAAAAAAAAATAGCCAGGACTGGTGCCTTTCACCTGTGGTTCCAGCTACTTGGGAGGCTGAGGCAGGAGGATTGCTTGAGCCCAGGAGGTCAAGGCTACAGTGAGCTGCATTCACATCACTGCACTGCAGCCTGGGTGACAAAAAAAGACCCTCTTTTTTAAAAAAAAAAAAAAAAAAAAAAACAGAAGAACTGTAAATGGGCAAGGATTGTTTCTGCTTTCTCCCTTTCCTGTTCCTCCATAGACTAAGTACTTTCTCTGGGTGGCCACTTTTGTTTGAACTCTTAAGTCCCAACCTTTTTCTTTTCCAATGTAAATATTTTCATGCTATGTTCCATTTGTGTGATTAGTTTAATAATAAACTCCCCATCTTTATCCACACCTGCTACCAACAATTTTCTTGTGGGAATCTGGGGCATAATAGTAAACTCAAGGGGAAGTGTTTGGGACTGACATTTTGATGATTGCCCTCAGTTTGCATCAGGTACTTCCCCACTTACTTTCCATGCAGATAAAGCCTTCTCTAGGCTGAGATTTGATTGTATTTTGAGTGTCATGAAATTTATCTCTGATGGCAGGAGGGCCTGGCTCTTTCTCCCAGGTATTTTTTAGTCTCATGATGCCGACCTGTTTAGCATTTAAGGGGAATGTGTGCCCATCACTTTATTACCAAGTATTGCTACTTGGGAGTTTAGGAAACCTCCAAAGATGGCCACGTCTGTGCTGCTAGAACATTTGATGTATGTGTAATAAGGGTGTGGTAGTTGAGCCCTTGGAATTGTGTTTTTCTGTAGGAAAAGCTGTTAGCTTTATCTTAAGGATGCAAAGGGGAAAAGGAAAAAATTTGATTTTAGCATATGGATGGACTAAAAAATCTAAAAATTAAAGTAACATTTGCATGTTTCAGAAGTCATTTTCTACAAGGTGAAGGGAAGGAAGGCTGGTGGCTTTTTGTGTCATTGTTAAAAGGTCCATGAAAATACCTGCTCTTGGAACTCCTTCTGCTACACTTCACTACTTCAAGGTCTTGTGCATTACTTTACTTACTTATTTATTCATTTTTTTTGAGATGGAATCTCACTCTGTCACCCAGGCTGGAGTGCAGTGGTGTGATCTCGGCTCACTGCAACCTCCACCTCCCAGGTTCAAGTGATTCTCCTGCCTCAGCCTCCTGAGTAGCTGGGACTACAGGCACCCACCACAACACCCATTTGTTTTGTTTGTTTGCTTTTTAGCGGAGATGGAGTTTCACTCTATTGACCAGATTGGTCTTGAACTCCTCACCTCATGTGATCCATGGACCTTAGCCTCTCGAAGTGCTGTGATTACAGGCGTGAGCCACTGCACCGCCTTGTGCATTACGTTAATGGTGATCACATTCCACTTACTTTATATGCAACACTTCAGTTAAGAGGAAACAAAGTCCTGATGGCGACGCCATCAACTTGCTGATCAGATCGCCTTGGCTCTAACCACTGACCAACACTGTGATACTGAGAGAACGTTTACCCTCCCCAGGCCCCAATTTCCTCATCTGTAAGTTGGAATTCTCACCATCTACCTCTGGGACTGTTTTAAGAATGAAATAGGAAAATATTTGCAAAGGTCTGGCACCTGGTAGGGATCTAATAAATGTTGTTCTCTTTCTCTTTTATTTCCAGCTGGTCATTTCCTTCCCCAAACTACCTCCTCAGCAGGTTGACAGCGTATCTCACTGCCTCTCTATCGGTGATTTTCACCCTTGAGTGCATAATTAAATTACTTGATGGCTGCCCTGTACCCCAGGATTTCTAGGGGGGTGGGTAGGACTCAGACATCAGTATTTTCAAAAATCGGCCTGTTAATTTATTGTACAGTTAAGGTTCAGACCTCTCCAACGGAACTAAATTTTTTTTTTTTTTTTTTTTTTAATTTTGAGACCAAGTTTTGCTCTTGTCACCCTGGCTGGAGTGCAATGGCAGAATCTTGGCTCACTGCAACCTCTGCCTCCCGGGTTCAAATGATTCTCCTGCCTCAGCCTCCCAAGTAGCTGGGATTACAGGCACACGCCACCACATCCAGCTAGTTTGTTGTATTTTTAGTAGAGACAGGGTTTCACCATGTTGGCTAGGCTGGTCTTGAACTCCGGACCTCAGGTGATCCGCCCGCCTCGGCCTCCCAAAGTGCTGGATTACAGGCATGAGCCACCACACCCGGCCAACAGAACTAAACTTATAAATATTTTTAAAAACTTAAACAGTAACTGCATAAGCTTCTGACGACTTCCTCTGAGATAGGGATAATCATGGAAGTAACTATACTTTGCTGATAATATATATAGTCGTAAGTCAGGTAGCAGAACTGGATTCTAATTCTTAGCCTATGGCTCTTCCTCTCGACATCTCCCTTCTCAGTGAATATAGTGGACCTGTATTGTCTAGTACAGTAGATACTTGACACATGCGGCTATTTAACCTTAAAGTCATTAAATTAAGATTCAGGTTCTTATTTAACCTTGGCACATTTTGAGAACTCAGTAGCCATTTGTGGCTAGTGGAGACTGTGCTGGACAGAAGACCCAGAGAATGTTCCTATCACCACAGAAAATTCTACTGGACAATACTGTAGGAGACATTCCCATAGAGAAGACAGTGGGATTTTCTCAAAGACCCTCTTGTTCACATGACCCACAGAGTAACTCTCCCCACTCGCACCCTGCCCCCAGCTTTATCGGATTCTCTTGACAAGATGTGGCGATGGGAAGGAGCCTAACATCAGGGAGCCTTTCAAACTGATTCCAGCCTCTAATCAGTTCTTACCAGTTGGTTAAGCCAGGTGACAAACCCAATTCCCTTGTGCTGACAGCCATGATAATCAGGCACCTTCTTTGTTCATTATGCTGTCTTTAACCCCAGCATTCTTATGCAGCCCTGCATTTAGTGATCGCTCACTGTGACGGCACACTAATGAAGAAATAAAACACACTATCTGAGACTCATTCTTCTAGCCAAAGAGAGACTGTGCTCCACTGGCTTGTAAAATCAGGTTTTTGTTCACTTGGAGAACGATTAGACCAGGTGAATACAAGTAGCATTGGCTAATTTAGAAGGAAACTGCCTAGGAAGTTTGCACCATTGACACTGCTGGAGAGCGTAAGAGAATTTAATCGTAAACAAACTTTACCTTTGGGAATACTTTTGATGGAGTCTCTGGTTAGGTTAACATAAATGGCTGCCTGTGAGATGTACTGAGATGTTTCTATGGAAGCACCATCTGAACATTTTCTAGAAAATAGCCCATAACTATTTAGAACAGGGAGTTTAGAACAGAGCTTTTTAAACATCCACATGCACGGAAATCACCTGAGGATTAGGAGTAGCGAGGTTAAGCCTGAGATTCTGTTTCTGACAAGTTCCCAGGTAAGGCTGAAGCTACTGATCTGTAAAACCATCTTTAGGCAGCAAGGATTTACATTTCCTGCCCCACGGCTGTTAGGAGACAGGAGATTCTGTTTTGATGCCTGTAACTTTCAGACCTGTTCTTCAGCTCAGTGGTGACTCTAGAAACATATTTCATGGATTCTGATCATTCTCCGTTAATGGAAATGGAATACTTCATTTGTCTCCTGTATGAAGAAAATCCAACCTGAGAAGAATCACATAACCAAATGCACTCACTGTGGAATTATTTTTCTTTTTAATTTTGCTGTTTGTTTCTTCCAGAATCCTCACTAAGTTATTGCCAGAGAGTAGAAATGTTAACTGTTCATCTTAGACACCTGTATGAGTCAAGAGAGGCAACAGGCTTTTTTCTGGCAACATTGCCAGGACAGGCACCATTATTTCTGCACATTCAGGGCTGCCGTTAAAGCTGATGGCAGGATTTTTATTTTATGAATCGTTTCTTAACAGGGATTTTGACGTGATTTTTATTAATGAAATTAATATCCTTTAACTCTTCAAATAAGTAGCTCTTTCCCTTCTCTAGATCTTTCTCCTTGTTTCCCTTCCCCTTTCTTCTGGAATGCAGTCTGGTTATCAGCAGGGCTGGGCGTGGTCAGCCGCACACCCCTGCAGGAAGACTTGTTCGTCGTGTACTAGCTTGTTCAATGATTGTAGTGAGAAAGATCTTCTTTTCCCCCACTGGGAAGCTAAATCAATATTATATTTAAAGTAACTTTCTTTTTTTTTTTTTAGACAGAGTCTCACTCTGTTGCCCAGGCTGGAGTGCAGTGGCACTATCTCAGCTCACTGCAACCGCCACCTCCCAAGTTAAAGCAATTTTCCTGCCTCAGCCTCCCGAGTAGCTGGGATTTACAGGCATACACCACCACGCCCAGCTAATATTTTTGTATTTTTAGTAGAGCTTGGGTTTCACTGTGTTGTCCAGGCTGGTCTCGAACTCCTGACCTCAAGTGATCTACCCGCCTGGGCCTCCTAAATGCTGGGATTTACAGACGTGAGTCACTGCACCCGGCCTTAAGGTAACTTTCTTTTCCAACCCCTTATTGTGTTTCAAAATGTGCTAGAAAAGTACCTTGTAAAGATAGCAAATTGGCTTTGCATATCTAGAAAAACGTAGCTCATCTGTCATTTTGCCCCCTTGACTTCTGAGCACTATTACCAGAGTAGTTTTTCGTATTTTTCTATTGGAAAGCTGTCTTCGTGCTTTCAGGTGCTCCTTATTTAACTTGTTTGATGAAACTTATCGGAGCCTGGTGATTGGGAACGCTTCGTAAATGAGAGATTATTATTTTAGATTGCTAACTTGAAGGACCTTCACGAATCTGTCTCCAAGTAAACGGCCTTGAATAATTCAGTCAGCTGTGCCAAACAAACAAAGAGTGATTGATTGATACTTAGACGTGGCCGAAAATATTCCAAAATTGCAGCTTTTAAGACAATTTATAGTAGGAGAGCTCAGAGCTAATGAGGGCAGATTTACTAAGATCTATTACCAGAGGTCCTGATTTGCAAAAGCTTTCTCCAGGTTTACGTTATCAAGAAATTGAAACAGCCAAGTTCCAAACAACAAACATCACTTACTTTGTCTCTACATTTGCCTTTTCTAATTGAATTTAGTGCGCTGCTGTATTTCCTCCAGAAAGTGTATTGTTTTAAAATTACCATTTCAGTTCTATTACTCAAAGCCCTCGCTGCTAATGCTTTCTGACAGTTATCAACATAATGAACCATAATGAAATGATGAGCAATCTTCGGTGGAAAACCAATGTCGATTCCACTGGTGCTATGTGACTGTGTTAAAATTTGAATGCAAATTAAAATAACATCGTCCTTACTTGTTTCCAAGGTCAGGAGAAGGGAGGGACTCTTTTCCTTTTTTATTTTTTTATTTTTTATTTTTTTAAGTGCTTTAATTTTGGGAGTCTCACATCCATTTTCAAACAAGCTCTTGAAGGTGCCCCTGATATTCTGTTCAATTCACTACCCCAAAGATTTACATGCTTAGCAGTCTGGCTAAGGGATTTGGGGAGGGACGTCTAGAGCGAAGCTTTGATGTATAAACCATAGGATAAAAGGCAGCCTTCAGTTTCAAGTAAACTACATTTTTTTTTAATCCACCTGAAAGCATATTTCTTTTTGCTTTAGAGCTGCAAGTAACTAATCATATAATGACGGGGGAGGGATACATTCTATGAAATAGGTCAGTGAGGGTGCAGTTAGCTCTAGTGAAAGACTCGTTAGAAAAGTGAGAACAAAGGCCAAAGATTCCCAAAGTGTCATTCATGAAAGTGTTTCAGAAGATTCATTGGTTGATCTCTAGCCATTTTATCATTCATGCAATCAATCTTTTTCATGAACATATTTTTATGAAAAATCTCCAAATCCAAGTTTTCCAGGGGAATTTCTCATTCCATGTCATTTATCAAATTTGCAATGTAATAGTGTAGTTTCATACTGCATTCCATTTGTCATAGGACAAAAACTCAAATTGAGACAGCAACTCCCCCACACTGCCAGATTACATAGTTGGTTTTTAGTTCAGAACATATGGTCCTGCTGCCTGTTAGTTGGTAAGCCAGCTAATGTGTCTGTCCCATGGACTGTACAAACTGATCAAAGCAACCAAAGACATTTGGACGATTCAGATGCAGCCGTCAACGTATGCTGCTGCTCCAGTTAGATCTTAGGAGTTCAACATCTGACATTAGCTAGTGAGTATACCACATTCTTGTTTCTTCCTTTCAGATTGCCTTTCAGCGTTTTAGCTACTAATAGGAAAAAGTACCTCTAGACAACAAAGTGGATGGTTTTTGTTTGAAGAAAATTAAAGATAGAAGGAGAAAGATCACCAGGTGAGCTTCAACGAAAGCACTAGATAGACCCTAGAATGATCATTTGCCATTTGGCTGTTTCCAAAATTTCAAAAGCTTCATGATATTTCATAAAGATCAGGTATCATCTCATTGAATTCTTTTAAAAAGAACAATGCTGTTTTAGCCTCCTGGTTTTTTTTCCCCCCCACATACTCCTCATTTTATAGTCATAAACAGCCCATTGTGGATTCCACTGGAAAATGCAAAGATTCGAGGGACAGTAATATATGCCCAAGTGAAAGGCTTGAATAACCTGCCAATGCCATTTAGCCAGGTTATTACAATTTTTCTACCACCATGAATAATTAAGAGTGGCTTGTCATTGACCGAGTCCTGTCATTTCTGGATGCTATTTTTGACACTATGCATGGAAGTCATACAGTGGTTATTCACCGCATGCTTCTATGAAACAGGGTTAATTACACATTTTTCTGAGATCCCCTGGGGTGAGAACGGGGTAGCTTCTTTTTTCTTTTCTTAAGATGGAGTCTCACTCTGTCTCCCAGTGGTACGGTCTCAGCTCACTGCAACTTCCACCTCCCAGCTCAAGCAATTGTCTCACCTCAGCCTCCCGGAGTGCTAGGATTAGAGAAATAAGCCACCACACTCAGCCCAGGGTATCTTCTTTGCTATCAACATTTAGATTTATGAGAGATTCTGCTATAGAGATATAATTGCCCCTCGCCCTATTCCTGTGATCTTCCACCTAGAAAAAGAACCTTTAAGAGAAACTCCTGGCTGCTCTCCTGCACAGAAAGTAGGAACAAGGCAGAAAAGATCATCCCCATGAAAATGATAAAATAGGATCATTTGAGAATTAATACTAGCTAGCCGTCATCATCATGAAGGGCAGGGAAGTGAAGTGAACTTGAACTCTAGGGTGAATTGAGAAAGCTGGAAACTTTCTACCCAATTCTCAAAAAGAATTTGTAATTATGGGTTAGTATTTTCTTTATATTATTTATATCTCTATGAAAGGGAAGCAGGGTTGTTTAGCCTTGGAGTCAGGGTTTCTGATCACAGCTTTGCACATATTGGCTGTCTTAACTTTGGTGATTTGCTTAACTTTTCTTATCTTAGTTTTTGGTAATCAGATTGGTGTGAACAATGAATACTTTTTTGTCAGATTTGATTGCGCCTATTAAATAAGATAAGATACCAAAAAGTGCTTTGCAAGAAAAGTAAAGTAATGCACAGGCTAGATAATTTTAAAAATGAAATACTCAATTCTACTTTTCTTGGTCTTTGGCATTGTAGCTTTCTTATGTTCAACTGAGAATTTATAAGGCACTTCAGCCATAAACGAGTCATCCTAAAAAAAAGAAACCAAACCGTTAATTAACCCAGTAAAGAAAAGACAAAGATTCCTGGAAAGGAGAATGGGAAAAGAGATATAACCAGAAAAATAGGTTATGGGAAAGTCTCACAACAAGAAATGAACCTCTATAGGAAGCCAAGAATTTTTCATGACAGCAACAGTGATTGATGCATCCAAAAGGTTCTGGTTTAATCATGGACAGCCCTGCTTGGCTGTCTTCATTGTTAAAACACATAAACCACCAAGATAAGAGGTTATGCACTGTTCATATATGTCAGGAGGGATGTCTTTAAAACAGCCATCTTTATGTAAACTAACCCACAGCAGATAGCACTGGGAGAAAGCAATTAGTGGTGGCAACATATACAAATGTCGGGGGAAGCATGGGCTTTATTTCAGAGTCAAAACGTAGTGCACCCCAACTGTTGACTCTGCCTTATAACCTGTCTTTCAGCCGGAGAGAGATTAACAACAAAGGCTTATCTGAAGGGTTGAAGGGTTTTACAGCTAAGACGCTGAAGTGCTATTGACAGACCAAAAGTTGTACATGATTAATGAAGCCTTAGGAAATGGAACTACAGACCCAAGGTGCTTCCTCTAAGATATGTGTTGGACTGGTTGCCTTGGCATTTTAGTGAGGTGACAGTAGGGCTTAAATACATTGATCATGGGAGAGTTACCTTTCTACCCATGCTAATTGGGGTGCTCCATTTCCCATCCAGAATGAATTTCATAGCCCAGGCATTGAATTTTAAAATGGTGATTAAAAATCAGTTAAGTATTAAATGTCTGTAATAGCTCTGGAAACCACTGTATCACATGAGAACAGAGACTTTGGTTTTTCTATTAGCTATCCTCTTGCCTTGGTTGCAGACTTGATTTTCTTTCTTTCTTTTCTTTTTTTTTACATTTTGGCATGTGATTGTCATTTCTTTTCTTTCTTTGTCATCATGATTATTATTTTGCTTAGCTTTTGTGACATACAAAAGTGCTATGGCAGTGGGGTTTTTTGTTTGTTTATTTGTTTGTTTGTTTTTTGAGATAGGATCTCAGTTCATCACTCAGGCTAGAGTACAGTGGCACAATCCCAGCTCATTGCAACCTCCACCTGCCAGGTTCAAGCAATCCTCCCACCTCAGCTTCCCAAGTAGCTGGGACTACAGGCACGTGCCACTACACCTGGCTAATTTTTATATTTTTTTGTAGAGACAGGGTTTCACCATGTTTCCCAGGCGGATCTTGAACTCTTGGGCTTGTCAAGCCATCCACCTTCCATGGCCTCCCAAAGTTCTGGGATTACAGTCATGAGCCACTGTGCTCAGCCATGGTGCTATGGTAGTGATGCTTCTGATCAGTGAGCTGGGCTGGGCTAAAGCATCATCATTCATTCATTTGTTCATTTAGCAGATCCTTATTGAGTATCTACTAGATGTCAGGAATTACTCTGAAGGCTGTAGATATTCTCATAAACCTGAAAAAGAAAAGATTCCTCTTCTCCTGGAGCTTATGTTCTAATGGGACTATAAACAACGAACAAATGAATAAACAAGATAATTGAAGGTTCTCATAAGTAGGACATTTTTTAAAATGTGGTGCAATTGGGTACATTGGGACAGGGAAAGGGAGGATTTCAGTTTGTATGGAGTAGTCAGGAATGAGAACTATTCCAGGGATAAGAAGTCAATTAGTCAAAGGGCCGGGAGTGGGAATTCCAAGGAGAGCTACCAGCTCCAAGGTATTTTCAGTTGCATGTGCAAAATTTTGCTAACAATGTGAGTTTTAGAGTTGACTTGCTTTTTCCCACAGTTTTGCATTCTGTTGGCACTTTAATTCCAGTTCTTATGAGAAATAGAATTTTTAGGTTTATATGGCATGTTATACCATATATTCACATATATTTAAGCTCTTTGGCAGAACCCATTTCTGCCAAACCCATTTTGAAATACAATTATCATGGCAGGTTTTCATCTTTTACTAAAGTTACAGTTGCTTCCTGTAAGAATAAAGAAACACATTCTCTCTTGGGGACTTTGGGTGTGAGGTAGAGTACACGGGGTGCCTGGACTTTCCATAGAATGGTTCATACCAAACTTGTAGTCACACTGGAGACATTTATGACTTTAGGTTCAGTGTTGGCTGGTGGCTTCTAAATGACGTTATTAAGGCTCACACAGATTTCATGTGGATATGTAAATACTGGCTTGTCCTAAAGCGGCTACTTTAAATCCTGACATAAGCCAACAACTGTGTTCTCTAAACTACTCAAGAATTAAATTTTAGTCTAATTCATGAGAGGAAAGTAGTAAGATACGTGAAATTACTGGAATTTTCTTTTATGCTTGGAATATTGCCCTTCTTAAATGTCACATTGACAGTATGTGGTTCATTTCCAGAAGCTTTTTTTCCTAGAGAAGAACACATGGTTGGTAAAGGAAGATCAAGATTCCTTTTATAATATAACATGATATGATGTGATATTTTATAATATGATACGATAGTCCTAGGTATCTACTATAATGTGGCTATAGTTTCTTTGGGGCTAAATGCTGTCAAACTCCTGTAAACTGAATATGAGGTGACATCCCACTAGAAAATAATTACCCATTGTAGCACCTTTCTCCGGTACCTGCTGTGTGATGCAGGCAGTATTTCACACCAGTAAAGTGAATGGATGTTCATTAACTGTATCTACAATGGCAAGACATTCAGTGCCCAATTCTTTCAAAGCAATGAGAAACTCAAGAAATAAGCCATATGTCTCATTTTTATTCCTTCCTTAGTCAATAAAGGTAGGTCTAACTTGGGCTTTAGCAGCCAGAGTTGTTACCTGGGCTATATAAATAGGGGTTCCTGGACTGAGCTTTTTAGATAGGCTCAGGATATGCTTTTAGTTCCTAGAATTATGTGCAGAATTCTGATGGTGCCAGAGAGCATCTACCTAGAAAGAAGATGCCTTGCTTTCATCATATTTTCAATAGCATGAAATGCTCTGAAGGTCAATTTTAACTGCCACCTATTTTTGCAAGTAAATTTTCTTGGAGCACAGTCATGCTCATTTGTTAAGGTATTGTCTATGGCTTCTTTGGAGATAGAATAACAGAGTTGAGTAGTTGCTACAGGGAGCAGATGGCCCATAAAGCCTAAAATATTTACTTTCTGGCCAGATCGTAAAATTTCTTTACAGAGAAATTATGCTGGCCCCTGTGCAACAGATTTATAAACTAAAGATTACTGCATTTGACTTCTGTTTCTGGGATTACCATTAATATCTGTGCCACTAAATTATATTACAAATGTAAAGGGCATACTAAATATGAAAACTTTAAAATAGTTGAACATGCTATTTTCATTTTTGGGTGGAGGCACAGAGAGAATCCCGGGCTTATATGTGAATTTCATACGTGAATTTCATGGGAAATTTACAAATACAACCAAAAATGTAAAGGAAGGATGTTTATGTTCCCTTAAATACACTTCCACATTTGATTAATTCATATTAGATTGGCACAAAAGTAGTTGCCTTTAAAAGTAATGACAAAAACCACCATTACTTTGCACCAATCTAATGTTTCAGAATGTCTTAATTTGGGTGAAAAAATTAAAATTAAAGGCAAAAGCTGTAGTTCCATAAAGACTAATAAGGAAAATACCTACTTTTAGAAATGTTAAAATTAAGCTTCTTCAGAGATAAGGTTTTTCCCAGAGATAAAGTTTTCTTGTCTGAGTAAATCACCACCTGAAATCGCAGTGGAGGAAGAAAAGTGTAATAACCAATCCCAGTTTGATAAAACTTTATTTGGTAGAACCCACATTTCAAATTCCCAGCCGTTGCTGGTTACACAGCTGTAAAAACAGGACAAGGCAGGTGCTTGCTCTGACATCCACTGCACATATAATCCCTATTTAGTTTCCTTGAGTCTTTGCCTTTTCCCCTAGGTTCCTTATCCATTCCTGCAACTATCTAGGCAACTATCAGGAAGTTATCAAAATGAATAAGAATGTTTTTCCTCTCTCCTCTAAAGCAGGTGATAAACACTAGATGCACAATAAATGTTTTTTGAATAAATGAATGCTTCACAATCCCTCCCAGCAGAAGTAACCACTAATATTTTATATATAGCCCTTTCTACTTTTTCCAAGGTAATTCTAAACCATGAAAAAAAGAGGAAATTGAAATAAACTAGTTACACCAAGTTACTACTTCACAGGTATAAAACTAATGAATCTGTATGTGAAAAGCTGACTAGTACAGCTTTGGCTCAGAGAAGGCTGCATAATTCACACACTTCATAACACTGCGGGTAGGTGGGTATAAGATTCATTAAAGGACTTCGTTAGTTTTTCATTCATTCATTCATTGGCTTATCAAACGTGTTCTGAGATTTCTGAATGAAGAACCGTGGTAGAAAACGGGAAGTGGTAAAGACATCAATTATTATTATTATCATCATTATTATTATTTTGAGACAGAGTCTTGCTCTGTCACCCGGGCTGGAGTGCAATGGCGCAATCTCGGCTCACTGCAACCTCTGCCTCCCAGGTTCAAGCGATTCTCCTGCCTCAGCCTTCCAAGTAGCTGGGACTACAGACATGTACCACCACTCCGGGCTATTTTTTTTCTTTTTTTATGTATTTTTAGTAAAGACAGGGGTTTCACCATGTTGGCCAGGCTGGTCTTAAACTCCTGACCTCAGGTAATCCACTTTGGCCTCCCAAAGTGCTGGGATTGTAGGCGTGAGCCACTGTGCCGGCCAAGACATCAATTCTTGAGGAGCACGTATACTGTTGCTAGAAACAGACATGGAATGGTGTGTAAGTAGCAAGACACCATTATATGTTACAAACAAAGTGGGCAAGGAAATAACGAACTGAAATGTCAAACAATGCCATAAGCATAAGGACTGGTGTTATGCCAGTCCTATACTGAGGCTAGTAGTGGGTAGTTTTGAAAACAATAAAATCTTGCCGTTCACAGTGACCCTCAAGCTACCCGATGTGCGTGTGTACGCAATAGGGTTGATTCAGATGTGGAGACTAGAAAATTAGAACAAGTAGAACAGTTAGCCCTTTTTGTTATAAACCTCATATTTGTAATTGGAGACTTACTCGCAGGTGGACATATTTCTGATGACAAAGGCAATCACTGTGTCAGAAATTTAATTGCTTCTAAATAGCCAGACACAATACTTACATAAATGAAAGAGAAAATAATCAGAGTTAGGTTTTTTACTTCTGGATGCCTTGTATTTATTAAAAGAGAGCTCAGGTTACTCAGAATACCAGTTTTCTCTTCTTTTTAACTATCTCTGTAGGTAATTGTTTACTAAGATGTTGCCGTTCAGTATAACTACAGGCTCAGATTGGCTTTTGGCTGTATTCAAGTCCATATTTGTTTCTCATTGTCTTGAGAATAGAATACTTTTATTCCTAAAGAGGAGATGGGCCCTCCCTTTAAATGAGAAACACACTTATATATTTATCATCTTTTAATTGGCAGGAGTTTAAAAAAACAGAAACCACAATCCCACAAGCACAGCATACCACCATTATGATTATAATTTGTAAAGCATGTGTCCTCTCCCGGATTTTTTTCCAGACCAACATCGTCGTCATGTTGGATGGATTTTCTATACTTTGTTTTCCCCTCTATCATATGACTTCATTATACTCCAATTTTGAGGCAGCCATGATGTCCCCACAAAACTGTCACTCTCTGTGATAGCAGATCATAAAACATACGCAGTACAATTCACCAGCATTGAACTTGAGTTTGCCTGATTCTTAGTCTTCAGCATCTACTCCAGAGCCTTCTTTCAGAATCGCTGCCCATAGGAAGAAGGCTGCCCTAGGTTAGCATGTGTTTTTGTGCCAGCCCTCCATTTTGAAATCCTACAGCATCTTTATAATTTTTTTTCCACGTGGCAGTGCTGTATCTCTGAGTCCTGTAACCATTTAGTTTTCTGCTCCATTTCTTCTCTGTTTAGACACTGCCATGCCCCGTCCTACATACTAATTACTGACTTTTTGCTTCTGTGGTGCTTGATTCATTGTGTCACATTTTCCCATGTGAAAGTGGACCAGGAACCTTGGCAAGGAGGTTAATGGATTTCAGAGTCACTCTTATTTAACCCTGGAAGTCACAGCAAAAGAAGAAGCAATGACTGACCCATTTTATAAACCAAGCCATGGTCAGCTTCAGCTGCAGACTGGTAATGGATTTCACTATGGTGGCAAGCATTACAGAATTAAAACAGGGCTGAAGATAGCGCGCTGCCTTCTCCATGTTTGCCTTCTCAAACTGTGGCTGAAATTTTTCATTTTGTTATCATTATACCTTTAGTGAGGAACACATGGTGGAATAAAAATAACTCCAAATGGCAGATAGTACTTTTGGATTTCAGTCAAATTCTGTCACTAATTAGATTGCATGAACTTTCAGTATTATTAGATTTACTTTCCAGGTCCCAGCTTCCTCCTCTTTAAAATAAGGGTATTTGTCCAAATGATTTTAACATCCTATGTGGCTCTGAGAGTCGGTGATTTTATATACTTCCTTTATTTAAGAAGCATTCATTTGTCATTATATTCCAGTTACCATGCGAAAAACTGTAAATGCAGTTTGGAAATCTAAACAAGAAAGAAATTTGTATTTTCTCTCTGAGGACTTCTGTGAAGTAATCTTTCCTTTCATACAAATTTGACAATAGTTTTGTGAAATGTTTTAAAAGTTTGCACGTTTTTAAGTTGCAAGGATGGGGAGCTGAGCTTAATGCTTAAAGAGGTTGTTGGTAATTAGTCCCGAGGGGAGTTTGGGAAGACCTGCTTACCTTGTTAAGATAAAGTCTTCAATAAGTGGTATAAAGAGAGAAGGAGAGTGAATTACCCTTATTAAATGTTACCACTAAAAAATAATTGGCCATTAATTACTGCAAGCTAAGTAATAAATATTAAATATAATTCCCTATTTATAGGTTACCTCTTCCAATTCTATCTCAACAGCCGTTTTGGAACAGTATGTTTCATTGTGGTAGACTAGGTAAAGCTCATCCAAGTTCATGCAAGCCTCCTGTTAACTTTCTTTTCCTGAGAAACTTGTACTAATTTCCTGCAAAGTAGTCATTCCAATTGCATTAGAAGTAGTATAGATAACAGTGATCAAGAAACCTCAAAGTTTTCTTAAAACTCATTTTGCAGCCAGGCACGGTGGCTCACGCCTGTAATGCCAGCACTTTGGGAGGCCAAGGTGGGTGGATCACATGAGGTCAGGAGTTCAAGACCAGCCTGGCCAACAAGGTGAAACCCCATCTCTACTAAAAATACAAAAATTAGCTGAGCATGGTGGCGCGTGCCTGTAATCCCAGCTACTTGGGAGGCTGAGGCAGGAGAGGTTGCAGTGAGCCGAGATTGCGCCATTGCACTCTAGCCTGGGTGACAAAAGCAAAACTCCGTCTCAAAAACACAAAACAAACAAACAAAAAACTAATTTTGCTCATCTCTTGGAAGACTGAAATGAGAAAGAAATAGCTTTCCAACTGTCAAACTGAGTAGATATGTCTCATTTGAGTGTGGCAGCTACCTTTTAAGCCTTTGGAACTGGTTCAGACCAAGAAAATTCCCTCTCCCTTCTCCCAGCCTGATTCTTCCACTTGAAGGCAGTTTGTGTCACAATTTTTTTTTGCCGTATTAAGACCAATCATTGCCGGGCACAGTGGCTCACATGTGTAATCCCAGCACTTTGGGAGGACAAGGTGGGCTGATCACTTGAGATCAGGAGTTCAAGACCGGCCTGGCCAACATGGCCAAACCCTGCCAAAGGTAGCGGGTGTGGTGGTACACACCTATATTTTCAGCTACTTGGGAGGCTGAGTCATGAGAATCGCTTGAACCTAGGAGGCGGAGGTTGCAGTGAGCTGAGATCACGCCACTGCACTCCAGTCTGGGTGACAGAGCGAGACTCCATCACCAAAAAAAAAAAAAAAAAAAAAGGAATCTATGAGTCTACATCAAGAAACAAGAGTTTCATCATGATCTACAGTCTTATTTTTTATTATTAATATTATTTTTTAACCATCCATTATGTTGTTGATGATCAGTTGTTCTGTTTCATAACAACCACTGTCATCACCCATATTTCAGAAACTCTTTGATGTTGGTGGGAATGCATAAGTTAAAGGGCAGGAGGAGGGGTCTGGGAGCCTTGAACAAAACCCCGGCCATCTCTCCACAGCTCTATCTTCAACATCTCTGCAACTGCGTTAAACCAGTTCCTACTAATTACCCATAAAGAGCTTACCCCTCCACTGCCATGTTGAACTGCAGAGGCACATCTCTACAGTTCTGTTAATTTTATTTGCTATTGACGACACGCTGTACTTAGGAATTATAATTTATCTTCAGAAGTGGTGTATAACTATTAATTTATCAGAGTCTCACAACAGCCCTGGGAACTAGAATCCCTTTCGCTTTTTTAGATGATAAGATGGAAACTAGATAAATTATGATATTTTTCTGCCACTTCAGAGGGAAAGCCTGGGCTTGGAGCCCATTTGCTGGAGAGTTGCTTCACATCTCAAAGTGACAACCGATGCCTTGTTTGTTTGCGCAGGAAAGAGAATGACACGTAACAGCCTTCTATTATATTGTTCTTTTAAAAGATCTTTTATGCTGGCTTGATTTGCTTTTTGCTTTCCAAGTGGGTTTGGCTTACTTTGGAGAGCTGCAGGAAATAATACAAGCTCTGAGAGATTCCAAAAGAATATTTCGGTTCTTGGTGTGATGATGTGGTTTTCTTTCTCCAGGTCCACCATCTGCTCCCCTGAACTTGATTTCAAATGTCAACGAGACATCTGTGAACTTGGAATGGAGTAGCCCTCAGAATACAGGTGGCCGCCAGGACATTTCCTACAATGTGGTATGCAAGAAATGTGGAGCTGGTGACCCCAGCAAGTGCCGACCCTGTGGAAGTGGGGTCCACTATACCCCACAGCAGAATGGCTTGAAGACCACCAAAGTCTCCATCACTGACCTCCTAGCTCATACCAATTACACCTTTGAAATCTGGGCTGTGAATGGAGTGTCCAAATATAACCCTAGCCCAGACCAATCAGTTTCTGTCACTGTGACAACCAACCAAGCAGGTAGGAATTGAATCTACTTTATTGTATGATCTGAATGTATATAGAGAAAAGGCTTAAAATAATGAATTATAATAAATTGCTATAATTGAAGTAGAACCAAGTAAGCCTGGGAGCTGTGTTATAATATAAAAGATACTTAGGGGCTGGGCACGGTGGCTTACACCTGTAATCCCAGCACTTTGGGAGGCCAGGGCAGGCAGGTGGATCACTTAAGCCTGAGAGTTTGATCAAGACCAGACTGGGTGACACAATGAAACCCCATCTCTACAAAAAAATACAAAAATTAGCTAGTCACGGCGGTGCAAACCCGTAGTCCCAGCTACTCAGCAGGCTCAGGTGGGAGGATTGCTTGAGTCCAGCAGTCAGAGGTTGCAATGAGCTGAGTCACTCCATGGTGGATGGGATTCATCTCGATCATTTTAATTATAATGTCCATGGCTGGACATTGGAGCACTTATAGATTATGTACAATTATAAAATTTACTTTTACCAATACAGAGTGCTCTATTGGCATTTGTTATATTTTCTAACAAAAGCATTAGCAGCAATAGTTTTGAGCTTATGCTTTAATGTAAAATATTATAAATGATCTAGATGGACCTATACTAGAACCTCCATGTACATCTTTATGTCTGTAGTTAACGAAGTTTAAGACACTACACTTAATAGTTTTGCAGCTACTTTTTTCTTTTTTTCTTTTTGAGACAGAGTCTCACTCTGTTGCCCAAGCTGGAGTGCAGGGGCGTGATCTCGGCTCACTGCAACCTCTGTCTCCCAAGTTCAACCAAGTCTTCTGCCTCAGCCTCCTGAGTAGCTGGGACGACAGACGTGTGCCACCGTGCCCAGCTAATTTGTATTTGTATTTTTAGTAGAGACGGGTTTTCACCATATTGACCAGGCTGGTCTCGAACTCCCGACCTCGTGATCCGTCCACCTCGGCCTCCCAAAGTGCTGGGATTACAGGCGTGATTACAGCTACCTTTATAGTTGATTTCATGATTGACGTGGGGGCTGGGAGGGGGGGCGGCCAATCTCCTCCAATTCCTATATCACTTTCTGCTAATACAGATGACTAGAAAACATTTCCTGTTCATGAAGTGTTTCTACTGAGTTAATCGCAGAACTGTCATGAAATCCTGAATATCAAATATTTTGAAAATCTAGGTTTCTAGGCTTTCACTTCTGACTTACTCATCTGTATTCCTTCCCTGAAAGTTACCACCCCTCCAGGAGTTTTACATTGCCGGCTTTTTTTATTTCTAGAGAGTTAGAGAGGAGAAAGGAAACAGAACTGTGGCTTATTCTTTGTGAGGCTCTCGGGATAGAAAACATTGCCGGAAAAGGATTATAAATTGCCAACAATCCTATCGCCTCTAACTGCGCTTTTCTTTTAAATGAATGTTTCAGTAAGTGCACTCAATAGTTCAGTAAAATATCTATACTAATTGATCCTATAAGTGAAAACGATTCCAGTGTCCCAATCCAAAGCCATTATTTTTTCATTTTGCCCTGAACTCTTTGGAATAAAAAAAAAGGTAAGACTTGGGGAAGGTTTTGAGCAGGGGCTAGAATGGCGAGTCTTACCGGAATGTATCTTCAGCTCTACAGACGTGAACAGTCTTTTAAAATCCCTAACGTGAACGGGTCATCCAGCTAGGCCTTTGTCTTTTAATTCTGTATTTTTAGGTTGTGAACACTGTTAGTGGTCATTAGTTTCATTTTTCTAGAAAGACTAGTATGATTTAGGAGTCTTTGATAGAAATATGAGTACTCTGTGATTGCCAACGTTTTATTAGTTCTCTTTTGGAAGAACGCAATGGAAATACTACACACAGATCCTGGGAACACGCATCAGTGCCACTGGTCTCTCTGAATTAGGAGCTGATGCAGAGCAGAACGATTTCGGCACCGTCTGGAGAATCTGGTTGATGATCCAATCAGTATTCTTACATGCAGCCCCCTGCTACCTTTTTGGCTATTCATTCGCAAGCACTGCATCATGTTCTTAACCAAATTAAAATTAGGAATGGACTTTTGGAGCCTCATCTGTAAAAGGTGAAGTCATTCTCCCTGGCAGAGAAAAGCCTGTGGGAGGCATGCTGAGGACGGGAGATTTCTGTGACTCCCTGTACACCTAGAGATTTGAGCCAAGAAGTTATGTCAACACCTACCTGGGCAAAAGGTCCAGAGAGCCCAAAGAAGACACACTGAAATCCTCCAAAAGAAGAAAATGTGCAAAAACATTTCCGGGGGCAGAGTGGGTTGGGGTGAAGTTTTATTTTAAATGTAGGTATAATTCTTCTAGATTTAGGAGGAAAGCGGACAGAGAATTACTCTGACACAATAAGGTTTTCTTTGCCATGGCATGTAGTCCTGCCAGGAGGTTTGCTGAACAGGACAAAATTCCAGCTCCTTATTTTAATTTTCATGAAGGGTAATGCTGGGAAGCTGTTCAAAATTAAAAATAAATCTTTCAATAAGGAGACCTCCTATGTGGCCAGCCAGAAAGCTTTCACTTAGGAGAGAATTGTATATGTGCGGAGCACTGCTTCATTATCCTACCATAATTTGAAGTTCTCTAATTCAAATCATCAGGATAGTTTACCTTTGATTAACAAACCCTTTCTTTGTAGTAGTGCAAATTAATAATGTAGGCCAAAATTCTGGGTGAATGTAGCAACCGTAAACTCTATCAAAGCTCCCCTAAGCATATTTGCATACACACAATTATATTCTAATTGCAATTGCTCCTATCATTTCATTAAATTAAATTCCTTGAGGACCACTATAGGCAATGATGTCTCACTCTATAAGGAATACATAGAATTAATGAATGTTAGCATTTAGCACCTGGAGGCCCCAGAAGTTAGTGGTTCTCCATCTTTGCTCTGTTTTCACGGGGTTCTTTCTCTCATCAGTAACACGTTAAAAATAATAAATCAAGTCGATCACACAAAACCTGCTAGAATTTTTGAGTCCTATGTTCACTGCCCTTGAGACTTTAAGAGTTGAGGAGCAGCTCCATGAAGGTGAGGTGACTCATCCATGCTAATGTCAGAGCCAGTACTAAAAACCAGGGAGAATCCTACTCCTGAAAGTAGAAAGTTGCTTTCCTTTAAAATTAGGAGATAATGAATAGCACTCATGTGTTCAGTTTGGCATTCTCCCCATTTGTGAGACCAGATTATGTGAGTATCTGGGCATGGAGATGGAGATTTCACTGGGCTTTGATCATTTAATTGTAGAATGTGGTGTGAATGGGCCTGTGTTCTCACAAGGTTATTTAAACAATCCTAACCCAAATCTTACTCCTGGGGTCTTAGGGGGTTAATAACCAACCTTTCCCTCCCATTCTGGGTTGAAAACCAGTTGACACAGAAGACAAAGGAAATCTGAATGTCTGTCAGCTTTTTGCTGATAAGCTGATGGAAGGATGCGAGCTTTCTATCTGTGGCCAAAAAGGCTTGCTTTAGTGACACTTGCAGCCCAGCTGGCTAACTGCAGGCTCTCTGCCTGCCCCGCTAAGGTTGTTGGAAGGACACTCTGTGCAGGCAGGCAGGTAGGCAGATAGGCAGATAGGCAGGTCTGAGAGTGGGTGGAGCTGAGGACACAGTACTTCTCCCAAATTCTCTAATGAGATGAGTCACTCCCAGCCTCACCTCCATGCCAGAAACAATGAAGGGAAGAGGTGGGAAAAGAGTAAGGGTGGAGGTGTTACTTATTCCAGCTGAAGTTGTACCCAGTAAAACTGGAGAAGAGGAAGCTCTTGGAGCTCCCCCAAAAGTTACTTTTCTACATTACAGGCCAAAAGGAACAAAATGAGATTCCACTTTCCTTCATCCTTTCATCCTGTAACAACTGTTTTGTCTTTTGTTTAGAAGCAGATAGTCCTGATGTTTATGAAAAATGGCAGACTGCTGGGTGATGTGTTTTCTGGATGGCTTTCCTTTGGTTTACTTTTACTTAAGTGGACCATCAGGCAAATGAATACAGGATGTGTCACCAGGAGGGAGAAATGCTGTGTAAATGAAACATGGTTTTCTGACCAAGCAACAGACCTGTGAAGTTTTGTTGTTGTTGTTGTTGTTGTTAAAAAGGCTGCGATGGCAGCCAGCAGTACCTTAATATCTCTGAATCGTTTCTTGCCGTTCATCTCCCACCGCCTTTGCTTGGTTTTCTAGCTATGAGGCTGGACCATATACTGGTGTTTTAAATCATTATCGACCCAACCCCCATGAATGGTGTTCTCTCCTCACCCTAAATTGCACCCAGAGGCAGTGATGTCCATTTTTGGTTTTTACTTTGCATGTGATGCTATTCTAGATACTTCATAATGGAAAGATCTGGTCTTTTCTCTCTAGCACAGCCATGGTGTCCTAGTGACAAACAAACATCTGTAGCATGCTTAGTTTGGAGGATTTAAAATATTTGATGAATTACATAATTATTTAAACTAGCTAATCTCTGAGATCTTTTCTGTTTCAAAATTCTGTGATTCTAAGTATGTAACCTTGAGCTATGAACCTGAAGAAGTAAGGCTTATTTTTCTAACATGTTTAGAAATGGTCTCTCAATGCAATTCTAAGAGTGGGAAAACACTCTAAAAATGCTTCAGCAGAATTATCACCTGAATTCTGTCTGCCCTCCATCTCTCCAATTCCTTGCCCTGCCAAGGTATTTACGTTGTCGGGGAAAAACACTAAGATAGTGAACGGTTGTTCTACATTGGGAGTGGTTTCTGCTCCTACCCCTAATGGGCCATGTCTAGAGACAATTTTTTGGTGCTGTTGCATCTAGTGGGTAGAAACCAGGCATGCTGATAAACATCTTGTAATTCACGACACAACATCCCCTACCCCTGCAATAAAGAATTTTCTGGTCCAAAATGTCCATAGTGCTAAGGCTGAAAAACTCTGTTCTAGCAATAGTTTTTAAGAACAGACTTCATAGCAGTGCCCACCACTTCAGGGTTCCATAGCCAACTGGCCTTTGCTTGAGCTGGCCTATGGTTCAACACATAGGGAAGATTCCACATTTCTCTGGCTTCACTGCCCCATGCTGAGAGCATGATGCTCCCATTACAGTTCTCAGAGAACAGGCAGTTATAAAGGGCATTTCAAGACCCCTCATGAATCCTGTTGTAGCTGTTTTGCCATCAGATGAACTGGTGCTGCTTGTCAGGTTGGCCTTGTTCTCTAGGGTTTGACAATTAAGCACTGAATGCAAAAAAATAAAAATAAATAAATAAAAACAAAAAAACAGCAATAAAGTGGCATTACACCTCATCATAATGCCACTCTGCAACATGTAGTCATACAGTTCCATCTGTTTGTTGACTAACGTTTATTTACAGTAAAAACAAATCAGTTAACTCTTTGTCAAGTAATGATAAATTTAATAAAACCAAAATAATGAATAAAGAAAAGATAATAACTAAGTATAAGAGGCACACTGTCTTTTATTACTCAACTGGTAAGTTCCCATTCTTTCTCTCTCTGCCATCTTTTAATTAGACGTATTATGTGATTTGAGTGGGATAATGGAGAACAGTGGGAATTCTCATCCCCACTGGGTATAATTGCTACCTGTCTTCTAGATAGTAAGAGGAAAGCTTCAAGAAAATGGTGGGAGAAAGGGGAAAATCTTACAGCAATCGATGTAGGTAATATGCTGTAGGCATGGCGGAGCCAGACTTTGTGGAGTTTAAAACTTAAACAACTTTTGTGTGATTAAGGGTGAAACAATAAAACCCTACAAAATTACAAATATCAGACCAGGAGCAGAGCTTCAGAAAGGGCCCATACAAACTGCTTCAGCTTCGGTATATAAAATTCTGCCTCTGACTATGTTGAGATAAATGTAATTGTCAGATAACAGGACTACTGCATAATTATCCCTAAAAGCAGAAAGGACAAGGGAGAAAGATGAGATGTTGGGAAGTCCAGTTTGGCCTGAAATGAAGGTGTTGAAAGACAAATCGTGACAGTGGGTGGTTCTGGCCCATGGTTAGGTATGAGGGGCACCTCTGGAGTGGACCTGAGATGTGGTCTGAGATCAAAGGGACAACCAGAAAGCACATTCCTGCTGATTCTGAGAATTGTATTGGAATACTAAACCTAAATGAGATGATGTGATCTCGGCTCACTGCAACCACTGCCTCCTAGGTTCCAGCGATTCTCATGCCTCAGCCTCCTGAGCAGCTGGGATTACAGGCGAGTGCCACCACATACAGCTAAGTTTTGTATTTTTTAGTAGAGATGGGGTTTTCCATGTTGCCCAGGCTGGTCTCAAATACCTGACCTCAAGTGATCTGCCTGCTTCAGCCTCCCAAAATTCTGGGATTACAGGTGTGAGCCACCTCGCCTGGCCAAATGATGGTATTTTTAAGGCACAAATGTTTGCTTCTTTTTAGTGCCCTAAAGCAGGGGTCAGCAAGCTGTGGCCCAAGAGCCAAATCCAGTCCTCCAGATTGGGACAGCCCACGAATATTGACTTTTATATTTCTAATGGGTTCAACGTAATAAAAAAAGGAATAATATTTTGTGACATTTGGAAATTATATAAAATTCAAGTATTGGCATTCATAAATAACGTTTTACTGGAGCAAATTCCCACTCATGTGTTCATATATTGTGTAAGAGTGTTTTCACGTGACAGTGGCATAGTTGAGTAGGTACAACAGAGAGCAAATGTCCGGCAAAGAGAACATAGGCACTGTCTCACTGCTGACACAAAATGTTTGCTCATCTGAGCTCTGGAGTACTAAATCAAGAAAGGAGACCAATAAGAAACCAGGTTGAGAAGATATTGAGATACTGATATCATTTGTGGAAAATTGTTTTGGCAAACGATGCGATGGGTAACATTTAGGTAAATCTCAACATTTGAAACAATCTTTCCATTTGGCAAGACACCTTATTTTGTAAAGGTTTTGACTCAGAAAAAAAAAAAATTAACTAAAATAATTAGGATTTCAGTCATAACTTTGCTTTCTTGAGCCATAAATCTTTTCCCATTGGCACTCAGATTTAAATGGATTATGTGGGACATGCTTCACTGATATTCTGGTTCGCTTTAAAGTATGCATTCTTCACACTATTGCCTAGGTCCTATCATTACTGACGGCAGTCTTCTTTTTAAATAATTCTGTGTTAGCCTGGTGCAGCGGCTCATGCCTGTAATCCCAGCACTTTGGGAGACTGAGCGAGTGGGTCACTTGAGCCCAAGAGTTCAAGACCAGCCTAACCAACATGGCGAAAACCCATCTCTACTAAAAATACCAAAATTAGACGGGTGTTGTGGTGCATGCCTGTAATTCCAGCTACTCAGGAGGCTGCGGCACGCAAGAATTGCTTGAACCTGGGAAGCGGAGGCTGCAGTGAGCCGAGATCTTGCCACTGCATTCTAGCCTGGACGACAGAGTGAAACTCTATCTCAAAATAATAATAATAATAATAATGCTATGCTCTGCTCCTGTGCCTTATCTTCCCTCCGAGATGATTTCATGCTTGCCTTTGATCTCCAGTAAATCATATTATTTTTCCTTACACCTAAGAAATTTAAAGGAAAAACAAATGATGGCACTAGTGAAATCTATAAAATGAAGAACTCCTTCTAAAGACTCATTTTAAAATCCTTCAAACAGACAGCAAAGCAATTCCACTGAGAGATTCTGCTGAAACGTCGTTTGCACATCCTCAGTTGTTAGTAGGGAATGGTAGCCGGTTGCAGAGTCCTTTCTGTGCCTGGTAATTATAGGCCCAAGCAAGCACACAGTGAGCTTCAGAGGAGCCAGGCTGTGGTTTTCTCATTAACAGCTCTGGTCTAGCCATGGGATCCTGGTTTACTTCATAAGGCCTATGAAATGCACATTTTTAAAAAAATGCAGTACTTTATTTATTTATTTTTAAAGAAACAGTCTCTTGATTCTAACCTTATACTGAAAAGAATTTCATTTCCAGAATACTGTTGCTACTACTGTAATTAATAAGCATACTCACTCATTATGATCGTAATTAAAAATAAAATAAACCAGCAGATATACAATGGCGCAGCCTCTTGTGTGTGGCCCCAGTGTCTGTGAATTTGTATTCAGGGTGGGTGCCACAAGCCCTGGTGAGGAGGAAAAAAAATAAAAGCCTCAGGAATGAGCCTACTAAATTATCCGACTTTTCAAGGTTGACTGAACAGCACAGACAAATAGTATGTCTATAGAGCTTAGTGGTAATTATTGCATATAAGTAAAAGTTAGATTGCATTTTTTCTAAAAAGATGTGAATATTCCACTCTAAGAAAATGAAGTCTTTATTGATACACCCAGGACTGAGAATGCTATTTTTTCCTGAGTCCTTTCCCTCTGCTCCTACAGAAAGATATATGCATGTTCATTTGTAAGAAGGGAAATTCATTCACCAGCAATCACTTGACAGCCTAATTCTGATTTGTTTCTCATCTCTCAGTGTTGTGCTTGTTCCATCGAACACTAACCACCGACTTTTACACTCTCTGGAGAAGCCATCAAGAGATTTAAAAAATAAGTGCCTGGCTGAGATGAGAAATGGGCAGTGCAGGGCTAGCAGGCGTTTCCGGTGGGCTTCTAAATTATCTAGTTGCCACTCCAACTGGCTCAATTAATTACTGTCTCCCCAGAGGAGCCAGACAGGTCTCCAGAAACCAGTCTGCAATTGAACATCAATGAAAAGATCCAGAGAAATTTTATCAAAGCCTCCATTAACCCCCTGCTGATGTCTTTAAATAGTCCTTCCCCCCCCCCCCCCCCCCCCCCCCACCGCCTTTAAACACCTTGAAAACCCAAAAGCCAGGCTGCAGGACTAATCTTGCATTAAGACATCTTAAATCTACAGGGACTAATGGAAATGCCTGTCCATGTCACCCAAATACATAGAGAATTCCTCTGAGTCTCAGCATCCCTGTGGCATTTTTGTGATGTGGGTATACAGTAAGAGGATATGCTGCATGTTGTCTTCAGGTAAAGACTGGTGAGGATTTTTTTAGGGTTTACCTTTTAATCTGTCAAGATAAGCAAACTTTTGGTCTATCTGTCAGTATTAAAAAATCTCTATTATTTAATGGGCCTTCTTCTAGTGTCTACCTTTCCACCCCCCACTCCCCCCACAACCTGCACTCATGCTTTCTCATTCTTTGCTTCTGCCAAAATTAGAAATGAAGGAGGTTCCCCAGGTTCCCCTGAAAATGCAATGATAAAAACGAGAGATGGTGCCAGTCAGTGTGGTCGCTTGCCTAGTGAACCCATCGGCTTCCTCATTGGGAAATGTCACTAATGATTTGGTTCCGTAGGTGAGGGCTGGCACCCAGAGCACTGTGGGAATCTGGCTGAACGGTCATCAAAATGTCCGCCTATATAGACACAGAGCTGAAGAAATCACTCTTAGATTCTATTTCTTCTTTCTCTATTCTGCTGAGTTGGTAGGCCTGATCTACACGAACTGTACTGTGGTTCTCCTCTGACCATCTTTTGGGTTTTGTTTTGTTATGAAAAAGTACAGGGGCCACTCCCTGATATCTATCTAAAATACTTTATGGGTAAAATGATAGAGACATGAAATATTTTTTCTATTACTATTCTGTTCTTGCTGTTACTCTTGGGAGGGAAAAGTGGAGAAAAGATAAAGAACATGGTCCACCCCTTTTTGATTCGTATCTTCCAGTACACAAATTTTTCAGGCAGTTTGGCTATCACTTTCAAAAAAAATCCTTTTCGTAAAGGCTGTGGGACAGAAAAGTTTTTAAAAAATTCTTATCCAGGAACCTTTTGTCTGTGACATGGGCATACAAACAAGACTTAAATATGTAGCTTCAACTTCTCAGTGGGTGCTAAATAGTGACCTGCCACCAACAGGCTCACAGTGTGTTGCAAGCTTGGGTAAGATCCATCCATTAGTACAAACACTGCAAAGGGCGTAGCTTACAATGACTTCCTGGAGAGTTTGTGTTTTTCTAGATGACATACTGCAAGCTGGAAATCTGTCTCTTGAATCAATCCTTTTTTTTTTTTTTTTTTTTTTTGGTAAAATAAGTGTGTATTTTGAGCATAAATGTGAAGTTAAATAGGAGCACAACTTCGTTCATGTTTCTGTTTCAAAGCTAGGACCACACGTATACACAAGCCAGGGATTTTTAATATGTAACCAGCAGAAAGCTTGATCAAGTGTTCTGTATACTCTCAAGTATAATCAAAGACTTCTTTTTATCTAAAGATAAATAAAGAAATAAGATAACCAAAGACTTTTATTTTATCTGAAAACTATTGATGAGGCTCATGTTGAAACCCACTGAATCTAATCCTAATCCTATAGGGTTCCCAGGAGGGTGTGATTTTAGGAAACTTTTTAGGAGAATGCTTTTGGAGATTTGAAAATTCTTGGAGCTAACATCATCTCATTTCTCTCCATTTACAGTAGGAACAGGGTTATTATTAAGGCTTATGATAAAGGTTCTTATTGTTTTGTTTTATATTAGAAGCAAGGAGAACAACTTTAGCAGAACCTTACCCTCTGAAAGTGTCATTTTGTAGCCACGAGCAGTGGACAGAAATTTTAAGAAGCATATATTGTGTTTACGGCCTTCATTTGTACACTCCAGTGCAGAACAGTCAACTAATTCAGGTGTGGCTCTAAGAGGCTGGCAATATATTTAAGAAATCCTCGTATCATGTAAAGATGTATTGTTTGGGGAGAAATATCAATGAGAAGCCCTTTCAATCTCACCGTAAACTCTTCAAGGATTCGCCTTAACTGTACGTGTTTGTTGGAGGGTAGCATTTTCTCTTTCCCTCCACTTCTTTTTCCTCTTCCTATTTCAGAAAACACAAAAAATAACTTCCATTAACTTCCTCCATAGTGTGCAGGAGCCTTGCTCCAGTGTCTTTCTTAGACATCACGCTGTAAAACTATTTCTAGGTGAGATGCAATCCTGATAAGCTCCTCCAGGATATAGGAATGGACTAAATACTGACTTACGTGGGCGGAGCCGGTTATGCTGAATTTCACACTTCAGCAAATTGTGTTCATGAGGGAGGTCCCTGTGAGATGCTGTGAACCCCCTGGTTTTCTCTCTTTCTTTTCTTTAAAAAAACAAAAACAAAAAACAGGTCCTAAAACAGTAATGGCTTTCCTAGTACATTATTTGTTGTTCCTTATGACTACAAAAGTCGTCTTGAATTCTCAAGCACAGATCCGGTTGAAGATATCTATTGACCTTAATAACATTTTAAAATTTAATAGCTCAGTTGTTTCTGCCTCATTCTTATAATGCCTATAGATATTTAAACTATCTAGCACATAGAACTTAGTTTCTGGCTGATACTCTAAAAATAAAAAGTAAAATAAAAATACAATTCTAGGGTTGCAGATTTCCAAGCTTAAAACCTCTTCTCCTAAATGATTATCCTGTTCCTAACCTGTATCATAGCCTTTAAGAAAATTGCCAAAAAGACAGATTTTCAAATATGAGGGCTGCAAGAATATAATTTCATGGCCACATTTTCAGAGAGCATACCGTGCGGTGACCATTTGTGTAGGATGCGTTCTGAAAATGTTCCGACTGTAATTTAACCCAAAGGTCTTTATCCCACTTCTTTCCACTCACCAGGTGCTTCCTTACACTTGTCTACATAGCAAGCAAGAAACAGGGCAGGAAAGATTTAGCCATATATAAAGCAGAGGTTCCCTGAGGTGATACTAAAACCCACCTTCTCAGCATTCTATGGATCATGAATATTGTCCTCAGAATATTTTGATCCCCTATGTTTGGAACTTCCCCAGACTTCCATGCAGCAGAACCAAACTGGCAATAAGAAAGATGAGGAGTCTCGGAACTTCACCCCAGTGGCCTTCTTCCTGTTTCTCTCTCGCTGTCTCTTTCTCTTTCTGTCTCTCTCCCCTGCTTGTAACATTCTAGTTTACTGTCCGTGATCATCACTTCTCAGCCCCTAGACATTGTGCTTTAAGCCAAGCAACATTTGGACTTGGAAGAATTCCAAATAGCACAGAACACATTGATTTGCAACTGAGTTTTTACCACCATGGCTATCTGGCCTTGTCAGGAATCATTGGTAGCCTATAATTTCATGCTATGATTTATACTTTGTCAAATATTTTTCATTTTTTCCTCTATTCTGCCTATGTGTTTTAAGTGCAACAAGAGAAAGAAATAGAAGTTGCTAAAAAATAATTTCTTAGGTCTAAAGGACAGTGACTGGTAACAATGCTAAAGAGCATCTTTCTTCAATTTATGGTCACCATGACATTTTTTTGAGCAGCTCACGTGATCTTTTTAAATGATGATTAAAAAAC
Source organism: Papio anubis (assembly GCF_008728515.1). Taxonomy (NCBI): domain Eukaryota; kingdom Metazoa; phylum Chordata; class Mammalia; order Primates; family Cercopithecidae; genus Papio; species Papio anubis. Next base: position 105,276,095 of record NC_044985.1, on the reverse strand, counting down.
TAGGTATCCCATTCCAACAGTATATCTGATGGAGAATTGGATGGCTTGGAAGATGACTAATGGGACTCTGGACCTTTCTGTCTTTAGGTCACCTCCTTGAATGGGGACTATATCATAAGTGGTCCAAGGCCCGGCCATTTGGCAGCCATAGAATGACTATGTTAATGGAATTGGTCTCAGTCCAGGTCTTAGTCGACAGGTGTTCATATCATAAGTGACATTTATTGACTTCCAACTCTTTCAACTTGGAAGACAGTGGACCACCACTGAGATAGTGATGAGGACGGAGTAATTTATAATATATTCAGGCTCCATTGAAAGCCAAGGAATTCAGCCCCTTGAGCTGGCACCTTGCAAATATTGTACTTGTCTCATGGGTTCCGTTAGCTTGAGAAATAAAAAATAGAAATCTAATTTAAAAAGATTTCTAATAACTCAGAATAGCTAATGTTGGTTTCCTCTGAGGTCATATGAGCCTCTCGTGTTGGTGCGTTTCTCTTCATTGTGTATTATAGTGATTAGATATGGGCTATGAAAATTATTACTTTTATTTGTTTGTGTGTTTGGGGGTTGATTACCTAGTCACTTATTTATAACAAAAGCTGTAAATGATACTCTTTGACAGAGTTAAATAAGGCTATCTTCAAGCCCTTGTGAAATGGAAATTGATGAAAAAGTAACACTGAGTCCCTTTTATCAACATAAATTTCAAAACATGGAATTCAGAAGGATTCATCCAACACATACTCTTTGCTATTATCTGGTTTAATATTCTTCATTCATTCACTCTAATCAGGTTCATGACCTGAAGATGATTTGGCCCGAATTGGAAGAGATCGTTAGTATTACTAGTGTATTAATATTTTGCCCATTGATGTTTTCTGGGTTCATCCACTGACTTTTTTTTTTTTTTTTAACTTCACAGATGATTTGGATTTCCCTATAACAAGTGGCAAAGCCACAACACTTCTGAATTAGTTATCACACTTAAAAAGTCAAGATGACAACAACCATAGTGGATCTATTTATTGAAGCAGACAGGCTCTTTTAGCAGAATGATCAATGTCTTACCTCTTTCTGAAAGGCTTTTCAGAGGTAGGAAATCATCAAGCATCTGATATAAAGTAATGAACCAGGTTTCTGACTGGTCAAGTTTCAGGAGCAGGCTTTTAAGTATTTCTGCCTGTAAATGTAGAAATCTGAGTGTGAAAAGTAAAGGCAACAGCAAAGATTTACTGGGTGCATCTATCATCATGGCTTTTAGAGTCTTTGTGATTAATACCTGTTTAATTGGGGACTGAGCTAGATTCTTTGGATGTCAGAAAGCTAAATGTTACAGCATTGTCTCGCGGGTTCCTAACACAGCAGGACGATTAGCAGCTGTCTGAGTAACAAAGAGAACCTGAAGCCTGCAGCATAGCTTTTTATTTTCCAGACTTGGAATGCTTGAAGCTCCCTGGTGGAGTTGACAGCAAAAGGAACAGAAGCCTTGATTCACAACAGCTAATCCTTTCCTTTCTCTTTTCTGTATTCTGCTCAGTAAAAATGAACCTTTTCCTTACCTTGTTCTCCATATTCCATATTAATTTTGGAGAGCATTTTTTGTTGTTTGTTTGTTTGTTTAAAAAATAATTTTTTTGAACTTTTTTTCTCTGATCTTCCCTAGGAAGTGATTGGAGGGCATTGTAGGTCATGGAGGCCTCCATTTGGTGAGGGCTCACATCCTGTGTAACCAAGTTACACATAAAATAATTTTAACTAAGAGTGGAAACGCTAGATAACTTTCAACACCACATTAAGACCCAGTGAGAAGATTCATCTCACTTGAAGCATTCAGAGAAAAAAATATATATTTATTGTTGTTGTTGTTGCTAGCTTCACCCCATTTTCTTACCTTAAAACAATTATCTTGCTCAGGCAAATTCTTCTAAATTGCCTTCCAGTGGAAAGATTGTTTTCCTGTTTGCCTCAAACTGGCATTCTTACTTATAACAGGAAACACACACATTGAATCCTGCCATGTTTCTGTTGGCAAGTGTTGAGCTATCCTTGTCAGAACCTGCCAACAAATTTCTTAGTAAGCAATAGAAAGTAAAACAAGCAGCTCCCAGACGAAACATAGGATACACTTGAACTGCGGCAAACACACTTGGGTGCCCCTGAGGTTAATTCCCTGTTACTTCTGGTGGACACAGGCCTTGGTTTCCAGTTGAGCTGTTACCCACTTACAATTTTATAACTGATCCTATGACTGTACCTGTAATAATGCTAATTCAAGACACTAGCTAACTTAAAAAAGTAAAACAGACATTTAAGTAATGCATTTTATTTACTACGAAGAGCAAGGATTGCTGTATGTTTCAGCGTAATGATTAAAAAGTTGCAAAAGCTCTAATTTGCAAAACCTTACATCTTTCATGACATCTTTAGGGCTTAACCCAGGAGGTATACTAAATGTTGTGTATGGATCTTTCTAGTAATAAGTATGATACTTCCTTTTTAATACTCCTAACATTTGTGTTTGTTTTATACCCTTCTATTGTGAAATATACACATATGGAAAAGTGAGCAAGACTCGAATGTATAGTCATTGAATTATAGCAAGGTAAACACCTATGTGACCATCACCCAGGCCAAGGAACAGAACAATAGAACATTGCCAGTCTTCCAGAAGCTTGTCTTGTATCCTTACCCCTTCCCTAATTCCAAAGACTTACTATTTTATTTGGTAATTGAATTTGTTTTGTTTTATTCTTGCCTCAGCTCTTTAGGTTAGTTCAAATGTGAATTCATTCTGCACCAAAAGTTTTAAGGTTTGTCTGTGAGCAGGGATCGTATCTAACTTACCCCTGCGTTTCTGACAGCCCGCAATGTACATAGATACCCCTGTACCTAACAGAGCAGACTTTAGAAAGATTTACTCTGTTGCTGCTGCCACTACTGCTGTGGGAAAACAGTCACTTAAACCTTCAAGTCTCCTATTTCTTACCAGAGAAAGGAGGGGCGGAGACCAGCCACTTTCTATAGATCAGTGGTTGAGAATGAGGGCTCTAGGACCAGACTTTTGAATTATGACCACATATAAGCCATAACTTGGAGCAAGTTATTCAAACTCTCCGTACCTTATCTTCCTGATCTATAAAATGAGTATAATAATGGTACCTGTCTCGTAGAGTTTTTGTGAGGTTTACATGAATTAACTCCTGCAAGAGATTTAGAACAATGCTCAGCACATCATAATTACTCAATAAATGCTAGTTTAGTGTGTATGTTATTACAGACATGTGGCGTAGAGGGAGGATCACATACTTTTGAGCCAGGTGAACTTGAGTTTTAAATCTCATTTTACAGCTTCGGTCAAATTATTTAATTTCTTTGTGCCTGAGTTTCCAAATCTGAAATGTAAGGGTGATCATTATAACTACTTCAGAGAGTTGTAGGGATGAAATGATGTCAGGTGTGCGTGTATGTGCAAGTGCCTTGCCCAGGAGTTTACTGGCATCTGATTTGCTCCTTTCCCCATTCTTTGTCTTGTGGCAATTCAAAGGGCCTACCTAAGTCTTCATCTGCTTAAGCAGTTAATAATGCAGTGAAAACTAAATTAACTCTTTTCTACAAAGAAAACTCAACTAAACCATTCTGAGAACCCCACTGTCTTTTCCCATTTAGCATTAACACAAGATCAGCTGAATCTTTTGGCCCAGTGTTTTGCGATTCTGCCGATTTCATTCCCTGTTAGAAGACTGGTGCCTGTGATTTTGTCCCTGGGAAGCCACGCGGCCTCTGTCACTGACTTTGCTGACCTCGGGGCAGCGCGCTCCAGTTTCTCACAAATGGGTGGATATCTGCTCATCGTGCATGACCAGGAGCTGGAGTTTCCAGGAGGGAACCCAAAGGCCTTTCAGGAGGCTGCAAAACCACAGACCAATCTTCCGTGGGCCACAGTACTTCTACAGTTTATCTGAGTTAGTTGTGATACGCAAATACCTCTTTTTTGCCAAAAGGCTCCACTTCACTTGAATGAGTACCTGTTTTAACCCCAAATGCCAGTTCAATGGGTTATTGCAATAGAAAATTATTTCTTGCTGAAATTGCATCCAGTCGGTGGTGATGAGGGGTTGTTGGGTGTAGAGCTTCCAAGATGGGCCTGGGGCATTAACCTCCCTCTGGCTTGTGGGTTCAAGAAAATGGAGAGTCACAGGGAGCTATTTATGGGTCAGATCTAGAAGAGGAGAAATCACTTCAACCCACATTCCATTACCCCAAACTCAGCCACATGAACTACCTTAGATACAAAGGAATCTAGGAAGGTAGTCTTTGGCTGGGAAGCTCTATCTAGAAGGGAAGGGATCTCACAGTTTTGGATGCCTTAGCCAAAGAGGTCAACTCAACACCTTCAACTTCCTTATGCAAACAATTAACGTGAAGGCTAAGAATAGCATCACATTCTATCATTTAAAATTTAACCAATAGCTCTCTGTAAATGATTTGTCGAAAATAATCTGTTGCCCGTCTCTCTGGCACAAAGAAAATGACGTGCCGTCCCATCTATCTGGGAAATAAAAAAGGCTTGCAAAATTTTCATCTTCTATTAAACCAAAAGTAAAAACCGAATCACAGACTTTGCAAAGTCTTACTCTGGAATCATTTAGTTCAAGTATTTACAGTGCTCCAAAATCAGACTCTTAAAATCATTGGCAGCGTGGGTCAACTGTATCCTTCAGTAAATGTTGCTGAAGGATAATGTGGCTGTGCACTGCTTTATTTCCTAATATGTGTTTAAAATAGACTCTGCTCTGACCTTGGAAATCACTTTATGGAAAAAATGCATCTCTCATACATTCTAACTTTAAGCTTAATAAATATGAATACTTCCACATCTAAATATAAATGAATTTCATTGAATTCACAGGCTTCTAAAGATTTTGGCTGAAAATTTGGTTCTATGGTTTTCTTTTGTCAAATAAGGGAAAAAATCCTATATCGATTTTGGAATAATCAAGTTTTTTTTCTATACCTTTTGCAGGTTTGCTTTAGAAACAGTTTCACTTTTTGACTATGAGAAACTGTGCTTGTGTGGATGCATGATGTAGCAACTAAAAGCTGGCGGGGGTGGGGTGGAGCTGACTTTTCACTTTGATGATGCATCCAGTGAGGGTGGTTGGGGATTTTAATGATTTTACCTAAAAGATAGCAGAGGAGTTGACCCAGCTGATTGAATGCACTGCAAACAAAATCATGTATATGTGAAAGCACTTTGTAAACTGTTGTACTATAAAATGATGTAATGATAATAGTAAGAGGAAGAACGTATACATATTGCTGAGTTATGTTTGATGCCATCGGTATTGCCTAGCTTGAGAGGAGAAATCCTTCTCTCCATCTGGAGTGTAGAAGAAAACAATTAATGTTAGCACCAGAGCTCCTAGCATCTCCGAGACGCAAAACCCTTAATCACAAGGATATCATTAGTGCTCTGAAGCATTTAATGTTGATGCTTGACAGCATTTTAAAATGCACAAACCTTTGATAAGGAGCAAATCAGAGCTGGGGTGTTGAATTGAGAAAGAAATGGGAACAAAATCACCTTAAGCTCCAAGTAATTAAATTTAAATATGCTATTTGCATTAAGCAGAGATATGTATAAATGGTGGGTTTATATTTTTCTATCAGTGAAAGACCCCCTGAGTAAATATCATCTATTTAAATCCAGATCCTGGGGAGGGGAAAGGTAACCCTGCTGTGGTTAAGAAGCCATCTCTCCTCCAAACACTGGCCATTGCGTACCGCTGATATCCATGGCTTCAGGTGTCTTGACTTTCATAAAGGGCTGTTTTCACTCTCCCTTGCCCACAGGCTGGAGACCTTTCATTGCATGTGTTTATTTCCTGGCTCACCCTCTGCACCCTCTAATTTGAACCAGTAATGAAATGCAGTCTGCGTACTTCAGCTGTTTTCTTTTTCCTCCCAAGTTCCCCTCAAAGTGTTTTTAATTCATTGCTTGTGATACTGGACTCAAGAAAACAATTTTTAGCTCAGGAACCATGTGAAGCTTTCTTCTCTTTCTTTTCTCCATATCTCCTCTTCTCTTCTCCATCCCATTTGGGTGTCACAAGTACCAAACTGCTGCAGTAAAATGACTTGTAGGTGTTTAATGGCAAGTCATTGAGGAAGTGAATACAAGAAAATTGCAGCATTCACATGAGTGGGGAGCAAGGAGAACTGCTGAGCTTTGAACCAAAGAAAGTTAAATTTACCATTTTCTTAAAGGCAGCCACCTCTGTTTGACATCAAAGCATCTCCTGTAATTTCTCCTGGTGAAATGCACCACTGTTAGAGTGTCATGATAGAGCCCCTAATCTGTGCTGTTTCTGTTTATCAAAAACACACACAGAGATAAAACCCACATGTACCTTCTGAACGCATTGTGGTCTGCTCTCAAACCAAATGTAACCACAGGTACACAGCAAATGGGGGTTCTATTTAGAACGCATTCTCAGTTTCTCGGGGATTTGTAGAACTGTGGATACAACATTCTTTGGAAGTGAAATTTATCTTGGAGCTCTATTAGAAAGCTCGGATCTTTCACTGGAAAGCTTTGGTAAATTTTTCCTTTCATCCTCTTTTGGTTTTTGCTTCATCATTTTAAAAAAATGGTATTTTGCTACAATTTCGCTTGTGTCCATTGGGTATTGGATAAACAGAGTTTGTTCCCAATAATCCTGCTTGCTTACACTAAGACTGCAAAGGGCTCTCCACCCTATTAACCCCATGTTTCAACTTTATATCCGTTGGTGGCTGTTGCATATGTAGTAACTAATGGCTTCTGCTGGCAGTGACTGACTTTGCCCTAGTCCATCTTTGGAGGCTTATGATCCTTTTTGGATTTAGTATTATGACTTGGGAGTCTTACCACCACTCCACCTTGGCAGTTAGGAAGTCGGGAGAACTATTTGCATATGCCCTACAGATACAGAGAAGAAATGTGGAGCAAATTGTCAACACCTTCCTCAGCCTAAAGAGCAGAACCTCAAAATGCTGTCTGGAGCAGGTGCAGTGATGCCTAGTTTTAATGTTAACTTACATTTGAATGACATTTTACAGGCTGTGTGTTTGAAAAATGTTCAGAAGCATCACACAGACCTTAGAAACAGAGACTCCATTTATAATTAGAGTTGTCATTTGCTTCACCCCAATTGTCAATATCTCAGTTAACCTAAATAGTACAACCAACCCCAGAAAAGGTCTTCTGAAACAGGTGCAGATGGAAAGTTGTTTTAAGGATGGCTTACTTCTGGTACTTTATGTTTAGAAAATTTTTGCTGTCTACAGTAAAGATTTTTTTAGAGGAATTTTAATATGTAAAAATTTGACAAATTTGTTGAGCACCATTGAATGCATGTGTCACCATGATTTGTAAGTTAAAAAGAACAAGAAATGAGAGACATGTTTTGGGTTAAAAACTGCTGAAATCTCCTTGTGAGTAATAAAAAAATGAAGGTCTCAGGATAGGTATCTTAGACCAGCAAAACTGACATCTATGAGTCATTGGAGATTTTGCTGTAAAGGTTTGAAAATTAAGGACTCCATTGAATTAAATCACACATCTTTTTTAAAGAGCTACCCTTTCGGAGTGCTTGCCTTGTGATTTTTACATCATCATCTTTCTTTAACCATACTACTGTCAACTGACATGACCAGCTCTCATTGCTATGTGTCATGACTAAATTCCAGCCATTAAAGAATGCCTGCATTTGTCCGGAGGCACAAAACTGTCCTTAAAACAAGAACCTCCTTTATGAAAGAAATCCGTGGGTAGATAGGAATGCTTTTCAATCTATGACGCATCTCTTTCTTGTAGTGAGAATGTGTTCATCGGCCCCCCAGCTTCTTTCTGGCTTTGCTTCTGACACTCAGCAGGTGTATTGAGTGTCTACAGATAGAATGTGTGAGAAAGTGTCCCCTACTTAACTCCTCTCCATCACCCATGAGAGAACTTGAATAAGAAGAGGGGCAGTAGGAATCGTCTCCTCTTAAATTCTTGAAAAATGGGTCCTCTGACTTGACATTGGAAAGTGTTTTCTACGTAAGACTATTATAAAAATTTCCCAAACCTTCTTCTAGTTAAGAAGAGGCAAAAGTATTTGGTGGTACTTAGTCTGATACCAAGAATTGTTTTTTATCTGGCCATGCTTACCCATTCCCCGTCTTGGCCTTGCTCCATAGGTGCTCATTAAGTATGTGTCTAGTGGCTGAGTTGATGGTGAGGAAGAACCTTGTCTCTACGAGATTTCAGAATGTAAATCAAAGAACTGAGTGGCCACTGAGAATCTTTTTTTTCTGCTTGGTCTTTTTATGGTGACCAAATTTTCTACTATAATTAGAAGCTCTCTTTTGAACTTAGGCATTGATTGGTCAAAGCTCTTATTGAACTATATATTTAAGGGTGGGATGGACAATCTTTTTTTAAAAAAATCTATTATCTCCTCTTCTAATTCTGTAAGCAAAGGGCAGAGCCCTGGAATATTGCAAATCAGGATTCAAGACCTTTGGGTTGGGCATGGTTTACCAAAGTGTGGAAACATACCAATGGTGGCATCAGAGATGATTTTCGGGAACACACTGATGAGATGTTATATAATACTGAATTGCCCTGTGTACAATGTAGTTCATTTTCAATTCTTTCTCAGTAATTCTGAGTACTCCAAGGTCAGAATCTCAAGTCGGTGCCCAGATATCCTTTGCTTCTCTAGCACTGGCTAATCTCCATTTTTAACAATCCTTGGAGAAGTAAGAGTGTCCAGCAAACATTGATAACATTGTTTCATTTACATGCAATGTTCATTTTTATGGTTACTTGACATTAATTTCAACTGATTACAGGGTTTCATTGATACCAGTAAATGAGAAATTTCTTTTTAAATACAACTGTTGAAGTTAAAGATACTGCATTTATTAAAGAAAATATTACTTAAATCATCTTACAAGCTGCAGAGGGATGTGGCAGCAAATGTGTGGCGTGGAAGTCTGATGCTTGGGAAACACCGCGGTAGGGGAAAATTGCAAAATGTCATTGGCAAATACCTCATCTAGGGAAATGACCCACAGGCAGGCACACACAGTAGGGTGATGCCTTCCAGATGTAAAGTTGAAGCCTGTTTTGGAAATGGGGTAGAAAAGGTGAGGGAAAAGCCCATATGTGGCTTATGATGTAGAGAACATTCAAGCTGCCTCCTTTCCAAAGTGGCAGTATGGCAAAGCCCAGATTTTCTCAAACTCCTTCTTACTAGAGAAGATAAGCTCTCCACAGGTGGAAAATGACTGGCATCTTATACTTCAGTGCAGTTGTATATTTCAGGTACATTTCCCAACCTCACTTGTTCATAGATTGCTTGTGTCATTGTGCCCTGATAACATGCTCTTCTGAAGAACATCTGATCAATAAAGAATTTGGACTTTACAGCCATACAACATAATGCTCTTTGTGAATTCGATCTATGTATTCTGCTTTTCCTTGGTTGCATTTATTTGTCTAGTAGGTACAAAAGACAAATGTCAACTCAGCAGTTTTCTGACTCCTCAGCCTAGCATTCTATTTTCATTCAGTCCTTCATTCTTGCTTGCATTTCTCTTTCAATATCTCCTTATTCTCCATTTTTATGGCAGCTGTGTCAAGGTACACTCTGTTGGTTTATTTTCACATGTATGCGTATCAGCTTCCCAAGCAGGGCTGCATTAGAAATACTCTATGAGTTAACATGATTATATTGCCAACTCCCTGCGTGAGATTTTTTGAGCACCTTAGTTGAGTCCATATTCCCTTTGAATGGTCACAGGAACACTGCTGCTCAAACTTCTAAAATAGAAATCAAGCTCATTTCCCATATGCAGCAGTTTAATGATAACCCAACCAGAGAGAAGCTGTCTTAGTTCCTCAGTACATTCCAAGGGCAGGCAGGCAATTCTTTCCCAAGGAATCTGTCGATTATCAGGATCTGACCCAGACCGTTTCCGAGAAAAAGTTCATTTTATAATTTTATGATTTTTCTCCCTCCCACTTGCTTTCTAGTGACCTCACTTTTCTGTTTCATTTCTCAATCCTGAACATGAGAGTTTAAAGAGCGCCTTTTGTGGAGTGTATGCTACAGTGGTCTGTTAGGCAATGTATTTATTACCTGGAGTGAAATGACTTTCCACAGCCAGGCAGTTTTCTTAGCCTTCTTGCTACCTCTATATTTTTCAGAGTCACTTTTTGCATTTTGTTGGACAATGGCTTTGTGTCAGCCAGGAAAGACAGAGAAAACGTGAGCGTGTGTGTATGTGTGTGTGTGTGTGTGCCTGTGTGTGTGTTGGGAGAAGGGAGCCTTAATGAATGTAATGAGCACATTTCCGTTGTTCATTTTCCTCAGATGTTCAGTGGCTTCCATATGTCTGCCACTGCAGCTTTGTTCACTGGGTTTGGTATTACTAACCTTGGCATTGCCTTTGATGGAGGACATGTGTATCTACTGTATCTTTCTCTTGTGTTTTTGCCCGAGATGCAATCTGGAATAGCTTTGGGACTGAGAGATAGGAAAAAAAAAAAAGGGGTGTGTGTGTGTGTGTATGTGTGTGTGTGCGTGTGTGCGTGTATGCCTGTTACCATCCTAGTAGAGATCCCAGGCTGTCAAATAATCCCCTCCAGAAGACAGTCTCTACTGTACTGGATTCAGCTGGAAAACTCCCTTGTTTGACTATGGTATGTCTGCTTGGTTTGCCTGCCATCAGTACACCCGTCAGACATGCTCAAGCAGGTTTGAAGCTTTTCCCATACCATTTTCAGTGACAATGTATTTTACTTTTTATCTTTGTTCTTTGGAGTTAGGGGTTGGCAGTCATACGCATGTATTGTAAAAGGGCAGGAGGATGACCCAGCACTAATTTATTCTTCCTCAGTGGCCAGTTTTTGACATTTGTTTCCCCAGTTTGGGAACAAAAGAATATATACATTGGAGTTAGGGAGCTCTCTAATCTCTGGCTCTCCAGGGCAGCTTTGTTAGATAAGATTAAGGATTTCATGAATGCTTTCCCTTCTCCCTGGAGATTGCGCATGGGTACCAGCCATTGTCGGTGTCAGCAGAGCCTGATAACGGCTGGCTGGAGATGCGACCACCACAGTGGAGAAGTGAGCATCAGGCAGCCTGGGTGTATAAATCTCAAGTGGGCCCTCCTTCCACCCCATAACACACCCGCTAGAGGGCTGCCTTTGTGTCCTTCGCAGTGGAAAGAGCAGGCAAAGGCAACATGTCAGCTCTCGTAAAATAGCTGCAAAATGCCACGTGTGTTCAGAGAGACCAACACTGCTTGATTTGTATTCATTATTTACATGGTTGCGTTCAGACTGAACTCTTACTGTAATTAAGCAGTACTTTTATTTATATTGGAAAGTATGTAAATTGTTTGCCCTTTGGCATTCCCTACAATACTTATGGAAGACTTGTACATTCTCTTGCTCATATGAAATTAAAGTCCAGTAAGATGGCACTCATAATACTGGGAGGTAGGATTAGATGTAGCTTTACCGAGCTTAAAATGAGGTCTTCCAAAGGCTGTCATGGCTTACAAAAGGTTAAAAACAAGACAGCCTTCTCTGTAGCTACAGCCTTTTATGAGAAATGTCTCTACATGCTGTGGAAATGGTACTACAAGCCTATGAGCCCACCAGGCTTTTACTTCAGAGATTCTCTTTTTAAGACAAACACATACAAAAATATACTGGAGAGAATGATAAAAATGGTATGATTTTATACTGAAGAGTAAAATGATCAAGGGGAAGACAAGACAATCTTTCACACTTTTCTTAAATAACATGAAATTATTTCTGGATACCACCAAAACCACTTCTTTTCCTAAAGAAAATGTCCTTTGTCTTTTGTTTTTTCTAACAGCACCATCATCCATTGCTTTGGTCCAGGCTAAAGAAGTCACAAGATACAGTGTGGCACTGGCTTGGTTGGAACCAGATCGGCCCAATGGTGTAATCCTGGAATATGAAGTCAAGTATTATGAGAAGGTATTACTTGAGTGAACAATACTGCTTCCTTCTTTCCTTCCTTCCTTCCTTCCTTCCTTCCTTCCTTCCTTCCTTCCTTCCTTCCTTCCTTCCTTCCCTCCCTCCCTCCCTTCCTTCCTTCATTCCTTCTTTGTTTTCTTCTTTCCTTCTTTCCTTTCTCCCTCCCTCCCTCCTTCTTTTCTTCCTTCTTTCCTCAACTCCTTCCCATCCTCCTTTGCTCCCTCCCTTCTGTTTAAGTGTTAGCCAGTTGTAAGTCATGGAATACCAGTGAATCCCCGATCAAATGCATTTTGCTTCCCAATTAAGTACGATTATGAAATTTATCATTTACTTAGTTATCCTGAAAAGCAGAAAATAACAATAATAATAATAATACATTGTATTGTAATATAACTATATCTTTACAATCTAGTAATGGAAATCAAGATAGCTAAGAAGTTCTAATCTATGAACCTTATATCAGGGAGAGTGACTCATAACAGTTGAAATAATGATCTGTTTAAGTAGATCACTGCTATTCAGAATAAAGATGTGGGTTTTGATGACTTTTAATAGAAAGTCAGGGAAGGAAGATCACATTCTTCAGCCTCTTAAAGTTATAGAAAGGCATTATTTTTACAAATAACTTGTCTCTCTTAAAGGACAGAATTTTGAAGAGAGCTATTTGCATTCGAGGTTGTCTAGAAAATGAACAATTGTCTTCTTTTTCTTTTTAAAGATAATCACTTATTGGCTGTCTTATTAAAAGTAGAAAAGGGACAGGATTTTTCCACTGAAACCATGTTACAACACATTTTACATTTTCTAGACAGAAAATGGAAAAAGACAAGGGACCTTCTCACAGTTATTTCTTTTAAATTGCTGGGTGTGGAGCTAGAAAAGCCACCAACCATCATTTAATGTTCCTTTCAAAAAAAAAAAAAAGAGTAGGAGGAAAGATCTGGATATGGTCAGCGTCAATAACAGTCATACCTGAATTCCGCATTTCTTTCAACAAGTAAGAAGTAACAATAGTACTTATAACATCCAAGAGAATATAGGCTCCAGAGAGTGTATTCATCTCCATTTACTTTCAGCTTCTGAGTCGACTGGCTTGACTCCTTTAATATTGCACCTAGAGTAAGTAGGAGATTTATTTTGCTACCTTCCCCAATTTTATCTTCCCATGATGTAGGATCAGAATGAGCGAAGCTATCGTATAGTTCGGACAGCTGCCAGGAACACAGATATCAAAGGCCTGAACCCTCTCACTTCCTATGTTTTCCACGTGCGAGCCAGGACAGCAGCTGGCTATGGAGACTTCAGTGAGCCCTTGGAGGTCACAACCAACACAGGTAACAAGGACCACCCGGACTCAGTCACTTCTGAGGCTATTTTTATAATACAGGTGAATCCCATTACAGTGAAATCTAAGGACTTGTCTATATTTTTTTGTTAGGCAAACATTTTGCTGCAATGAACATGGCTTGAAATAAGTTAGCCAATGTCTGTAACTTAGAAAACTTCATGTGATTTAGAGAAAGGCATTTTCGAAGTACTATCTGATTTGTCTTTTCCTATGAATGAAAAATGTTGCCTCTTTTTCTCTTGTTTTGAGCCTTCTATAAACCATGAAAAATGGGATTACTAAACTGACAAATTGAGGGTTGCATAGCTACCCAACATTAATATAGGGAATTTTCTCCCTGAGACGATTAAAGACAGCACCACAAATATTTTTCCCTACTTATTTCTAAGAATCATTTAAATCAAGTCAGATAAGCTTTTTTTTTTAAAGACCCTTTGAACAAACATATCAAATCTTTAAACATTGTGAGTTGGATTGACTGGTTGACTAAATTTAAAGTGCTTAAGAGGGGCGTACCCGTGAACAAGCAGTTGGTGTAAGATACCTCCATCCCCAGTAATTAATGAACCCAAATTGGACGTATTTGATAAAAAGATGATAGGGCAGAATTTTTGACTTCAAGAAAGAAACTTTGTTCACAAATTATTAAATAAGAATAAAAAGCAGAAGAGAAAGTAGAGTTGAATCTGAAAGGGATTGACATCTTTTGAAATTATCCAGCAAGGGTACAAGGAGGAAGTGGCTTTTGAACTAGGCAAAAAGAGGCAGGTTTTTGATAGCTCTGGGGGAAGGAGGTACATTCAAAACTGCTGCCCTTTCTGAAATGTTCAAGTGTCTTTCTCTCTCCAAGTGGCTTCAGAACATTGAAAACTGTGACCCATTCAGAAGTTCTGCCTCCTAAGACTTTCCCAAAGGTGACCCTTATGTAATTGTCATTCCCAGTGCCTTCCCGGATCATTGGAGATGGGGCCAACTCCACAGTCCTTCTGGTCTCTGTCTCAGGCAGTGTGGTGCTGGTGGTAATTCTCATTGCAGCTTTTGTCATCAGCCGGAGGTAAGCACTGAAGCCGCTCACTGTGCAGCCCCCCCACCTTCCCAGTGTTTATGATGGTTTTTTTTCTCCTCCACACAAAGCTAAGGCTTTTGATTGCATCATAAACATGACATCTGCATCCCAAGCTTCCTCCTTGTTGCTTTGATCTTCCCACACCCCCACTAAAGCTGCTAGCTGTACCCTGGTGGCAGGCTGAGAGGTCCGGAAGGACCCAGCTAATTGTAGGAAACAAAGCTGAAGAGCAAGCCAGTGGGAGATTTCTAGATACTTTAAGCTGCCAGGTGTTACGTTTATCCCTCTCTTAAGCCTGGACTCACTGCCAAAGGCAAGAAAAAGCCCTATAAAACTTGGGCCCCAATATTGAGCTCTGTCATTTGCCAGCTACTACTACGTAAACCTTTTTGAGTATTTCTATTCTGTAAAATACAGATAATTATTATCTGCCTCAAAGAGTTATTGACAGTAGAATTTTGATATGCAAAATAGATAATACAGCACACAGGAAGTGCTTCAACATGATTTTGGTTAACAGTAATGGTCACTAAAGCAAAGAAATGGGTACTGCACATTCAGTCTTCCCCCAGGAAAGGCCATCAGCATTTCCAGAGAATCAATGGATTTCCAGAGATTATCCCTTGAGCAAATCGTGGGCATGACATTGCTCTTGGAAATGAACCTAAAACATCTGAGTCCTTATCGCCTAAGTACTTACAATCTGACTTGTTACTTAAAAAATAATCTAAAAAGGAGAGAGAAATAGCAACAGATTAGCAGCATCTTCTTTTGAACCAGTTTTTCTTACTCTTTTCATCTCCATTTACTGACTCCTGTCGCCTGCCCAGAGGCTCCAGAGGAGTGGTCATTGATATGTGCCACGCACCTGGGCCTTCTTTGTCTTTTATGTGTAAGAATCTGCCTCTTCCCTGATCTGCATCCCCATATACCATCAACTGTTTCACAAGATAGGGCTGTTGGTGAAAAAAAGGGCTAAACCTGGGGATGTCAAAAGGATCCTCTTAAACGTAAAGCTTTTCATTTTCCAGAAGAGGGAAGTAGTCCTAGGAAAGATGTAATTCTTGCCCAAGGTCGTCACATTGCCATAGTGGTAGGCTGGCCCCACCAGTAGCTGTGCTTGGCTCTCAGGCCAGTATCTGTTGCATTATCCCTCTCTGCCTACTGATGATCTCACCAATGTCATAGCAATGCCTTTGGCTATTTCCACTGGCCTGGGCAAGCCACTATGCTTTTACTTTCCTCTGATATACATTATAATTAGAGTGATGACCATATAATCTAGTTTGCCTGGATAGTCCCAGTTGGTGCTTGTATTTCTTTTCTTTTATTATTATTATTTTTTTTCTGAGACGGAGTCTTGCTCTGTCGCCCAGGCTGGAAGTGCAGTGGCATGATCTTGGGTCACTGCAACTTCTGCCTCCTGGGTTCAATCAATTCTTCTGTCTCACCCTCCTGAGTAGCTGGAATTATAGGCACCTGCCACCACACCTGGCAGCTAATTTTTGTATTTTTAGTAGAGACAGGTTTCACCATGTTGGCCATGTTGGTCTCAAACTCCTGACCTCAAGTGATCTGCCTGCCTCAGCCTCCCAAAGTGCTAGAATTACAGGCATGAGCCACCGTGCATGGCTATGTATTTCTTAATATCATGCCCCCACCCTCACTCTCCAAAGTGTCCTGGTATACAGGGGCCAATTATGTTCACTCTAATATAACACAGTATAGAACAACACATTCTGTACAGGCATCTATTTTACATTGTGTTCATTGCTTTTGATGCAAAATCTATGTTGGATTAGAGTGATGAGTCAAATCTTGAGATGTTAAATCCACAATAAATTCTCATTTCTGTTTCTTTAATATACACACATACAAAAACATATAGACACTGGCATGCCTACTATATTCTAAATAGCAGTATATCTTGGCCTTCAGAAACTTAAGGTTGACCTGCATAGAATTTGAATTCCCACTGTTCTTTCCTTCCCTGGTATTTGATTTTGAAAGCCAATCAAGATGGCTCTCTTTCTTGTACATTGCCATTTAGTTTTGTATATGTACACATGCTGTGCATATAACCACTGGGAAATGTATGCATTAGTATATATCCATCTGATGGTGGGAAGCAAGGAGCATGTCGGGGAGTGTATAGGAATTACATGTGCTTTTTTTATTTTATACTTACATATTTCTGTGTCTGAAATTTTCACAGTATCCAGAAATAATCTTCATTAGAAAATAAAGATGTTTAATGGTTTAAAAACAGATACAATTCATTAAATACCTCCACTTCTAAAAATATTTGATAAAAATTCAGCACCATAGGATGCTCAGAGCACTTCTCTGCAGAAAGTAGGTGTTGACCTTGTGTCTTGACCATCTCTTTGACTTTACTGGAAACATTCTCTAGTTGTAGTCCAGCTTTGCTTTACATTTACTTTGCTTTTTTGTTTTTTGGTATAAGCGGCCCTAAGTACAGCAGTCAAACTGGAGTAATGAGAAATAAGTTACCTCATTATGAGTTGCCTTTGGATGTTCTACTTAAAACATTGGCTTTGATGAAAAGAAAGGAAAAACACGTGAACATGTAATCGGGGAGACAAGTTTATTAAAAGCCATGACTACGGAAAATAGCATCCTTAAGCCTGATGACTTAATTTCCTCTCTGCCTTTATTGATCACTTTATTACATAAGGCAGGATTGATAGCAGGATGCATCGGATTTCCAATTATGAGTCCCCACCTTAGAGAACTGAGCCTGTCGAGTTACCTAGCGATGATTCCTGTCCCTTCTCCCCCATTAAAAAAGAATGTCACTTCCCAAGGCTGATAAACAGTGCTTGGTGATTGGTCCTCAATGGATCACTTTTTAGAAAATGAAATGTCAACCCCTTGCCCTCATATTGATTCTTCTTTAGTGTCGGCCGTAAAGCTGTCATGGGAAAGGCCGCCTGGAGCCAGGTAGCTGACAGGTTTGCAGTGGCTCATGCACACTCAGCCAATTCTTCTCCTCACGTAGGTTGTCTGCTGTGTTATCTTGGACTATAAATGTTTAAATGGGACAAGAACAGGTGAACAGAGAGGAGACAGGTAGTAGGGACGAAAGCCTGGCCCAGGCTTTTCGTGAGAGGACAAATGAAAGGTAGTACATGGTACTGGCGAAATAATCTTGCCAGACTTCAGCCAGTAGTATGAGAAAGCAAAAGATTAAGCACCCTAGCCTATAAAATCTGAGTCATGTCCTTTAACGATGGGGCTGCTTTGTGCTTCTTAGAATCACCGAATGTTTGTGCCGGAAAGGATGCTACAGACAGATCTGTTGCGGGGTCCTCTTGAAGTGACTCCCATTCTGCTGATGGCATGCAAGATTTCTCAGGAAGTCGACGGACAGAAACTCACGTAGTGAGAAAAGTTTCAATCCTTCTGATGACCTCAGAGAGAAAATCGGCTTGGTGCTCGTTTGTCATTTAAGAAAGAGGAAGCAGCCTCAGGCCCACAGTTGATATCCTGCAGGATTTTTTTTATAGCAATTGTTTCATTTATTTCATTGTACACATTCAGCCTAGAGAAGCCTGAGCCTAAGGCAAGCCAGAATAATCTACGCTTTTTTCAGTGATATCTACTTTTTTCTTTTGGCCAACTGGAACATGTAAGCATTTAGGGATTGCGGTGAAAGAATCAAACTACTAAATTTATAAAATACCTAAAATGAGATGTTATACTAAGCACATTGATTTAGCTATATTGTATATTTTTACCACCCACATTTATGTTAAGCAACTTAATTTTATATTTTCTGTAGGCATCTTTTTGATCTGTGTCTCTCTCATCACTCAAGATACAATTTCAGAATTCTTTCAGCTTTCCAGAGCACATAATTGTACTTGTTATCTAGGTTATTTTAAGACACAACCCTTCTTGTACCTATGTGATGCTGTCCCTATAAATTTTATTTCAAACCACAAACAAATCTCTATTTGTACATTCTCTAGCAGCAAGTCACCATTTCCACATTTATATATTTATATATTTGTGATCTCCACAACATAACCACTTTTCTATATTGTTTTTTTAAAGTGATCTTTAAAAGGACTGTTAACAATGACATCCTAAAATACAAATATAAGGTCGTAACCTCCAGGACTAATGACTGAATCTATGTTAAATTTCTCTGATACCCTCTTCCCTTTTATAGTAATGATTTCATCAAGTTATCTTCAAAAGCATCACAAACTAGTATTAATTCAGATTGTTTTAGGGTAGTGTTTTTTCCAAAACAGTATTACAGTATTTATTTGTTTATTGAGACAGTCTCTGTCACCCAGGCTGGCGTGCAATAGCGCAATCTCAGCTCACTGCGACCTCTGCCTCATGGGTTCAAGTGATTCTCATGCCTCAGCCTCATGAGTAGCTGGGATTACAGGCATGTACTACCACACCCAGCTAATTTTTGTATTTTTAGTAGAGACGGGGTTTCACCATGTTGGCCAGGCTGGTCTCAAACCCCTGACCTCAGGTGATCTGCCCACCTCGGCCTCCCAAAGTGCTGGGATTACAGGCGTGAGCCACCACACCTGGCCCCAAAGCAGTATTTTATTATTCAGATGCGAAAAAACAATTTTAAGAAAGGACTAGAATACAAGAACAGCCCCTATTTCTTAAAGGACAACTTGGTAGTGAGGGAAAGTCTTACTGATAACCAGACACATGCTGTTTTTATGCTAACCTTCTAATGATTGCTAGTGACACTGGGTTTCCATTTATGTTAGGGTTATAAAGTACCCGCTTTACCTGGATAAGGAAAAAGAAGTGAATTGATTTTAAGAAAAAACTGAAGTGGTTATGACAACATTTATTTATGTATTAGGTACTGGAGGCCTAAAGAGACTAAACAAATAAGCGAAGGTCACATGGCGAGTTAGTTGCTGATCAGGACAGGAATTCAGCTCTCGTAACTTCCAATACTGGGGTAGATATATTATTTTAATATCTTCTTGACTGACAAAGTTGACCTACATAAAAACACTGACATTGGCACTTCTATGGAACCAAAGCTTCAAGAGTCTGCTAGTGATGTTGGTAAGATTTGTAATCTGTGAATTAATGTGCAAGTCTATTACACAATATAAAGTCAGAGTTTACAAGTTAATTTTCTCCTCCTATTGAAGGTTAAGGTTTTCCACTTCGGAGCTAAGAGTTCACGTAATGCTAAAAGAGTTATCGTTCAGCGTGTGCTACCACACCCGGCTAATTTTTGTATTTTTGGTAGAGATGGGGTTTCACCATGTTGGCCAGGCTGGTCGCGAACCCCTGACCTCAGGTGGTACGCCTGGGCCCTAATTTCCTTCCCTGGAGTATTATGATCATGTGAAAATGAAAACACTTAAGTGTTGGCCTAATTCAGCTCTGAGGAAGTCATGTAAATGCACACAACTGGGGGTAGATGATACCTTGGGATCATTTCTAAACAACTTGTGTGCAACCGTTTCAACATGCTCCTCGTGAACAGCATTTAGACATCATTTGGTGCAAGAACAATGACAGCTTAAAGAAGGGGAAAAAGAAGAATGGCTTCTGTGAATCTTCATGGGTGATGCTGTTCAGTGCTGGAAAGGGACCTCCTGGAGCCATGCTAGTTACATTGCTTTATCTTTAATATGCACTTTAGCTGAATACATTACTTACCTTTTGCTAATTAGTTTTGGAACAGTGAACCACATCAGTCAAATCTGTCCACTTGACCAGAAAAGTTAGTAATTTAGTAAAAGCACGGTTTATGCTGGGCCCCTGCCTTGCTCCCCCTCTCTATTTTGTTTGCTTTATTGAATACTTAAGGTGCCAGGAACAGCACGTTGGTTGAGAGGACTCACGCTGTTCTGCAACAATGTCTGTTAATACCCTTATTACCGTGTCCCTTGGACTGCAGGAGGGCTTAGTTCACACTCTTTCAAAGTTTCACCTGCAGCGTGCGTCCTTTTCTCCAACTCCTATGGCTGAAAGGGTCCATGTTTCCTTCTGGAGCATTTGCTAATAAAACACTCCACTCCTTCCCAATTTTAATCAGCTTGTCCACGTCTCTATAATTAGAAAACCTTCAACAAAGTTTTCCTGCTGCCATTCAGGTGATCAGCCTCTGATGTCAGTTTCGAGTTAGGACTTCTTCAGGCAGTGTGGCTTCCTGCAGGCTGGCTGCCCCAATGGGGAACTTCAAGGGGCTTCCTTTCCTGGGATGATAATGGGCCACATTGTCCTACCCTGAGCCAAGGCAAAAGGGCCATCAGGTGTTAAAGGTAGAACAGGACACAGGCATTTTCGTTTTCCAGATATTTTTAAAAAGCAAACAGACTACTGTTAGCCTTTGAACAGTAATCCTTGTTTTTTTTTTTTTCAGCCATTTCCTGCAGTCTTAAGGTTCCTCTCCTCCAAATAACACTCCACGTAAAAAATTCTCGTTTAAAAACACACCTTCACCACTAATTTAATTCCTCCTTCTATGTTTAGAAGTCTGAGGAAGGGATGGGTGTGTCAACCTTATAATTAATGACCCCTGTCATTTTGTATTTCCTCTGGCTTTGCACATATTTAATGAATGTGCTTGATGTAAAACAGATAAACACTTTCCCGGGCAGCTTCAGGCCATGGTTTTCTATGGTATATGCCAGGTTTTTGTTTCATTAACAATTTTAAGTTGGTACCAAAGCTTTCTCATTCTGAGCATTTTTTTTCCTTCTTCAAAGGAAAGAAATTCAAATCAGTATTCGAAATCTTAAGTGGTTTAAAAGATATACTTGTAATTTTAGATAATGCTTTTAGGAGCTCTGATAAGACAAAATCCTTCAGGCTGGCAGGACCCTATCACACCCTTGGGACCAATCTATGGCATTTTCCTGACATAAAATGTTATTTTAGTAGTCCCTGACCTCACACTCTTATATTTCCTTTAAAAGAAGGGAAAGGACGGGGGTAGAGGGAGGGGAAGAAGATTGGAGGAGACTTCATCTTTTATAGAAAGTTGTTTGGCTTCAGGGTATTTAAACCTGTTTAGTTACTTCGATGAAGCAATGGATTTTAAGAGCAGTTGAATTCATTTGAAGTGAATGTACTGATATAAAACGTAACACTACTTATAATTAACTCTCACTAGGTATCCTTACGTAACTAGTTTCCAGTAAGAAAGGCCCTGTGAAGTCGTGGGCTGGATCAGGGTTTCCACAAAGTCCTGTACTTGCTGGGAGAACACGTGGTGATCCTCTTGCTCCCCACCCCCCACCCCACCCAGCTCCATATCCTCATCCACAGGGAAACTGAGCATGTGTCTGTCTGCCTGGTTGCTTTCATAGGGTTGTCATGAAGATGCAATTAAATAATAGACTCTGGCTGGGTGCGGTGGTTCATGCCTATAATCCCAGCACTTTGGGAGGCCTCTGTGAGCAGATCACTTGAGGTCAAGAGTTTGAGACGAGCTTGGCCAACGTGGTGAAACCCCGTCTCTACTAAAAATACAAAATTAGCTGAGTGTGGTGGCGGGTGCCTATAATCCCAGCTACTCAGGAGGCTGAGGCAGGAGAAGCGCTTGAGCCCTAGAGGTGGAGCTTGCAGTGAGCTGAGATCATGCCACTGTACTTCAGCCTGAGCAACAGAGTGACACTCCGTCTCAAAAAATAAATAAATAAAAACAATAGACCCTTTGAAAAGTTAAATGCAAGCTTATGATTTGGGACTGAAATACCGTACTTCACAGTTCGCTGTCGTCACTGGAGTCTCTGTTTTGCTAAGTTGGTTCCTGCTTTGCAAACAGTTAGGGGAAGAGATAATACATGAGATGAAAGCACTTTGAAAAGTTAAATGCAGTGTAAAAATGCAAGGTATTATTATTTGCCAGGGAATTATCCACACGGAGAAACATCTGTAGGCTCTGAGGGTCTGATTGCTGAGCTGGTTCCTGGGCTGCTGACAATTAGGAGAGGAATGTGGGAGGGAAGCTTGGAGCATGTGACCAGGATCCGCTGCCTCTCTGGTTGCACTGCCTGGCTCCTTTAGGTTCTCTGTTGTTCTCTCTTTGTCATAATCATCTGCCTTTCTACCTATTCAAAGTTTAAGAGTTTGGGGTATAGGATTTTGACAGGATCACACTGCCAAGACAACGTGGCCTTGGGGGAATTTTTCCTCATCTCAGACACTGTTTCTTTTTCTGTAAGAGTCTTGCCTTACCTTGTGTTTGAAGCTCTAAGAAAACCTAAGATGTAAATTCCAGTGTAAATTTTACATTTCTGACAGAAACATAAATGTATACATTTTATTTACTAATTTGGTCTCAACTCCCCAAGTTTTAGACAGCTGTAATATCAACTGAGTTGATTTTCTGATTCCTTTAAGTGATATATATTCTCCTGATTCACAATGTATATGTATTTTTGATTTCCAAAGCTTGAGTTGATTTTCCAGTTTGTATAAGAGAGATATATACATTCCTGATTGAAGATTTATGTGTACTAAAGATTTCCAATCCACAAAGCTTTATAACAAAGCCAGATTTACACTATTAAAAGTTGTAGGAGCAGAATGCCAAGTTTAAGATAATGCACCATTTTACTGAAAGTGAATCAGGCAAAGCAAAACAAAGCTTCTCATTTTTACCCTTGCTCATTTTTTACAAATTAGGGAACATAATTCAGTACAAAGCAAATACTTACTTTTAAACTTTTCATTAATAAGTTGGGAATTTGTATGCAGCAACTGAAAGCAATAACCGCAAAAGTGTTGTTTCAAGAGTATCATGTGATATGATAATGAATTTTTGTGGTAGTAGTTATCTGGTTATAGCAATAATATTTACTATTACCCATCACATACTGAACATTATTGCCATTTGATTTACGCAGAATTACCCATGGAAATTTGAAATATATATATACATACACACATATATATACACACACGTACATATATATACACACATGTGCATTTATGTAAATGGAAAAATAGCCAATAAACTTATCTTCAGTAAGATAAATTTTCTCTGAGAGATTTTGAATTATAATTATATTATAAAACATTTGCTTTAAGCTATTGTAAGACACCTCAGTTTAAAACTGTGGTTCAGAGGTGTCTCTGACTGCTTGAACTTAAAACCATGACTTACTACCCGGGTGACAAGTATTTCATCTCTTGTAAGTCTCAGTTTTCTCATCTCTGAAATGTACATAGCATACCTGCCTGACTTACGGTAGCAACGAATTTGTCTTATGGCATGTGTTAAAGCTTAGGTGTTTGAGGAAAATAATTCTCTTTTTTAAAAAATTTTAATAGACGGAGTAAATACAGTAAAGCCAAACAAGAAGCGGATGAAGAGAAACATTTGAATCAAGGTACAAAAAAATTGGATTAAAAAATTTTATTTTTAGAGCATGTCTCACATTTTCTAGTTTAAACATGTCCAAATAATATTTACGTGACTATTAATGTTCTATAATATATTCCTTTTCCCAATAATGTACTTCCTGAGTATCAAACTGAAATGGGCGATTTGGATGGTGAGATTAAAGATGTGGGATGAGGTAGAGATGTTTCTTTAGATTTTTACTTTTCCGTATTTTATCCCCTACTCTGAGAAAGTTATCGGTCTAGCTGGCTCATTCTTGTAGCTGGGTGGCAAAATTAAAATGGGTAATTTTTTCATATAAGCTAGAAATTTGAGGATGAGGAAAAGAATAAGAAATGTAACAGGAATTGCTACTTCCCAGGGAATGGCTATATGTGATATAGAATTAGTGACTATCAATAAATTTTTAGTGGATTCTAATTTTGATATTCCAAAGAGGTCAAAGAAGACATTCAAAGAAGTGGCTCTAGAGTGACTTAAGGTAGAAGACTTTTTTTTTTTTTTTTTTTTTTGAGACGGAGTCTCCCTTTGTCGCCCAGGCTGGAGTGCAGTGTCGCGATCTTGGCTCACTGCAAGCTCTGCCTCCCAGGTTCGCGCCATTCTCCTGCCTCAGCCTCCTGAGTAGCTGGGACTACAGGTGCCCGCCACCACGCCCGGCTGATATTTTTGTATTTTTAGTAGAGACAGGGTTTCACCGTGTCAGCCTTACCTCAGCTGACCTCGTGATCTGCCCACCTCAGCCTCCCAAAGCGCTGGGATTACAGGCGTGAGCCACGGCGCCCAGCCGGTAGAAGACTTTTAAATGGACAGTGTTTGGTGACTATCCAGGAGAGCTGTCCACTAGAACTTTCTGAGATAACATTGTTCTATATCTGCACTGTCTAATATGTAAGCCAATAGCCACACATGCTGTTGAATATTTGAAATGTAGCTAATATGGCTGAGAAAGGGATCTTTTTAATTTAATTTATTTATATTTAGATAGCCACAAGTAACAAGTCACTCACATATTAGTGCAGAAAGATAGAAGAAAGATTGACCGGGCACAGTGGCTCATGCCTGTAATCCCAGCACTTTGGTAGACCAAGACAGGCAGATCACTTGAGATCAGGCATTCGAGACTAGCCTGGCCAACATGGCAAAACTCCGTCTCTACAAAAAATACCTAAATTAGTCAGGCATGATGATGCTTGCCTATAATCCCAGATACTCAGGAGGCTGAAGCAGGAGAATTGCTGGAATCCAGGAGTCAGAAGTTGCAGTGAGCCAAGATCCTACCACTGCACTCCAGCCTGAGTGACACAGCCAGATTCTGTCTCCAAAATAAAATAGATAGAAGAAGGAGAGGGACTGGGAATAACAAGACTCCTCTTGAAGATTTTCTTGGCTATAGCATATAAAGTGATGAGGGATATGGAGTGTCTAACAACTTTCCATTTGTTCACCTCATTTCCTCCTAAAATCATATTTTTTCAATTTTTACGTGGGATATATGTTTTTTTTAAAAGCTGATCTATTAAAAAGAAGTAGCAAGAAATTGCCAGTTTAAGGAGCTTATTCCTAACCAAGGGTGCTGGGATGAGGACAAGACCTACAGGCTTGGAAAGTCAAAGGGACTGGGCCAACTGGTGTCCTGCATACCCTCTGTGTCCTAGTGTCCCAGCAGCTCCAGGAGGGAGAGGAGCAAATGCCAGGACAAAGCTTTTTACAATGACTTCTGCCTCTTGGCCCAGATATCTGTCACTGGGCTGCCTCCAAACACATCTAAATTTAGTTTATGAGTAGTATGAGATATGACTGAATCGTACTTCCTGATGTCCAGACCATTCACAGTTAGGCTACAATGGTTATCTCCAGCTGAAGCTTTCTGGCAAAGTTGAATATCTTTGCTTATGACACCTTCTTTCCAAAACAGAAAAGAAGTGGAGGTCCACTACAGAGTCTGTATTCTCAAATCAACTAGCTGATGTTAACCTTATTGTCTACTTTAACTTAGATTTAATCTAATTTTGTTAATTATCGGTCACATATTTAATTCATCCAGATATTGGGCAAAATGTGACACCATGTGGAAAGAGCTGGTTGAAATTAAAAAGCTTCTATTTTCTTCCCTAAGGGAGGATAACTGAAAGCAGTGGGCAGGACTTCATGCAAAGGCAAGGGAGCTATGAGCAACTGCTTGGGACAATAGTATTCAGCTAACACAATCCAAATTTCCTCCATTGGATGGGTGGTTTTAAAAATCTTGTCCTTGAAGTGTGAAGACATTCCAGGAAGTCAGTAAAGCTGCAGCCTCTTAAGTAGCTAACAATATTTTGTTTACCCACTAATGAAAACCAGAGCAAGAGTTTAACCATTTTCGTATGTCAAGACCATACAGCTAACTTGACTTTTCCTATGTTTTGTAATTTTAGACCCAGACTACTTATGTTTTTTAGTGGTTCCTGAGAAACATTCAGCCAACTTATCGTGTTTATTACTTAGGTGTGAGAACATATGTGGACCCCTTTACGTACGAAGATCCCAACCAAGCAGTTCGAGAATTTGCCAAAGAAATTGACGCATCCTGCATTAAGATTGAAAAAGTTATAGGAGTTGGTAAGTGTCTGAGTGTCTGTCTGCTAATGAGTCTGTTTTCTTGGTGGATGTTAAATATGTGTGTGGATTATGTAAATGTATTTGTGAGTATATTGTGTGTGTATATACATGAAATTTCCTTTTCTTGAGTATAAAATATCGTGTTATAAAGAACTCTAGTACAAATTTTGATTCTATTCTTAGAGAGAAACTTAATGCGATCTGAAATCAGATTGATTGCATTCAAAAGGTTTACTCTATTTCTTACTAACTAAGATTTTGTGTAGTGTTTTTTCATTAAGGCTTAGTTTTCTCTAATAAAATGGGGCTAGTAGCATCTACTTCAGGGTTGCATAGAGGATTTTCTATGAAATAATCTATGCAAAGCACTAGCACAGGGCCTGGCATGTAACAAGCACTCAAGGAATGTTAGCTATTATTCTTTCATCTTGAATGTGTTTCTGGTCCATCATAGATTCTTTTTCTCTCCCAAAGGTGAATTTGGTGAGGTATGCAGCGGGCGTCTCAAAGTGCCTGGCAAGAGAGAGATCTGTGTGGCTATCAAGACGCTGAAAGCTGGTTATACAGACAAACAGAGGAGAGACTTCCTGAGCGAGGCCAGCATCATGGGACAATTTGACCATCCGAACATCATTCACTTGGAAGGCGTGGTCACTAAATGTACGTAGGTCACCCCCTTTACAAAGCCAAGTTAGAAGTTACTGGGAAATTAAACACACATTTTCTTTCCAGGGAAATGACAGATGGCGCAGACCCACTGATTGCTAATAGGAGGAAATCAGTGCAGGACAAGTCATTAATCTTGTAGTCAGCTCTAAATGGGTCTATGGTTTCGGCTGATACCCAATCTCCAAGGCAGCTTGTGTGAGATTTGAGAGAAATTAATATAGCAGATTTTTGGTATGCCATGCCATCTTTCAGATGTTTGCTAGGCCAAACTGATTGTCATAGGATAGGCACAAGCAGATGGTAAGCAAAATAAAATTTAAGGACTTTTCCTATAAAGCACAACAAAACCTGGCCACACCTTGTGCTGGAATCTTTGGTTCCAGATGCAGAGGGTGAAGCTTGGGAATCTTTAATATATTGGGGGATTTGCTTGTCTGCTCTGCCTGATTTATGGCTGTTGCAGTTCAGCACCTATTTACAGTAACACCTGGTTGAACTTTCCTTTTTTAGTCCATTAGCATTCACTGAGCCTGTGAACCACGCTTCAGTTAAAATGCGACACAGCTCAACAGATGCATTTTGTGAAGCAAACCCTGAATACGTCTGTAAGGCTGGCTAAGACCAACTTATAAAGTGCCACATAGACAGTACAGCTGAGGCAGTCCCTGTTTAAGGTGGCTCTGTTCCAGGAGCCCTCATATACCCTACAAGTCAAGGATCTGGTAAGCCTGGGGCTATGTCTCCAAGGCTTTTCTTCTTTGATTCAAGGTATCTGTGGAAAGCATCTTCACTCAGCGTGTGCAGAGTAACGGCAATATAGCCACCCCAGTGGGGTGAAGCAGTCGGAGGAGGGTAGGTTAAAGAGAAAAACACTCTCTCACACCTGTAGTCCTAGTTACTTAGGAGACCGAGGCAGGAGGATCACTTGAGCCCAGGAGTTCAAGGCTACAGTTGAGATGGGTAAGTTTCCTGAACTCCTCGTGGGACTTGCAATGGGGTGTGGCTTGTTTTGCTTGGCCACCGAGCTCAAACTTTTTGTGGGAGGGGGAGCACACAGATTAGCACCTGCAGGAGCCCAGGTGAGTGGTCACCGGTGATCTCTGGAGCCCCAGAAGGTGTATGTTACAAACAATGCTCTTTTAGCAGTTGCCACCTGCAAATGGCTAAGTGTTAACCAGCTTAGTGGAGAGTCAGGGTGACAGCCTTTTTCACCCTCCCCTCTTGGTACCTGGGTTCCTGTCTGGCGTCCAGGAAGAATCAGGTCACATGGACTTGAAGGATGGTGAATGTGTAAGCTTTACTGGGTGATGGAGTTGGCTCTCAGCAGAATGGGGAGCTGGAAAGGGGAAGGAATAGGAATAGGAAGATAATCTTCCCCTGGAGTTCAGCTGTGCCAACCGAACGCCCATGGTTTGCAGGGTTGAAGGTGGGGCCTTTGCATGCAACCACCGTTTTCTACCCAGTATTTCCCTGCCTCCTGTCCATATCATTCCTAGTGAGCTATGATAGTGCCATTGCACCCCAGTCCAGGTGACAGAGGCACCTGAACCTATTTTTTAATAGAAACCTGTCTCTACTTAAAAAAAGAAAGAAAGAAAGAAAAGGAAAAAGAAAAGAAAAAATGAGACGTTAGGCCTGGGGCAGGTGGCTAGTAGGACACAAAGTACAAAATCCTTAGGAAGAAGAAATGAGGTGGTTAACTAAAATGGGAGCGAAAGTATACACTATTCAGTTCAGAGGTCCTCAAACATAAGTGAGAATCTTCTGGAAAGCTTGTTAGGACAGTTTCTTGGGCCTCTTCCTCAGAGGTTTGATTCAGCAGGTGGTGTGCGGCCCATAAGTTTGGAGGGCTAGAGAGCTCACCACAGGTGAAGCCAGTGCTGCTAGTATGGGAATCGCACTTTGAGAACCACTGGACTGGGGACAAACGACCGCATACCAGCTCTGCTGCTACTAAAGCTTGTGACCTTGGACTGCTTGCTCAATCTTTCTGTTTCAGTTTTCTCATCTGTAAAATGGAGGTAAAAAGAGCATTTGCCTTATAAGGTTACTTTGGGGATGAAATAGAATATTTTGGGTGGTTAGCACAATAGCAAATTTTTTCAGAAAAAAACCTCATGTGTGTTCAATGGTGCTATTATGTCTTAAGAAGTAGGTACATCTTTCCCCATCTTCAGAATCTTTCCAAAAAAAAACCAAACAACAACAAAAAAAAAACAAAAAGGAACCTTGATGCGAAGGATATATAATTTTCTGCCTGAGGTGAAGGCTATAATTAGCATAGAATAGCTCTATTTGCTTTTTGAGATTAGTTTTACAGGAAGGATATTTTTCTGTTGCCTGTGGCCTTCAGGGCCGCCCAGAGTCCTTCACTACTTTAATTAAAAGATAACATTCCCTTTAAATACTTTTGCAGGTCCGTTTTCTAAAAAGGAGGCTCTGTTCAGCTTAGGGTGTTTTTCCTGTCGCAGACAGTGATTTTCCTAGCACCTCTGCAGAAGAGAGAAGAAACAGGGGATCTTTGTATTAAAGTCCCACCGCGCCTCTAAAACGCGTAGCTATTACAGCTGTAACTGTTATAAACGACTGGATGCATTTGCATAATGCAGTTGTCACTGAGTTAAAATGATTTAAAATTTCTACTGGAGAAGCTATTCCCTTCCCCCACCCCTCTCCTCCCCACTGCATCCCTGCCTAGTGGAGGGAAGGAGACTCCTCTATCCAAGAGCCCAGCCCAGGCCTATTTTATAAGCCCCTCTGCTTATGGAGACATTCGTCTTTATTTCTCTTGTAGAGCTCATAAAGGTTCTGACAAATGGATACTTTTAATAAACAGAAAAAGGAATGCAGAAAAATTGTGAAGATGGTGCCAAGAGTCGGACTAGGGAGGTGTGAGGGTGAAAGGGTAGAGTGGAAGCGTGTGAATTCATTACCAGCAGTTACTTGAGTAGCTTTTGAAATTGGCAGGAGGACCATAAATTCGCCGCATGACCCTAGCTTTTGGATCCTCTCCTGTAGTCTCCACAGCTCCAGAGGGATCTGGTGAAATGCAAGGAGGTGTTAATGCACAGCCATGAGAGGCTGCCCTTTCTCATTAGTTGACAAAGTATCTTTTGATTGAGGCAGGTTGATTAAAACTCATTTAGGCACATTTGTTCCGTCAGAGGACTATGGTCACAAGCTGAACTCGGTGACTAGCGCCTGGAATCCCAGCTACTCAAGAGGCTGTGGCAGGAGGAGCCCTTGAGCCCAGGAGTTCAAGGCTGCAGTGAGCTATGATCATGTCACTGCACTCTAGCTTGGACCACAGAGCCAGACTCTGTCTCTTAAAAAAAAAAAAAAAAATTCTTTCTTTCTTTTTTTTTTTTTTTTTTTAAGTAGAAAACCGTGGTCACACATGTAGAGGGTAAATGAATCTGACAACGAAGCATTTCCTATTTATATTGATAGAGGATCGGCAAGCACACCCCTGCCGGCAAAGAGAAAAGACTTAAAAGTGGTTTTATTCACCTTTGGTCTACACCAAGATTCCCACTTTTTCTACCAGCCTTCTTTCCTCACTTGAAAATAACATGTCCATGGTACTATTTTCTAATACAAAAGTGTTTGCCTCTGAGTGATTTCTTAGACACAACATCAAAAACTCAAGGAATCAAGAAATATCACAAATTGATATATTGGACTTCATGGAATTAAAAACCCACTCTTCAACACTTTTGCCCCTAAAGTGAAAAATTTCCCCATTCCTTATATGCCAGAAATTATAAGCTGATGGAATCACTGGGTGGAAAATACATTTCGTTAGAATAATCGTGGGTGCTTTTCAGCGGTGAAATATTTTAGCCCATTTTTCTAGACTGAAGTCTAAATAATCAGCAAATGCAGCAATAAAAAGTGTGATTTTTTAATTTTAATTTTTATTTTTTTTAGAATCTCTCTCTGTCACCCAGGCTTGAGTGCAGTGGCACGATCTTGGCTCACTGCAACCTCCGCCTCCTGGGCCCAAGTGATTCTCCTGTCTCAGCCTCCCGAGTAGCTGGGACTACAGGTGTGTGCCACTGCACCCGGCTAATTTTTGTATTTTTAGTAGAGACGGGGTTTCACCACGTTGGCCAGGCTGGTCTCAAACTCCTTGCCTCAAGTGACCCACCTGCCTCAGCCTCCCAAAGTTCTGGAATTACAGATGTGAGCCACTGTGCCCTGCCAGCGTGAATATTTTTTGGTGTATCAAACTGACATTTCATTTTCTCCCAAAGGAATATTTTAGGGACCTGTTTTATCCTTCTCTTAGGAAAAAAAAAAAAATTCATGATTCCCACCCTCCACTCCGCAATAATACCCTTTAGAAAGAAGGAATTTCAGACCTTGAGCTCATTGCCTGTGCAGGAAAGTAAAGAATGATTCTTATGTCCTAAAGTCCTCAGAAAGAGTTCAGTGAAAATCTTGTTTCCACCTCATTCTGCTCAGAGCTTAAAATCATTTTTATTTCTTTGCGGAATAGGGGGAACCAGGATGTTCTAGTACTGAATTTAAATTCCTGTCTCAGATGAAATAATTTACTGAACCTTTCCTTTGACTGTTCTGGGTTTTTTTGTTTGTTTGTTTTTTGAGGTAGGCAGTTTAAAGAATCAGACCAAAGCAAGTTTATTCATAGCTAGGGAAAGTGAAGAGAAAGGACAGAGCCCCTGAGCTGAGCAAGACAGTGGAGAGAAGTTGCATGCTTGTTTGTTTGTTGTTGTTGCTGTTGTTGTTTGAGACAGAGTCTTGGTATCGTTGCCCAGGCTGGAGTGTATTGACGCCATCTTGGCTCACTGCAACCTCCGCCTCCCAGGTTCAAGCAATTCTCCTGCCTCAGCCTCCTGAGTAGCGGCATTACAGTCTCCTGCCACCACGCCCAGCTATTTTTTTTTTTTTGTATTTTTAGTAGAAACGGGGTTTCACCATGTTGGCCAGGCTGGTCTCGAACTCCTGACCTCAGACGATCCTCCAGCCTTGGCCTCCCGAAGTGCTGGGATTACAGGCGTGAGCTACTGAACCCGGCTGCATACCTGGTTTTAAGATGTGTCTGGATAAGGAAGGATTCAACATAGCCACTGCTCCCTGAAACACGGATTTCTCTAAATAAAGAAAAGAAGTTGATCTGCCTATTGATGTCCTTAGCTTCTTACAAGTGGCTCTTCTGGGGACAAAATAAATTAATTATCCTGAAGATTATTTTTGCATTGAAACAGGCCCTCCCATTTATCATTTTCCCCTTTTGCTTGAGAGAGCAATTATCCATTCATGTTGCTCCCTGGATACGAGAGGCCACTTTAGTTAAAGACCTTGTCAACAAGCCACCCAAAGGGTTAACTATCCAGATGGAATTTAAACCTACTCGTCCTTTTAATATTTCATTCCTAGCTCCCCACAGCTGAGGCATAAGCTTGGCTTGTTTTAATTAAATTAGATCACACAAGACAGGTGTCTTGGCAGTAAAATTGTGCACAGCCCATTTTTATCTCATTAACTGCAGTGCTCATCAAAGGTTTGTGTTTTTCTTTCTGAAAACTCTAGGTAAACCAGTAATGATCATAACAGAGTACATGGAGAATGGCTCCTTGGATGCATTCCTCAGGGTATGTGACTACTTTATATTAAACCCAAGAATGTTGGTATTTGGAAGACTCCTAACAGAGTCCTTGTATTCATTCTGTTCGGTGGTATTCGTGGATTTTTTTTTAAATGGGGCAAAGAAAGAAGAGGAGAAATCGAGAATGATGTGATTTTTAAGGCTATTAAATAATCCATGTTCAACGAGGGTAGTTTTTGATTTATTCCTGTAATGTGGAGCTATTTGAGCCATAGATTCATTACAGTTGGATAATTTCCATCTGTCACAGGAAGCAAACCCAGCTCCTAGGGTCCAGTCTGCTACTGAATTAGCGACTTTGGTCAGAAGGGCCTGGAAATCATGTTGAGTTTCACTGCATACCGGATACAGATATCCAAAAAGATCCAAGTAATAAATGCTTGGTGAGAATTAATTTGGCCTAATGGTAATGGGATTGTTCCTCACTCCTTTTCTATGCAGAAAAATGATGGCAGATTTACAGTCATTCAGCTGGTGGGCATGCTTCGTGGCATTGGGTCTGGGATGAAGTATTTATCTGATATGAGCTATGTGCATCGTGATCTGGCTGCACGGAACATCCTGGTGAACAGCAACTTGGTCTGCAAAGTGTCTGATTTTGGCATGTCCCGAGTGCTTGAGGATGATCCGGAAGCAGCTTACACTACCAGGGTAAGAAAGATTGGTGACATCTTGGCTTTCACTCTGGTGAAACTGTTCCTCTCTTCTCACTTTGAGATTGAAGCCCTTTGTAATTCTTTTGTTTCTTAAGTTTTCTCATGCCTCGAAGCCTCCTCATATTCCTGCGTCCGTTTTTAAACCATGTTTCCAAGAAAAGAGGGATTTCAAAGCTGACCCTAGATGTATGACAATATTAACAGCCACAAACTAGAAGCAAAATGAATTATCTTTCCCTCTGTGTTTTTTTTGGGGGGCAGTGGGGAGAAAGTGTTAATGAACAATAAGGCGGTGTCTTAAATAAAAATGAGCTAACTGAGAAGCAAGCATTAAGGATCAGTTTATACAACAAATGATCAATTACTGAGAAAATTAAGAGGTAGCTTTGCTTATTTATTTTTTTGCACTTGTACTTGCCTGCTGTCTTCCCAAATCTTTTCCTTTTTTTTTGTTTTTGTTTTAGATTTTGTATTTGCCTTTTTTCTATTCTTTAAAAAAATCCTTATTCTAAATGAGACAAAGCAATGCTTCTAGTTGGTTGGCTACCAAATCTCAGAATGTATATACAGGATTTATAAAACATTTATACCATGCAAGGTTTTCTAGTATCTAATGGCCTTCATTTTACCACTGCTAGATAAGCGGGGATTAAGACACAGTTAAGAGTTTTAAGTACACAGTTAATGGCTGTGCTATCTTAGCTCCACTATCTGAATATAAAATACTAATGGAATAAACACAGAATCATAAAACAGTTATTGGCCATTAACACTGACACTGTTAAAATCAACACGAAGCTGACAGTTACCAGCCATTTTCCCCTTTTAGCACTCCTCATTTTGCATCTGCAATCCCAAGCAATGGGGGTTTTTTGTTGTTGTTTGGTTGGTTGGCTGGCTGAGCCTTTTATTTTGTCGGGGGGATCAGGGGGTATAGTATTCTATTTCTTTGGCTCCAATTCTGATTCTTATGCTTGTCCTCTTTTGAATTCCAAGTCCATTCATTTAGAAAAGAATACATCTTTGTGAATGTTGAAGATCTTTTATTTTTTCCCAGTCGTTGGAGAAAGAAAAGTTAAAGGAGGCTTCTAGAATGATACATTTACATAGATAAAACCTTAGACAAATATTTAAGCAGGGGGGAATGCAGTACAAGTGTCCTGTGTGTAACAAGGATGAATGCAATACACTGGGTTTTCAGAGTTCACTGCAATGTATCAAAGCAATTTCCAGTACAATTTATTGTCCTGTTTCCTAGCCCTACCTAATAAAGCGAAGAAAACTTTTAAATGATGGCCCTGGGGATACCTCAAGGGTCTGAATTAGACTTGAATTAATTTCCCCAGGTGGAACCCTAGGACATTGAAAACCTGACTGAAAATACCTTAAACATAAGCATAAACAAACAAGACATTTGAGGCAAAAAAAAAAAAAAAAGGTGCATTTTGAAACTTTTCCTGGGTAATATTCACTTGCTTTACCATTTTACAAGTCTTTTTTTTTTTTTTTTTTAATTTAATAACAACTAAAATCCTGTCCTTACTCCATTAAAGTCAGTAATAGCTCTAGTGTCTGGTATTATCTGGCTTTCTCTAAAGACCTATTTATCATATCATCCCCTAGCTATTGGGCATATTTCTCATGCTGTATAAGGGGAGGTGGACTTGTGTTGGATAGAAATGTTCATATTTAAATTCCTTCATTCATGATTTTTGAAGCAGTATTAAGCATTGCCTTCCTTTGTGCTCCCGGGTGAAAGAATCCAACAAAAAAAATCAAACAAATGTCAGCTACATATCACTGATACCCCGTGGATAACATGTATTTTGTAAAACCTGAGATTTCTTTTTTTCTAGAATATTGCCTTAAGCAGAGCTCAGATAATAGGTAGGTTTTAAAAACATAATTAGATTACTTAGTCACTTCCCGGTGAGTAAAGAAAACATAGGAGAACTGTCTTAACCTGGAAGACTTGCGTTAAAATGAACAAGTGTCTTTTGTTTTGAGAGCTATCTCAAGAATGCTGTTGTCCTGCTTGGCTAGCAGGAACTACATTCAGAATCTAAAATGGCACATCAGTGATGTACTTAAGGAATAACTTATGGCTCAAATGTTCACAGGGTGGCAAGATTCCTATCCGGTGGACTGCGCCAGAAGCAATTGCCTATCGTAAATTCACATCAGCAAGTGATGTATGGAGCTATGGAATCGTTATGTGGGAAGTGATGTCGTACGGGGAGAGGCCCTACTGGGATATGTCCAATCAAGATGTAAGTCTCTATGTTCTGAAATATATTTTTTCACATTGAGATTCAGGAAGTTCTGCATTACTGTATGATGGAGTGAGCACGGGATTTGAAATGATACATTAAACTCAAATTTCTTAATACAGATATATCTAGCAAGCTAGTTCAACATTATAACCAACGACTATTGATTTCAAGGACAAGAATTAAATGGCCTACATGGTACAGTATGGGAGATAGATACACACATAGATGCATAGATAAAAAATATGAGATGGTATTTTTACTTGGTGAACTTTCAAAACCAAAGTAAAACAAAATGAAACTGAATTTTAAGAAAATGCAAAGATTATGAAAAAATAAATTTCACGTATGATAAAACAGACATGAAAGGTTTATTGAAAGAAAACTAGTGAATATTTTAAAGCTGGCATAATTGTAATTAGAGCTCGCCCCTTGAGGACTCTAAAATAAAGCTTCACTCAATGACCCTTGGTAAATTATGCACATCCCTTTAAATGTACCATCTGGACTACTTTGTAAGGGAGTATCCACGATGACTGCAATTTCAGAAAAGGATTCAATAATGACACTAATAAGATTCCAGAGTAATAGAATTTAATTACAAACATCTCCAGTGAGAAAGAAAGAAAAAAAAAAAAAAGTAAATGAAAGCCCTAGATCAAGGGGTCTTCCTGGAACACGTTTTAGCTAATCCTGGAAAAGTTTACGTTAGTGCTGGAAAGATTGGGAATCGTATTAAAATTAAATGGCTACCTATACTTTTTGAACTTGCCTAATTTTTTTATGTATGTGGTAGGCCATTATCAGAGAGGGTTTACAAATATAAGGTATTCAGTTTATCAGTTTGAATTATATTTTGGAAACTTCTTTTCAAAAATTATCTTTGTGGTGGAATGTTACCTATCCATCTGCTTTGTCTTCCTCCAACAACAGGAAGTTGCGCAGCCTTGACGGTTACAGCCAGGTGCACTTAAGAAATAGCATGCAGGCTGCCTTATCAATTAAAGAATGTTTGGAGCAATAGAGAAAATGATGCACTCCGTGTCTGGTGGGGCAAAAAGAATTCTCTATCCTGAGCAGCCAGATTAAGGGGAATGGTAGTGTTCACATTGTATTATCTGTGAATTATAACAGAAGATTCATAGCAGGTAGGAAGAAAGCAGCTAGCCTAAGTCATAGTAATTACAGGCTGGAAAAAGACTATGGAGGTGTGAATAGCATGTAATCTATTGCTTATATGATTGTGTTATGCAGACAGCTTCTAGTAGCTTCTTGTAGCCACGTTTGGATTCAGGTTAGAGACTCTCAGAGGCACAAAGACAAAAAACCTAAATGAGCAAATAGTAAATGTAGTTACTGTAATTATTTGATACTTAGGCTTTATTTTTCTTTACTGAAGTTATGACCAAATGTTCGTAAGAACAGAGAATCTAAAGATGTCAGTTTTTCCACCCTAAATATGTTCAGATCTGTAATTTTGGCAGTTTCTATATACATATACATTAAAACAGTTCTTTTGTTTTGAACTTTCAGTTCTCTGGCTTTATCCATGAAAAGGCATCTGAAGCCATTTCTTGCTCACAAATAATATTGATCTATTATTTGTCTCTGTGTTGGATTCTATGTAGAACAGGAATCAATAGGAAGTGTATCTAGAGAATTATTTTGATGTGTAGAATTAATTTGGCATATAGTAAATGGAGTGAAAGTAACTGTTGAAAATATGTCAAACTTAGCAAGTTTTTTGTTTGGTTTAATCCTCTGCCCCCCAAAATATTTAGTAGTAAACTGAGAAAATATGCTTTGCTAACCTATGAGCCATCTTCCAAGCTGGCAGTGGATAGGGAGCTTATGAAAGAGCATTAATCAGTCTGAGGGGTTATAACAATTTATGTTCCCCTGGCGTCAGCCCAATACTGCTTTCATTCTCCTCAATTCAGTGCAAAATGTTCTCATCAAGTCTAGAGTCAACACCATGCACCTGGAAAGATAAAAGAAACCCAGGTGATCAAACTGACGTAGTGTAATTGCTAGAAACAAATAGAATAAGGTTCAATAAGACAGAATAGAGAAGTCTGCTTTACAAAGAAAAGTAGGTGATACTGATACATGATATTGGCAAAATACATAGGAGAAAAAGGATCAGAGGGCTCAATAAATCACAAGATGATTTGTTAAACTGAAACAGTGCTCTTATTAAGAAGACCACAGTCATACTAATCCAAAGACACTGGACCCAACAGACTGTTTTCTGTCGAAGGCCAATTTCTGAGCAGTCAATAGACCCACCACAGGGTGAGTCCAATGAAGTCATTGGGATGGCTCAACCACTGGTTATTTCCCTGGCAGCTATCATGTTGATAGAAAGAAAAATAAATGGAGTGATTTAAAGCAAATAAAATTTTTAGACTCCCAAACAAATAAAAGCACCTCCAGAATCTCAGAGGATATCCATAAACAAAGATAATGAGTAGCCAAAAAGCTGTGAAGTAGTTCTCTATAAATTTGGTATGTCCTACCATATTACTTTATTGGAATTTATACCCCAAAGTCGGGGGAGGATGTTAGGGAAAAGTCTATAAGAAAATAATTTAATGCCTGTGAAGACAGATGAGAAAAATTAGAATTAGCAAAGAGACTGTTGAATGAGTTATTGATGACTTACTAGGCAAGTAGACTGCTCTGGGCACTTTCGATGGTCTTGGCCAATAAGACAATTATCATCTACCATTGTAGCTTCCTTCCTTAGATGTGAGAGGGTCTCCTTCAAAATGTAAATGCCCCAAAAGAAGGAATTTTTTAAATTGTTTTTTACTTTTTAAAAAAAAATCTACTTACTAACACCTTTAACAGGGTCGACTGACAGCCAACTGAGACTAAGAAAGAAATTCAGAATTGGTGTCTAGGGGTAAAATAATCCAAAAGAAAAAATGGCTGGGCATCTGGACTTGGACTCCGGTGTTGAGCCACTAGCTGTCTATGTAAGAGGATGGGGGCTTAAAAGGATGCAAAGAAAATTCCATTTTGGAGACAGCTATTAATTGCTTCCCAAGGGAGGTCTTTAGCACTATGTCAGAGTCTCTTTTGCTAAGAGTGTTTAGGTGTGCTAATGTTGAAGAGCAGAATGGAGCGGGGCAGGGGACTGGAGGCAGGGGGCAGGGCCATGTGATCTCTGAGGGCCATCACCAAAACTGACACCACATTGCAGATCTGATTGGGCTCTAGCCACTTGGGAACATTGGTGATTGATGCGTCTTCCCTTTAGAGTACATCTCATAGCAACAGCTGGCTTCCCTCTCCTGTTGCCAGTGATACTCAGGTCTAGCTTTGGCTCATGTGAAGGAGTTGGAGCTGTTCCCAGGCTCCAGCTTGCTGGCAGCTTCATGCACAAGAAACATGCCAGTCAGAAGGGTGAACCTTGAACAGCAGCTTTGCCTGGCAGCTTAACGTACGATCCTGTTGTCTTCCATAGGTGATTAAAGCCATTGAGGAAGGCTATCGGTTACCCCCTCCAATGGACTGCCCCATTGCACTCCACCAGCTGATGCTAGACTGCTGGCAGAAGGAGAGAAGCGACAGGCCTAAATTTGGGCAGATTGTCAACATGTTGGACAAACTCATCCGCAACCCCAACAGCTTGAAGAGGACAGGGACGGAGAGCTCCAGGTCAGCCATGCTTACTTAATAGTGATGTATGAAAGAACACGTTAGAGGAGGCAGGCAAGTGGTGACTCACTTAAATTCCTGCCTTTTCATCAGAGGCCACTTCACGGCTCTCTGCAAACTGGGTGGCTTCTTTCTCAATTAGTACAGTATTTAAGGTAGTTCTGTTCAGCATTTTGAATAACCTAATACCTGTCAGGCATCAAATAGTTATAAGGAAAAAGCTTTAAAAAGTAATAATAGCAAAGAAATAACTGAAGTGCCTATTTTAGGATGCCAGACCTGAAATTTAGGAAGAGGGATGAAAAGTACTTTTAGAAGATGTACATTTAGAAGATCAGCTATATTTTGAAATGGGGCAGAAACATTGGAATAGTAAGAAATAAAGATTAGAAGACAGGTCTCTAAGCACAGCAATTTTAAGTTGACTTATAAAGTGTTAATTGTAAGAAAGAGATTCATTAATTTTCAGTTCTTCTGGTTTCCCTTTTCTGAGTCTTTCAGAGTAGGAGGAAACAGGGCCAAGATAGGAAATGATTGAGTTACAAAGCATGCAGATAAATGTTTGGGAATGATTTTAAAGACCAAAATGATTGGACCACCTAAAAGAGGTACTTATCTTCTTGGAATGAGCAAAATGAAGAAGCATATCAGTCTGTAGAGAACATAAAGATACTGTAAGTCCTACAAGTTCAGTGAGGACTTTCTATATGGAGAATGGACTTTACCGGTATAAGATTCGGGATATCTACATATCAGTAGTCTCTTCTGAAAGGGTGTCGACCATCTTTATCAGTTAAATAATTTTAGAATACAGGCATAATAGACCAGGTGACTCAGGCCTGCGAGAGGTGAGACACTCACTCATCTCCAAATCTGGGCTCCTCACAGGCTTTTGTTTCATCATGATCCTGTGTTAAAAATAGGACATTTTCTCCCACAGTATTTAAGCCCTTCCAATCTTTGCAGGCCCTGTGGTGTTCTCCTCTCATCTTTCTCCTGAAAACTTAGACTAAAGATCCTAGAAGAGAAGGAGTACACATTACATGGAAAAAAAAAAAAAAGAGAACTGTGGAATAGATAGTAGAGATACCCGATATTCTCCTCCAGGTTTTCAAATCCCTGTCATTAGCCACTACACAAAATCCTCAATGGTCTAGCTCTTTTCAGAGAAAACTGAAAAGGATTGAATTAACATTTCACCTCTGCCACTTGGTCACTATGTGAACTAAAAAATAAAAAAAGTCTCCGACTATTGTGAGGCTATTTCTTGTTCTTCTGTTCTCCAAGAGGGTGAAATAGATGACTATAAGGCCTCCTTTCCAGATCCAGCTGACTTCTCTTCCACCTTTTAGATCTTCAGCACCAGAGCCCATGTATTTTTTCTGAGGGTCCATTCAAGGCCAGTTTTATGGTGTTTGGTACTTCTTCTGTTAGCATAAGTCATTCAACCACTCTTACCACATAGCATCTGCTTTGCCCCAAGGTACAAAACAAGTTGAGGTATTAGATACACTATTATCAGTTCTAAATTCTTTTCGCTGATGGTACTTAAATAGCTTTGAAGCTTATTATGGCTTACCTATAATGAGACATAGTATAGCATGGTATGTGACTCAGCACAAAATTAGGCTAATGTCATGGTGTGCCACCAAGAGCACAAAGGCTTCCAGAACAAGCTTCAGAACAACCCTTAAAATTATTGACATTGAGTGAAGATATTTTCATTGTAAGGTCGTTTTGACCTTGTCACTGCTCAGAGCCTACATCTTCCTCATTAACGCTTTTGACTTAAAGTCAGAAGTAAATGCAAACTATTGGCTTTTGTCTAATGACAAATATTATTGCTTTATAGTGACACTCAATTAAATGTCCAAAATTCTATGTGGTAACATTTGTTATTGACTCAAAATTGAAAGAATAATTACATTTTGATTCTTTTTGCTATAAACATTTACAGAATTGTACTTAGAAAATCAAATTCATATTGAAATAATGGACACAAAAGAAAGGTTACAATGGCAAGGTATTATTTGGACATGAAACTGATTGATAAAACACGTCTTTGTTAAAATATTTATATAAAAAATACAAATCAAGTCGATTTAGATGAAAATTAAAATGTAAAAAATTGAATTGGATTAATTCTGCTATGTAGAAAATTAAAGCATTATATTGACTTAATTTTGTTTTTACAAGGAAAGGGTTTTTGGTTGAAAATTTAGTAGTAATGATATAATTCTGATTT
This sequence comes from Papio anubis, assembly GCF_008728515.1. Classification (NCBI taxonomy): domain Eukaryota; kingdom Metazoa; phylum Chordata; class Mammalia; order Primates; family Cercopithecidae; genus Papio; species Papio anubis. Next base: position 105,234,508 of record NC_044985.1, on the reverse strand, counting down.
AAATGTTTGTACTTAAATATAGTGTCACATTGAAAATCAGGTCAAAGTGTTAAGATCAAACACATTCTGTAATTTTTAGGGAAAACAAGTTCAAAAACTATGACTTAACAAGTAGCAGTATTTTTCTACAGGTTATTATAATAAAGGTAGTATAAAATGCCCCCATGAAGCCCTACTCTGATTATTAAGCAATTGGATGATGAGGATGGCTAACTATAATTCTCTTAATAGTTTTTATTAGTAAATGATTTTTTATGTGTCAATATCATTAGGAAAGGTAGAATTCCTACCTGTAATTGCTTGTGACAGTGACCTAATAGAAAACACCTGGCCTAAGAAATGAGTAAACTAATAAATAAGTTAATAAGAAGTGCTTTGAATTTGTTGAAATCATTATTCAGGAACCCCAGCAAGGGAATACGAGAAGCACATTCCGCAATCCAAACAGTGATCAAAGTGGCCATTCTTCTGCCAGCCTTGGCACTCGTGCTGGTCAGGCATGGGTTGATTAAAGAGGGGATTAACTCCCTGCTGTCCCAAGTTTGTTTGAATGCCCCAAGTCTGCCTGCAGACCTGGCTGGAAGCATGCTGGACTTCAATTCTTGCTGTTTTCTCTGCTTCCATCCAGTCTGGCAGCTTGCAAGCTCGCAGTTTTCCTTACTCATACTTCACTAGGGTTTCCATAGTTGCTGAACGAAAGTCTGTAATATTCAGTGCTGGCAGGGATTGGACTCTTTCTGCAAAGACTGAACAGGTTTCAGCCATGAGGGCTCTCCCAGTCTTCACCCCAGGCTTGGGTGTTAAAAGACCTGCTATGAGCATGAATGCCCTCAGAGGGCCACATAAAACAAGCGCAGGAAATAGAATTAAGAACAAATAGGATGATTGATATATGCTTTAGCAGCTTTGTGAAATTAAGAGCAAAATATCGCATGGTTACATTTAACAACAGTTGTTCCATTTAAAACCTTCTCTTAGCTTTTTGGTTCTTCTTGCCTAATTTGAGGCAATCAGATTTCAGTCTTCTTGTCTCTCTGGTAGCTCCATTCTGCTTATATTTTCTTGTTCTGTTTCTAGACCTAACACTGCCTTGTTGGATCCAAGCTCCCCTGAATTCTCTGCTGTGGTATCAGTGGGCGACTGGCTCCAGGCCATTAAAATGGACCGGTATAAGGATAACTTCACAGCTGCTGGTTATACCACACTAGAGGCTGTGGTGCACGTGAACCAGGAGTAAGTACTCAACGATGTAACACGAAAGGGTAAATCTAGATTTAATAGTATTTTCTTTTTTTTTGCTTTGAGCTGCATAATCATCCTACTCATTTAAAAAAAAGCAAAAACAAACTGGAATGCCTCTCGTTTTGATTGAGTGTAATTTTACACAGCCTCTATAAAGTAGCTACATTGTTGCATTAAATTGCTTAATGAAACTTTTTAATACACCTGCCTTGTCGTGCTGTATTAATTGTGGCTGATTCAAATGTGTGTCTGCATGAAGCCCTAGAAAAGAGACTGTCAGCCCCCATGACTTTTTCTGTCCCTCTTTTGTCGCCCTATGTACAGGGACCTGGCAAGAATTGGTATCACAGCCATCACGCACCAGAATAAGATTTTGAGCAGTGTCCAGGCAATGCGAACCCAAATGCAGCAGATGCACGGCAGAATGGTTCCTGTCTGAGCCAGTACTGAATAAACTCAAAACTCTTGAAATTAGTTTACCTCATCCATGCACTTTAATTGAAGAACTGCACTTTTTTTACTTCGTCTTCGCCCTCTGAAATTAAAGAAATTTTAAAAAATGTCTGCAGCGTTGCTTGGTGTACAGATTGCTGAACCTGTGGGGCTTACAGAAATGACTGCCGGTCATCTGAATTAGACCTGGAACAAATCGTTTCTCAGAAGTACTTTTCTGTTCATCACCAGTCTGTAAAATACATGTACCTATAGAAATAGAACACTGCCTCTGAGTTTTGATGCTGTATCTGCTGCCGGACACTGAGCTTCTGAGACATCCCTGATTCTCTCTCCATGTGGAATTACAACCATTGTATTTTGTTTGTGGCATAAATTACAGTCATCTCTCTTTCACTGGAATGGAGACCATGCCCAGGAACATTTTTTAAGGACTCAGCTGTGGCTTTTAGGGCTTGGTTCATACCATGGGGGAAAAGAATATCCTAGGAGAAAGCGACGTGGCTCATTCGTGTTGCCTCTTCAGTGCTCAAGCCACCTGGTGAATTCCTATGACGCAGGGGGCTGGAAAGAAAGGGAAAGTGGATTTAAAAAATATATATATACAAAAAACCAAGCCCCATAATCCTTAACTGGACAAATGAGGTCTGTTTCTTTGGGCCTGAGGCTGTGCCATATAAAGTCTTATTTTAGGACTCTACAAACTTGTCCTAACTATCTTATGGATAGTGGGCTGTGACAATCTGGAATAGAGAACGTTCACACTTCGCTCCTTTAAAGGAGGGACCCCAGATCTGCAAGGTAAGTCCAAAAACCGAGAATGAATTTTTCTCCAGTGAAAACTTCTTTCGTGTTTTAAACTTGATCTCATTCGAAATACTGAAAACAGAAAAATACTCTCTCACGTCTCTCAGGTTGTGTCGATGTTTTTTGGGATTTCAGTCCTTTTATGACAGTGAAAGAGGAGACCAAACACAGTATGGTTTCCCTGCTATTCTTCCGGGGAGAAGTGACATATGAACCAGATGAGGTCAGGCTCTGAGGGATGGTCCTAGACACTCGCTGGCTGTTGGCTGTGTGCTTTCCATCACAATGGGCTCCTCCTGTCCTTTGGTGCCATTCATTCGTGGCACACATATTTATTGAGTATCTTCTGGGCACCAGGCAGCAAGCACAGGAGTCTTTCTCTCTCCTTTGGAGAGTTTACCTCAATGGAGAAGTACTGGGGAGACTTTTCCATTAGCCTCATTTTCTGTCCTGCTCCAGGAAACTCTGTCCCCAAACAGGGCCAAAGAGGATTTACCAAAATGCCAGTGGTAAGACTTGGAACTCGCCTTGGCTTCCTCATGATCAGAAAGTTGACCTACTGAAAAATGCACTGCACATCATGAACCTATTAGCTTTCAATGCTTCTATTTTTACATCCCGGCATTGAGTTTGTTCATTCCTAGAAGCAGAGGACATAACTTTGGACTGGACACATTTTAACTTTTCTTTTTTTTTTTTTTTTTTTTGAGTTATTTCATTTTTATCACTTTTAAACAAGAGTTGCTGATTTTAACGACCTTTTTTTCCCCTTGGTTGTATCCTGAAAGCTATTTCTCATAGAGCGAGGAATGTTAAATTTGATGCTGTCAAATCATGACAGTTTAGTAAAAACCTTTTTTGCAACATGAGTTGTAAAAGCTTTTCTGTTCAGAAGGAATGTGAAATTTGTTTTTAAAACTACTCCAACAATTTTTGTTTTATCACCACTTTTGCAAAAGTCTAGGAGTTCTGGATATTCATGTTAAAAGCTGAAAAATATAGGACTTTTTTTTTTTTGCTTGGTTGGTAAAAAATAATAATAATTATTACTATTATTATTTAAGACAGAGTCTCACTCTGTTGCCCAGGCTGGAGTGCGGTGGTGCAGTCTTGGCTCACTGCAGCGTTGGCCTCCTGGGTTCAAACAATTCTGCCTCAGCCTCCTGAGTAGCTGGGATTACAGGCACCCACCACCCACGCCTGGCTAATTTTTGTATTTTTGGTAGAAACAGGGTTTCACCACATTGACCCAGCTGGTCTCGAACTCTTGACCTCAGACAGTCCACCTGCCTGGGCCTCCCAGAGCATCAGCCACTGCGCCCAGCTGGCATTATATTTTAACTACAATAGAATGTTACCTTGCATACATGGAATAATTAAAAGTTTTTTTTTTTTTTCTTAAAGTCAACAACTTAAGACAAGGTGTTTTCTAAACACTGAACATATTAAAAGCAGACCATTTCAAAAGAGAACAAGTCCATTCTGAAATAGCCTAACAAATTAACATTATATACTATGCTGGTGTTGTTTTGTTCCTGCTCAGCAGGTATTTCTGTAAATGAAGTAATCAGGGAAGGATCAAAAGAGAGGTGAAGTATGAAATCTTATTTTATTCAAAGGTCGCCTTCTGAATCTTAAAAATTTCAACATATGCATATATTAGAGTCAAGGCCAATGCAAAGGCCAGAAAAGGACTTTCCAAGTGCCTTAAATAATATCCAGCAACAGTAAAAGTGTTAACTCTCTCCACTGCCTCCATGAAGTTTTAGAAGAGAAATGTGAGAACAATAGGAATGATGCATTGTTTCCCAGGGCGCAGAGCCAGACTCTGGCATCCGGACAGCTATGGATTCTGAAGCCAACTGAAATGTTGACACTGGGAAATTCGCTCCACTTTTCTTTATAACTCTGTTCCTCCACCTGGAAATTAGAGAGATAATGATACCTTAATAATAACAGCTTTCCTAATGCATGGTGGTGTTGCAAGTGTGTATGAAATATTCTTAAGTGAAACGCAGTGAGTTCCACAGAAGAAAGGTGCACTTCTTCCTCCAACATTGTCCAAGTATTATTCATCTGTCTTTCACTTGTGACCCCAATTGTTTTATCACAACATGCCAGAGTGGGGTGAAATGAAGTTCAGTGGTAGGGGGGGTCATGCAGTGAAGCTTCTTCACTTAAATGGATTTATGAGAGTTTGGAGGTAAATACATATTTATACAATGGTGGTAGACCTTTCAAGTTATGCTGGCAGGATAAACAGGCATTATTTAGCCTTGACATTTATAAAATTATTGTTTTGTAATGGGAAAGACAGTGATACACACAAGTAAAATTCTGTTGCAATGAAAAGAACTGGATGGTAAAGACATTTGGATGTCGTCACGACTGACTCAAAGGAACAAGCCTTTGTTTATTTAGTCACAATGAATTATCTTTAACTCATGACCCTACATAGACCACATGCTTTGTCTGGTCTCTGTTTAAGAAATTTCCCATGTTAAAGGAGTTGCCTGAATTCAATGGTGAGGAGAAGGCTCATTTCACTCAACTCTTATCCTGGCATTAAGTAGATACAAGTCTTCACATTCCCGTACGTCTCACTTCAAATGTCCAATCATTTTTGCATACACACAAGTCCCCAAATTGTCCACTTAATATTACAAATGTGTTTAAGTAATATCTATTGATATCCAGATGTTAAGTGGAGAAGGAATTGGCAGACTGAAAGGCAACACATGTTTATGAGACCATTCTTTCTCCTCTAAGAATTTCTAGTAGCAAAAGAAACCATCACCAACCTTGTGTGTCCATAGGATGTGGAATACACTCTAGAGTTTTAAGATCATATTCATGTTCTCTTCATACTTCAAATACCTGCCTACCTGATGAAATTCCTGCACATTCAGGTTTCAAAAACTACATTTGATGAACTTGATTGATTTCCAGAGAGGAAATAGTTAGAAAGTAGATTTGATGACTTTTCTGTCATTTTTACATAATTGTCAAAATGAACAGCCTTAGTGGCTAACAAATGGCTTCTTCAAGGTGTGGGTAGTAATACCCTAACCCACATTTATAATTTTAAACTGCTTAAATAAAATTTGTTTCTGGATAACTTATGAGCAAACTTTCTTTCCTTCCTTCCTTCCTTCCTTCCTTCTTCCTTCCTTCCTTCCTTCCTTCCCTCCTCCTCCCTACCTCCTTCCTTCCTTCGCCCCGTTTCCCCTCCCTCCCTCCCTCCCTTCCTTCCTTCCTTCCTTCCTTCCTTGAGACAGGGTCTCACTCGAGAATTATACTGGGTGCAGTGGGCTTAATCTTTCCATAGCCTGTGTCTTCAAATAAAGTAATCCTCCACCTCAGCCTCCTGAGTAGCTGGGACCACAGGTGTGCACAACCATGTCTGGCTCTTTTTTTTTTTTTTTTTTTTTGGTAAAGATGAGATCTTGCTCTTTTTCCCAGGCTGGTCTCAAACTCTTGGACTCAAGCGGTCCTCCTCCTTGGGCTTATGGTGCTGGAATTACAGGTATGAGCTACAACACCTGGCCAGAAAACTATTTCTCTCTCTTTAAATAGACTAAAGTGTTTTCTACAATTTTAAATATGGTCATTTACCACAAAAAAAATATGTTATTCTCTACACGATAAATGTACACATATGCAAAACAAACAAGTGATTTGATAAAATAGGCAAAATAATCTGTAAAAGTGCATTTTGGTCTAAATTACTGCCCTTTGACTGGGGCCACCAGCTGCTAAACATGGTCACTGTGGTGGGAGATATAGTTCAATAAGTAATCTGGACAGTTGGTTGTTACAAATGAAAGAAGGGAACTTCCTTTGGTTTGAGTAGATTATTTGACAAATATATGGACAATGAGGAGCCACGATGATTCCATTGCTGTGTGCCAACCTTGTTCGATTCCAGGCTGATGTCTAGAATTCCAGCCTGAGGCGGATTAGTTCTTGGTATGTGGAAGGAGGCTTGAGCCTAGAAGACCTGTGTCATTGACAGAGCAAGTCTCTCCCTGTGTCCCGTGTTCCCTCTCTCCCGCCTGTTTACATGTAGAGAGTACGGCTCTTTCGCTGCGCTAGATACTTCAATTTATCAGGAGTCACTCTCTTGTTAAGAAAAATAACCACTTTTTTTCACTTCTTAGTTTGCATTTTTCAATCATTATTGTTGACTATGGGTAGATTGTGAACTGAAACAAGTCAGGATTTTCATTTCATAGACAGGCTGTTCAACACAGTGGTTAAAGCATAAATAAAGACTAGAACTTTGTGGGTAATCCCAGCCTTGCCACTCCAGAGGGCATGGCATTAGGCAGGGTACTTAGCCTCCTTATGCTCAATTTCCTCATCCCTATACTGGAGGTAAGAATAGTGCCTATCTCAGAGTTGTAATTAAGCTGTTAGTAAACATTCTTTTTGTTTTTCTAATTGCTATTTTTCAGAAAAGGAAAGTATAGTTCGTGATCTCCCCACTGAACTGCTTTTACTGAAGAATACCAACTTCTGTGAACCTATATATTCTTTCTTACAATAGTGGTTGACAATTGGCTCACAGTATTGGTTGACGTTTTGTCTAAAGTCTTGCTCTTTTATCTACAGGGAGTAGATTCTGCTATCTTGGCCTCACAGCCCTTCCTGTTGATCACAAAGCCCATGGAAGAACACAGAACACACCCTTCTCAGTTCCGTCTAAATGTGTTTCTTCTGCTTCAGTTACGCCAGTTCTGGGGCAAAGACACTGACGAAACAACACCTATACCTGAAAAAGAATAAATGTGTGACTTTCAAATCCCCTTTCCCAGTGAAAGAAACAGCAAACACTTAAGATTCAGCATCTGTTCTCCAGTTGCACTGAGGAATGCACTGTCTCACAGCACCAGCTCTGCAGAGCCCTTGCCCCCGGACTCTTTGCGGTTTTATTTATATGTATTTCCATATTTCATTCCTGTATGTCACTGCTGCATTGGTGTGGCAGCAAGTGACCAAATGCTACAGGTCTTACTATGGACACCAGGTCAGGTGCAACCACACAAAACAAAGCCAGTTCCATGAGCTGCCTATGATATGCATTGCGGAAGTAACATTTTACCCAGGGTGTGCCATTGCAGTGATATAAATATATTTTTTTTCTTAGACTAAATATGAGCTGACTATCTCTTTTGATGTGTGTACATAGGTGTGAGTGTGTGTGTATGCGTGCGTGTCTGTGTGTGGATGTGTGGATGTGTGTAGCCTCATGCTTAGGACTACCCATGAATGTTGTGGAATGCTACACCTGGAGAGTTCTAGTTTTCCACCAGTTTCAAGATGAAGAACCACATGATGCAGTGGACCTGGAGACCGTCCCCTTGGAAAGACAACCCAGAGATGTTCAGCATCCTGGATCTATACGTGTATTTTGTAGCCGTCACACTAACCTTAATAAGAATTCTACAGCTTTGGACAGAGGCATTTTCACCTTAATGGTGAAGTAATTGAAAATATAAATCCATTCAGGTGACAACCCATCGTCAAAATTACACATTCTGATTGAACTCATCTGAATCATCAGTTCCTTGACGGAGAGAGAGGAGATGGAATGTGTCTGGTAACCCCAAATGGAGTACAAGTAGCCTTTGTTTTCCTGCATAAATGGACTTGTTGAATGCGAACAAATATATGCAATTCATATACTTTTGGAGATGAACGTAGATATGTGTGTCAGCTTTGAGATGGTGTGTCCTGGATTAATACTTTGTCTCCCAGTATCACAGAAAAATGCATGCCAGTGACTCCTGAGGTTAAGGTCGTTGGGATGAAATGGCCTCAGGCAATTTCAGATTCCCTAATTACCAGGAAAGTTCTACAGTAATTAATATGCAGCTAACTCCTATTGCCCTCACAAGAGGATCAGCCTTCTAGGATCAGAGCTCCGGAGTGTGAAGATTCAGTATTGATATAAGATAATGTATACCAAACTCCAGCCAACTTACTGCCATTTTTCATAATCTGAGTGGCTGCCTTGCTTATCCTAAGCTATGGTTGCAGAAACTGTGGCCATTTATATAAGCTATAACATCAAATCAGGGAAAAATGAGGGAAAAAAATAGATTCTGAACCATTTATTGTTGAATAAGTAGAGAAAATCATCAATAAATATTTATTACATTCTGACAGGGTGTGTGGCATTGTATTCTATGCCAGAGTGACAAAGTTAATTCACCCCTTTGTGGGGACCTTAATATGTTTTTTAAGGGATGTGCCTATGCATTGATGCCTGAAACATATGTATAAAGAAATGAGGTTGAATCTCTGAACAGATCATCTTTTCCAGAGGTAAAGGTAGGAGGCCAACTTCAGGGTCTGGGTCTAGCCGTGAGCAAGCCCTGGCTGAGTGAGCTCTAATGCTAACTCATGTGCCGATCTCTAGAGCAGCGGGAAACTACCCCACTGCACCAAATCAAGTAGCTTCACCTTGTGTATGCAGGCCCCAAGTTATTTTTTAGCAATCTTACGAGTGAAATGTTCTGGTGTGTTGAAAAACGTTCTTATTTTAAAGAAAGGTTGTGCTCACTACACTGCTGGTGTGTGCGTTCTGAGACCTCTTGTATTCAATCTGTGAAGGATATGTGTATTAATCCGTACACCCGTATAGCCTCAATATTTGTCTGAAGACACTTAAATTCTGACCCGTAAAGGAAAGTTCTAGAAGCAATATTTTCACTTATTTAACATTCTCCAAACAACATCAAGCATTGATACACACTGAAGAGTGCATTTATTTTTTGTATCACTCTAAGTATGTTGGAATATGCAAGGACTGTGGTTAAAATTAGAATGTATAAGGCATATTATAATTTAGTTCATACTGAAAAAGAAATTAACAGAACATTGTTCGGTTCACACGTTCCAAAATTTGAGTGATTTCTTGAGTTAGACATAGATTTTCTATTTTGTTTTAATTTGTCAAGGTATTTTTCTTCCCTTCATGAACTTTAGGTACACATAACTTATGTCATTTATTTATGGTCTTTTATACCTAGTTTGTAAAATTGTAAAATAGCAAACTAAATGCAGAGAGTTTGCATTTGAAAATAATAAAGTAGTTGCCGTATACAACCCTGCAATCTGGTTGTCTCTTTTCAATAACTTTTGCTATATATACGGTGTGCCTAAATGAATTAATTATTTGTTGTCATTTAATTAAAACAAAAAAATCTTAAATTCCAATTGAGCATACTTAGAGGTTAAAAATTACTATCTTCTAAAGATTCTTCACCCTTGAGAACAATGCATTTGAAAATCTGACTTAGACCATTGTAATTAAGACTATAGACTTTGGTTGGCATTCAGGCTTCACCACTTACTAATTATACAGTCTAGGGCAAGTCTCTTAACTTCTCTCTGCCCATTTCCTTGCTTGTATGATAATTACAATGCAAGAGCTTTAAAAAGATTAAATATATTGAAACATTTAGCACAGTGTCTGACATCCAGCCAGAACTCAACAAATGGTGGTGATTCTCGGTAGCTTTTTTGATGATATAAACTTTCTTCTTCAATATCCCTAGTTTCCTCTCTTACATCCTTGTCACTGATTCAAACAACCAGCTACCCATCTTTGCCAGGTGCTTTCAACCTAGGATCCATGGATCCTTGAGGGTACATTGGTGCTCCAGCAGGTCCAGCAGCATCCCGGAAACTGAGCAATTGCCAGTTTTTACATTTGTATATGTGTTTTGATGGGGAGGTTTTCAAAATTTCATCAAATTCTAAATTGCTATGGGATATAAAAATATTAAGGACCACAGTTTTAAGGATTAATGCTCTCCTCGTGATGCTATTTCATTAAATTATCAATTGGCAAAGTCCCTATTGATTGAACATCAGGTTTAAGTTTTATTTTAGTATCTCAGCTAAAGCCCCTAAGAGCATCTGGCTTCAAAGGGCAGGAGTGTGCCTTCAGTGTTACCAGCAGCATTGTAAAACATGGATCTTAAAAAGAATTTCAGAACCTGGGTCATGTCTGGTTACTTTGTGTTTATGCCTTACTTAAGCTGCTCTCTAGAATCAACTATATTAATATGTATGGTAGTTGGTGGCATATTTGTGATTTGAAAGGGATCAGGTTTGGCATTTTCTCCCTCACTTGTTTAGCAAGACAGAATGTCAACCCACAAAGTATTTTTCCCTACATGTTCTAAAATGAGCTGGTAGGGTGGTATCAAAATTGCCGCATGTAATTTTTTAAATATACTATTATTATTATTATTATTATTATTATTATTAGAGATGGAGTCTCATTCTGTTGCCCAGGCTGGAGTGCACTGGCATGATCTCAGTTCACTGCAACCTCCACCTCCCGGGTCCAGGTGATTCTCCTGCCTCAGCCTCCCGAGTAGCTGGAACTACAGGTGCACATCACCACGCCCTGCTAATTTTTTTTATTTTTAGTAGAGACAGGGTCTCACCATGTTGGCCAGGCTGTTCTCAAGCTCCTGACCTCAGGTGATCCACCCGCCACATCTTCCCAAAGTGCTGGCATTACAGGCATGAGCCACCGCGCCCTGCCTAAATGTAAAAATGTAAGGAGTACAGTGCAGTTTTGTTACATAGATATATTGCATAGTGGTGAAGTTTGAGCTTTTAGTTTAACCATCACCGAAAGAATGTACATTGTACCTATTAAGTAATTTCTTATCCCTCCGCCCCTTCTCACCCTCCTACCTTACAAAGTCTCCAATGTCTATTTTTCCACACTCAATGTCTAGCCACATGTAAACGTAGTAGTAATTTTGAAATTGATTTTAGTGTAGTATAACGTCACATTTCATATTATGTGTGCTAATGAATGCAAGCTTCTAATAAATGACCCCATATTCTTAGTGGTTTCGCAGACGAAATTTATTTCTAACCTACTTCACAGTGTGATGAAGATCCAGAGAATTTTCCTGGCAACTGTTTTCCATGCAGTGACTCATGGATCCAAGCTCCTTCCCAACTGCGATGCTGCCATGTTCATTACGTGACCAAGGGCATCACATAAGGGGAAGAGAATGTGGACAATTGTCTTGAAACCTTTATGACCAGGCTTAGAAAGGGCTTCTATTTTGACTCCTTTTATCTCATTGGCCAGAACCCAATCACGCAAACCAAACATAACCTCCTGGGAGGTGGGAAATCTGTTTTCTTGTAAGCATAGGAAGAGGAACTGAAAGTGTTGGGTGGCTGGAGAGTCTCTACAAGTACAAATGAAAATCATGCACCTAGAGAAAGGGAAAGTGTTTTGGAGAAGTGAATACATCTACAAGCGTTGAGTTTGATCTCCCACAAGCGTCAAATGGTCATTTCCCCGAGATGCCGAGAAGCACGAACAACATTCAGACTTGCTCTAACATTTGCATTCACATCCTCATTTATCCAGATGCTTTAGAAATTGCATTTGCCTTTCTGCATTGCAGATCTCTATACTTTCTCTAGGCACAATCTTTTGTTTATACATGAAAGTGCCTGCCTTTCATGGTTTAAATTCCCTTAGCCACTCAGTCTCCCTAGGAGGAAGGAGGTGGGTGGGGAGCATAAAATAAACCCTAATACCAGGCAAGAGATGTAAAACATTCTTTTTCCTTTGAAAATAAAAATACAACTAAAATGTACAAGAACACATCACCCTAGCCCCTTGACATCTATCAGCTGAACTAGACCTTAAAACCTTGATCTAAGGCTTCATAAGAATTGGAGTTAGTGCCCACACTTACAAGATTTCATTCTTTTTAACGTATTTGAACACTCACCGAATACCAGACATGGTACTAAACTCTAAATTCTCACAACAGCCTATGTTAAAAGTACTCTTATCCCCATTTTATAGGTGAGAACAGTAAGGCATACAGCAAGTCCAAGGCTACGCTGCTAATAAGGATTAGAGTTTGTGATTTAAACACAAGCTGCTGGACTCCAGCTATTTGCTCCTAACATCTGTATCATCCTGGCATACTCAGTGATGAGTCCAAGTTGCTCCATCCTATCTCATCAAACAGTTTAGCAGGTGGGTATGTTTCAGTTTGATGACAGTGCTGTATGCCATTGTGAGCGGGTTTATGTGCCATTGCACTCTTCCCTAAACACTGCTTGACTATTCTGTTGCCGAATAGCTTATTGTTTTACTGATTTGTCATGTTGCTTGTTTGTTTTTGGTAAGCTCTAGTGGAAAAGAACTGTAACATAACTACAATGTTCATCTAACACACTACGTTTTGTAAGAATTCATCTCCATATTCTACTTTTTGCTAAAAGCAGAGTATACTCTGTTTTCACTAAGATACAACCATCTGATATATAACTGGGGAGAAGGTAGTGATTTTCCTTAATTATCATTTTGGTGTTCTAAGCATAAAAGCCATGGATAGCACTTGTCAAATGCCATTCTTCACTTTGATGGTGGCCTGTGACAAAGAGAGACTAGTTATTAACTAAATAGAAGCAAAAATGGATCCCAAGACAAGAGGAAAATTAACTGAGGTAGAAACTGAGCATGATGTAATAAAAAACTTCATGTGAATTCCACTTTGGCTACTTTTTGGCTGTGTGACCTTGGGCAAATCACTTAATCTCCCTGAAACTCTGTTTACTCACTTTTAAAATGTGAGCAAGTGCTCCCTACTTTGTCAGGATGTCTGAGATTACACTGAGAATTCAGTGTAATCAATTCCATGGAAAACTACTATAGAAAGCAGGAGCTACAAACACGTATGTCTGTATGGACCAGTCAGGCTGTGTGAATGAGTCCATTGGCAGGAGATTCTGTCCAAATGTAGCACAACAGAGAGTGGGTATTTAGATATGACATTAGGCTGATAAGATGTCAATGAGCATTGCTCAGCGGAAGATAGGTTAGGGCAGGGAAGTCTCCATGGCCTAATAAGATTGAGTAACAATGATGTATTTCACAACCCTTTTCTGTAGATTCATAAGGCACATTGGTATATTACAGACTCTGAGAAGCCCTGTAGTAAAGAAACCAATTTTTGCCAATTTAACCTAATCTTTTGCAAATCTATTTGGAAATGAATCCCTTTTAACATCCCCATGGAATAAAAATTCTCTAAAATACATTTTGGAAATCTATTCTTTGGAGTGTCCAATGAAAAATCTGAAAGAGCAGCAATCAGACTCACCCCATGTTGCACCACTTATAGCTTTACAGTCGATACAAAAGCTCAAGTCTCTTGAATCCTCTACCTCTACACCCCAAGGCATATTCCAAGTATTCAGTAAGGTTTGCAGCTGAGTGGAGATTGGCTTTTTTACATTGCTGGGCTAGGTGGCTGTAGTACCAGCAGGGATAGGGTATATACGGTGTAGAGCAAGTGTTGGAGAGATTGTGCTCCTGGAAAGTGGGAATGTTGAAGTCCTGCTTTCAGAGCTCACATAGGTGATTTTACATCCATGAAGGGCACAGTTTGCACCAAAGTCATGACCTGGGCTGAGATGTTTGCATTCTTCCAGTTACGGATTTTGACAATGAAAAAATGCATGACACAAATCAACAAGCAAATTAAGACATGGAGCTACAGTGGGCTTTAGCCTCAGTTATTTTACCCTTTCCTTTTGGAGGAAGTGCCTTGAGCCACTGACGGCTCCCAGTTGAGTGGGTAATAGACCCCTGACATATCTTATTTCTGGCAATTGCTCTGGACATAATTCTTTGTTTATTGCACTCCTGTAGAAAACTTGATGAATACTCAGAAGAAAATAGAATTAGGTCTCACGGACCCCAGTTAAAATCAGCTTAGTGGAACATAGGCATTTCTTTGTATAGAGCTGGAAAAGATAGCCATGAGAGAAAGTGGCTTTAACATACACCCAGAGAAACTATATATTATACACATAATATGTAAGAGGCAATTATGGCCTAGTAATCTGCAGTGTATCACTACCTAGCAATCAGATTGACATATTCTAATGAGACCCATGTTGTTTGTAATCAGACTGGCACTGCTTATTCAGAGCTCTATTCCATAAGATGCACTTTTAAATGGCTCAGATTGCACCAGATGCTATAAGAAATAGTATTCCATTTTATTCCATTACCAGCATTTTCTTCTCTTCCAATTAGCATAATTTAAAATCAGCCAGAGGCAAATGTGAGTGGGCTAAAAAGTTGCAAAGAAGTTCAAGAAATACTTGATAGGAAAAGGCAAGAAGAGACTCGTGCAACCATTTTTTTTTAATATGGGAAAGAGAATACCGCAATTAATAGAGTTCTTCTTTAAATTGCTCAGAATTTATTTCTGTGACTTATTGAAATATTAGAATCTCTCAAGGGGCTAATTGCCCCCAGGTTCTTCTTGCTTATGTATTATCTTGTGGATGACATAATGAAATCACCACCTCATTTACCATTCAGTTAAGGTTTAATTGAGTTCATCTTTTTCCCCCTCAAAATATCCAGGAACTTAGAGAATCAAAATACATTTTCGTTTGTAAAATAAGAAGATCTTCATAAATTGCCTCTTTATAAGTTAGGTCCTATTTATAAAATTCCTGAAGTTAAAACCTGAGCTAGCATAATAAACATTTTTCCTTGATGTAAACTCTCATGATCTTACAAATAGTGCTTTTTTTTTTTTTTTTAAAGACAGAGTCTTGCTTTGTCATCCAGGCTGGAGTGCAGTGGTGCAATCTTGGCTCACTGCAAGCTCCTCCTCCTGGGTTCACGCCATTCTCCTGCCTCAGCCTCCTGAGCAGCTGGAACTACAGGTGCCCACCACCATGACTGGCTAATTTTTTTGTATTTTTAGTAGTGGTGGAGTTTCACCATGTTAGCCAGAATGGTCTCGATCTCCTGACCTTGTGATCTGCCCACCTCAGCCTCCAAAAGTGCTGGGATTACAGGTGTGAGAAACCATGCCCAGCTGAAATAGTGCTTGCTTTTAAAGTGAGGGTTGGCATCTGATACAGGGAGCGTGATTTTCCAAGGATGTACATGACCAAAATCCTTGTGTTATCTTCCCAGTAAGACATAAACTCTCTAGGTGGGATCTCGGGCTTTTGCTGGTAACTCACCCAGTATTCGCTCCCCTTTGATTCTCTTCCTAATGGCAGCTAGCAGATTTTGAGAACCCATGTTCTCTCTTTATTTCATTTGAGTGAGACTGGCCCATCCCCAACTGTAAGTTACCCTAAAGGGTCTGAACCGTAGTAAGCCCTTGATCAAGTGACTGGCTCAGAGGTGGTCCAATCAGAGTGAAACTTGAGTCTTCTTTTCCATAATGTGACAAGCATTTGTGTGTGTGTGTGTGTGTGTGCGCGCGTGCGTGCGCGCATATGTGTGTGACCCTTTCCTCATTCCCATTAAAACATGACTCCATTTCCTCCAGCAACCATTTTGGGATCATGTGAAAAGCCATTCCCAGGATGAAGGTGACATGGAGGTGAGGATAATCTCGGGGAAACAGCTGGACCCAGTGGGATACTGGAGCCACCTTGTTCCACCTCATGAGAGCTGAATATTAAGATTTCAGGAGTTTTATGAGCCTATTAAGGTCATCTTCGCAGCTCAAAATTGGCCATGGTAGGAGTATTTACACCACAGAATTTTGCAAAAACTAAAAATCAGAGCTGCTATTTCTTTTTCTCCTCTCCTTTCTCCTTCTCTTTTCCTTCTCCTCTTCCTGTCCTCACAGAGCTGGTTGTTAACTATTTACCAGCTTACCTCAGGATGTGTCTCTCAGAGAGCCATGCCTGAAGCTTGGCTTATTCATTCACCATTCACATTAGAAATCCAGAAACTATTGTTTAAGTCAAATTCACTGAGACTTTCTGTATTTCTGTTACTGTTAACCAAAAGTGAAGCCACCAGGGCCAACAATGTTCTACATAATCATAACAGTTAACCTTCATAGAGCCTTTTAACAAGGACCAAGAACTGTGCCAAGAACTAAGTCACTTCAGTTCAAACAAACCATTCACCTCTACAAAGAAGGTACTTTATAATTTCTAACTTAAAGATGAAGAAACGAAGCCTTAGAATGCTGATACGGTTTGGCTCTGTGTCTCCACCCAAACCTCATCTTCAATTGTAATCCCCATGTGTTGAGGGAGGGACCTCACAGGAGGTGATTGGATCATGGTGGTGGTGTCCCCCATGCTTTTCTCATGATAGTGAGGGAGTTCTCATGAGATCTGATGGTTTAAAAGTGGCAGTTTCCCCTGTGTGCGCTCTCTCTCTCCTGCCACCTTCTAAAGAAGGTACTTGCTTCTTCTCTGCCTTCCGCCATGGTTGCAAGTTTCCTGAGGCCTCCCCAGCCATTCAGAACTGTAAGTCAATTAATCCTCTTTCCTGTATAAATTACCCAATCTCAGGAAGTTCTTTATAGCAATGTGAAAACAGACTAATACAAGTGCAAACATCACTTATCCCAGCTTCAAAGAGACCTACTTAGAATTTTGCAAAGGCATAAAGCCTTTTCACATCTCAGTGCCTGACCCATGCTGTTTCCTCTTTTTATAGACTGTGTCCACCTAGTTAGTACCTACTCCTCCTTCAGGATCCTGAGTCAATGCCTCATGGAGGTTTTCTTCATTCTCTGAGCTGGGTGACTACTCATATCACCTTGCCCTTACCTTATTTAGAGTGCTTTCAACAATGTAGAGTACTTAGTGATTTTATTGCTGGCTTCCACCATTAGACTGCAAGATTAACAAAAGTAAGAATCTTCTCTTTTGCATATTTTCATGCCTAAGATGATAAACCACATGGTAGCTGCTTCAGTCAGTGTTGGCTGAATTATGTGAATGAATGAATGAATGAATGAATTCATCCTTGTGATTTGTTTTTATTACATTGAAACTCAATAAAAAAAATTAATGCTGAGGCCGGGAATGGTGGGTCACACCTGTCATTCCAACACTTTGGGAGACCCAGGAGGGTAGATCACTTGATCTCAGGAGTTCGAGACCAGCCTGGGCAACATAGCATGACCTATCTCTATGAAAAAACCCACGAAAATTAGCCAGGTGGCATATGCCTGTAGTCCCAGCTACTCAGGAGGCTGAGGTGGGAAGATCGTTTGGGCCTGGAAGGCAGAGATTGCAATGAGCTGATATCATGCCACTGCACTCTAGCCTGGGTGACAGAGCAAGATCCTATCTCAAATAATAATAATTTTTAAAAAAGAATAAAGCTGTCATTCCCCTTGACAAGTATTCTTACATTAAATATGTGAATCGTTATAAACTATCGGAAGTCCTTGTCTTCTTTCTTTTTATTTCTTGTCTTCAACATCACCATCTTCTTCATCATCATGTACTGTTAGTCCAGGTATGAGGCAGATGGAAGAATTCATTGAGAGATATTAGAAAGGTCACTGACCTTTGTGTCAAATAGATCAGGCATGGACTGTAGTTCCACAAATTACTGGCTGGGTCATTTTAGGCAAATTGCTTCATTTCCTCATTCATAAAGTGGGGATAATGTCTAACATTTAAGGTTACTGAGTAAAGTAAATAGTTGGCAAAGTGGCCATGGTGTGTGGCGATAATTAGGTAAGAAATGGTAACTCTGTATCTTCATGCTCTGCAACTTTAGCCATATTTTGCTTTTATTTTCTGAGGACTACCACATAAGATTTAGTATCTGATCTCCATTTACTTAGTTTGGTTATTACAAATTACTACTACTATGTCCTACTTATCCAAATAATAATAATAAATTACAATAGCCATAAATATTACTATATGCCTTGGGTGGGATGAAGGTCAAAAAGTGTTTTAAGCTGAAACCACATCGACTGTGCATTTCTAGAAAGTTTCTGATTTGGGGGGTTACGTTATCTTTTGTCTTTGGACCTCTTCCATTTTTTTCTCTTAGATTCCTTGCATGTGCACATGTTTATGCTTGAATGTTTGTATGTATACAAATGCATGTGTGTATGTGTGTGGGGGACTGACCCTTTGTTCAAAGGAGACCAAAATAGGAGACCAGACCATGGCAAGGGCAATGCATAATTTGTCATGTTTTTGTATTTCATTCCAGAAAAATCACTTTGATGAAAACTAAATAAAATATTGGGCTGGTCTTAGTGATGTGGACTGAGCTACCCTTGTCCTATATAAGACATAATTGAATATTGAATAAACTAGACTTCAGGAAATTTCACATTGGCTCTGGTAGTTGTTATATTTGAGCCATTGGGCCAGACCATGAGCAATGGGGTATGATTTTGCCCTGAATGGAAGATAAATCACTGTCAATCATCCTAGAAGGAAGGGGCTACACATCTGGACCTTGGATCGCTGAAGAGAAAGACAATTTTCTTCTCTTGGGTCCCAAGTAGGGAAGCAGAGCCAGTCCCGGCCTCTAGGCATGAGAGTGTTAGGAGTCCTCCAGAGGTAAGAGTTAGTGGGCCCCTGTGCAAGCAGGCAGGCTGGGAGACAGGCAGGGCATTCACCTGCTGACATTTAAGGTAGAATTTGGGTATCTGGGCTGGAAGCAGCTATAAAGTACTCTCTGAATTTCTAAGCCTCAGTCAAGTTTGGGGCAAACCACATCCTCCATAGTCATTTCCCAGTTGTGATTAGGGAAATCGGGTTAAGCAGCAAGGTCAGAAAAAGCCCAGGGAGAAGGCAGTGGGGTGGCGGCGGGAGGGCTGTTCTAAAAAATGGCTGTTCAGAAGAGTGATGCTATCATGATGATGGTCCACAGCATAGGAGAGGCAAGGGGAAGAAACTGACAGATTTGTTCTGGACTACATGGGAGGCAGGAAGCTGGGAGGCTGGAGTGCTGGAAAACTCTTGGAAAACTTTGAGGAGGAGAGTCGCCAGAAGTTGGCTGGAGAGAATTTGAATGATGATAGTTTGGACCTGAAAAGAAAATGTAACATTATTTTGTAGCCACAGGCAGGTGAAGTTTGTGACTTATGGATGACACATAGATTTCTCATCTTATTTATCATAACAACCAGGTTGTAAGTATTATTGGGCCTATTCTGTAAATCTAAGAAATGAGAAATACATAGATTAAGCACTTGCGCAAGTTTTAACTGCTGGCAAAATCTCCAGGCTGAGATTTGTGCCGTATTTGTCTGCTACCAAAGATGATGCACTTTCTAGAATAACACGATGCCTCTAAAGTGCAGTGAATATAGAACTGGAGAGAAATGTGGTCCACTAGTTAATTTCCTGTGGCGTTTCCACAAACTAGACCTGTGAAATTATTGCTTTCCATAAGTTTCAGCAGTCCTTTTTGTATAAGTTGCCTATCATTACTGCTTTCTGTCCAAATGTCTTGATGGAGGAGAGGGATGTAGAGAAGATTTGTGTTTTCATAAGAACCAGTAACATTTAACATCTTAAGTAAGACTTTTAATTCTCTGGTCGATAGCCTGAAATTGATTTTCCTCCAACTGAAGACCGGTGTGATGGAAAATCTACTTAGTGTAATAGGCACTCTCAGCTTGATGTTGTTGAAAAAGAATATGGCACATTTAGAAGACATTGGATCTGGCCTGAACTCTGCTGCACAAGGCTTTGTGAGTGTATGTCACGCATAACTCTTTATTCGAAAACAAGGACTTGGACTTTGTAATCCGTAAATTTTTTTAGCTCTCAAATTCAACATACACTCTAAATTTTTTTGTTCCTAGGTATGAGTTTCTGAATGCAAGAATGTTTATACATGGACACAGAAAAGAAAGGCAACACTGATACTTGGGAGACACACACTGGTACTGCTGTAGCTGTTGTTACAATATCTAAGTAATTCCATGATAGCTGGTAATTGGCTGTGGTCCTGAAGCATCCTGAGTGGCTCCCATTACCCCACCTGTCCTAACTAGTTCCGGATGTGGCCTCATAATCACTGAGTCATGGTATTTGATAGAAGTGTATTTATTATTTTTGGAGTGGTTTAAAACTATTTTCACACATATAAAGCAACTATAATCCTGAGTAAAGACTTGATCTGCAAATAAAGAGACATTGAAGATAGAAGTGAGAGAGAGAAGAAAAAAATACAGTGAGGCAAAGTGTGTGAGGAAGCAGAAGAAAGAAGAAATGACTGCCACTGGAAAGCAGCAAGCCAGCATGAAACCATCACCATATAGATATACAAAGTCACCTCCTGGTCAGGCGCCTTGTCTTACGCCTGTAATCCCAGCACTTTGGGAGGCCGAAGGGGGCGGATCACAAGGTCAAGAGATGGAGGTCATCCTGGCCAATATGGTGAAACCCTGTCTCTACTAAAAATACAAAAATTAGCTGGGCCTGGTGGCGCGAGGCTGTAGTCCCAGCTACTCGGGAGGCTAACGCAGGAGAATCACTTGAACCCAGGAGGCAGAGATTGCAGTGAGCCAAGATTGTACCACTGCACTCCAGCCTGGCAACAGAGCAAGACTACACCTCAAAACAAATAAATAAATAAATAAAAATAAAGTAACCTCCTATGTTATTCTGTATCTTTTCTCTCTTTTTGTCTTCCTTCCTTTGCTACTGCTTCTGCTGCTTCTTTTTCTCCTCCTCCTCCTCCTCCTCCTCCTCCTCCTCCTCCTCCTTCTTCTTCTTCTTCCTGTTTTTATCTAAGGGTTAAAGGAAAGAAAGTTCTGTTTTCAGGTTTTTCCTGAATCTATTACCTAAGACTGTCAGCAGAATAGAGCTTTGAGTAGGTAGATATCTTTCATTAAAAAATTAGACTCCCAGAGAAGAATGTCATTGGTATTTTGATAGGGTTTGCCTTGAATTTCTAGGTCACCTTGGGTAGGATAGATATTTTAACAATATTAAGTTTTGCAATTCATGAGCATGAGATAGCTTTTCATTTTTTGTGTGTTTCTTCTTCAATTTTTTTTTTATCAGTGTTGTATAGTTTTCCTTGTAGAGATCTGTCATTTCACAAAACTAGAAAAAAAAATACTAAAGTTTGTATGGAACCACAAAACACCCCAAATAGCTAAAGCAATCCTGAGCAAAAACAGCAAAAGTGGAGGCATCACATTACCTTATTTCAAATTATATTATAAAGTTATAGTAATCAAGACAGCATGGTACTGGTATAAAGCAGACATAGTGACATAGAATAATGGCACAGAATAGAGAACTGAGAAATAAATTCATTCACTTACAACTAACTCATTGTTGACAAAGGTGCCAAGAACATATACTGGAGAAAGGACAGTCTCTTTAATAAATGGTGGTGGGAAAACTGGATATCTATATGTAGAAAAATGAAACTAGATTTCTTCTTTCACCAAATGCAAAATGAACACAAAATGGAGTAGAGACTTACATGTAAGACCTGAAGCTAGAAAACTACTAAAAGAAAACACTGGAGAAATGTTACAAGACATTGGTCTGGGCGAAGATTCATTGGGTAAGATCTCAAAAGCACTGGCAACAAAAGTAAAAATAGATAAATGTGATTATGTCAAGCTAAAGAGTGCCTGCACAGCAAAAAAACAAAACAAAACAAAATCATCAACAGAGTGAAAAGACAACGTACAGAATGGGAGAAAATATTGTGTAAATGTCCCTCTGACAAGAACTTAATAATCAGAATATGTAAGAAACTCAAGCAACTCAATAGCTAAAAGAAAGATCCCAATTATAAAATGAACAAAAGTCCTAAATAGACATTTCTCAAAAGAAGACATACAAATGGCCAACAGGTATATGAATACATGCTCTACATTACTAATCATGAGGAAAATGCAAATCAAAACCCCAATGAGGTGTCATCTCACCGCAGTTACAATGGCTATTATCAAAAGGATAAAAAACAACAACTGCTGGTGAGGATGCAGAGAAGGAGAAACTCTTACATACTGTGTAGGAATGTAAATTAGCAGAGCCATTATGAAAAATAGTATGGAGAGTCCTCAAAAAGCTAAAAATAGAACTACACATGATTCAACAATTCTACTACTGGGTATACATCCAAGGAAAATCAATCAATATATCAAAGAGATATCTGCACTTTCATGTTTAAGACCATAGTATTAACAATATCCAAAATGTGGATGTAACCTGTGTCCATCAATGAATGAACAGATAAAGAAAATGTGGTGTATATCTATAAACAGTAGAATATTATTCAGCCATAAAAAGAAAAAAATCCTGTCACAGATAGAAAGGGAGGTCATTATGTTAAGTGAAATAAATCAGGCTTTCTGTGACAAATATTGCATGTTCTCACTTGTATATGGGAGTTGAAAAAGTGGATCTCATGGAGGTAGAGAGTGGAATGATGGTTGCCAGAGACTGGGAAGGAGATGGAGGAGTGGGGAATGAAGAGAAGTTGGTTAAGGGGTACAAAATACAGTCAGATAAAAAACAAGAAACAAAAAATAACAAATATAATGGGGAACTAAGTGCTTTCATATCTTGTTTATTGTCATACATTTGTATGATTATCATATACTTTAGAAATTTTTATTTTACAAAAAAGAGAAATTAGACTTACAGTACTTTGGAAATGAAAATACATTGAAAGAAAGCGTTTCTAGTGCCGCTGAATGAACTCAAAGTTTTTTATTCCTCACTCTATTCAAAAATGAACAAAATGTTCTCTGGTGCTTTGGACAACAAAGAGAACGAAGCACTCACCATGCAAGGTCTTTTACTGATCTGCAGATGGTGGTCTTTGCAAAAGGTAATCTAATAATCCTCTCTTCTATTTAAGGACTATATGTGATTGTACATTTCTAGACATTTAAAATGATTTGTCCAATGACCCTTCAAGCCCTTTGATCCAAGCGTTGTTATTACTCTGGCTCAATGCGAATTTAGGCGGACTGAAGTCGGGTGAGACGTTGGATCCTAATATATGCTCTTCTGGTGTGTGTTTCCCTTTCTTATCAGTCAGACACATTGTCCAAAAATGTTCCCCAAAATTATAAGCATATTGTCCTGAGGGTTTTGTTCTCCTGATTGACATAAGTAACTTTGGGAAAGCTCTCTGAAGTTCTTTGAGAATCTATTGCTATTCTTGACAGAGTTTTGTAGTTGATTGCTTTGAAGCCCACTTATCTTCCTGAGCTGATTGAAGATGTCTCTGATGTGCTTTTTTAAT
The DNA here is from genome assembly GCF_008728515.1 of Papio anubis. Lineage (NCBI taxonomy): Eukaryota > Metazoa > Chordata > Mammalia > Primates > Cercopithecidae > Papio > Papio anubis. The sequence goes on along the minus strand of NC_044985.1, from coordinate 105,210,945 downwards.
TAGTTTGTGAAGTGGGTGGAGTTGCAGCAAAGTCAATTCCATCTTGCTAAAATCTAATCAATGCTAGTTGACTGAATGACTTTAGTTTATTTAGCTGATTGACCCTGGACTTCTTCAGAAGTTGTTTTCTCTTATTTTCAATTTTGATGATTAAAAATATGATTTAATTACTGAAGTCACTTCTATGTTGCTTAATATGTTTGCATGAAATTCTACTCCACTTTTCCACCTTATGTATAACACATGAAGCACACAATATGGTTCTGCTGAATTCAATAACATTTGCTGTCCCCAACTATAAATGAGACAACACAATTTTCTCCTTTGACTTTTCGTTTCCTTTGTTGTGCAGACAAGTATTTATAGAAAGAAAAGATTGCCCAAATCTTTGCAAAAATATTTACAGTGTACTAAGTTTTGTTGCAATTTACTTCAGGATTTTTATGATGCAATATTTTGCCAATCCTTTCACTGGCTAAACTTTTCTTATTGAAGTAATGAATAGAAAAATGGTGGCTCCCATTTATTTGAAGAAGAATTATTGTGACTGCCTGCCTGGGCATCAAGCTGAAATGCTTACAAAACCATTTCACATCCCAAACAACCACCAACCAAATTTTGTTTCTGTCAACATAATAGAAACAAATGGTTCTAAAGCAGAAATTCTGCTAGCAAACATTTTCATCAGAATCAAGCACTGTGGCTATGAAAATTCATCCAAATTAAACATTTATTTCTGAGACAAACGCCTTCTTTGTAAAATATTTGCCAGAAAAGATACCACTAACCCTGCAGGGTAAGTTCACTTCTGTGAAAGATCTGTGATTCACGAGAGCCTAATTAAATAGAAAAAAAAAAAAACTTTAGTAAACTTCTCTCTAAAAGGAAATGTAAAGCCTGCGTCTTTGGGTGGCAGTGAAAACTTGCTCTGAAGCTTTATTTCCAAATGCTGTTTTTAAAGAAATTCTACAAGAGGACTCACATGGAATATGGGCTGGTCACTATTAGTCAAATACACCAAGATATCCTAGATGAGTTCCACAGTGGTTCAGGTCATTGTTTCATTTCGATTGGTTTGGTCCTGGAGTATCTGAATGGCACAGAGGGGAAGGAAAGGCATTGGAATGGACAGACTGATGTTTACTCCCATGTCTCAGCCTGAGGGACTGTTTTTGAGACCAAGGGAGAGTATAACAGTCAGATATTGCCACATAAACACTTCATACAAACCACCCTAAAACGGAGTGCATACAGCAATAAGCGTTTATGTTTCTCTCACACACCCATGGCTTGGCGGGAATTTAGGTGATCTAGGCTGGGTTTGTCTGACTTAGCTCTGAAGGTTAAATCCGGGTGTATATCACGTGTTTCTTAACCTTTTTCGACCAGATGCTCTATGAGGTGTGTTCTTCTCATGGCAAAAGTAGGCAAGCAATAGACTAAGCTGAAACACACGTGCTGATTTCTAGCTCCTGCATGTGTCATATTCACTAATGTCCTATTGGTGAAAAGAAGTCAAAGGTCATGCTCAAGTTCAAGGGGTGAAGGAGGTACATTCTGCCCACCATGAGGTCAAAGCAAGTCACATGTCTAAGATCAAGATCAATGAGTGAGAACATACTCTCCCGTCAGGAGGAAGGGAGGAGTTAAGATTTCCTGAACAGTATTGTTATCTACCCAAAGTGCTGAAACCAGAAAAAAAAAGTACATGTATTCATGAAATACTTCATGAGTTTGAGAGTTCAAATAGGAGACCTGCGACTAGAATGCTTTGGCATTCCCAGGGATGATGGTAGTTGTCTGTGAGAACTGATGAGCACAGTGGAGCCGCATTCCTCCAGAGGTCGCGTGCTTATAGTCAGTGGCCTGGTGCCTTGGTGAGAGGCTGCGTCAGTGGAGTGGGAGTGTACTTGTTGCTAAGCACCCCTGAGAACCTAAGAGATACCTGGGGGAGACTTTGCAGGGTGCTCAACTCCAGAGCAAACAGGAGAACTAGCACGGATTAATTTGTATCCAGAGGTTTTGGACATTGTTGTTTGTAAGATGAAGTGGGAGATTGGATTCATTTTCTACGTAATTATAAAGTAAAGCTCCAAATGAACCTAATTTCCATGTTACGCTGAAAAATCCTAGTATAAGTACTCACCACCATGCCTTGTTAATTTCTATATTTTTAGTAGGGATGGGGTTTCACCATGTTGGCCAGGCTGGTCTCAAACCCCTGACCTCAAGTAATCCACTAGCCTCAACCTCCCAAAGTGCTGGGAATACAGGCATGAGCCACCACCCCCAGCCTTAATGACTTGCTTTCTAACAAATAGAATACGTTGGATGTGCTGTATATATATGTTTATATATAGGATGCCCTAGAAAATAAATCTGTAGACATATAATGGAATAAATATGTGTATTCAGTAGTGGTTTCAATCAGCAAACAGGTGACTAAACAATAAAAAGCATAGAAACAATCTGAATGTATAATATTGTTTTGCCATTTTATCTTAAAAGGTCACAAAGCTTCTATTTGTGAAAGCTGCTGGTGATCCTACCTGTACATCCATCTGACACGCTGTCCTCACCAACACATAAATATTCATACTTTCACATCACAGTGGCTATTAGCACGAGCATGGGATTTGTGTGTGGCCTGAGACTACTAACTTCCCACCAAACCTATTTCCTCTTCTCCTTAAGCACACCGCTAGACTATATTTTCTAATGTTCCTTGCAAGTAGTGTAGCCATGTGACTGAGCTCTAGCCAGTGGAATTTGAGCAGAAATAATATTTTGTCACTCCAAAGCCTGACCCATAAAAACTTCACATGTTCAATTTTTTCATATTTTTCCCTTCCAGGGCTTGATGCAGACAAAAATTTCAACCTTGAAAGCCATGGACTGAAGATGGTAGAACCAAAAAATGGAAGCATACTGGGTCCTTGAGCTGCTACTTGAAGTATCCACTGATCAGGACTTTACATAGCAAGATAAAAAATTCTTTCGTGTTTGAGACCATGTGACCGTGGCCAAGTTATTTGAACCCCAGGTACATAAATTTTCTTATCTATAAAATGGTGTGTATAATGGTGTGGTTCTTCTATATATGTACATGGACTCCCTGGCACTCCTATCTTCGAAAGGTGGAGACTAATTTTTCTCCTTTTGAGTGTACACTGAACTTAATGACTTTTTTTTACATAGTCTAGCTCGCCCAGGCTGGAGTGCAGTGGCACAATCTCAGCTCACTGCAACTTCTGCCTCATGGGTTCAAGTGACTCCTCCTTCTGCCTCAGTCTCCTGAGTAGCGAGATTATAAATACTCACCACTATGCCTTGCTAATTTTTGTATTTTTAGTAGAGATGGGGTCTGATCCCATCTCAGACCATATTGGACAGGCTGATCTGAAGCCCCTGACCTCAAGTCATCCACCTGCCTTAGCCTCCCAAAGTGCTGGGATTACACGTGTGAGCCACCACGCCCAGCCTTAATGACTTGCTTTCTAACAAACAGAATATGGTAGATGTGGTGGTGTGTGACTTCTAAGACTAGGTCATAAAAGGCATTGTGGTTTCCTGCTTCTCTTCCTCTTGGATCACTCACTCTGGGGGAGGTCAACTGCCCTTTTGTGGAGACACTCAAGCAGCATCATGAAGAGGTCCACATGGTGAGAAAATGAAGACTCCTGCCAACAGCCATGTGACTGAGCCAACTTGCAAACATCCTCCAGTCCCAGTTCAAACTTCAGGTGACTGCTGTTCTCACTGGCATCTTTTCTACAACTTCATGAGAGACCAAAAGGAGAACTATCCAACCTGTCTCCAATTCCTGACCCATTAAAAACTATGGGATCTATGGAATCTCAGTTAGGTAAGGAAAGATATGAGGACACTAGGAGGACTGACAGGTATGTCAAAGTCAATAGATTTGGAGTCCCAATGAAGATCAAAGAAATGTTAGAATGGGAGACGTATTAGGATATGTGAGGTGGAAAGACACAGCTGATGGTCAGATAGTACAATACTTGAAATCAAGATAAAGGAGGTAATACATTTATGGATAATTATGTGAGCCAAGCTGTTAAGATTATGAGAGTTGATGGCTAAAGTGAACTAAAGGAACTGTAGCTAAAAGTGACAGGCAGGGCAATAGGTGAATCCTTTTGTCAGATGTTGAAGCTGTGAAGAATGATGACAGGAACAGGATTTGTTTTAGCAAGAAAGGCAGTGATCTGGGTCCCAACATTTTCAATAAATATGGAGGTCTAATTGGACACTTGTTAGATAAGTACCACAAGGAGGGGTACTGAATGGTGCTTGCCTGATAGATGGGACTCAGAGAAGCCTGTGAGTTTGAGAAAGGAGGAATGGGGAATTGGGTGGAAGTGGCCAAGAGAAGCAAGGAAAATGCTACCTCATGTCCAGGCCCCAGGGAACACGGGAGCAGTAAAAAACATAATTGCTGGTGAGGGCTATTGGAGAAGTAGTGCCCTCAGTAGTCAGATTCCACCTGGAGGAAATGTTGAGGTTAAAGAATTTGGTCAATAATTGATTCAACTCCAGATAAAAGAGCAAATGGGTTTGGGAGGCCAGGGAGGGATAGAAGACGAGGTAGGATTAGGAGACTACAGGGCCTCCGAAGAATAAAAACTCAAGTAGTAAGATAACCTTGAATCTTGAACTCCTGGAAGTACCTAACATAAACAGAGATATTAAAGCATGATCACATTAGCTGTGATGGCCTTTTAGATAAAGGTATATCATAAATTCTGATTATAGCATTTCTGGGGATTGTTTTAGGTCTGTTTGTAGGAGTGAAGTGAGTGGGGCTCTGGCTACAGACATGGTAATCCTACAGGGGCACATGGAGCTGCCTGAGCCTTCCTGAATCCCCCTGAGGGTGGCATCAGGGTTGTAGGAGGGGAACTCTGGAGGTAGTGAGTGATGCCATAGCTCAAACCACAGGGAGGCTCCCGATTGGCAGTCTCCATAGAATTCTGGAAGTCTTAAGTTCCTTTTTGCTGAGTATTAACTGCTTGCCCTATTGATAGATTAAAGAACCAAATATCCTCAGGTTCAAAATGATGGATTCAATACCATCTTGCCTAATCCCCAGTTACCACCTCATTAGAAAGGAAAAATTAAGCCAGGACTCAGCATTTTGTATTTAAATCTTCTTTTCTCTTTTCTCACCTTACATTACTTTCAAAAAGCTAAACTCATTTTCCGAAAGGTCTTCAATTATTATTAAGCACAAGTGAGTAGATTTGCATGTTTGATGGCTCCTGGAGACCACACAGTGCTTCTTTACCTCTAGCAAGAAAGGCTTAATAGAGGGCCATGGGGACCTGAGCACAGGAGAGTAAACTATGAGGCCAGTTACTCTTACACTCCCGGAAGTGCTCCACAGGCCTGGCAAGGCACTTGATCTTACTCTGTATGCTTCTTAGTTTGTGAGGTCTCACCAGAGTGCCTTGAGGAAAAAATCATCAATGGTTGCAAAGCATAAATCCCGAAGCTATGGGAATAGAAAAGCAACAATAAAGGGGCTTCCCCTGTTGCTCAACTCCAGCATTTGGAGGAACAGTGTTTGAAATTAAACTCCACTCAGGCTCCAGTCTGGTCGGCCTGAGACATGATCTAAGCTTCCCCCGTCTTTGCACCATACCTACTGATCCTTTCCTTGACTTTTCTGCTACCTCCCTGATGCTCATCCTTCTCTTTTGCCTTTCCTCATCCAGTCAAGAATAGATCAGATTAAACACCACCTTGCTGGTGTAATGTCACACATTTTATCCCTTCACTTATCCATTTCACAATTATTGTATATCTGCTCTGTTTGGGCTGAGTATTATACCTGACCTGGTATTACAAAAGTGGAAGGGTCCCAGCTTGAGTCTAAGAGTCTAAGTGGCATAAATGGCCATGTGTTTACATATCTGTGCATGTGGGAGCAACAGGGGAACAGGCCCCTCAAGAATCTTTGTGCTAGATCTTAAAAAGCCTTGAGAATGGAGGAATGTGGGGAGCAGAGCAAGCCTGATTTAGAAGCAAGGGTTTTGTTCTCTGTCTCCAGTTTACATTTCACTGTCTCTGCTCTGAATATTGGTATGTTAATCAGAAGGCTTATCAGGAGCTCTGATGTTTGAGAGCAGGAGAAGATGGATGTGTCAACTCAATAAAGGAGACAGAATCCATGTGTTCTCTGCCTTTATCTTCTTCTATCCATGCTCTCAACAGATTGGTTGATGCCAAACCTCATTGGTGAGGGCAATTTTCTTTACTAGATCTACTGAATCAAATGCAAGTCTCTTCCATAAACAACCTCACATACATACACACCTACCAGCTGTCTGCACATCCTTTAGCCAAGTTGATACATAAAATTAATGATCACAACTGGGGTTTTTGGTATTTGAAAGATTACTCTAAATTTGTAAAATATGGTGGCCCAGAGATCATGCTCGTCACGGCATGTATGATATATTTGACACTCAGGGCACAGAGCAGATTACTTTTTAAGATTCTTCCTTCCTATTCTAAAAATTATTGCTAGTCATAATCATGTACTAAGAATCATTATTTTATTGATTCATTCTTTAGTTTAAAAAGAATTTTAAAATTTCAATTTAATATTAAAATTCAGTAAGATATTTAATGTATGAACTAAAATTTGCACTTACTGAACTGACTCAAAATGTATAGTATGCTTTGCTGTTTTAAAATTTCAAACACAAAACCTCTAAGAGATCATACAGAATGACAGAGTTGAAGTAAGTCAGGTTCTGTCTCTTCATCTTTACAATCGACATGCCATCATTATTTTGAATCTATTGTTTACACTGAGTAATACGTAGTATTCAAGGGATTAGAGACATAAACTCCACCCAAGATGAGCTGGACCGATTCCAAACCATTCCTTTCTCTTCAAAGGAAATTATATAGCTGAGCCTGTATGTCTGGAAACTGACTGTACTACCGAGAGTTCTCTGAGTTAACTTCCATGTAGAATGCCATGTATATTAAGGTATAAGTAACAAAACTTGATCATTTGAAGCATATATTATTGTTGCTGTTGTTATTATTAAAAGCTCAATAATTACAGCAATTGTTTAGAAATGAGATCAACTAAAGGTTTTCTTTTGTCCAGGGAGGGGTAGTTTATTACCATCACTGTTTGATTGATTGATTGATTGGCACATAGTGGTATTAAAAAGCAGACTGACTTTAAGTTAGTTTTATTGTTTTCAAATTCTCTGCAGACACATACCCTCTATTACCTTCACCTAGGGAGGACCACTCCCATTTTTCCACCATTTGTACTCCACTACTACTTTGGGAAACCCTAGAACAAAGCATAACACAAACAGACAAGATTCTTCCACACTTTTTCACAGGATACTGCGCAATTTGGATACCAAGAGCTATTCTAGCAGCACTTGGGAGGAGATCCCAGTGATAGAAAAAGGAAATGATATCCAGAAAGAGAGGTAACCATGTCCCACAGTCCTTAGCAAGGCCATGGTGCCGAGCAGACAGAACAGTACTTTGGGGACTCTCAGAAATTCTTTGCAGGGAGAGGAACAGCTCTGCAGAGGTAAGACCCTGTGCCAGCAAGTTAGGGCAAGGGCCAAAAGTCTTAACCGTGTCCAGAGGTGGGTAAGACAGAAAGAATTTCTGCCCTCAGAAAGCACGCAGTCTAGGTAAGGCAAAAGTCACATAAGTAAACACCATAATACGTTGTGACAGAATAAAGTTTATTTAAATATTGTGTATATTCCGATAAGCAGAATGCTAGACAAACATATATGGAATACCAAGGAAATATTCTCGGGAGAAATGATGCTTGAACTGATTCTTTAAAAGGCTGTAGGACTTAGTGATTCTAAGACTGAATTTGTCCTGTTGTGGCTTCAGGTGTGGCTCTTGAGCAGGGCATGCTTCCAAAGATCCCTTTAAATTGAACAGTATCATAATATCTAAATTTTATTGAGCTTTCATAATGTGCCAGGCAGTGTGCTGAGTGAATTCTACTCATCATCTAATTTTATCTGCAACGCAGTCCTATAGGGTAGATGATGATTGCATCCTCATTTTATCAAGGGGAAACCAAGGCTTTGAGTAGCTAAGAAACCTACCCAAATTCGTAATCTAAGAAGTGGCTGAAGTGGGATTCAAACGCAAACAGCCTGACTTCAGAGCTTAACATTTAATCTTTCAATTGCTTCCTAAAAATGAACACAGAAAGACATTTGGATCACCGTTTACTGGAAACCCACAATTCTTCCTCTTCCTAAACTGCATGTAAGACTGGTATTGCTGTACTGTGATAGCTCCTGCAGGTATTCAGCTGAGCTGTGGTTGGCAAAAACAAGGATCAGCACCAGTGACTACTGCTGCGGGAAAGGGTCTGACTTTGTGCTCAAACGTCATCTCTACCACTTCTTGGCAATCTGATCTTGGCTAAGTCATTGATCCGTTCTAAGCTCAGTTTCCTTTCTTATGACATGAGGCTACTAACAACTAAGATTCAGAATTTTTCTGATGATGAAATGCAACTAAATAACATAGCCCCTGGCACATAGTAGGCACTTCTTCACCTGCTACTCTGATTCCTGTCAGAGTTCACTGAGCAGGAAATAGCAGAATTTATTTTTTAAGTGTAGCTGGCACTCAATTTAGTTATTCCACATTTTTGAATCCTAAGTAAAAGACCCCAGGATTGCTATTTATTTTAAACAACAAGCACCTGTCATTGCTCAAATTAGAAACACTTGTAGAACCATGCTACAAAATATTTATAAATTCACAAATGTGTTTTAATTGCCGCTAAGTAAAATGAATTCAGCTGTAGTTTTTTTTTACTTTAAGAAAAATATGCCTTCATTTCTTTCTCCTGATCCTAATTATAGCTGTTGAATATTGAATTTGTGCAGCCAATTGTACAGTATTTGTGCTAAATGGAAGTTTGTGGGTTGGAAGGAAAGGAAGAAGAAGGTGTTGGAGATAGATGTCTTAATGTGAAAGAAGCACTTCATATTGCAAACAAAAATTAGGCTAAGAAAATATATCTGCATTTGGCCTCATAGCTCCTTTCCACAGTGGGAAATTCATTGACCTATTTTGTGAGATGTTTTTCTTTTTATTTGATAATGTAAGTAGGAATATATCCATGTATATATTCATCATAATTCTTGTTTTTTTAATGGAGTACAGGGAAATATGATATCAGTTTTATCTAATAGGATAAATAATGCAGTCAACTTCTACTGTCTATGGATTTTTACAAAATTCTTTCTCCACACACAGACACAGGGAGCAGAACAACACACCCTGGGACCTGTCAGGGAGGAGAGCATCAGGAAAAAGAGCTAATGCGTGCAAACCACCATGGCACACGTTTACCGATGGAACAAACCTGCACATCCTGCATATGTATCCCATAACATAAAATAAAATAAGATAATTGTTTCTCTGACACAATTTTTACGTGTGTGTGTGTGTGTGTGTACATATAGTACTGGGTTTATATCTCCACATATCTCCACAATCTTACAAACAGAAATTAAATTTAAAGATCATCACATTTGATGGAAAATAATCCTATTTTCATATGAAGTTTGGGGTGAACCAACTATTAACAAGAAAACAATTTTAAGATGAATATTTTCTTGTAATTGAAGCTACAGTGATATAACCTGTAAACAGGTGTTTGAATTATACATGAATCATGAAGCTACTTTTGGTTTCTTATATGACCTCCATGAATTACAAAAATTGTCAGAGGAAACATTACAATGCCATTATATAAATGTATACTTAAAATTAAATTCACATTTACACAAAACTGCTTTGTGTAAAACATTGTGAGTTAAACATTTTAGAAAAATTATATCTCAAGAATCATCAGCTACAGATATACCAAAATTTGTATTTCAAAATAATTTGTTAAAGATTTCTCCTAATGTTCTCATAGTCCATAAAATACTCAATAACTGTAGTAACAGTTGCTTCAGAAATATCCTTCTGAAAATTAAAAATTATCAAAAATCATTTATGATCTTTTATTTGCCAAGAAAGACTGCTGTCAATTTTATTGAAGATGAGGTTGCTAAAAGCATACATTTAATTGGCCTAGTAAAGGAATAGGCAGAAAATATAGCCAGAAAAATTTTATGACCAATCAAGTTATCATATTAGCTTTATTATTAATAAAATATTGAGTTTATTAGTATTTATTGTATTGCCTGAAATTATAATAGCAGATTTTTTTCACAATTTCTTAAGTTTACAGTAGTACTCATATAGTACCACCAGCCTATTATGTTTTATAGTAAGAAAACATTTTTAAAGGTGAAGCTTTATATGTTAATATATTTTCTTTTCTTTCTTTTTTTTTTTTTTTTTTTTGAGACAGAGTCTCGCTCTGTCGCCCAGGCTGGAGTGCAGTGGCCGGATCTCAGCTCACTGCAAGCCCCGCCTCCCGGGTTTACGCCCTTCTCCTGCCTCAGCCTCCCTGAGTAGCTGGGACTACAGGCGCCTGCCACCTCGCCCGGCTAGTTTTTTGTATTTTTTAGTAGAGACGGGGTTTCACCGGGTTAGCCAGGATGGTCTCGATCTCCTGACCTCGTGATCCGCCCATCTCGGCCTCCCAAAGTGCTGGGATTACAGGCTTGAGCCACCGCGCCCGGCCTATTTTCTTTTCTTTTAAGACAAGGTCTTGCCCATCACCCAGGCTGGAGTGCAGTGGCACAATGATAGCTCACTGCAGCCTCAACCTCCTGGGCTCAAGCAATTCTCCTGCCTCAGTCTCCCAAGTTGCTGGGACCACAAGCATGTGACACCATGCTTGGCTAATTTCTTTTAAATTTTGTATATATATGGGGTCTTGCCATATTGCCCAGGCTTGTCTTGAACTTCTGAGCTCACATGATTCTTCTACCTCAGCCTCCCAAAGTGCTAGGATTACAAGTGTGAGCCATTGTGCCCTGCCTATTTTAGGATCCTAAGTAACAATTTCTACCTGCCTTTTGAGCAAGAGGCCTTGTCTTTTCATTTTGCACAGCTCCCATAAATTATATGGCTTGTCTTGCCTGTAACATTTGAAGTAGCCATCCTCAGGTATAGAAATAAACACAAGCAATAACAAAGAAAAACAGAAGATCCACTTTTGAAACCCAGTTCTGGGACATTCGGTAAGACCGTTTATGTTTTCACTGCCCTGAAGGTGAAAACGGTGGCGAGACTGTTTCAGAAATAAAGAAGACTAAAGACACATAAAAACCAGAAGTAATACAGAAATACTAATTGGGTCCTGGATAGGGAGAAAACTATAAAGCAAGTTTTGGGGACAATCAGGGAAATGTAAATATAGATTTGATATTAGACAATGTCACTGAATCAACATTTATCATAATAATGATTATATAGGAGAGTGGCCTGCTTTTTTGGAAATACACGTAATTTTTAGGAGTGAGGTTAGGAGTAAGGTTATTGTTACTGGTGGAAGGTGTCCAAGTTCTTGGTTCTTTGAACAAAGAATTGAACAAAACGCACAAAGAAAGGAAAGAATGAAGCAACAAAAGCAGAGATTTATTGAAAACAAAAGCACACCCTACAGAGTGGCAGTGGGCTGAGCAAGTGGCTCAAGGGCCTGGTTACAGAATTTCCTGACCCTCTAGAGGTTTCCCATTGGTTACTTGGTGCGCACCCTATGTAAATGAAGTAGTGGCCCACAATCAGTCTGATAGATTGTGGAAAGTGACCAATCAGAGGCTGAAGTGAAGTTACAAAGTCACACCCCATGGAAACATGGGATTGGTTGTGGAAAGTGACCAATGAGGGGCTGAAATTACTCCTATGCAGTTATACTCCTATGCAAAGTTATACTCCTACGTATAGTCTCCTATACAAAGACTTGGCCCACGACCAGCCTGATTTGTTATGGGAGAAGACCAATCAAAGGTACTTTCAATTTTTCATCTGTCACGCACAGAAGGGGTGGGTTGCAAAGGGAGGAGCCTCCAGTCCTTTTGTTACTTAGGCATGGAAAGTTGGGGTTTTCCTTTTGACTTAGTTCTAGGAAGTCAGTGTCAGTCAGCCTTAGGTTCTCTGCCTCCAGACCCTATTCTCCTGTCTCATTATGATACCTTTCAAGTACTTCAACAGGAGAGAGCAGGAAAAGGGAGCACAAGAGCTAGCAACTGTGGCCAACTATTAGTAATTGATGACTCTAACTAAAAGGTATGCAGGTGTTTTGTGCTATTTCAACTTTTTTGAAGGGTTGATGTTTTTCAAATAAAACATTTGAGAAGATACACAAATGACAGCACAGCGGGGCTTTCTGGGGAGTTGGTAATGATCTAGATTTAGACATGAGTGGGAGTTACAAGGATGTCTTCAATTTGTAATAATCCACTTAGCTATTCACATATGGTTTGTGTACTCTTTTGCGTATATGCTATTTGTCAATTAGAATGTTTTAAAATAGTGCTTTATAATTGAGCGACGAATACCTAAATGCCATCTATCGTTATTCCCCTGAGTGCACCGCGTTTTTGGAGTGCAAAGGGTTTGCCAGTTCATCAGGCAATCTCATTTCTTTTGTTTGCTTTGCACATCAGATTCCAGATTCCACATTCAAAATTTGAACCAAAACTTCAATATGGGAAGGGAACAGAAATAAGACGAGGTTACTTATTTAGAGATAATTTTTTGCAGGGTGGATCTTGGTGTTGACTTGAAGCTTATATGATTTTGAGGACCCGCCTTCAGGGAAAATAATATACGCTTAAGCCTGAAAGTAAGTACTGATTTAGAGGAGTCTAGGAAGTGAGGGTTTAGAAACTTGAGTATCTTTGTATTCATGAGAAATTTGCTCCTAGCATTTTGTTTTTCTTATTTTAAGGTGGGACAAAGGAAAAACTGAAAATATTATTGTTTTAGTGTCTTGTATTTCAGCTAATACTATACTGTATTTACTATATTCTTATTGTGTCTCTCGGGCACCTCCAATAACATTTTTTTTCTTTATGACTTAAGGGGACAAATCCCCTCTATTTGCTTCTAAACAATAGCTGGAAGAGGAGCACAAGATCTATGGACTAGTTTTATGGAAAAGAGGATTAGAGGAGAATCTCTAATTTGCTCCCATGTGAAATAACAGAAAACAATACATGCCTCACTGTTGTCTCTGAACTCAGAGCCTAGAGAAGGCGCCTGTATCAGGCACCATGTAACAGCTCACAAATGATGAAATCAAACCTCATTTAGTCTTCCCAATGGCTTTCTGAGATGAGAATGATTATTCCCATTTTGCAGCTGAACACACTTTCCTGCAGTCAACCAGAAAGTAATGCCTGAGTCTGAATTTAAATTAGGGCTTTTGCTCCCAAAGCCTATGCTCTATCTGTGACACTCCGCTGCACTAGCCAACTGGAGCCCTTTCACAAGATGGGACTTCTAAACGATCACGATCTTAACTTCAGGGATCTGGTGTCTGCTTTTTATGCCTCTAATAAAAGAGAAGAAATACAGAAGAGTTGAATTTTAAAGAGAATGTCTTAGGCAAGCGGGCAAAGAGAATAAACCTATCACAGCGAACTTAGACCCTCACTTTTAACAAGGTCAGCCCTTCCTGCTTAACCCTTGTAAACTCTCCAGATTTCAAAAGAGAAAATGAGAAAATTGTATATTTTATGAATAAAAAAAATTTATCTAGCTGATGTATTTTTTTTTCTCTTTTTTAAAAAATTTTTGTATTCTTTAAGTTCTGGGATACATATGCAGAATGTGCAGGTTTCTCTTTAATTTTCATACTTAAGTCACTAAATTAACGCAATTTCCTAGTTCCTTTTCCTAATTAAATTATTTTCTTCATGCCAGCCAACCAAACTTACCAAGATCCTATAGAGACTTAAACATTTTTTGTTTTGTTTTTGTTTTTGTTCTGGAAACAACTCATTTTGCTCCATTTCAGAGTGGTTTTATGAAACTGTGCAGCAAGGCCAATCAACTTCTCCCTCTCTTTCTCTTTAAGGAACTGACAAACATAAATAAACCTCAAGATTCCACTTATAAATGAGCTTATCCAGGGTCCGATGTTTTTCCATAAAAAAAAAAAAAAAAATCAGGTGGAAATGCACTCTTCCTGCTTTGTTTGCATAAACCCCAAATCAGCGTCAATCAGCTTGTCTCGATTTGGTATCAAGCCCCGGAAAGGGGACTGGCAAAGCTTAAAAAGGTTTCAGGACCAGCTAAAAAGGGGCAATCTGCTGGTGGATACAAAACAGTTAATCTTTTGAAGGCAGGCATCTGAGAGCATTTGGTAAAATCAGGCAACCCTCGGTTCTCATTAGGCCTTTCCAGCATGAAAGGCTTCTGCCTTCATTTAGTGACACTGTCCATGGACCAGTTTTCTTCAGTACACAAAACAGATATGTTTGCCTTATAGGTCTGGCAAACAAGTCTTGTCTTTTATTATAAGGACAATTTATTGATATTGAGACAAGCTGAGTTCCCACTTCCACTTGTGTTTGAATTCCTGGGCTGCCGCCGAGGCTCTCTGGAAGGCAGCATAAAATCACTATTGGCTGCTAGTTGAGGCCTGATTCTTTACAGAGAAAACTTCTTTCTAATACCTCAAAACATGGAGCAAATATTAAGTCCTTCCACTTTGGGCAGAATGGTTTTATAATCTGGGGTCAGTGGCTAGGGAGAAGATATTCAGCCATCAAGTATTTTTAAAAGCATAATGTTAGAAATAGATGTAGTATTTCTTCTCTCTGCCTCTTTCTCCCTTAGGGAGGACTCTAGCTTCATGTTTCTTGAGAGTAGAAAAGGCAGTTCTTTTGGACTGACACCATGAGCCACGTTCAGGATGGGCAGGACTAACATTTCCTGAGGTTCATCCTTCCATGCACCTCTTAGAGGATACTTTAAACTGTTCTGAGAACACCGGACAGACCCTTCCCCTCCAGTGTGCAGCCACTATGCTGGGTCTTTCACCTCAAAGGCCACTCAGGAACTCTTTGGAGAGGCTGAGGGGTGTTCTCCTCGTAAAAGAAGTCTTTTGAGAGTCAATTTCACGATTTCCTCTCAGATTTACAAAGGCCAGTTGGAGACAAGAAGGTAAAAGTTTGGCCCAATTATGAACAGTCATTCATTGCAGCTGATAGTAAAAGAACTATAAATGCTATATTAATCTTTATTATGTCAATGCAATGGTAGTTAATATAAACAGGTAAAATTTAATTTCTATTACATTTAATAGAAACCATAAACTCTATATGAGTCTATACTTTTATTCCTCTCTCAAAAAATGCAGTCTTTTTTTCAACAAATATTTGTTCAGAGCGTCAACATGAAGAAACCTGACCTAAAGTTTGGCTGAAACCTTGCCCTGGTGACCAAACACCCCCATCAGGGGTAACACTGAGCAATGATAGACAGCGAAACATTGAGTACAAGAAGCAGATGGTGGTAGTAGGGAGGCCTGACGCTCACAAATAAACAGCGGCCAATTAATCTGAAGTGATTGCAAGGAGGCTGCCTGGCTATTTTCAAGGTTATGAAATGGGAGCAGAGGGGTGGTTAAAAAAAAAAAAAAAAGATGAATTCAGCAATCTCAGAGAGCTAAGTGTGACATTTTGTTTAGGGAACCATCATAGGTTTGATGAACTATGCATGGAAATCATTCGGAGATACCAGGAGCTGGAGCACAAGTAAGAGAATGGGGCCGTGAAACTAACCGTCTTTTGACTTTTTTGCTAAGCATGTAAATAACTACAGGTGATTGGTGACAACAGAAAAGAAACTTATCTTTGGAGTCTTGACTGCTGGTGGTGGAAGGAGCATTGAAGATTACCTAGCATAGTTAGCTTCCTCTTATCTCAACATTTATAGAAGTAGAAGCTGTGATTCAAGATGTGTCCTGCCTAAGGTTTTGTATCAAGTGAGTAGCAGACTCCGAACTCATCCCTCTTTAATTTTCCTTTTAGAATCCAATAATCCAGATACACTAAGACTTGGCACAAATGGAAATGGTAAACGTCTACACACGTAGCCTCAGACACAAAGACTGGAAATATTTGTGAGTGTATAGTTACCCTGGCATCATCAGGGTTCCATTTGATAACACTGTTGATGAATTATATGCAGATATATGATTATATGAGACAAATGAGATTAAATAAAAGGAAGAAATGCTTGAGACTGGTGGAATTCTTTGCAACTTTTCTAAAATTTCAAACTCAGCTTTTGACAATGGAAACATAATGAGAAATGCTCCAATTTTTCAAAAAGGAGAGTTTTGTTTTTCCCTCCTCAGTCTCGTAGCCAAAACACTGAAGATGATAGAATTGATTCTGTAAAAGCTTTTAAAAATGTAGCCAATTAAAAACATACTCTTGAGTGAGTAGGAAAATAAGATATCATTACTAATGTGGATTGGTCAGGTCAACCTGGTACTGGTTAGGTTACCTTGTGTAGCAGCACTGGATGTGATATCCGCTTTAGATAGAGAGATGAACTGTAGAGGCATAGAATGTATTCCTTAATGTGGTATCTCGCTCACTCATCTTACCCCGTTTTATTTTTTCATTTTTCAAGTTGAGCCTGTCATTCCACCTCCAAAATGATGGGGTTAGTTTTACATTTGGATATTTTGAAAAGACCACGCTAACGCAGTTTTTATCTGATACTAATACATTGATTTTGGTTTATTCATTTTTAATCAGTCAGATGGGTAGATTCATTCAGAAAATGTAGAATAACTGAGTTATTGATTGATGGGGGTCACTGGCTGGGTGAGGGTTGGTAACGTCAAATAATACTAAAAAGGGGCATTAACAGTGTCTGACTTTTGGAGTTTTTCATGTTATTATGAGATTGTTGACCAAGTGTGTGTAATTACAGAGGGCCTGATGAAGACAAGGTGGGTCAAAGATTTGTTCCCAAATGTTTCTCTCTTCTGTATTGTTTCTAGCTACTTAAAGGTAGAAAATAAGGGTGAATGAAAAATTGATCTTGGCGGCCAATCAGTAGATTTCTGTTGGAAAATTTTCCTCTGAACTCTAAATAAAGGTAGATTTGATTATGTATCAACAAACTTACCACCCACAGAGATTTATACACATACCATGTGCGGCATCATCATGTGGCTCTGTGACAACTGTGTCTGCATGAACCAAGCATTTTATAGCTATTTCGAAGTTCTACATCTGGTTTGTTAGTGCTTTTCTCTTTCAAAAAACCTTTTTTCTTGTAATTTTTCATTTTTACTTGTTTTGATAACAAAGAAGAAAATAGAGCAGGAAAAACTGTTACCTCAAATTAGTTGGTGAGATCCAATTCAAGTTATTAAGTACACCTTAAGTAACTATGAACAGGCCCTGTGCTACATTCAGGAATTTTGAGTCCAGTTATTTTCATAGACTTTGTTTATGTATTTCTCAGAGTCCTGATCCTGGGAATGTCTAGATTCTAGTAGCTCCCTCTCTTCAAATCCATCAAGAGAAACTAGCCCTGAGAAAGGTACTTAGTCTGTACAAAGGGTTTTGGACAACTGCTGGGCTGTGTTGAGAAAAGCAGTGGCTTGCCTCCCTAGCAGTGAGCAGTGCTTGAGTGGCTTCACTGATTCACATTCACACTGAACTTGAATCCTTGTTTTTATGGGAAATAATAGTGTAGGAACCAAGGTTTACATTGAAAATATTATTGAGAAAAACATTTTATGGCACTTCCCTTCACTGTCTGCATGCATGGTGTCTACATGAGATAATTTTTTCAAACATTCTTTAGTAGAGAATAATTTAGGAAATTTAGAACAATGAATAACCCAGGATTGAAGCTCCAAAGTATTAGTTAAGGTAAGAAGGACGTGACTGTGAAAGAAAGAAGTTGAGATTGACTGGATATGAGGGACAAAGTAGAGTCCGAATGAAGGTTAGTTGAAGATTATTTCAAGAGCCTCCCAACTAGTTCCCCTTAAGTTATCCTATACAATGCTGTCAAATTGTCCTTCTTCAAGACTATTTTTAAATTGTATATTATAAACTTGAAAGCCTCCAATGAATAAAATGTAAACACTTTCTGTACAATACACCATGCACAGTGTCATGATAGCAGTTTCCTCATTTTCACCTCCACACTTCTGCAAAGCTCACCTCTTCCCCATTTTTCCTATGTTTACTTTTAGGCTACTGCAAAATTCACTTTAAGAGAATGGAAAACAACGTACTGGATCCGCAGCCAGATTTAATATCTCGTTGGTCTCTCAGCACCATCTCCCTCCGCACTTTTCTCCGCTCCACGATCTCCGCCTTGGCAATTTTCAGAATATATCCCTTGCGTTGAAATCCCAAATTATACCCTCTTTTCATTATCATTGTTAATTAGCCCACAGACGGTTCAGCCCAAGAATTAGATATGCAAATACCAATTTGCTTTCAAGTTTAGCTACTTGTGTAATCCCATTATGGTATAGATTGTCAACATATATTGAGATACACTGTATTTGTTACAAATCTCCTTTAGACAGCAAGCCTGGGTTTGTACTATAATTTGTAGGTACACTACCATGCTGGGATAATCCAGTTCTACTTCTTCAAAAACACCACACACACACCTGCATCAACATGACTGATCCCTGGCAAACAGGGGTGTTGCTTCAAAGTGGGTGATTCACTGCCCATTAACAGCTTCCTCTCCAGCACTACCCACCCTAATGAGTTTGCTCCTTCTGAAAGAGAAATCGTGTCTACAATTAGATTGGGATCACCAAAAATGAGGGGAAAAGAAACATGTTGAAGGAGTGAATTTGACCTTCTGTAGGGCATAGATTCTCTAGCACTTAGAACAGAGTGGGGAGTCAGAAGAAATTTCTAGAAAACTATAAAATAGATTCTCAGAGGAAGACAATAAAAAATAAATGTTTGTTTTTTAAAGATGATGATGAATTCCTACTACACTTACTAGGATGACTTAAAAAAAATACTGCCAATACCAGATGGTGGTTAAGATGTGGAATGTGGAGCAACTGAAACTCTTGTCCATTGCTGCTGGGAGTGTAAAATGGTATGGCCGCTCTAGAAAACCGTTTTTGCAGTTTCCTGTAAAGCTAAATATGCACTTGCCATATAACTAGGTATCCCATTTTTAGATATTTACTCAAGTGAAATTAAAACTTATGTTCACACAAAAACCTGTGCATGAGTGTTGACAGCAGTTCTATTTATCATCATCAGAAACTGCAAGCAAAACAAATGTCAGTGGTGATTAGATTACAAACCATGCTACAGCAATATAATGGAAAACTACTCACCAATAGAAAGGAATAAACTATTAATATGTGGAATTGCTTGGCTGGATCTCAAAGGCATTACTCTGAGTGAAAAAAGGCAGTTTCAAAATATTGCATACTGCATGCTTCTGTTTAAATGAAAGTCTCAAAAGACAAAACTAGAGTGATAGAGAACAGATCAGAGGTTGCCATGGGTTAGAGCTGGAGGAAGTGGGCTATAAAGAGGCAACAGGAAGAATTTGGGGGAGAGAACCTTTTTCTATCCTGAATCTTATAGTATTTACAGGAATCTATACATGTGGTAAAATCATAGAATTGTATATAAAATTAACTTTATTGTATATTAATTTTAAAAGTTAGGCTCACAACTGTAATCTCAGCACTTTGGGAGGCCAAGGCAGGTGGATCAACTGAGGTCAGGAGTTCGAGACCAGCCTGGCCAACATGGCGAAACCCCGTCTCTCCTAAAAATACAAAAATTACCTGGGCATCATGGCACATGCCTGTAATCCCAGCTACTTGGGAGGCTGAGGCAGGAGAATCGCTTGAACCGGGGAGGCGGAGGTTGCAGTGAGCCGAGATTGTGCTATTGCATTCCAGCCTGGGGGACAGAGTGAGACTCCATCTCAAAAAGAAAAACAAAACAAAACATTAAATCTAAAAAAAGAGGTAAGAAGCATGGGCAGAAAAGAGTATCTGATACAAATTTTTCTTTCTTTAAAACTTAAGTACATTTTTTAAAAAAATAAAAACAACAGCAAAAAAAAAAAAAAAAAAAACAGTGTGGAAGGAAATTCTAACTACACAAGGAATTTGCGAAAACCAGGTAAGCTGCTAGGAATTTATCATTTGATTTTTCAAGTTTGAGTAAAACTAGTTTTTTGATATGCAAAATGGAGAATTACATAAGGAATTTCAGTTTCTATTATGATAGAAACTACGGAAAAACCACACTTTTTCCCTTGTATGTTTGTTGCTTGAAAAAGAGACTTCACTAAAATGCGAGCCCATAAAAAAATATGTCCTGTGGAAAGTTTAATTCAACATATTATCTTTGAAATTGACATTTGCTCATGAAAAAATCATTGGCTGTTTTTTTTTTTTTTTTTTTTTTTTGAGGGAGGGGGCTGCTCTTTCGCCCAGGCTGGAGTGCAGTGGCCGGATCTCAGCTCACTGCAAGCTCCGCCTCCCGGGTTCACGCCATTCTCCTGCCTCAGCCTCCGGAGTAGCTGGGACTACAGGCGCCCGCCACCTTGCCCGGCTAATTTTTTGTATTTTTTGTAGTAAAGACGGGGTTTCACCGTGTTAGCCAGGATGGTCTCCATCTCCTGACCTCGTGATCCGCCCGTCTTGGCCTCCCAAAGTGCTGGGATTACAGGTTTGAGCCACCGCGCCCAGCCCATTGGCTTCTTTAATAGCCAAGTTTTTCTCTCCAACTGGTAAGGCTTTGAGGGTGGTTGTCACAGACAGAGATCACAGCAAAATGAGGTGAGTTCCACTTTTTGTTTTATTTTTTTTCTCTCTTTGGCTTTACTTGTTTATGTCTATCATTTTCAAAATGTATGGACTTAATCAGCAATCAAGAGACACAGATTTGTTGCTTACATGTGGAAACGTGACTTTATTGTAGCTATGCATTTCAAATATTCATCAATTCACATAATGTACTTTCTTTATTGTTTCTGTACAGCATCACCCTTTTCCCTGTGTGTCTGTGTGTGATTTTATAATTAAGCTACATATTTACCAGATCTTTATTTTATATTTCTAATACCAAGAATTTACGTTAGTATATATTTTCACTTTTGTGATTTTGACATGAGGAAATATTTGTTTTCTATATTTAGTTTTTTGCTGTTGTTGTTTAGCAATCTCATGCTAATTCCACAGTTCTAATGACTGCACGCTCATCTTCTGAAATCTATTGTCACTACTCATGGGTCACTTATAATTTCAAAGACAGCTACCTTTGTTAAAGGCACAACAAAACAAAACAGAGGCACCTGTGTCAGAATGTAAGGGCCTGAAACAGGTGTAAATAAACCAGAGCCTATGGGCCATCTGCCTGCTTTTACAAATAAAGTTTTATTGAAATACAGCCACATCCAGTTGTTTATATTTTATTTACACTGCTTTCATGGTTCCGTAGCAGAGTTTACTAGTGACAGAGACTCTATGGCACACAAATCCAAAAATATTGACTCTCTGACTTGTTAAAAGAATGTTTGCCAAGCCCTAGCCAGAATACTTATCTCACAAATACTTCATTTGTGTTATGCCAAATTTTATCTTAAATATATTTATTTAAATATAACTTGAGTTATATTTAATATAGGTAATATATTATAATAAATATAATATATAAATATATAATATAATAAATATAATATATGTTATATTTAATAAATAAATATAACACTCAAGTTATATTTAAATAAAACCTCAGTTCATTCATTTACTCTGAAACCACCTTGAAGGGACATTAAATGGAATTTGAAATAAAGCACTGGACAAAATCCATTGAGGTTCTGCTTGTCAAAACCTGAATGTGGGAAGGCTAGGGCTGGGCCTCCACAGTGAAAAACACATGTAACATCCACAAAGCTGTTAGACATCAAAGCTCCCTGACATGCCAGCCTTGCTAAGTGGTAGGAAAGGCCCAGCCACAGGAATGGGCATTTGAGTAATGAGAGAGTGTGCTGGGTAAAACGTTACCTGGAAGATGTTTATATTTTTTTCACCCTCAATCCTAGCATGTCTTTAAAAGAAACAGCCCTTCCATCTCTGAGGCAGAGATGGAGATTATTAACAAAAGGAATTTTGAGCATTTAAAGGTAGTCGCTCAGAGGAGTTAAGTCTTCAGACTTTCCTTTGTTGAGTGGATTTGGGTCATAGTCAACAGGAAAAAAAAAAAAAAACCCTGCAAATGGAACCAGTCCACCTATCCTTCCCTATTTGGGAGTACAAATGGGTTACATTTACCTTAATGTACAATTTCTTTGGCTTTAAACACCTCGCCTGATTGATGTCAGGAGGTACAGTCTGTTTAAGCCTCCCATTCTCCTAACAACGTGGAGTTTTCCTAGGTTTGTTTATAGAGTCCCCACTAAGCTGCAATACCCAGTGCCGGCTCCTTAGAGCTCAAACCTGGCTCATGTTATGAACTTGCCTCATTGCGGCGGGGCTTAACCTCCTTTCATCTTGTTGCTGTTGCTGTTACCCGGCAATGTTTGGGAGGCCCGCCACTGTGGTTTATAGGAGGGTGGCTGCTGCTGCTTTCTCTCCCATCCTATGGTGCATGTGCTGCCTGATTGGTTGTGCCAGGCTGGATCCCAGGACCTGCTGCATGCTGTACCAGCAGCATCTCAGTTCTCTCTTGCTATGGTCCTTAGATCTGGATGTTGCATCGGGCTAGTGTACAGTCTCCCTTCTTGTGGTGAGCTCACCCCCAGAGCCACTCTTGTCTTTCTGATAATCTACCCATGTCCAGGTTCTTCTAAAAACTCAGGAATGCATATTTGAATCTCTAGCAGAAACAGAATGTAGTCTTGTTTTTCCCAAGCGGGACTCCTTTACATCTGGGTAAATTTAGAAGCAATTAGATTCTTAAGAGGAAAGACCGAACCAATTCTGCTTTCATCAAAATCTAAACCTTAAACACCAGTGGATTCTTCGAGGAGGAGCTGTTGTTATTAGGGCCTTTGACCACCATATTTAAGCCCCATGATCCTCTCTACCTAAGCATGAGTGGAGTAAAAATTACGCTGTTGAACTCTAGTTAGTGGAGGCAGAAAAACTTTACTCATTTTTGAAATTTGCAGTGATCAAAGCTGAGGGCTACCTCAAAAATGTACTCTCAGGCTATCTATAGGAAAATCACCAGGGCATTCTAATCTCTGCCTTTTCCCCCAGCAACCCAGGGTGGGGCCTGGAAATGAGAAAGTGTGGTACTAAACAGAAAGATGTATCTATAAAGTCGGTATTTCCATCTGTAGACTTCAATTATAGATCAAAAATATTAAAAAGAATAAATAATGCAAATTAAAAGCCCAGTAGAACAACGACATAGCATTTACACTGTATTAGATATTATAACTAATCTAGAGATGATGTAAAGTACACAGGAGGATGTGCTTAGGTCATATGAAAATACTACACCACTTTATATAAGAGACTTGATCATTCATGGATCTTGGCATATCAGAGGATCCTGAAACCAATGCCCTGAGAATACTGAGGGATGACTACGTATTATTAACAATTTTCTATACATATGCATGTTTGCTAGAAAACTGTACATAGTTCATCCTATAGGATCGGCCTGATACTTTTTAACCAATCCTTTAGTTATCTATGAAACAATGATCCTAAGGGGTCTCTTCTGACCTTAATTAACCTTCTGGAAGCATTTCTTTTAGCAAAATTCATATCAAAAGGAATATTTTAAATTGAAGCCCACAACCATACACACACACACACACACACACACACACATCTCGAAAAATACCAAAATGCTTTAAAAATACCTAAGGGAGTGCATTCTTCACATTTTATCTGACTGGTTGATGTCACGTAGACACTGTGTACGAGGCTCACCCACACACAGAAAGATTGCCTATAATAGTAAACAAAACTTCAAATAGTACTTTTCTGCTGAACCACTTTTTGAAACTAGTGGGACTCTGGGTCCGGCTGAAAGCTGCAATACAAACTAGCTACTAACCCCAGGTAATACCACAGTCTGCTTTCTCTTTCCTCTAGTTTTTTGGGGGTCCCTGATGTCTCTTAAACCCAAAGACACTGAGATGAAAAAGCAAAATTTGAGACCATCTCCATGTCAAAAGGAAAGGCACAGACTTAAGAAGATCCACTAAGGCCAGGCGTGGTGACTCACACCTGTAATCCCAACACTTTGGGAGGCCGAGGCAGGTGGATCACCTGAGGTCAGGAGTTCGAGACCAGCCTGACCAACATGGTGAAACCCCGTCTCTACTAAAAATACAAAATTAGCCAGACACGGTGGCGTATGCCTGTAATTCCAGCTACTCGGGAGGCTGAGGCAGGAGAATCGCTTCAATTTGGGAGGCAGAGGTTCCAGGGAGCCGAGATTGCGCCACTGCACTCCGGCCTAGGCGACACAGCGAGACTCTGTCTCAAAAAAAAAAAAAAAAAAAAAAAAAAGGAAGATCCACTGACCACAAACTCCAGATTGGAGTCCTGGGGAATTCATCTTCTCCAATGTGATGTCTACCCATACGGGAACACAGAAGTTGAAAGAAATCTACAGATGTTGGTGGTGCCTAGTGTTAGCTATTTTAACTGAAAAAATTAACATAAAACTTATCTCCCCTCTTGCAGTTTTCACCAGCTTGTCATTTTAGTGGACAGAGCATTAGTCACTCTTGCATTACAAAATGTACGTTTATATTTACAAATATAATAACATTCAAACGTATACTATTCATTCTCTATGCACTGATCCCACCAACCAAAGAACAACTTGAAGACTATCAGTCTACCTGCCATATTCTGTTATAGTATTTTATTCTTAACTGTTTCCTGATGCCTTTTATTCTCCTCATTCCACCACATCACCCTCTTTCTCTTTTTCTTCTTTTACTCTGGATCCTTAAGTCTATCTCTCTTTCTTCCTCGTTTGTCACTCGTGTATAGCTCTGTGCCTGAAACTAGGTCATGAGGCTGTCAAGATGTCAGCTTCAAATTTAGTTCTCAATTCCCTGTCTTTAAACCACTTTATACTTTGGGGATGATTTGTTCTTTGCTGTGGTTAGATGAAACAATTTGAATACCCTTTATATTGCACATGAGTTTTTCTCTATACATATCTGCTTAAATGACTTCTTATAAGTCATTGTGCATTGGTATTCACACGTTACAGAATCCAGGTTGGTTTAAAAACCTGGTCTTGATAAATTAAAAAAAATTATAAAGCACCTTACAAAAGACACATGAAGTTAATTTTTTGTCACCATATTCATAAAATAATTCCAGTAACCAAATGCTGCCCACTTTTCAAAATGCAGTTATAGTTATACCTCATCGAGGGAAAAGATTTTTAAATATTAAAAATAAAATAAGCCACAGAAAACTCAAATATCCTCCCCTAGGAACAAATGGTAAAATCTGGTGTTCATTAAAATACTTGAATGTTAATGGAAGAGAAAAATGTAAGCTCTCTGTGTCTGTTTTTTTGGACCAAAACAGTGTGGTTTCTCAGTTTTCTCAAGGCCTGGCCAACTTAGGATCTGGTGAGACTCTTTGGAGACAGGAAATGGGAGGTTGGACGTAGAGAAGAAATGGGTGAAATGGTTTGGGGTTGCTTTGCGCTCCACATCATCCTGACCTTCCGCATGGACAGGCACTTTCAGCAACAAGGAGCTCAATTCTCTTGCTAATGCTCTTCTACCGACAGAACCTCACTGTCACCAACATGGGAAAATGGTCTCAAAACGAAACAAAACAGGACAAAATGGAAGGATTTTAGAGGATCTTTGGGTTTTGAGGTTTTAGAGAAAGATAAAGCTATGAAAATCAAGAGCATCACAAACAAAAGGAATTTAGCTTCTCTCACCTTCCTTGTCCTGATACCCGCCTTCCTGCCTCCACCTCCAGGTAGACCATTAGGCAGAGCAGGACTGTCCAAGGATATCTGCATGGATCGGCTCACTTCAGTTGGCATACTAGTTAACATTCCACCAATGGCAGCCATTTGGGTTTTGGAGTTTTCTACCCTTTACCTCTTAATTTTATTTTCAATGCAAGTAACTCTAGGAAGGTCAGAGGACTGTCAGTTATTAATACTCTAGAACAAATTAATGGAATCCGATTGCCTTTCCCATAATTTCTAGATTAGACCAGCTGCACAAAGGAAATAAGACTTCTCACTGCTGGTAGAGAGGGGATTTGTTGATGAGAACTCTGGACTGGGGAGGAGAAGGGGGTCTACTGAGTCATAGCATCTGAGGTTGAGGGAGGTTAGCTGTTTCTGGATATTTACAGTATGAAGAATGGAGCAAAAAGGCAAGAGGAAGGCTGTCAAAGCCAATACTGAATCGTTTAAATGTTTGCCCCTGGCCATGAAAGGGAGGAAGGCTCCTAGCCTGATAGCCTCCAGGAAGAGAGCTGAACAGTTTTATAAAAGGCAGTCAACAGCCAAATTTCTGACTTGCCAATTAGATGAAGAGCAGTGATAACTTTATTATGTATCTGTTGAAATCCATGTTGCCAGTTCTCTACTCTTTTGTATTGATGTATGCTTGTGACAAATTCTGGCACACAGTATGGACTAAACAAATGTTAGTCGTCATTATTTATAGTATACATTTTAAAAATCGTAAGTGATGACTTATTGTTTATAAAATTTAATTAAGTTCTTGAATAGGTAATATATGAAGAGAATATAAAAGCTTAAGAGTTAATTGGGAGATAAGATACACATAAATAAAATGTTTACTCTTTTATTACAGAAAGAAACAGCAATAGATAAAAATATAGTTGTTAATATGGAAACAGTTTTCCAGAAAGGAAATTTTTCTATAATTATATTTTATATTATTTTGGCACTAAATGTATAATAGAGGTGGTTCAATGTCGGTAAATAGAGGCATATTTTTAATGGCTGCAAAGCATTCTATTATGTGAAGTTACATATTTAACAAATCAATTATTGATATATGCCCAGGCTATTTCTAGTTTTTATAAAAATTACTATTATAAATAATGCTGTAATAAACTTCTGGGTTGCTAGGATTTTGTTCTAAAACCTTGGTAGTGGGCAAGGACTTTCTAAACTTGTACCAAAAGCAAAATTATGAAGGAAAAGCCTAAATTTCTTTACAAAACAAAACACATACTACTCAAAGAAGGAAGGATACAAACTCACTCTTACAAGAATTTTAAAAGATAAGTGACAAATATTATTATTTTGTAATAACTCTGAGGTCAGTGACGGGATGGAGAAATGAGAATTTGTAGCATGTTTTGATCTCTTTTCTTTCTACAGGGTTTCCATATGGTTGCATCTGTCCTCATGTTTGAATAACATGTATATTCCCACTGCTCCCAGTGATGTACATTTAGGCTACCTCTTTCCTTTGGGCCTCCGATCCATATACACATCTGCCTACTTGAGTTAGCCACTTTATTATCTGACAAATATCTAAAATTTTACTACCAGGAAGCACTTTTAATCTTCTCAAGCCTAAGTCTCTCCCAGTCTTTATGTATTCAGGAGTCCAAATCTTAGAGTATTAAATTACTTTTGATACCTCCCTTTCTTCCTCCTCATACTCAACATCACCAAGACCCATTGTCATCATCTCCAAATACACCCTTAGTCCATTCATTTCTCTTTAGCTCCACCAAGATCACCCTGGTCGGAATCACTACATACTCTTCCTCAAACTACAGCTAGAGTTTCCTTTTCAGTTCCTACACCTCCTTCTCCCCACCTCCCTGGTTTGCCACTCAGCAGCTAGAATGGACACTTTAAAAAGTAAATAGATCATGCTTCATGTTTCTTCAGAGCTTCAGACTCTTTAATGGCTTTGCATTCTGCTTTATTAAATTTGAACACTTGGTGGCTAGAAAAGCCGGCGTGATGGCTCACACCTGTAATCCCAGCACTTTGGGAGGCCAAGACGGGTGGATCATGAGGTCAGGAGATGGAGACCATCCTGGCGAACACGGTGAAACCCAGTCTCTAACAAAAATATAAAACATCAGCCAGGCGTGGTGGTGGGAGCCTGTAGTCCCAACTACTTGGGAGGCTGAGGCAAGAGAATGGCGGGAACCTGGGAGGCGGAACTTGCAGTGAGCCGAGATGGCACTACTGCACTCCAGCCTGGGCGAGAGCCACACTCCGTCTCCAAAAGAAAGAAAAAAAAAAAAAAAAAAAAAGAAAGAAAAGAAAAAGCGTATAGAAGGCACACAACAAATATGCATCGAGTCAGTAATTATCAAGGCTCTCCATGGTGTGGCTACTACCCACTGCTGGGACTCACTTTCCTGTGCCCTCTCTCTTCCTTTCTTCCTCTCTCCTTCTGCTTTCATCATTCCCCAGGGTCCTCCAATGTGCGCAGTCCTTGCCTGGGTCAGGATATTTATACCCGCACTTCCCCTTATCCTGGAGGGTCCTTACCCACTTCTCCAGGGCTGTCTCCTCCTGGGGGTTCGGGACACAGTGGTTAGGTGCTGTCTACTCTGAGGCCTTCTCCAAATGCCTAGTCTAAGGTGACTCACCCTGGGATTCCCTCTCACACTACCCCACATTGTTTTTCTCCACATAATGTATCAGAATTTGCATCTATGTATCTAATTGTGAAATAATTTGATCACAAGACCTCTAGGACAGCGACAGTGACAGTATTTGGCTCATGACTGTGTCCTCCATGTTTCTCATAGTAGTGCAAATAATGAACCAAAAACGTAGCTGGAGAGGGAAAATCATACCGGCTAATGACACATTTTGAAAACTTGCTTGATGCCAGGCACTCTGCTTCAACAGAAATGATACATGTAAATGCATACCTGGGCTTGGAAGAGAGCATGATGTTGGGCAAGCCACACGGGTATTTGTAAGCACACACTCTCTCTTGCATCCTCACAATTGCCCCACACAAATCTCGACTTCTCATTTTACATGTGACAAAACTGGGGCTCAGAGAGGTTAAGTAAATGCCACGGTCTGGACCCAAACCTAAATCTGTCTAACCCAATAATCACCCTTCTGTCTCCATTTGGAAGTGGCTTCAGTGTCACACCACTTGGGGGAGGAGCCTCCATCTTTGTGGGGCTGACTTTGATCTCAGATGCTGCCCAGTTGGGGTAGAATCTTCTGTTCCTTTTGTAGACCACAGGGTTGGATGGGAAAAGAAGCATAGATATGTTTTAGGGAAAGAAGGGCTAAAATGATGCCACTCCCATTTTCTCTTCTGACATTGTCCATAACTAGAGTGATGCCTCCGTCCTGATTTGCCAGGACAGTCCCAGTCTACTCTAATTATATAGCCTCATTTATTTACTTAGACAGATTCTTGCTCTGTAACCCAGGCTGGAGTGCAGTGGTGTGATCTCTGCTCAC
This sequence comes from Papio anubis, assembly GCF_008728515.1. Classification (NCBI taxonomy): domain Eukaryota; kingdom Metazoa; phylum Chordata; class Mammalia; order Primates; family Cercopithecidae; genus Papio; species Papio anubis. The sequence continues at coordinate 105,181,549 of NC_044985.1, read as the reverse complement.
TGCAATCTTCGCCTCCTGGGTTCAAGTGATTCTCATACTGCACTTCCCATGTAGCTGGGACTACAGGTGCTCACCGCCATGCCCACTATTTTTTTTGCATTTTTAGTACAGATGGGGCTTTGCTATGTTGGCCAGGCTGGTCTGGAACTCCTGGCCTCAAGTGATCTGCCCACCTTGGCCTCCCAAATTGCTGGGATTACAGGCATGAGTCACCATGCCCAGTCTAATTATTAACAGAAAGATCCCTGGATTGAGAAGAAGTCACGTGGTTGCCCTGTCCATTGCTGTGCAGTATGGCTGATGGCCGCTTTGCTGGCTTTACTCGCAGCTTTCTTCCTCCTTCTCCTTCAGCAGCTTGCTCTCTCTGCTCTAACACATTGGCTCTTGCAGGTGGCAGCTGACTCTTACCAGCTTCCGGATCATCTGCCCTGCTAATCCACCTTGCAGCAAGCTCATGGACTAGCTATGGTTGGAGACCACTGTGAGGTGCCAGGACGGGGTTTCAGGATCCATTGCCCTGCTCTGCTCAACATGCAGCTGGCACTCTGCCCACACACTCATGGCGAGGGAGCTCATTGTTTCCCAGCAGCCCCTCCAATCCTGACCGTCTTTCCTCTGGGTTCTTCCACAGTTGACTAGCCTCAAAAGCACATTGGAAACTTCAGGGAGAGTAACTACAGTCCCCTACTCACTTGCCCAATGGGGGCTGCTTTGTGTCTTCAATGGGGCTGATTTATTTCGCTCTGTCAAGCCCTTACAGGGAGAACACGTGTCCTTGCGTTCTCATCTCTGCTTCTTCTATTCCCTGCACAAACCCCTGCTCAGTTTTTGAAATGATAATGAGCTGCTGGCTTTCTACCCTGGGTTTGTCGATTTGTTTCTAACAGAGTGAATATTTTGTCTCTTGATCCATCATCATAGAAAGATGAATGCCATGTGCCGTAACTATACAACGTCTTCCTGCCTGCCTCCTTGCTCCGACATAACCTTCAGTGGAGAGATGCTGGGCAGCCTGGATTTATTTTTCTCTGCATTCAATCAGGCACATGACACCATGTAGGGAATGTCAGTTTATTCCAGCTCAAGGTGAAGTTCTTTCTCCTCAAGGCAATGACACAAAAGTTCCCTAGGAGGCAGCCCCTTGGAGACGGCTTGATTGTATTTTTCCGTAAATGAGTTTTCAGGGGAGGGTCAGGCTTCTGGTGGGATAGAGCTGGTGGGACCAGTGATGGGATTGGATATTGTCACTCCACGCTGTCATCTGAGGCAGGGCTGGATTGATTGCATCATTTAGAGTAAGCAAAACCCCGAAAAAGCAAAGTGCTTGATTTTCAGACTTTTCTTTCCAAAGGGGGGAGCGGAAAGGAATTTCATTTAAAAACGGGGGTGTGACACCAGAAGATTTGTCTCATGTCTGTTCTAGATGAACTTTATTTTTACTTATTGTTCCATCCAATTGCATTCATTTGCAATGCCGAGTGCTTGCACCTGCCGGGATGGCTGGGCTCCGTGGGTGGGAGGCTGGCTACATATGTAAGAAAGAGTAGTTGGAGGCCAGCACAACAGTGGTTTTTAACTAGCACTCCAAGGAAACCGGAGGTTTTTCCAGGAGGTCAGCAGAAGAGCCTGGAAAATAATTTTGGAATGTCTGATATTTTACTTTTCTAGCCATTGCGGTTCTTTGTTGTTTCTTTTATTGCTAAACAGACTTGTCAGTAGAATGATCACCTCAGTCTTAGGTTAACTAAAGCATGAAGGGAGTCCAGACCTTCAAAATTTGAATATATTTTGAAAAGGAAAAAAAAATTGTCCGTATAGATGCATAGTATTTTCACTGGAAGCAATGACGGTATAATACTTTGGGACAGTCATAGGAAAAAAAGTTGTTTTTTCATGTAACTCTTGCAAATATACTTGAACTAGTAACAGAGATTTAGACCTAAGAGTAAGGCATTGGCACCATAGCTGGCCTCTTTCCCTCACCCCCTCACCTAAGAAAGTCTTGTGGCACAGAGAGCTCCTTAGACCATGGTCCTACAGGATCAATCAACAGATGGCAGGGGCTGGGTACAGTGGCTCACACCTGTAATCCCAGCATTATGGGAGACCAAGGTGGGAGGATTGCTTGAGCCCAGGAGATTGGGGTCAGCCTGGATGACATAGTGAGACTCTCCATCTACAAAACAAACAAACAAAAAAATGTGGGATGTCATGGTGTGTGCCTGTAGTCCCAGCTACTCAGGAGGCTGAGGTGGGAGGATCACTTGAGCCCAGGAGGTCGAGACTGCAGTGTGCCATGGTTGCATCACTTCACTCTAGCCTGGGTGACAGAGTGAGACCCATCTGGGGGGTGGGGGGTGGAAAGCAGATGGTAGGTGGGGCCAACTGGTGATGGAGCAGGAGGAAGGATGAGGCTGGGGTGTGGATGAGGCAGGACCGGTCACTCTACAGCCTTTTTTTCCCTGCTCCATTTCCGTCTCCATTCCTCAACTTCAAAGTCATGCGCTGAAATGCCTCTCTGGGTCAGGTGGAGTAAGAATGCGTGGCGTGGATGTGGAGGACCTGTGACATGCTGCTCCTGGCCACCCTGCTCTGCTCTTTCTTAGGGAACAGCTCCTGATGAGCAAGGGAAGACTCTGAGTGTCATAATCCAATTTGTATAAATATACTCAAGAAGAAGTCCCTCCAAACTTCTCTCAAGCCTCTTTCCCTTACATACGATGGTGACTTTTTCTTGGCTGAAATTCAAAGAAATCTCCAAAATGAACCAGAAAGCACTTTAAATCACTTTGCAATTCACAGCTTGTCTATCCTGGTTGTATATGTTTATTGTATTATTTTTAGAATGTTTACTTAAACAGCGTGCAGAGCTGGCCGAGAAGAATATCTGAATCTTTTATTAGAACACGTCCGTGTCTTCTATCACGGGGGTCCACTGGCAGGCGGCTAAAAATAGTTCACTGAGTCCCTTCCTCCATCAGAAGGTTGTTTATTTGCCAGAAAAAGAGACAAAACAGAACCTCTCCTTTCACTCCCCTCCCTAAATTTCTTCTAGAACAAAGTAAATGCTTTGCCTCAGGAATACAAGTTATGCGCCTTGACGTGGGAGCCAGTGAGTAGTCGGCACCTTATCGTGTTTTTCTGTGAATCTGATGATGACATTAGTTTTCGGACCACATCACAGAGTTGGTCTAAAATTTTAGCAGCTTACCACTGCCTACATGGCAGGGCTTGAATGTCCTATATCTGGTATTCGAGGTTCTTTATAATCAACCTATCTCCGTGGTTTATCCGGCATTATTCTCCACTGCTCATGAACTGACACGTCCAGACTGATCTTTTCAATGTCCCCCAATACCCTTGGCGCCTGCCACACTTCTCTCTACTATTAATAAAATGCCTGACTCTTCCTATAAACAGGTCTGGTCCTGCCCATCTTTTCAGGAACAGCACCAGATTCCTGTCCTGGGGAAGCCTCTTCTGACTGCCAAAGTTAATTCAAGCTTTCCCACCTCCTAAAATACTCACAGCCACACCAGTCAGCTCTTTTGGACACATAGCAAATAAGAGAGTCTTTCATAGTTATTTTTCTTTTTATGTGGACAGTTTTATTTTGTTAGTATCTTTTCTTTTCTTTTTCTTTCTTTCTTTTCCTTTTTTTTAAATTTTTTTATTTTTTTGATTGAGTCTCACCATGTTGCCCAGACTGGTCTCAAACTCCTGGGCTCAAACTCCCACTTCATCCTTCCAATTTGCTGGGACTATAGATGCCTGCCACTGTGCCTGGCATGCTTTTTTAATGTCCTGAAAAATTCCGGGAATGGCGATAGTAGGTTTCACCCTCTGTATCTGCAACAGCAATTGACAAATAATACATGCTTAATTAGTGTTTGATGATTGATTTAGGGATTCTCACTCTATCCCCACGGGGTGAATTAAGCGCTCTTCTCATCCCCTCTGGGGCCACTCAATGCAGGAGCTGAGCTCTACAGGGTTTTTGTAAAGTAATGCTTGACAAACACTATTCCCTCTAAAATGCTTGCAGGAGGAGGTAAGGAATGTTTTGAAGAGGAAGGTCACCTCTGTGTTTAAAAAAAAAAAAGAAAAGGAAGAAAGAAACTGCTTTGTACAATGTCCTTATTGAGTCAGAGAACCCTTGGACGTTTCAAAGGTGCAGAGAAATCCTGCAATAGAGAAAGCTCTATTATTTTGTTGAACCTACCATTTTCTAAATGTATTTTACCACAGAAGTCTCTCTTTTTCCTTCTGTGATATAATAGATTTAGCATCCAGAAATAGTAAAAGGCAAAAGATTTATACTCTGAAGAGAAAGAAGAGTATCTGGAAATAGTGGGATTGTGTTGAGCACAGTTTGAGAGAGATATCTTCCTGTTTAGTTTCCTATCCATCCTCCCTCTAAGTCACATCTTCAAGGAGCTTTTCTAATCTCCGACTGTGGTATGATCCCTTGGATAACTGGACTCCAGTGCAATGTAAAGTGTTCACTATTTTACCCAGTTTTTACCAACAAAGTCCTCCTATTTCTACCACTCTGTTGTGTATCCTTTTAGGTAAGTCTGAGTGAGGAAAATTAATCTATATTTCTAGTTGCTGAAGTAACCACTAGGCTTAAATAACTAGTACAATTTCCAGTACCTCTGCTACTAGCAAGTTATGTGAACATTTTAGAGATTTTCTACTTTAAACATCCTTTTTTTTTTTAACACAATAATTAACTAAGGACTTACAAAGTAAGTAATGTTGGAGTGGGGGGCTGGAGCAGGAGAGGGGACAGGGAGCAAAATTAACTAAATCCAAGCCTGCTGACTTCCAGGTAAGTAAGTGAGTTTTCCATATACCTCTCAGACTTCCCAATCATGTAGAATCTCCAAGTCTTAACTTTTAAAAAATCTCTTGAAGTCAGCTGAGATCTCCCCAAACAGAAAAGAAAGCTATATCATGTGTTTTGATGTTTCTGGAGTTACACATAACCGGACCCTTCAATTCTCCCTGGCACGTCATGATTTTCTGTTGCCTCTCCACACTGGTCACCCTCCCCTGGGTGCTCTGAAATCCATGTCCTTTCTAAAACGTGGCCCTTGAGACAAACCCAGCTCTCCAGCGGTGCACTGGGGATCTTCTTGTCCCCTGAATCCAGGCACTGGGGGTCCCCTTGTCCCCTGAATCCAGGCATGGCTCTTCTGTTACTGCAGAAAAATGATGTTGGGATTTTCAGTGGTCCCGGATATTCCTTTGTTCATGCCCTTATATGCCTTCAGAGCTGGCCTCAATCTCCTAGCCTGGGGTTTTAAGCCCTCCCACCATTCAGTTCTTCTTTTGGTTAATTTATTTCATCTCTTGTCACATGGCAAGCTTTTGTCCTGTTGGATGAACTGGCCTGGCATTCCTGCACCTGCTTCACTTTCTTGTATCTCTGACCTCTGGGCAGTGGTTCGCCACACCACCCTTCCTTCTTTCTGTATATTAAATGACTCCCCTCTTCTTCAGATCTTTCTTCAAGCCCCATCTTCTCTATGAAAACTTTCTAGAGCAAGCCCTTCCAGCTCCTACCCCGCCACAAGTATATGCCTTCTTCCCTATTTTCTCTCTAAATGTTCAGCACTTGGAGACTATTCTTTGTATCCTGCAGTGAAGCTTGGTGTAGATTTCCACCACTTATCTCTGTAAGTCATCTCTCTAGCTCTCTTGCAACAGTAGTGATTGCAATAGTGAGCATTTGTGTATCAATTAACATGTCACGAAGGACTTACACAGGCAGTGGCTCATCGGACTCGCCTCAGCCTTTACAGTGGTAGGCAAGTATAAGTACCTTCCTTACCTTCAGATAAGAATAGTTAGCCTCTATGAGGTTGCCTAACTTGTTCAAGGTCTAGTGAACAGTGCCACGGGGATTTCCAGTGCAGAGACCATGATCCTTTGAATTTTCCACATTGGCTGATATATTAAAGTATGTTATGTACTGAGAGCAAGATCAGAAAATCTCTAATCGTATGCAGCAACCTTTTGATTTTGAAGTTTTCAGAAAGAGAGGGGCAACACTCTTAACACTCTTTCTACCCCAGTGACAAAAATAGTGTTGCCCCTCTCCAGCAGTCTGGTATGAACAGCATTTGCTTTTCCTGGAAAGGACTTGGATTTCAGGTCTTCTTCCGTTTTTTTTTTTTTTTTTTAATAATGAGACTGACTCTCGCTCTGTTGCCCGGGCTGGAATGTGGTGGCGCAATCTCGGTTCCCTGCAACCTCTGCCTCTTCTCCTGCCTCAGCCTCTGAGTAGCTGGCATTCCAGGTACCTATCATCATGCCTGGCTAATTTTTGTATTTTTAGTAGAGACAGAGTTTCACCATGTTGGCCAGGCTGGTCTTGAACTCCTGACCTCAAGTGATCTGCCTGCCTTGGCCTCCCAAAGTGCTGGAATTACAGGCATGAGCCACTGTGCCCAGCCCAAAGTTTTAAAAATCATTTATGAAGGATTCATTGACAGTGAGAGCAATTTCATATCATATGTCTTCTAGCATTTTCTAACACTGAATAGAGCAGGTTAAAGATTAGCTGATGTCTATTAGAAGGCGGTAATTTGGGCATAAGGTAACTAGCTAATTGATAGTATTTGGTGGAAAGTGATAAACATGAGACCATGTCATTTTGCCCTATTCTATTGCAGTAGACTAGTGAATCAAATTCAACAAAGGCTGGCTGAAGTCCTACTGTGTGCTGGTGCCATACTGATGAATGGAGATGAAAAAGTGAACAGTATAGGTAGGATTTCTGATCTCACGGAGTTCATATTCCAAATAAGAAGACAGGTAGAAGCAAACAAACCAACAAGTAAATAAATGGCATATTTCAGAGAGTGATAAATACTAGAAGAAAAAAGCTGCTTAGTAAGACATCATGGAGCCCAGCTGGAGGGGAGGGCCATTGAAAAGTGTGGTCAGGAAGGCCTCTTGGAGGGGGTGTTGTTTGAGTTGAGACTGGAATGGCGAGACAGAGGCTGCCAAGTAAAGATTGGTGGCAGATTGTTCCAGGCACAAGAACCAGAAAGCCAGGAGGTGGGAAGAAGCTGTATTTGAGGCTTAGAAAGGTCAGTGAAGCTAGTGTATAATGACGGTGAGGGACAAGAATGGCAAGCAGCAAGTTTACCTCGGGGCCCTTGCAGATCAAGGGAGCCATTGGAGGCTTTAATAGGAAGGAGGAAGGGAGGTCATCTAATCTACATTTTAGAAACGTCAACCTAGCTGCAAAGGGATTATAGGGAGGTAAAAAGGAAGCAGTGAGGTTATCCATTAGTATTAATCAGGTGAGTGATCATTGTAGATTATACAAGGTATTGATGATGGTAGAGATAAATGAGAGATTTGGGATATATTTTTGACATTAATATGATGTAAACGTAAGTGGACTGAGCATGGAGGTAAGGAAAGAAGGAAAACAAGGATGACTTCTAGGTGCTGATACTACATGGAAATAGTTGCTAGTGCTGTGGAGAGTAGCCAGGCAGAGTTTAAAGAGAACTGCAGTGTCCCTAGGCAGCATGTAAGACCAAGTGCAGCCTGTTATATCCCTGCTGATTAGCCCCGTTAAGGGAAATGCCTCGTTTTGGATAAATACTTTCTATTTCTTCCCTAATACAAAGCTTATATCATTTTATTGCACCTAAACCAGGAACAATCCAGAAGGACATGGCTTTTAGTTCCAAAGCAGAAAAAAAATTTAATGATTGAAATATACAATATTTAATGTATACAATGAGTCGTATATCATGAGTTGACATATACAATGGGTTGGGGCTCAACCAGAAGTGGAATATGCAGTTGTTTCCTTTGCTGGGGAGAGGGAGTTTCTTGGTATCTAAGCCACAGGATAGCCCAGTTTTAACATGGGCAGGGTGGATGCTGCTCTGATATCAGGGGCCCTTAGGAATGGCTGGAGGACAACTGATTGGTTGGTGGTATGACCTAGTATGTGAAAGGGGTACCACCCTTGGGAGGCCAAGGTGGGTGGATCACTTGAGGCCAGGAGTTCGAGACCAGCCTGGCCAACAAGGAGAAACCCTGACTCTATTATACATACAAAAATTAGCCTGGCGTGGTGGCACACGCCTGTGGTCTCAGTTACTCAGGAGGCTGAGGCATGAGAATCACTTGAACCCAGGAGGTGGAGGTTGCAGTGAGCTGAGATTGTGCCACTGCACCCCAGCCTGGGCAACAGAGCAAGACTCCATCTCAAAAAAAACGGGGCACCACCCTTGTGTTGGTTGTTGAATTGAGGTTTCAGAGTCTTGTTTTGTTATTACTTGTTTTGTTATTTACTTTCTTGAAAGTTTTATATTTTTTATTATAGTCTTAGCAACTGTCATGATCAATGGTTTTAGCAACTTAAAAACTAATGACAAGGCATCTGTTCTAGAGAATGTAGTAAGGAGAGTTCGTACCCCTGCCCCTTGCCTAGCTGTATGTATCAGTCAGGATTCTTGGAGACCATGGATGGCACATTGAACTGAGAGTTTTAGAGACTTTCAATAAAAGGATTGTTGATGAAGAGTCCGTCAAAGCTATAGAAGTACAAACAGGCTTGTGGTAGTGCTAAGATCTCACCAGTCTATAAGAATAAGGGATGGAAAAAGTCTCTGGAGACCAGGGGCCATGGAAGGAAGGCCTGTTAAAAGAAGCTCTAGATGCCACAGCTACCTCCAGAACTGAACCTCAGTAGAGAGGGAGCAGGGGAGAAATGCCCGCACCTCGCTCTTCCTGCTCTCAGATGAGCTGCTGGTGTCTCTAGCTGGTTGACCCCACAGAAAAAAAGTCAGTGGTCAAGGTTCCTGACTCACCTTTTTGGGGCAGAGGCTAGGATAAAAAAGGACAGAGAATGAATTTGGAGGTGAATAGAGAAAGGGTGGTCCCTCTAAAGTTGCTCTTGGTTATAGGATTTCATGTTTATGTGCATTCTTGTATTAGTTGTTTTATGTACTGCCTTTTACATGCTGTGCACAACATGGTCTAAATGACAGTTTTGACCACTATAGAGATAGCAGGGGGGTATTGATTCTGTGGGGCCTGCAGCTATCAATTTGCCATAGATGTGCACAACTTTGTTACTAAAAGCACAAGTGGAAGAAAAAACAATGTCAACCAAAGAAAAGCCAATTCAATTCCAAACCATATTGTCAGAGTATTTTTTTTTTTTTTTAATCAGAGCTAGTGAACAGTTCACGTATACTTACAAGAAGGGCAGTGAGACTTGTCAGTACTTCTCATGCCTTTTCTACTTCTTTGACACTAGAGAAATGTTTCAGGGATGGGGTCAGCAGGGAGTTGATGCCAGCAAGGAACTGCAGTGAACAGAACTTGGTCTAGCTCAAGAATAAAGAATTCTACCCCACACTACTTAATCTTCGTTCCTACTCGGCTGCTGGATGTATTAATAGCATAAATCCTCCCAGCTTCTTCCCTCTTATCTGGACCGTACTGTGGTTATTAAACAAATTGCGGATCTATTCCACATCCTCTCGAACACTTTGAAAACTATACAATATAAGGCTTAATGAAGGTGGCATGCCTCAGAATGACTTAGAACTGAAAATATGACTACATCAAAAGTCTTTAGAAGGCAAGATTTTAATGGCTGAATAATATGCTGGAACAGAGGAGTAATTTCTTCTCGAATGCTAGGATGAATTATTTATGCTTTGACAACATTATGTGTCTCTAAAGCCGCTTTTAGTTATTTGCCACTTCTGGGCTACAGCTGATCCTGCTACCCATTCTTGTAATTACATTAACCTCTTGACTTTACATGACAAGCTTTTCCTGTGCGCTGCGATCAATAGCCCATAACTACACCTCTTTAATAGGGCCACAGTTACACTTCAGTTCAGATACAATTAACTTTTGTCCCCCTTTTCATTTCGGTAGGGCATGGAATAAAATTTCCGATTCTAACATCTGAAACAAAGGAGATCATTTTGAAGGAAAAGAAGCACATAAAAATATGCAGATAGAGGAAGAAGTGATTGCAATAATAAATAGGCCAGTTGAAAAGCCATTTCTGCAATCCCATGAGATTATAAACCCTGGGAGAAGCAGTGAATTTCAAAACCCTAGATTTGTGTAGTGGCCTTTAAATCTCCGCTTTGATAAACTTTGTAGTTTCAGGAGGATTAAAGGCACTGTGGACCACCTACTTTCCTACTCAAGCTATACCAATTAATTATAGTGTATAAATGTAAATAGAGAAAGCACAATGTTAAATGTTAAAACATCTTCAAGGTCAGGTAGTTAAATCCTTCTGTATGTCAAAAACCTTCCTTTCTGACAGAGAAAATGGAAAAGGTATATAGCAGTGGTATAATAGAGACAGCTCCTGCTGGCTCAGGAAAGCATTGTGCATATTCCATCATGCTGGTAGCTTTAAGTTAGCTATGGTAGGAGTATTTACACCATGGAAATTGGCAAATGCTATGAACTAGCGTCTTTCCCCACAGAGAGCAAGTTACCATTTACCTGCATACCACTGTACATATATGTGTATACGTATGTGTACATCACACATATGTATGTCATGCACTATATTATGTAGACATTTGATCTGTATTTCACATATGAAATAGCCTCATAGCATATAGGAAATACAGACATTTGATCTGTATTTCACATAGCAAATAAAACTTTCCCAGGTATTTTTGTGATGACATTTTAATATTATTTTAATGCTTTATAATATATTAACTCATAGAGACACAAATATAAACATCCACAATAGGTATCCACACAGACTTACAGGGACTTGTATTTTATATTTGACTTCAGGTTGCTTAGAAGACTTCCCAGCGTATGGTTCACTTTGAAGAACTCAGAGGGAAGCTTGTGAGAATCATGTCTACAAAGATAGGCACAATGGATAAGGCTGTAACCAGACATGTTTGAAACATGGAGGATTTTGAATGTGAACTGAATTAAATTTTCCTGTAATTCTACAATACTGTAAATGACCAAAGTCTGTTACTATCTTCTGTACTATATTATTATAGCCATATATCTAAGAAATAATAAGCTAAATCTCCCCATTACAAATAGCAATAATTTAGGACCCATCCAATGTTCCCTACAGATAATGAATCTGGTTTAACCACCTTAAGAAATAACTGCCAGACTGCCCTAATTTTCTTTTATGATACTGTCAGCCTTTCTATATTGCAGAAAAGTGATCTACATAATACAGATGTTTATGCCTATACATATTACATGATCAGCAAATTTAATGTGAAAAAATAGCTTCAGTAGGTGCAGAATTGGTAGAAGGGAAATAGAGTGTAGTTGCTACCAAGAGAAACTAAGCATAGAGATTCCAATGTCCTAGGGTTCAAGCAGCCCCTGTTCCAGTGGGGAAATGGGACTGCATACATCAATGTCTACTAGGGTGTTAATTACATATCAAACCTCTGGGCCTCAGTTCTTAACCCACTGAAGCAAATTTCATGAAGTGATTCTTATGCCTGCTTAAAATTGGGAATGACTGCTCTTGGGCTGTATTTACCAAATGAGGAAAGTCCAAGAAATAGGGAACTTTGAGCATATACTGAGTGACACCAGGGTTCCTCTGCAACCTGTGAGAGCCACCTCTTGCTCATACTCTTGGCCCTCTTTGACCTCCTTCCCTGATGCTTGCCAGAACTCCAAGTTAATGTGGGGACAAGAATTTCCATATATGATTTCAAACCAGTGTGAGGTGATGGAGGAAGCTTTAGGCTTAAAGACATAAAATCCAAATCAGCATGCAAGACCCCAAATCTTTTGTATGGTCTTATTGATAAGTTATTTACTTTTTATGAGCCTCAGTTGCCTCATTAGTAATATGGAAATAATCACATTGGTTCTTTACATATCATAGAGATGCTCTGAGAACTAGAAGGGAATATGGAGTGTAAAAAGCTAACCCTAGGCCAGATGCAGTGGCTCACACCTGTAATCCCAGCACTTTGGGAGGCCAAGGCAGGTGGACCGCAAGGTCAGGAGTTTGAGACCAGTCTGGCCAACATGGTGAAACCTTATCTCTACTAAAAATACAAAAATTAGCCAGGAGTAGTGACGTGCCTGTAATCCTAGCTACTGAGGAGACTGAGGCAGGAGAACTGCTTGAACTTGGGAGGCGGAGGTTTCAGTGAGCCGAGATGAGGCCATTGCACTCCAGCCTGGGCATGAGGAAGACTCTGTCTGAAAAAAAAAAAAGAAAAAATAAACGTTAACCTTAAATGGTTGAGTTCAGGGCCATGTCAAGGTTCCCATAACCTATCTCTGAGATAGCATAATTTCTCTGAAATGGATTTTATGGGGAAATCTCTGTTTTACGGCCAAGGATCTAAAGGTCTGAGTGAGAGGTATGAGGACTATGGGACAAAGGGAAGAATAAAGAAAGAATTAGTGATGGTCATTTTAAACAACACACTAGGGGTTGGGCGCAGTGACTCACTCCTGTAATCCCAGCACTTTGGGAGGCTGAGGCGGGCGGATCACAAGGTCAGGAGACCAAGGCCATCCTGGCGAACACGGTGAAACCACCTCTCTACTAAAAATACAAAAAGATTAGCCGGGCGTGGTGGCGGGTGCCTGTAGTCCCAGCTACTCGGGAGGCTGAGGCAGGAGAATGGTGTGAACCCAGGAGGCGGAGCTTGCAGTGAGCCGAGATCACGCCACTGCACTCCAGCCTGGATGACAGAGTGAGACTCTGTCTCAAAATAAATAAATAAATAAATAAAAATAATAAACAACACACTGGAATAATTAACAATTTTTGAGTACTTACCATGGTAAGCACTTCACATAAATAATCTTGTTTGCATCTTAAAGCAATCTGTTGAGTATGTACTACTATAATCACCATTTTCCAGATGAAGAAACTGAATGATTGCATGGTTTGTCCCAAGTTGCACAGCTTGTAAATGCAAGAGTTTGATTTGAATGCTAAACTTGAACCACCAAAAGCGGCAGAGGAAATAGTTGAGCAATGAAATTAGATTTAGCCAGTGGCAACTGGTATCACCCTGTATCCTTAAACGTAGGAACAGAGAGCCCTGAAACTCAGCAAAAGGTGGAAAGTGAGCAACCTAATTACTACCGTTGCTTCCTGGATATCCCAGAGACCACAGTATAGGGAAGGTGGGTTGTTAATGCCTAATAACCCCAAATAAACACAATTTCCTTTTCATTTAGGGTTTGTAAGAACTAGACTGGACTGACAATAATAATGATAGAATCTGCACCTCCAGGGGACTTTAAAAGTGTTGTATATTTTATTGGTTGGAGTTGTTGTAAATATAATCTGTTCTAAAGGTGAGAAGTGAGGTGTAATAGATCTCTGTGTTGGGTCTTTCGGACTCACCTAAGTTTCTTTTAGTTTAGTTCAATGGAAATAGCCAATTTTTGTGAGGACATAGTATCTAATAAAGTAGTAAAAGTTTATGCTCTGCATTAAAGTCTAGGGATGGCCATTTTTCTTTTCTTTTTATGGGTGGTCTGCAGGAGCCAGCAGAGCAACAGTCTCCAGACCCATCAGAATGGAATACACACATTACAAAAGCGCTCTGCCTTTCCTTTGGGTCTAAATCACGTAGAAACAAAATCTGGACCCTTTCATGTAGATGGAACTAAAGGGTCTGATATCAGTCTAAAAACAGCTCTTTGCCAAAAAGATCCAGATACTTTCAGATCCAATACAAATTTTCCTAAAACATCTGGATCCATTTCCAGATGAAAAACTTGTGAGTTAATGAAATTGCCAGATGTGACTACTTGCCAAAATATTGGGATGCTTTCGTTGGTGAGTTGCTACTTTTGGGGTGCACATGATAAGGGTTGAATTACCAATCTGATCTTATCCTTCTACACAAATTAACATTTTCAAGCTTTGTAGACAGATAACGCTATTTGAACCACTTACACCAAAAGGGGCTCTCTGCTTCATGGGTAGTTACATAAAACCCTGATTTTAAATCACCTTTCTTATCTTCACAATTACTTACTTTTAGGGTTTTCTTCCCCCCCGCCCACCGCCCAGAAGTTACTTATGCCCTCCCCAACCCATTCTTCTTCAACACACCTCTTGATTATTAACATACAAATCAATAGAAGAATAACTATTTTGGATATCTAAATTTGGAAAGGCCTAGTTTTAATCTTGTTCCTCTGCCGTAGTTTCATTTGTGAACATTATGAACCAATCTCTGCCCAGGAGAGGCAAATATTTCCTTCCTGAAGGGTGAATCACTCAGAGAATAATAAATCCTGCTCTGGTTCTCTTGTTTAATGTTACAATTCCTTCCCTAATGGGGACACCTGACCCCTGTAACCCCTCTTCCCATTCCAAAAGCACAACCTCAAACCCAAATAAATAACTTCTCCCATCAAAGAGATCAGAAACAAAATGCTTTTATAAAAAATATAACAATGGTGACATTGCCTTAAGGCTTACTCTGCCAAATAACTTTAGCAGGATCCTTCTAAAACCAAGTGAGATATTAAGACAATAATGCAGACAGATTAGCAGCAACAAAGGTTAACCTACGACTCTAAAAGCAGCTTCCCTAAAAGTTCCAAGAATTGTCCTGAATGTGTACAGAGAAGGCTGAACAATAGATGGGATTTCAAGGAACTAGGAAACTCCTTATTTTGGTCCCCCAGTAAGAAAAAAGAAAGGGAGTAGAAGATAACAGATGAGCTGAAGATGAGGCAAAGCCGTGGTAATATAGCCCTGCCTGTTATAAGAAACAGGTTTGCCTGTCCTAGAAACCAGGGCAGGCTGCTTTCCTGGGATGGGAGGAGCAGTCTTTTGTCACATTAGGGAGGGTCTTTGAAGAAAATATGTGTAAACTGTATCTTGTGGATTAGAGGAGCTCCCACTGTTTCAGGGATAGGAATCTCTTCTTTTAGGGCGAAGCTGATACCCATGATAAAACAATCCCTGGACAGAACCAGGAAAGGCCTGTTGTTCAGGAAAGAAGCTAGAGGGCTGGGTCCTAGCCAGAGTTTTGCAGGCTTGACATAAGGGGCAAGATTATTTGTGGTTTGCAGTGCAATGAAGCACTACAAAGGCTTAGCCCTGCATAAGGGAGAGAACACTGGCCAGGGAATCAAGAAACTCATGTTCTGCACCCCATGGATGTAATTTCTCCAACTGAAAATTGTTGCATTTGGATTTGGGGTCTTACATTCATTTCTCTTACTCTTTATCATATTCATTTTCTTCAAACCTTTTTGGCAGGTAGTGTTCCTTCCTCCCCACCTTTTTTATTGCTGCATTTCATGTGTTTTTCCCCTTTTATTGTATTGTTGGTTTTTGTATTAGTTTGATATGGTTTGACTGTGTCCCCACCCAAGTCTCATTTGGAACTGTAGCTCCCATAATTTCCACATGTTTTGGGGGGGACCTGGTGGGAGATAATTGAATCATGGGGGCGGTTTCTTCCATCCTGTCATCATAGTAGTGAATAAGTCTCATGAGATCTGATGGTTTTATAAGGGGAAACCCCTTTTGCTTGGTTCTCATTCTCTCTTGTCTGCCGCCATGTAAGACATGCCTTTCACTTAACAGCCATGATTGTGAGGCCTCCCTAGCCACTTGGAACTGTGAGTCTGTTAAACCTCTTTTTCTTTATAAATTACCCAGTCTTGGGTATGTCTTCATCAGCAACATGAAAACAGACCGATACATAGTTTTAGTTGGAGACTTTGACTAGAAATATATCATTTAGATGAAATCTCTAGTGGCAATATTCACTAATGCTCTGTTATGCAGTTCCCAACATATTAAAGGTAGGGTAGTGTATACATGTTTCTGTTCTTAACTGGATAGTTGAAACCCTTACAGGACAGATTTTCTCAAATGAAAAAAGAAATCTTGGCACACTTTGTCGTTTACCCAAGTATCTAGTTTGCCATACTTGATTATTGCTCACATAATCTGAAGAGCCAAATATTTCTTCAATCTCAAGTTTGGTATCCAAATAACAAGGTGATAATATCTTCTTACATTGCTCTTTTTTGATCTAAAGTATTTGGAGAGTTTCAGACTAGAAGAATCCAACACTGACTACACTGCATTCTTTCTGTCTTACCTCAGGTCAAAGCGGCACATCTTTCCTTTATTTTCTCTGTGTTTCTCTCTTTTACATAGACACTTCCTACAGACTTCGAAAATTGAAGTTTGGTCTTTTTATATTCCTAAAATGCTAAATGCTCTTTAGAGAGCTTCATATAAAAAACAAGTCACCTTTCTTTAGAAACATGGATAATCATTTTCTATTCAGACGGCTGTCTCAAAAGACCTTGCTATTACATACCTTGTAAGTTGAAGAAATAACATTTCTATGAAAATAAATGACCAAAGCCACTTCAGAAAGCAGCAAACTTCAAACAACTTGGTAATTTGTAGACCCCTCTGACATCCCAAGTGCATAATGGATTTGCAAAGACATTGAAGATTAAGTAAATTAACTACGAAGTCACAACTCTATTTAAACAGTTTCCCTTTAAATGTTTTTTTTTTTTTTTTTTGAAAATATATTTGGTGACAAATAGTCCCCAAGAAGCGACTGTGGTTTTTACCTCTGTCCCAGGTAGTCCATCTATCCAAAAGAAGCAATTGAGAAAACTCGCAGGCTGAAGGCCAAATTTAGCTCATGTGGGTCATAGAGTCCTATTTAAAAACAAAACAGCTTCAGATAATCTGAGAGGTTCTTCAGCATAACATTCAAAGGGATGTTTTCAACTCATGTTATAGACATTGGAAAAAAATTCATGATATGCCCAAAAGTGAACCATCTGAGGCTTCTGTTCTGGCGATGGAGCTATTTTCCTGAGTGCCGTCACCCGCTTTGAATTTATGGGCACTAGCAGAAAGCTGGGGACTGTAAATTCTGAGGCCTGCTTATTAGAACCCAAGAGCATTTGACAATGCACATAATTAATGATCATTTGCTAAAAGTATTTTGGGGGATTTTATTCAAACAAAGTAAAAAAGAAACACATTAAATATTAGTCCTGTTATATATTATGGGACATTATATCCATTTGTGTGCCCATAAATCATTTAGCTATGAATACTTAAGAAGAGCAAGAAAATGATACCCTCTGTACACTCTGAGATAATATTGTCTTAGTATTTGATTACAGGCATGGTGTCCTTAATGGACATTTTCATGCTCGGTATCCAATGTCCAGTTGGAGCGGGGACACCAAGAAATGGTAACAGGAGGATGTTAGACCAAGATCAACCAGAGTTCAGGAGTGTGAAATTGGTGATGAAATGACTTTTACTGGGCTTGTGAGAAAGCTCCCTTTTGTCTTTTTTATTGTATGGCTTTCCAACAATTTCCAACAACACATACGTGTGTGTGTGTATGTGTGTACTATTTTGTAGGGGGATGGTATTAAAAATATTTAGCCTGGTTTGACTATCTTTTTATTGGGTCAAAGAAAGAGAAGAGGGCAATGGCTGAGTCTGTGAGAACTAGAAGAATAAACCTGACTAGTAAAACACATAGAATATTTATTTGTTTTGAACGGCTACCAAAAAATCATTGCAATTTGAATTAAATCAGAGCCAAAGCTTAGTCTCCACACACAGGGTAATGTAGAAAAGTTTTACAAAAGACCGAAAGAAATATTGCCTGAGAAATGTAGATACCCAAAACAGGCTTTGTGGAGTGATGAGAAGATTCAAGGGATTTGTTTTGAGTGCTGATCCCCGTGGACATGTCTTATGATTTGTGACAAAGCACTTCAACTTTCCAGCTTTAGTGTAAATTTCTAAAAATGAAGGAAAATTGATCAGTAAGATCACTAATGATCATCTAATTGCCAATATTTATAATTCTAAGTTGACACTTTCAGGAAACACACAATCACATAAAAATGTGGATTTTTGGTTCAAAAGATCCATATATTTGTTTTATGTCTCTGCTTCACTAAACTCAGGCAGTCTAGGTCTGACTGCCACTGTATATCATTCCTTACGTGTAAAGTCTAAGCATTTACTGGCTGCCAAGGAATAAAAAAGGGGTCCAAAAAATTATTTAATGTCAGAGAAGCAAAATGTGGGAGAGCTTTAAAAAGTATTTTAAAAATTTGAACTGGGTACAAATCTTTAAAGTTTGGCTGAAGAGAGCAAAGGACTTCAAATATTTATTTAGATGGATGAATAAAATATTGACAAGTAAATTGACTTCTTTGGGGTTGTTGATATTTCTTGTTAGTATCTGGATATCAATAGTGTAAAACTTAGAACTCGGGACTGCTAACTCAAATGGTCATTGTATCCATCACAATTTTTAAATATGGCGATTCAGACATAATAGTCCAAATGAAAGTTATAAGAGTAAAGATATACTGTTTTTTAACTTAAATGCAATAACAAATAACTAGGCAGCCTTGCCCAGTTTTATACCAATTATTTGAAGAGAATGAATATATATATTTACACATATACATATTGTGTCTATATATACATATATATATACAATATTTTTATTTGTTCAGTGTCTGCCACTGTTCTTCTCTAGATCATGAGCCCCTCATCACAGTAAATTTTTAAATTCTTATTCTGAAATTTAGGCCATCTTTGGTTTAGGAAACTTCTTTTACATTTTGTACTTTCCAGAATTTATAGTGAATGGATATGGAAGAGGATGAAAATTTTATTTTAAATCAACACATACCCATGAGTATGAGATCTTGAACCCACTTTAACTTTTTAAATTGAAAATTTTCCCAGTTGAACTTATATGAAAAGATTTACTTGCATAAAATGTGGTATCTTTGAAATAAATATTCTCTCAATGTGTCTTATTCATGTTCAGCCAAGTTGAAGAAAAAAATATCAACCAGTCACACATTGTGTTTTGAATTTCAAGGGATCTTTAGAGATAGAGGTGGGGACACTGGCACCTACTCTTGTCAGAAGTTGGCTGATGAGCCAACAGCTGAGCCTTTTCTTCTCCAGGGCAGCATTAAGGTTTTAGTCCCCAGTTGTGCCTGCCTGTAAGCCCAGAAAAAAAAAAAAGCACAATGTGTTTTAAACAATGTAGCCAAATCCATTTTTGGGCAAAGGCAGTTAGAGATTTATAAAAGACAGCAGCCAGGAAATTTCTCTGCTGGTGTGGTTGGAAAAAAAAGCAATTTTCCAATCCTTATTAGCCTGTTTCCATTTCTTAGACACCAAAGAAGCACCAAGAGGAGGAAACTTACTATATTGGTATACCCATTAGAGTAGAGGAAAATGTTAACATCTTTTAGCATGGGTAGTGATTATTCATTTGTTTGTTACATTGATCTTTATATCTTTCTGAATGTGTGAGAATTTTTATAATTAAAAAAACGAGATGAATTTGGAACCCAGCCATGGGCTTCAAATCCCCGTCACCTTACTTTCTAGCTATCGTGGCCTTGGGCCAGTTATTTTCACTTCTCAGAGTCCCAGCTCCCTCATCAACATAATACGAATAATAATTCCCACCTTTGGGGTTGATATGAGTATCGCAGATCATGTATATAGTGGCTGACAAACGGCTGGTTTCTCATTGGCAGTGATTGGCACCCACTTTTAAATCAAAACTTAGCTGAGAAAACCCATCTCCGGGGAAAATGTCTTGGAAGTTATTCACTGCATCTGTTCTTTTAGATCTCTATATTTACTTCTAGATTAAGTCAAGTCACCAGAGATCTGTGTTTCTGCACCATATCATTCATACCAAAGGCGTGTCAAGATGTTTACACTCCATTGTCCTTGGGAAAGATGCCACAGGCTTTTAGTAGGGAGCCTTCTTCAAATGTCCAATAAAACTTCTGTGTGCTCCCTGTTAGCCTGCTATGGGCATGTGGTTCACTGGACTCTTCTCAGTGACCCCCATGGGAGACATTCTTAACATCCCAAATAATTGTGTTTCTTCCGAGTGACTCCTTTGTATTTCTCTTACAAACATTATAAATTGTCAAACTGATTGGGCTTTTCTTTAGGAGCTGATAGCTAGGAACTTGAGAGCCAAATTAATGATTCACCCAGAGCAGTTGTATAAGTTTTTATGGTGTGAAGTTTCATATTATCTTTATTCAAAAAATCTATTTTATATCTGTACTTAAAAATAAAACTTTTCCCTACTTATTTTAAATTTGCTTCATAATGCTATATTTTGAGTATTCATGTAAGTCACCTTAAATTCTTTGGTAGAAGTAGAAACCAGATGGCATATAACTGAATCAACAAATAAATAATATACAGCACTCATTATTACTGAGAATAATAGAAATATCAGGTACGACTAAAAAGAGAGGAAAATGAAGGCAGTAAATGTTTCTGGAGAAGATGTCTAGTATCACAACAAGCCTGAATATTCTTAAGTGGCTGAAAATAAATACACACTAGTTTCATTAAGAAAAATAGTTAACGCAAAATAATTGTGTTTCTTCTGAGTGACTCTATATGGAATACATGATATATGCTAGGTACTACTGTAGGCTGCAGTGAGAAGACCAGAGTAGCAATTTTCAATCACCTTGCAGGGTAAAGAAAATTGGTTTTAGAAATTGGAATTTGGAAGCGGGCATGACTCATGATCACAGGTATGGAAAATGGGAGAGAAGAATTGTTGGATTATCATGTTGTGTTGTGAGGAAAAGAAAACAATAAAAGCACAAAATGAAAATGAGGCTCAAGTTATGTTGTCATGTGGAAGAGAAATGGTGCTGTGCCGGATAGGTAATGGATGCCTAAGGAATAGGTCGTGTGTGTAATGTGGCCAGGGAAGCTTGGCTAAGGATAGTGGGTAGACGGAGCTGAGGAGCTGGTTGAAGACCAAGAACTTGGCTAAGAATAGAAATCTCCAGATCCCAAAGTGTAATCCCTTTCCTGGCCACATACAAGTTGCAGCCTCTTCACATCTGAGGTGAGGTGCAGGACCCTGGGGCCAGTGGTGTTTAGTGGTTGTTTACTATTTTTTACATAGGAACTGGGAAATTGTTACAAAGGTGTTGATATGGCTTTTCTTGTGCAAACTCAGAGCTGATTGGCTTATGGTATTCCTCACTTAGTCTAAAGTTATCTCAAACATTCCTTCATAACATTTTATTTCAGAGTTAAGAAGAGTTCAGCCAGGAGCAATGGCTCACTCACGCCTGTAATCCCAGCACTTTGGGATGCTGAGGCAGGAAGATCACTTGAGTTCAGGAATTTGAGACAAGTCTGGGCAACCTGGCAAAACCCTGTCTCTACTAAAAATACAGTAACTAGCTGGGCATGGTGGTGCGCACCTGTAGTCTCAGCCACTCCGGGGGCTGAGGTATGAGGATCACTTGAACCCAGGAGGTCTAGGCTGTAGTGAGGCTTGATTGTGCCACTGGGCACCAGCCTGGGTAACATAGTCACAGAGACAAAAACTGAAAAAAAAATAATCTAAGTGTGTCTCAGAAGGTTTATTTATATACTAGGATGTTGCTATTTTCAAAAGTCTTCTACGTATACAACTCTTTCACTATTATAAATAGTGTGATCTCTTCTGACTCAAGGTATAAATATAGTCACCTCTGTGTGTTTTAAAATTATTTGCTTTTCATTTATTTATTTATTTATTTTGAGAAGGAGTCTCACTCTGTCACCGGACTGGAGTGCGGTGGTACAATCTCGGCTCACTGCAACCTCCACCTCGCGGGTTCAAGCGATTCTCCTGCCTCAGCCTCCCAAGTAGCTGGAATTACAGGTGCATGCCATCACGCCCAACTAATTTTTGTATTTTTTTAGTAGAGATAGTGTTTCATCATGTTGGCCAGCATGGTCTCAATCTCTTGACCTTGTGATCCACCCGCCTTGGCCTCCCAAAGCGCTGAGATTACAGGCGTGAGCCACCGCGCCCGGCTAAAATTATTTGCTTCTTTGCTCATTTGTACTACTGTAGTATTCACATAAAATTCAGTACTTTATGGGGTCTACCACCACAAAATAGTTCTAGAACACTGGGGACTTTAGTCCAAAGATATTTGGTACTTTTTAAAGTGCCAAAGGTAGTAGAAGGTGGGGGAGGAGGAAGAGAAAGACGGGGAGGGACGGGAGGAGAAGCAGAGAGCATGAGAATCTAATCACTCTACTACTATTGTTGCCTCTTGGAGCCCTGAGTGTTTCTTTTGAAGACTGATCATATACATTCAAAGACAAGGCTTGGCTGCTGCTTCCAGGAAACACCTGCTTCTTGTGTCCTTTCTCAGGACACAGTGGTGACCCTGATTTTTGCTCCTTAGCTCATACTTCATTGCCTAGCAATTGTGCCCTAAAGCCTACCACTGTACCAACCTGACATCCTTACCCTTCCCTGGCACTGAACCTTGAGTGCTACCTTGTTCCAGGCCAACAAGCCACTTTGACTTCATATAACTGTGAGTAGTAATGTGGGTCTTGGACGATCCTCTCCCAACGACTCTGAATTCCCTTTGCAAATTGATCTGCTCCTCTACCTTGACCAGCTTTTCATATCAGAGTTCTCAATGAAAGACAGTCTTGACTTAGTCATGCAAAATTTTGTTACACTTTTTGTCCTAGACAATGAGAATCTATTCACTCTACATTCATATAAGTCAGACATTCAGGAGACTACCTAGAACAAAGAAGGTCTGTTTTGCATGATTTGTTCTCCATCCCCAGATGTAAGAGAGCTTGGTATGTGTTTTCAGTGTCTCTTTTACTTGGTACCCACATCCTCCAAGGCAGCTGGTACTATTTATGTCCATCTCATGGATGAGGAAGTTGAGATTCAGGAAGCTCAAGTGAGTTGTTCAAGGTCTCATGGTGATACCTTGTGATTCAGTGAGTCTAACATCTCAACACAGTGGCATTAGCTAAAGGGCAGAGGCTTCAGCAGTGCAGTAACTTGGAAAGCTTATTAATCACATTGACTAATACAACATGTATGCTGGTTAATACCTTTGTATTAATGAAATATTTAATGAATATGCTTGTGGATATGTTTTTATAGAAACATGGTTTTACAGTAGGAGAATATAAAAAGAGAAATGACGATTTGTTCTAGAAACATTCCATAAACAAAATCTTGTTCTTATAGTAAAACCAATGAGAAAGTGTAACAATAATGCAGTGGACTTTTCTAGAGTATTTTTTGACTCAGCCTTTGCAAACAGAAACATTTAGAGGAGAAGAAACTCAGAGACTCTCTGAATAGTGGAACACTGAGCCTATGTGACATCAACTATAGTGGATGGTTACAAGTGATCAGAGAATGCCAAAAATATAAAAGCAAACACCTCTGGAGAGTACCATTAACTGCTGGAAATAATAGTGTTCTTCATATACCCTTAACGGATGGTTTATTACTCAGCCTTTAGAACAGAATTATAGTTTTTTTTTTTTTTTTTTTTTAACCTGTGAACCAATGAAACCAAAAGCATTATATAATTGAAGAGGAATTATGCAGGCATTGCTTAAGTCACCTTCTGAGGTTGGGCAGTAGAAGGCAGGGTTTGGTCGTGACCAGATCAAATCAAGACTGCCTGCAAAGGCAGCACACCAGGTATGTGTTGGGAGGAGGGTCAGGGAAGGGTGGAGAGAGAGGCAGAAGGGTGAGAGACCTTGGGGCTGTGTCAAAGTAGGCTGTGGTCCTTTATTAGGTTCAAACTAGTCACATCGGCTATATAAAAGAGCAAGGTCTATATCCAAGAGAATCAATCAAGCTGTTCAGGAAGTCAATAAAAGCAAGGACAGAAGTCCAGCCTAGAATAGGATGGCCAGAGATATAACAAGAGACAGATGGATTTGAAGGCTGAGTGGGGAACTAATGTCACAAACTTAACGGGCACACAGTCTATTATTCTTGTCAGCTGATTGGTGATTCTCTTGGAGCTGGAAACATACTCTTAAAGGGACAAAACCAAGGGCACAGTCCAACCATGACCCAGGTTGAGTTATTTTGCTCTGTCCTTTTTATCCTCCTAAATGCCAGAGAATCTACATCAACTCTTCAAACATGAGAACTGCCAAGAAATTAAGAATAGGTTAGAAAGAGCTTGTTTAGAATGCAGAGAAATCATCAAAGAGTACAAAATATTAAACTGTCCTCAGAGGAATTCCAAATAGGCTCTAAGGCAAATGGCAAATGGTACACTACATTATGGAAGTAAACTTATTTAATTGGCAAATATTTGTTGTATGCTTAGTATGTTCCAAGCACTGTGCTTGACATTTTATACAATGCAGAGCAAAACAGACAAAATCTTTGACTAGTAGAGCTTAGATTCCAGTAGAGAAGTTCATACATTAAATGAATGATCCCATTAAATTATAATAAATGTTACGAAAGAAAGACTGGGTTATTCTGGAAGAAAAACAGGCACATAAATTAGATTGAGGTAGATCTTATAAGGGGGTGATCTAACAAATTGAGACTTGAGACCTGAGAGAGAGCGGATTAGGAGTTACCCAATTGAAGGAAGAACATTCCAGGCAGACAAAACAGATCAAGCAAAGACTCCAATAGGAATACGTTTTAGCGTATTTGAGGAACTAAAAGAAGTCGTCTTTGGTTGGAGGTCTGGAAGAATGACATGAACATGAGTTAAAGCTCTAAAGGACCTGGACCCAAATCAGATGGGGTTTGTACACCATTTTGATGGGGTTTAAAAGGTAAAATGATTTTTATTTGCATTTAAAAAGACCACTGTCTGCTGCATGGAGAAAAGCAAGTGTAGAAGCTGTGAGACCGGTTATGAGACTATTATGATGGACAAGATAATGGTGGCTTGGACAATATTGAATGAAATAGAGATGGAAAGGATTGAATTGATTTGAGATACATCTTAGAGTTGGAATTGACATGATGCATCAAGATTGTTACATTTCATGGACCAGTGGAAAAGGAAGGGCTATTAAAGGAGATTGAGAAACATTAGCCAGAGAAGTGGGAGGAAATCTACTAGAAATTGGTGTCTAACCAACAGACAACACAAGAAAAGTGTTCCAATAATCAGGGTTGATCAGAAATTTAGAAAAATGAGGTTTCAAAAAATGTATGAGATTTGTGGCCAGGCACGGTGGTTCATGCCTGGAATCCCAGCACTTTGGGAGGCTGAGATGAGCGGATCACCTGAGTTTGGGAGTTCGAGATGAGCCAGGTCAACATGGTGAAACCCTGTCTCTACTGAAAATACAAAAATTAGCCACGTATGGTGGCCCATACCTGTAATCCCAGCTACTCAGGTGGCTGAGGCACGAGAATCGCTTGAACCTAGGAGGCGGAGGTTGCAGTGAGCCAAGATAGCGCCATTGCACTCCAGCCTGGGTGCCAGAGTAAGACTCTGTCTCAAAAAAAAGTATGAGCTTTGTCAGACTAGAAGCTATTCATGACCTTAGCAAGAGCAGTTTTGTAGGGAGGTAGTGGCAGAAGATAGCATTCTAGCCTGAGTAATGAAAGAATGCATGGTAAGAGAGAAAGCGAGTATGAGAGGAGTAATCAATGCTTCTGCAGTTTAACATCGCTTTATAGATAAGCGTTCCTCATTTGATACCTAGAGAGTTAAAATGATGTGCTCCAGATCACCACATTGAGCAGAAGGGGTCAAACTAAATAGGCTTCTATCTCAGGTTCCCCTGCTCATGGAAGAGGGCTAACCTTAGATTACAACCCTGTAATGTTTTGCTGTCCCAGACAGCAGTCACTAGCTGCTTGTAGCTATTTAAATTTAAATTAATTAAAATGAAACAAAGTTTAAAAATTCAGTTGCTCAGTTATGCTAGTCATATTTCAAGTGTTCCATAGCTACACCTGGCTATTAGCTACCACATTGAACAGCACAGATGTAAGACATTTCCTTTAACACAGACAGTTGTATTTAACAGCTCCAATGGAAAGTATTATTTAAATTTAGGCACCTTGGAAAGTGCCTAAAAAAATGAGGGCATTTCTCATAAACAGACCAGGGAAATAGGCTTGGACCATGACTTTCCTGGGCAAAACAGAATATACAGACCCTCTGCTAGATTGACTATTATAAAAACTTTATTTCTGGTCTTTTTACCTCTTAGCTGAGAACACACTAGTAAGGCAAATGGTGTCTCAATACCTTCAAGCTTATAGGTAGGTGTGGTGGGTAAGATGGTCCTCAGTGATCCTCACCTTTTGGTATTTATGCCTTTTTTCTTTTTTCCTTTTTTGTTCAGACTGAGTTTTGCTCTTGTCACCCAGGCTGGAGTGTAATGGTGCTATCTCAGCTCACTGCAACCTCTGCCTCCCAGGTTCAAGCAATTCTCCTGCCTCAACCTCCCGAGTAGCTGGGATTACAGGTGTGTGCCACTACACCCAGCTAATTTTTATGTTTTTAATAGAGACGGGGTTTCATCATGTTGGCCAGGCTGGTCTCGATCTCCTGACCTCAGGTGATCTTCCCACCTCAGCCTCCCAAAGTGCTGGGATTACAGGCATGACCACCGCGCCTGGCCGCCCTTGTGTAATTTTCTCCTCTTAAGTGTGGGCTAGACCTAGTTACTCACTTCTGATAAATAGAGTATAGCAAATGTGATGGGATGTTCCTTCCTGAAGATGAAAGGCCATAGCTTTTACCCTAAACATTCTTTCTTGCTTTCATGCTCTGAGGGAAGCTGGCTGCCATGGTATATGCCCCATGGAGTGGCTCATGACAATGAACTGAGGTAGGTCTCTGGCCAACAGCTAGCAATAAACTGAGTCCTTCAGTCCAATGACTAGCAGGGAACTGAAGACTATTAACAACCCTGTGAGCAAGCTTGGTAGCAGATGCTTCCCAAGTTGAGACTTCAGATGAGACTGAAACCCTTATCAATGGTTTGACTGCAACCTCCTGAAAGACTGTGATGGTTAATCCTGTCAACTTGATTGCCTGAAGGATAAAAAGTATTGATCCTGGGTGTGTCTGTGAGGGTGTTGCCAAAAGAGATGAACATTTGAGTCAGTGGGCTGGGAAAGGCAGATCCACCCTTAATCTGGTCGGCACAATCTAATCAGTTGTCATTGAATATAAGGCAGGCAGAAAAATGTGAAAAAGAGAGACTGGCCTAGCCTCCCAGCCTACATCTTTCTCCCATGCTGGATGCTTCCTGCCCTCCAACATCAGACTCCAAGTTCTTCAGTTTTGAGAGTTGGACTGCCTCTCCTTGCTCCTCAAGCTTGAGGACAGTCTATTGTGGGATCTTGTGATCATGTAAGTTAATAATTTATATATGTATCTAGTTCTGTCCCTCTAGGGAACCCTGGCTAATACAAACATCTTAAGTCAAAATCACCCCGCCAAATGGCATCTAGATTCCTGACCCACAGAAATGAGAAATAAGAAATGTTTGCTATTTTATACTACCAAGTTTGGGGATAATTTGTTACATAGCAATAGATAATGAATACATCCGAGCTACTTTGGGCATGATTTTTCAAATTTTAAGGAGCAGGGTGTTTATGTACAAGCCTTTTTCCTCACTGTTCATCTCTCCCAAACTCAGTCTCTCTCTTCTTATGTCTTTGCCTTCTACAATTTGGGAAAACCAGAATGTAGCTTCGTGGAACCCCAGTAAGCCTTCCACTTACGTTTTCTGATTAAGAAAAAGAAATAATATAAGGCAGGCAATTTTTTTCTCCTCCTAGCCATCTGCAGTAGATGACCAATCTTTATTTTGTATTATTTATTTTATTTTATTTTATCTACTTTTTTTGAGAATCTTGCTCTGTTGCCCAGGCTGGAGTGCGGTGGCACAATCTGAGCTGACTGCAACCTCCACCTCCTAGGTTCAAGCAATTCTCCTGCGTCAGCCTCCAGAGTAACTGGGATCACAGGCACGTACCACTATGCCTGGCTAATTTTTTGTATTTTTGTAGAGACGAGGTTTTGCCATGTTGGCCAGGTTGGTCTCAAACTCATGACCTCAAGTGATCGGCCCACCTAGGCCTCCCAAAGTGCTGGGATTACAAGTATGAGCCACTGTGCCTGGCCTATTTTTCATTTTTTATTTAATTTTTATTTTAAGTTCAGGGCTCCATGTGCAGGTTTGTCATACAGGTAAATTTGTGTCATAGGAGTTCATTGTACAGATTATTTTGTCACCCTGGTATTAAGCCTAGTACCTGTTAGTTACTTTTCCTGATGCTCTCCGTCCTACCTCCACCCTCATGGAGGCCCAGTGTGTTCCCCCTCCATGTGCCCATGTGTTCTCATCACTAGCTCCTACATCTAAGTGAGAACACGAGGCATTTGGTTTGGAGGCCCAGTGTGTTCCCCCTCCATGTGCCCATGTGTTCTCATCACTAGCTCCTACATCTAAGTGAGAACACGAGGCATTTGGTTTCCTGTTCCTGTATTAGTTTGCTGATAGCAAACTACTACCTACTCTCTCTGGACTCTGTGCTACTGGAATCTCTGCTCCAAGCCCAGGTCCCTCATATGTGATTTGGAGCTAACAGTACCTCCCTTTGACTAGGGAAGAGGCTAGCTCTTAGCATAAATAAAAAAAGGCCAGAGAGTCCTGTGGAAAGGTATTTAAAATGAAAGCAACTCATTTACTTGTGTTCTTTTTACTTCCCTCTCTAACACCTATTTTGCTTTTGTTTCACTCTTCATTGCACCATGTATATTGGTGTTCATGCTCAGATAGAATTGTGAATATGGACTTTTACTCCAGGTTCCTTAGAGTTTATTAAATGAGAGTGTTAGTGAACAGTGTCACCTGTCGGAGCCTCAGAGTCTCCTCCATCACTCGTGTTAGTTCAGTAAGCCTTGATAGAGCTCTATTCTAATAACATCTCTGACAACTGTAGTATAGTGTATACATTTGCTCTATGGCCATAAGTCTGTGCTATCTTTTAAGTGCTCCTGTGCTATGTAGCAAAAGCCCCAAATATCTTGATGAAATCCATTATAATAGAGGTTGTATCATTTCATTAATTCATGGAGAGGTTCTAGCAAAATTATTCCACAGAACCAATTTTTAAAGGTAGAAAGCTATAAATAGTGTGAAAATGAATTCAGAAGCTAAAGATTGAAACACTGAAAGATTTAGAATTAATACTCAGACATCCCAAGCCCATTCAATATAAAAAAATAACCAGGACATAGGATAAAGATACACTTTAAGTACCATGAGACCGAAGATAAGTAGACATTCCGAATGTAGAAAATAAAATCCAGCAAGAGAAGAAAAATACATTTATAATTCCACTGAGAAAAATAATCAACAGTCATCTAATGAGACCAGGACAGTAAACACCTAGTCTAACAATGATGGCCTGAATCACTGTGAAAATTAGCCACCTACCTCTAATACTTCAGGGACAGCACAATTACCATAGTTGGCATCATAAAAATAACATTTCAAACAGAGGCTCACACAATGTTTTTTTGTTAAGAACTTTGAAGTCCCTTAGCAACCTTCCATATTGTAAATTTAGGTTTCCCTTTGGAATACCTCTTTTCTCTTCTGTATGGATGAGGAGGCTCAGAAGTTTAGCAAAGCTCTGGGGAAACTCTGCAGGGACAGCCTCCAAGGATGCTAGAGCCTTAAAATTACTTTCAGGGAAACAATTTTTTTAAACTGAACAATTTAAGACACATCTTCATGAAACTAGAGAAGAGAATTTATATAAAGTATAGTAATATAATGTTAAGATAGTTTGATGGTTATCATCAGTATGTAAATTTGAGATGAGAAAAGATTACCAGGAATTTTGTGGTACCATGTGACACATCAATACTAATTATCATGTGTCTAGTGAAGAAGACAGGAAATTTACTACAGAGGTGGGATACGGAGAAATCCATGGATTTCTCTGGTTCAACGAAAGCTCCAGATAATGAAAACTTTTTTTTTTTTCCTAGCACATACGAAAACATTCCTATTCCATCCTGTTTTGTCTTATTTTAGGTTACTTGGCTAGACTTCTTTTTCTTTTCTTTATTTTATTTTATTTATTTTTTGAGATGGAGTCTCGCTCTGTCGCCCAGGCTGGAATGCAGTGGCGCTATCTCGACTCACTGCAAGCTCCACCTCCCGGGTTCACACCATTCTCCTGCCTCAGCCTCCAGAGTAGCTGAGACTACAGGCGCCCGCCACTACGCCCAGCTAACTTTTTTTTTTTTTTTTTTTTTTTGTATTTTTAGTAGAGACGGGGTTTCGCCGTGTTAGCCAGGATGGTCTCCATCTCCCGACCTTGCGATCTGCCCACCTCAGCCTCCCAAAGTGCTGGGATTACAGGCGTGAGCCACCACGCCCGGCCTTTCTCTTTTCTATTTAAGTTATAGTCTTCATTTAATCCCATCTCAAGAGCAAACATTTTCCATTAATTCTCACCCATCTCCATCCTGCTTAGGCTATACCACACTGATCACTATCCTTGGGCTCAAACAACCCTTGTTAGTTAGTATACTGAAATGCAGGACTAACTTCTTGTTGGTATAGGTTGTATACATGTCTGCCTTTGTATCTTTCTCCTTAACTACACTGCAAGCTCCCAAGAGGGCAGAAGTGCACTTTATGGTTTCCTGTGCCCACCTTCCACATCAGCCTATTCAAATGCTTCCAACATAGCAGACACCCTGACCATGATGGCTCATCAGCTGGTGAAGTTCCCAGGCAAAATGAGTTTGTTCAGAGAGCATCTCAATCATATACAGGTTGGAGAAGAATGAGTTTCAGATGAATGTGATTTATAGTTGTGGTTTAAGTTTTAGAACCCAATAAACCAACCCTGTCTAAAACTGCCAGTTTAAAAGTACTTAGGATATGGAATTGCCCTTATGAGCACAAAGTAGTAATGGGAGAAAATTGTGCTGATTAATAGTTTATAACCACTGGCTTCAATCCTGTAAAGAGATAAACATTTAGATTTAATAATTACTGAGTGTTTACTGTGTGCCAGAAACTACTACATTTCACCCTCAGTAATATCCTGCCGAGGTACTGTTAGCTCCAAATCACATATGAGGGACCTGGGCTTGGAGCAGAGATTCCAGTAGCACAGAGTCCAGAGACAGTAGGTGGTAGAACAATGATTGGATAGCAGGATTCTTGACTTCGTCTCCACCAGGTCACAGTTCCCAGGGCACTAATTTTTCTAAGAGTAATATTTTCCCATGTTTTTAAGTTTCAATAATGAAAAGAGGTATACACTGAATTCTGAGATTCTTTGCTATATCACACTGGTTCTGAATTGTAACACCGATTAATAAACAATATCTGAAAATAAATATTGATATATTTAAAACAAAAACAAACTTAGAGACTTAGGAATTAAATAAAGCATTCTTCATCTCACTATGTTCTCATTCAATAAAATAAATATCTATGAATCTTTTTTTATTATTATTATTATTTTTGAGATGGAGTCTCCCTCTGTCACCAGGCTGGAGTGCAGTGGCGCGATCTCAGTTCACTGCAACCTCCACCTCCCAGGTTCAAGCGATTCTCCTGCCTCAGCTTCTTGAGTAGCTGGGATTACAGGCACACACCATCACGGCTGGCTAATTTTTGTATTTTTAGTAGAGACGGGGTTTCACCATGTTGGCCAGGATGGTCTCAATCTCTTGACCTCGTGGTCCGCCCACCTTGGCCTCCCAAAGTGCTGGGATTACAAGCATGAGCCACCGTGCCTGGCCTCTATGAATCTTATTTATGCTAAATAGAAACATTTGGAAGAGTCTTTCAAAGCTGCTTGTCGTGGGCATTTTCCTTTTTTCTTTTATGATGAATTACAACAACAACAACAAAACTTTCCTGCTTTGGTGACACTTTACTGAGTCTTGATTGGGAGGAAAGGTCACCACTTTACTACAGAATGTATTCAACTTCTCCCTGTCCCCCAGAGACCAGCTGGGAGGAAAGATGATTGACCTAGGCTCCATCAGTCTGACACCCTCACCCAGGACTCTGAATGTCGAGTGCATGATTTGCACTGAGCTGGTGCAACTCAGCAGAAGTGGTGACACTGTGGGGTTTGCATTCAGTGGTGTCACAGCTGTGCAGTGGCAGTGGTGATGATGTTCTTTCCAGATTCTCATCCCTAGCCTTCCTTGCCTGCTTTCTGTTTTTCAATCCTGATTTTTTACCCTCCCCATTCTTGTTTAGCAGTTAGTCATCTGAATCACCGAAGCTTAAATTAACTCAAGTGGGTGGTTGTGCTTGCAACCAAAAACATACTTACGTGATAGCACAATGAGAAAAGTATACCAGGCAAGCCATACTACTAATGGGAATGACTAAGTTAATCCTTATATCTCTAATTTTTACCAGGGACATGTGGATGTTTTTCAAAACACAGCAGTTCACAACACAAACAGATACCTTTAGGTTCTCAGAGTTAATGACCGGTGTCAAAATGGATGAGATACTTGATGTCTAGGCTAATGTTTAGCCTAGAGATGTAGGGTGTTTCCCAGGATGGGGCATGTCAACACAAGATGCACAAAATTCAGAAGCAGAGAGGTGCTGTACAAAGAGTACAAGCTTTGAAGTCACCTTTTTTTTTGTGCTGATGACTGTTCAATCCTTACAATTGCCCTGCTTCTCTAACTTTTAATATCCTCATGTGCACAAGTTCCTTTATTCTTCTATTTATAAGCAAGACTTCATGACTCTAAAGTACATGGTAGATATTGAATGAATGTTAGTGCCCAAGACTTTCTTTCTTTCTTTCTTTTCTCTTTCTTTCTTTCTTTCCTCTTTCTTTCTTTCTTTCTTTTTTTTTCTGAGATGGAATCTCATTCTCTCTCACCCAGGCTGGAGTGCAGCAGCATGGTCTCGGCTCACTGCAACCTCTGTCTCCCAGGTTCAAGCAATTCTCCTGCCTCAGCCTCCCGAGTAGCTGAGACTACAGGTGTGTGCCACTACACCTGGCTAATTTTTGTATTTGTAGTAGACATGGGGTTTCACCACGTTGGCCAGGCTGGTTTCAAACTCCTGACCTCCACTGATCCTCCTACTTCGGCCTCTCAAAGTGCTGGGATGACAGGCATGAGCCACCACACCTGGACAAAGCTTTTCTTTTCCTGTTACAACTTCTACTAATTACCATATTCAGCGGGAATCATTGTCCACAGAGGGGTATAATAAAGAAATAGATGACTGAAGGAGCTGTCTGTGAAAAGGCCAGGGGAAAGTTATATATATGTATGTGTGTCTCTGTGTGGCTACTGGGATTCACAGAAACTCTATTTACAAATTGATTGTTTAGGAGTAGTCCTAGAGATCCATGAAACAAAATAGTTTATAGTTTTGATGAAGTGCATGAATGTTGAAACCATTTTCTTCAAGGGTGGCACAAAAGAGCAAACCCAGCACCCGTATCAGTATCAATCTTTTGGCTCATCTTTGTTATTTTCTACTAACTCCTCCTATTTATTATAACTATCAGGAGGTGACCAAATTATGGTTTTTTTGTTTTGTTTTGCTTTTTATGGGAAAGGACTTCCAAAAGAGAAGGATGGGTAATGCAAGGCAAGAGAGAGTTGAAGAAGTGCAAGAAAAACAGGTTATCTGTTCTTTTAGAAAAGGACAGATAATTGAAAGAGTTGAATTTGAACTCTGCGATGGCTTGAATTTCTCATGGGTAAAGTTCCACATGTATTCCCTGTAGGAGTAAGACGTAGCATTACATGAAAACACTTTTGCACTTGCTTCAGCCAATTCAAAGCTGTTTCGCAAGTGACAGAAAATTAAGAGGCTGAGGGGTCATTTAAAATTGTTATTCACATTTTACTGCAGTTTATGTTGAGAATAATTTGCTGTAGCAGTATCTGGGAATTTGTTCGTTGGCAAAAGTTTATGAACAGCAGATTTTTTTCTTTTTCTCCTCATGGGTGGATTTTAATAACATGCTAAGGGGTCTGGATTTTAAAAGGAGAAAGAAAGGCTAACTCTAAGATGTAACTTTACAATATAATCATTTCCCAAATAATTTCAAGAACTGTCCTTTAGATATGAAAAGCATCAAATTGTGGAACCACAGAACATCTCAAATAGTCCCTCTAGTTATATTAGATGATTATTTTAAAATAACGTTTTGAATTGTGCTTATAACACCATGGACTTTTATACGCATGACTTTTAGAAAGTTGGCAATTATCAGGTTAGCAAATCTTGATACAAACCAAGCATTGCAGGAAGGCAAGAGAAGCATACATCTTATCACCACATGAAGAAATGCTTTGATTTGGAGTATATGGCTTATTGGCATAGAGAGAGGCAAGAAACTGTATCTCCTAACTGTGGTTTGCTACCGTGGAAAGCTCAGGTCTATGAAGCAATGTTTGACACAAAAATAATGCAAGAAGAATTATGAAGTCTAATTAGAAAATATCTGCAACTCTTTCCTTAATGAATTTCAATTTGAACCAATAAGACCTGCTTGAAATTATGACTTCAGTCCTTTATATAGGATGTTATGTGATATTGTGTTTTACGGAATGTGCAACCCTTATACTGTCATTCTTGATGGATGAAAAATGTTTCCACCATAGTCTCCACAATTAACATTATAGTGCTTGGTTTCCTCTCTCTGAAGGACACATTATTTTTTAAAGGTTATTTATTGTTCAGTCAGGTCCTCTCTGTGACTCCTTCCTCTGATGAGGTTACTGTGAATATTATCCCGCAGACATGCAGGAAAACTCAGTAGCAGAGAAAATAACAGTGTCGTTAACCTCCTTAACACTGCAGATAAATTAACACTAATAAGAGAGGTACCGGGGTAGCAATTGACTTGACAGAATGAAATTCACCAGCGTAAGGAGACGGTAGCCAGTGTCACTCAGTTGTGCTCCACAGTCTTGTGTGGACGTGATGGCTGAGAAGCCTCTTATCCCTCCCTTCTTGAAGTTCAAGACTCACTGCATTGAATTAAAGTCCAGCTGCGTCAGTGTTCCTCTCACCCATTGCTGCTGACCCCGCTGATGGAAACCAGTGCCACCGTTATTAATTTAAGTCTCCACGGATCAAATAACTCTTCTCATCTCATTTCATGACAGGACATCATGACAGTTTCATGGTAGATATGCATGCCAGGGCAAAAGTGAGCTCTGCCTCGCTGGAAAACATTTTGTCAAGATATTTAAATGATATACTGAGAGGGGAAATGGGCCAGAGTGCCTGTCTAAGAGTAGCAAGATGGGGTAAAAAAAGAAAGCAACGATCTAAAAGATAGAAAGAAAAGGATGCTGGTTACTTAGGGGTCCTCTAGGTCATTTTTGACCAGCCGTGGAAATGCATTTTATGTTTTCATTTGTTAATTGAACACTAAATGAAAATGGTAATAATTAATATTTTTACTGCCCATTAATTAGGAAATTGTATCATGGAAGATGATATATGAGGCATGACTAAGTTGGAGTGCCACTGTGAATTGCTTGTGGCCTCACACATGGAAATATAAATGTGTTAATCATTTTGCCTCATCATTAGAGGGGTTCTTAATCAATTTCCAGTTCTTCCAATTGTTTCTTTGTGTGCCCGGATGGACTGCAGTTTCCCAGAAGGAGAGATGTGTTTTGGCTGTTATTTAACATTGCAGCAGGCTGAGACGTCGTGCAGTCTGTGGCTCACAGAAGGCTCGCTTCTGAGGAGCCTTGCCCGTGGCATGCGGAGCTTTTCAGGTTTGTGCCTTCATTCAGTTGCCAAAACATCTGGTTCAATTTTGAGGAAATATTTGTAGTTATTTTTCCATCCGGATTTAATTACTGCCACTGAAACATTAATGGGTGCCCTGCTGGCCTAATAGATTTTATCTGTGTACCCTTATATCTATGGAGTGTAACTGACAAATCGGAGCCCTGTTTTGCTGTGACTTGCATAAAACAGCCATAGCCTGAAGAACTGAGGATTGATGGAATTCAGAATATGAACAGATATCAGATTTATGGGACTGGGATTCTAATTTGCAAAGAAGATTACTTTTTTATTTAAGTAACTTCTCATCAATTGAGAAAATAAGCTACTATATTCTAAAATTAATACTCTAAATAAGATAGTTATGTTCATGTCAACCTTACAACTGTATGTTTCAGTATTAAAATTATTGTAATCTCTTGTCTGTTAGTGAGAAAGTACAACAGATTATGTGGAAAAGAAAACAAAGGAGCAGAGGTTACTATTTACTACATTCTGTATGGCAGGCACTGTATTGAATGCTTTGAATATCTAATTTCACTGGAATCATTTCAACAGTATGAGTTAGGTATTATGAAGGTCCGTGTTATTGACGAGGACACTGAGGCTCAGTGAGATTCTGTACCTTTACTAAGATCATGCACTGAATAAGTGAAACTAGGAATTGGACACAAATATGTTTGATTTTGAGCCCCTTCTTGTAACTATAATGCCAATAATATACCTTAAAAAAAAAATCAAGCATCTGTTAAGCACTAACTGAATTCCAGGCAAGGAACATGCTGCTAACGGCACAAAAGGGAACTAGATGAGGTTCCTGATGCTGTTGCAGTAGATGGCAAGGCTGGCAGCATCATGGAGAGGCTTGAGCAGCCTGGTGCAACTCTGCCATGTTTTCCACCAGCTGAAAGCTTTATCCCCCAAAAAGGGCCATCCATTTTAATTGTGACTATTAATATTGTCACAATGAATGAAGCAGATCCATAAAAAATGCAAGAGAGTAGTAGTGTATCACCACCCAACATTTGGTAGCAAGGCAACATGTTATAGCGGCTTATATCACCTATTTTGGAATCAACAAAATTTGCATCTAAACCACCTTCCTTTTGTTTTTTGTTTTTTTGTTTTTTTGAGGCAGGCTCTCACTCTGTTGCCCTGACTGGAGTGCCGTGGCATGATCTTGGCTCATCTCACTGCAACCTCTGCCTCCTGGGCTCAAGTGATCCTCTGGTCATAGCCTTCAAAGTAGCTGGGACCAGAGGCATGCACCACCATGCCTCGCTAATTTTTTGTATTTTTGGTAGAGATGGGGTTTCACCATGTTGCCCAGGCTGGTCTTGAACTTCTGAGCTCAAGCAATCTGCCCACGTCAGCCTCCCAAAGTGCTGGGATTATGGGCAGGAACCACTGTGCCCAGCCTGAATCTTGATTCAAACTTAGTATCAGAAAGTTGTTTAAGCTTTTGGAGCCACATTTTTTCTTCTGTAAAATGAGGATAATGCTATCTTTTTCACTGGGTTTCTTTGGTCATTATTTGAGATAATATAGGGTAGACACAGTGCTTGGCACATCGTTAAATCTTTAAAATATTATTACTCTTATTTTCAGAAAAATAAAAGAATATTGTAGGAACTACCTTCCTCTCCACATGCTCACTCCAGCCTGGTGAGATTCATATATTTCAACCTGTAAATCTGCTATTCTCAGGAAACATAAGAAAGTGCCAGGGATGAGGCAGAGTAGCTCAGTTGCACAGAGTTCATCTCATGTTGTGGGTGGATCTCTTGATTTCTGATTATTTGCTTATTTTCTGGATCCTATTGCTTCATTCCTTTACACCCACCTATTTCCTTGAAAGTATGCTACCATTTTGGATCCCCGACAGAGAATGCTGGATTGTTTTAACCCTGACTGATGGTATCTTGCTCCCATGATAGCTGTGGCCCACTGCTGTTTGTGACCTAAAACACAACGTGCAGGTGGCTTTTGGTTGGAGCAGGGGCATATTTCAAAGTTGACATATTGGCATTCAAAGGTATTACCACCAACAAACAAGCCCATCATGATGAGAATGTTAATCTTTGGAGAAGACATCTTAATATATTGCTGGAAAAAATGTCTGAAATGCATTGCGTCAATCTAAAATATTACACACACAAAACCCAGGGGCTGCAACTCAAGGGAATTCCCACAGAATTGAGAAAAAATTGTGCCTAATGGAAAGAGTACAAATATTAGTATGTAATAGATCAGAGTTTGCAACTTGGCTCTCATAATAATTAGGTATGTTACTGATACGATTTGGCTGTGTCCCCACACAAATCTTGAATTGTAGCTCCCATAATGCCCATGTGTTGTGGGAGGGACTTGGTGGGAGATAACTGAATCGTGGGGTGGTTTCCCCATACTGTTCACATGGTAGTGAATAAGTCCCATGAGACCTGATGGTTTTATAAGGGGAAACCCCTTTTGCTTGGTTCTCATTTTTTCTCTTGCCTGCTGCCATGTAAGATGTGCCTTTCACCTTCCGCCATGATTGTGAGTCCTCCCTAGCCCATGTGGAACTGTGAGTCCATTAAATCTCTTTTTCTGTATAAATTACCCAGTCTCAGATATGTCTTTATCAGCAACATGAAAACGAACTAAAACAGTTATGTTGAGGAAATCACATTGTCTCTCTTTTTATTTTTTTCCTATAAGGCAATTCTATTACAACCCATGTCACATGTTATTATAAAGATTAAATAAAAGAATGCAAAAAGACTGGCACATTTCCTAGTATGTAGTAGCAATGACTATTCTTGCTGCTTTCATTAGGGTTTTCTTACAAAATAGTTGTGTACATGGTCCAGGTTCAGAGATTGTCAAGAATGAAGTCTGAGACTCAGTTGAGGCTACAAAATGCCAGCCATTTTGCATTCTTTTATTTAATCTTTATAACAACATGTGACATGGGTTGTAATAGAATTGCCTATAGGAAAAAAATAAAAAGAGAGACAATGTGATTTCCTCAACGTAACCGTATTAGTCCATTTTCATGTTGCTGATAAAGACATATCTGAGACTGTGTAATTTATATACTTGTTTTATGATAGTAAGTTTGATGAGTTCAGCAGCCTGCATGGGGTGATAGCTTCTGGGAGGAATTAGTGGGAAAGATTCTGAGCCATCCACTTCTCCATCATGCTGGGAAGCGTTATCTTTTTAAATTAATGTACTTTATCTTTTAGAGCTATTTTAGATTTATGGAAAATTGAGCAGAAAGGACAGCAAGTGCCTGCATACCCTTTCTCCCTCTGCACAGTTTCCTCTACTTTTAACATCTTGCATTGGCGTAGTACTTTGTTCCCATTGATGAACCAACATTGATACATTATTCATAAATCCATAGTTTATATTAGGGTTTACACTTTATGTTGCGTAGTTCTATGGCTTTTGACAAATGTGTAATGCCATTTGTTATGATGGATGATGCATCCACCATTACAGTATTACATAGAATCATTTCACTGCCCTAAAAATTCCCTAAAAATTGAGGAAAACACCTTTTTATCTTTCCTTTTTTCCCTCAATTCCCCAGCAACCATTGATCTTTTTACTGTCTTCATGGGTTTATTTATTTATTTATTTTTAATTAATTAACTTTTTAACTGTTAGGTTTAGAGGGACATGGCAGATTTGTTATGTAGGTAAATTGCCTATCATGGGGGTCTGGTGTACAGATTGTTTTGCCACCCAGGTAATCAGCCTAGTACCCAATAGGTAGTTTTTTGATCCTTACCTTCCTCCAACCCTCCACTCTCAAGTAGGCCCCAGTGTCTGTTGTTCCCGTCTTTGTGTCCACATGTACTCGATGTTTTCCCTTTTCCAGAATGTCATTCAGTTAGAATCAGTAGCCCTTTCAGATTGACTTGTTTCCTTTAGCAATATGCATTTAAGTTTCCTCCATATCTTTACATGGCTTGATGGCTCATTTCTCTTTAATCAATAAATAATCATCCATTGCATAAATCTACCACTGTTTTATCCATTTGCCTATTGAAGAACATCTTGGTTGTTTCCGAGTTTCGGCGATTATGAATAACACAGCTATGAACACTTTCATGCAAGTTTTTGTGGGGACATACGTTTTTAACTCATTTGAATAAATATCTAAGAGTGCTATTGCTGGATTGTTCTGGTAAGGCTATACTTAGCTTTTTAAGGAACTGACGATTATCTACTAAGATGGCTGTAACATTTTGCATTTTCACCAGCAACGATGAGATTTCATGTTGCCTCATATTCTAGTCAGCATTTGTTGTCAGTGTTATGGAATTTAGTTACTCTAATAGGTATACGGTGGTATCTCACTGTTCTGTTGTGCAATTTCTTAATAACATATGATGAGGAGAATCTTTTTATATGCTTCTTTGTCACCAGTATATCTTCATTAGCGAGGTGTCTATTTAGTTAGGTTGACCATTTTTAAATTGGATTGTTTGGTGT
The DNA here is from genome assembly GCF_008728515.1 of Papio anubis. Taxonomy (NCBI): domain Eukaryota; kingdom Metazoa; phylum Chordata; class Mammalia; order Primates; family Cercopithecidae; genus Papio; species Papio anubis. The sequence continues at coordinate 105,141,387 of NC_044985.1, read as the reverse complement.
TTTATTGTTGAGCTTTGAGAGTTCTTGTATAGTTCTGATACCAGTTCTTTATCAGATACACGCTTTTCAAACATTTTATTCCAATCTGTGACTTGTCTTTTCACTCCCTTAACAGCACCTTTCTCAGAACAGAAGATTTAAATTTCAATGAAGTCCAACTTATCATTTTTTTCTTTCCTGACACATGCTTTTGATGTTGTATATAAAAAGTCATCATGAAATCAAGGGTCACCTAGGTGTTCTCTTATGTTATTTTCTAGAAGTTTTATAGTTTTGTGTTTTACTTTTGGGTCTATGATCCATTTTGAGATAATTTTTGTTTTTTTATTTGTTAATATTTAGAATTTTGAAGTAAATTGAGTTAACTTTTGTTTTTTTATTTGTTAATATTTAGAATTTTAAAGTAATTTCATTTAACAGTTTAAGAATCATAGAGAGAGAAGCTTTAGAATAGCTGCCCCAAAGACTGGTGATAAATTTCGTACTATTGAGTTGCTATTTTTTTCTCATAGATGTGAAGCTATATTTGAACATTAAGTGTACTCTACAGTTTTTTCATTGTGTTCATTCATGTTATTGGAAAAATAGAGTAAAAATGCTTAGATCCATTATATAAATCTAGTCTAATCTAGAGTCAGGGAATAATGCATACCTTAAGTCTTTTATAATTTCCAATACTATCATGCAATAATGTCCATCATCACCAGTATTATCAGAAAATAACATCAGGATTCCACTTGTTTCTGTGATCTATTCTAAACAGTCAAACATATTGAGTGACTGCTAGAATCTAGTACCTCTATGGCTGCTCAGTGATTTTAAAGGATAAGAACCTTGTTATAATTCCCCTCATATCCTCTGTGTCTACCCTGCTATAGAGCTCTGTAATTTTAGTGCAGCCCCAAGGCCGATGGGGATTCTGGAGGTAGACAGTTGATTTTGCAGCACAGAGCATGGTAGCATATATTCAGGGTTCAGAAAGTATGGAAAAGTGAGAATTACTCTTCTGTTTGTGAAGCTAAAGTGAACCCACAGTGCTTCTCAAACTTGAATGTGTATTTGAGTCCACTGGGGATTTTGTTAAAATGTAGATTCTGATTCGGTAACTTTGAGGAGGAACCTAAGATTCTGTATTTCTGCATTTCTAACCAGGGCTGACTTGTCCATTAGACGCAGGAGACGGCATGCATAATGCCTAGAGTCCTTGGTTCTTTTGGCAGCCCAAGGCAACGTTTTAACATCTTTTAGCCTGTAATCCCAGTACTTTGGGAGGCCTAGACGGGCGGATCACGAGGTCAGGAGATCGAGACCATCCTGCCTAACACGGTGAAACCCCGTCTCTACTAAAAAATACAAAAAACTAGCCGGGCGCAGTGGCGGGCGCCTGTAGTCCCAGCTACTTTCGGGAGGCTGAGGCAGGAGAATGGCGTAAACCCAGGAGGCGGAGCTTGCAGTGAGCTGAGATCCGGCCACTGCACTGCAGCCTGGGCAAAAGAGCGAGACTCCGTAAAAAAAAAAAAAAAAAGAAAAAAAAAATCTTTTAAAATGAAAAGAAAAAAACCTAAACTTTTAGGCTGAAGAAAAATTTATAATATATAATATTAATGTATATTTTTATATTAGCCTAATTATAAGATATAATTCTTAGTTTTCTTTCTGAAAGAAGGGATCCATGAAGACAAAAGTGTTTGTGGCTCACGAAAACCCTAACAAAGCTCTGTTTCTAATCAGCTCTCAGGTGATAGCAATGCTACTAGTCCAGGGGCCACACTTTGAGCAGCAAGGATATTGGGTTCTCTCTTACAGTGGTTGAAGAGTGTGGTATCTGAAACCACGTAGAATATCTGGGATTCTGTATTTATTCAATAAAGTCTCATGCATAAACCTTTGAATAGAGAATGTAGTGTTGCCAGTTTTCATGGCACTGACTTCTTGAAGATTGATGTATTTTTAACTCTTTTGGATGAGCTCCCTAAAATATTTGGCCCAGAGTATTTTATCAGCTAACTCTTTTGACTGTTATTGTTGGCTTTGGTAGGTGTATTAGTCCATTTTCAAACTGCTATAAAGAATACCTGAGACTGAGTAATTTATAAAGAAAAGAGGTTTAATTGATGTACATTTCTGAATGGCTAGGGAGGCCTCAGGAAACTTACAACCTGAGGCAGAAGGCAAAGGGGAAAGCAAGACACATCTTACATGGCAGCAGGAGAGAGAGAGAGTGAAGGAGGAAGTGCCACTTTTAAACCATCAGCTCTCATGAGAATTCACTCACTATAACAAGAACAGGATGGGGGAAACTGCCCCCATGATCCAATCACCTCCCACCGGGTCCCTCCCTTAATACATGGGATTACAATTCGAGATGAGATTTGGGCGTGGCACAGAGCAAAATCATATGAGTAGATTTTCCTCAACACAGGCATTCTCTGTATTATTGGAATATGTATTTAAAGCAGTCTTTGAAATGCCCTGCTATTTATTCAGGATTTCTTCTTTCTCCACTAAGAGAGCAAAATCATTTTTCTCCCCTGTTCCTAGTAGATATTGCCATGCTCTAAATTTAAAAAATGATTGTTAAGAATACACTCGATGCCTTCACATGGTCTCTGCCTTCAAGTTACTTTCTTTCTTTTGCTATAACACTAAAGACTTCAAAATTAAGGGGTGGGGGAGAAGCAACTAAACAAAAATACCAACTAACAGACCAACCAACCAAACCAATCAAAAAACCCCAACGAGAGGAAAGCTCTCACCTGGATCAACTTTCCACTCCTATGACAATGATTTTCAGAGTGCAGCCTGCAGAAAAACAGCGTAAGCATCACCTGGGAAATTGTTAGAAAAACTCTAGGCTTTCCATCCCAGAGCCACTAAGTCAGAAAATCTGGGGTGCAAGCCACCAATTCGGGTTTTTATTTATTTATTTGTTTATTATACTTTAAGTTCTGGATATATGTGCAGAGCAGAACGTGCAGGTTTGTTACATAGGCATACCTGTGCCATGGTGGTTTGCTGCACCCATCAACCCACTATCTAGGTTTTAAGCCCTGCATGCATTAGTTATTCGTCCTAATGCTCTGCCTTCCCTAGCCCCCCACCCCACGACAGGCCCTGGTGTGTGATGTTCCCCTCCGTGTGTCCATGTGTTCTCATTGTTCAACTCCCACTTATGAGTGAGAACATGTGGTGTTTGGTTTTCTGTTCCTGTGTTAGTTTGCTGAGAATGATGGCTTCCAGCTTCATCCATGTCGCTGCAAAGGACATGAACTCATTCTTTTTTATGGCTGCATGGTATTCCATAGTGTATATGTGCCACATTTTCTTTATCCAGCTTATCAATGATGGGCATTTGGGTAGGTTCCAACTCTTTGCTATTAAAACATTGGTGCTTAACTAAGCTGCACAATAGAATCACCTGGAAGGCTTTAAAAAATACTTTAAAATATCTGGGCTCCCATCCAGATATTCTGATTCAATTAGTCTGTAGTGAGGCCTGAGCATGGGTATTTTTATTTTTTATTTTTTTTTTCAGACAGGATCTTGCTCTGTTTCCCAGGCTGGAATATAGTAGCACCATTACAGCTCATTGCAACCTCAACCTCCTGGGCTCAGGTGATCCTTCCACCTCAGCCTCCTGAGACGGGGTCTCATTATGTTGCTCAAGCTGATCTCGAACTTCTGGGCTCAAGTGATCCTCCTGCCTCTGCCTCCCAAAGTGTTGGGACAACAGGCATGAGCCACTGTGCCCAAATGATCCATAGCTGAGTAACACGGTGCCATCTGTTTCGTAAGATTAATCCTCTCTGGCAGGTGTGTGAGTGTGGTGTGTAAATATGTATATGTGTGTATGGCAGTGACTTTGAGTGTGTGATTCCTGAATCTTTGCCTAAGTAAGCCTCAATTCTTAGAAAACTGACATGGAGATTACTCTAGAAAATGTACTCGCTCTCAATAAACACATACATGTTACACATTTACTACATGATTTGTGCTCTAAACAGTGGTTAGCAAACTATGGCCCACAGGCTAAGCCCTGTCCATAGACTGTTTTTGTGTGGCCTGGAAATGAAGAATAATTTTTACATCTTTAAAGCATTTAAATAAAAAACAAAGAAGAATAATAGCAAAAACCATATGTAGCCCACAAAACCTAAATATTTACAATTTGATCCTTTATGGAAAATGTTGCTGATTCTGCTAGGAGATATAGCAGGGACATCTGTAGGAGGGCTTATAAACTAGTTATAAAAGCAGGGGTAACACACAGAATAGATACAATGCAAGACTATCTGAGCCTTAAATGATGCAACATAGACCAAAAGTGCTATGGAAAATTTAAAAATCATGAGGGAGGTTGGGTGCGGTGGCTCACGCCTGTAATCCCAGCACTTTGGGAGGCCGAGACGGGTGGATCACGAGGTCAGGAGATCGAGACCATCCTGGCTAACACGGTGAAACCCTGTCTCTACTAAAAAATACAAAAAAACTAGCCGGGCGAGGTGGCGGGCGCCTGTAGTCCCAGCTACTTGGGAGGCTGAGGCAGGAGAATCGCTTGAACCTGGGAGGTGGAGGCTGCAGTGAGCCAAGATCGTGTCATTGCACTCCAGCCTGGGTGACAGAGCGAGACTCCGTCTCAAAAACAAAACAAAACAAAATCATGAGGGAATTAGAATTCCTCCAAACTTGAAATCATTTGGGTAGATGTAAGAAGAAAGGCCACTTCACATAAAGCCTTCAGGTAACAGGACATTCAGATTTCAGGAAACTCAACTTTGAATACTTTTTACAAACTTAGAACACAGGTTTCCTTACATTATTGGGCTGCCGGCATGTCTTGAGTTCTGCCAACTGCATTTCCTTCATATGGAACAATTCTCTACCTTTTATGGAATCACGGGGCTTTGCAGCCAGAATTCTACTTTGTTTTTGAAAATGTGTCTGGAAGATTTTTGTTGGTCTGTTTTAGGCAGGTGACATAAGGTAGCCCATCCCGAAGTCTGTTTGATGGCAGGTGACTTCCTCAGAAAGGTCTTTCCTAAGATTCACATTTGTCCCCACTGCTCTACTCTGGCTTCACTCCTTCTCATTTTACTCTGTGGGTAGTCACAGCACTTAGTGCCACCAAAAATGACTTGCTTGTAGTTTTATTGCCTGTCTCTTCCTGCTGGAATGTGTAACCCATGAGTGTAGAAGCCTTGTCCATTTCGTGCAATCTCACAGGCCAGCACAGAGCTCAGTGCTTGGTATAGAGTAGGTATTAGATAACATGTTTCAAGAATAGTGCCTCATAACTGCTATTTTTTTTAAAGCACAACTAAAAAAAACACGCAAAGGGTTTCTAAGTTGAATACATTTAGAGATTGAGTGATATCGAGGAAAACAAACAGTTTCTTTAACTGCAGGAATTATCAGAACTCCTAATACACTAGGGTTCTAACTTGATAGGCAAGCATATTAATTATGCATGCAAGATCCCCAAACGTTTATAACTGCTTGTATTAAGGCAGATACCACAGGGCAGAACTGTAAATGAAAGTTTGTGAGAAAATGGAACTGGTGAATTTCTCATCAACACAGATAGCTGTATGTTTATGGGGCTTTACTTGATATTATTTTCCTTGATATCTTTGTAGTTTATAGAATTGATTGGGTATAATATGATCATGGAGATTTGTTACCACTATAGTTACCTGAATATTTTTACATTGCTTAAAATGACACAGTCAGTCTTCTAAGAATAATTCTTATCCCTGATTAAAAAGGCCTCCCAAAGTACAGCCTAGTTCATAGAGCCAATCACTGCTCTCTCAGGAGGGGTGCCTGAGTGATCTTCATCTATATGCATATGCTAAACTATGGTGGTTTGGAACGCCTTGATATCTTGCTCTCTATTCCAATTGGATAGGGAAAGTTTCTGGTGTCATTTCGTTTGGGAAAGTTATTCACTGAAATTAGTTAAATACTCTGGTGAATATCAGTCCAGACTGAAAATCTATCCAATCATCCAATAAAAATGAGACTGCCCTCCAGGTTCCAGCTGTCAGGGTCTCTGTGCAACAAGAGACAAGGAGAAATGATTCTGCTTCCCCTGACACCTGTAATCTAGCAGAAGAGCTGGCCAAACCCCAAGTTTACAAAGGGACCTTGAAGCAAGAGACTCAAAACATAAAAATGAGAAAAATAACACAGATGCTTATTACTCAGACATAAAGAAAAGCAGAAAAGACTTAATCATTTTTGTCCTACTGAAATAAATGTTTCTACATAATAAAGGGGAGACTAGACAAAGCCCTGGCAAACCCTGAAAAGTTTTGTTAGGATGTGTAATGAAAAGGAACTCTCACTATACTCCCAGAAAGGGGAAATGATGGATGCCTTATGCTTTACAGAAGCAGGGACGGGAAAATTGAACTTTCCCTGCATGACAGTTTGGAAGCAACAGTTCTGTGGGGATTTTGGTCTTCTTTCAGTTGTGATAATTAGCAATTGTGAAACAATTGAGGAATCACATGGTTGATAAAATGGCCAAAATAACTCTGTCAATTGCATACGCTTAGTTCCTGTTGTTTTAGCTCTCAAAACAGAACAACCTAATCTATTTCATGGTTGGCAGCTATGACTGTGCCTTAAATGTATTTGATTGGGAAATGCTCAATGGATCTAGTTTATTAACGTCATTAATAGGAGAGTGTAACCCAAATCAAGGCGTCCCAATAGTTCAATTTTCAAATATCTTCCAGTCCCTACTGGGAATAGCAAGTGAATAGTCCTTGCCCATTCTTAATGGTTTGCCTATATATATATATATATATATATATATTTTCTGTTTCTATAACTTTCAGTAACAGAAATTTTAAAAATAGAACTTCTAGAAGCACCATAGCTTTGCTTCTGTTTACATTCCCAATAGGCCTTTTTTTTTTTCCAACTGCAGTTTCTGCAGTCTTACAGATTTCTCATAATTGAATTTAGAAAAAAATATTGGAGAACATGAATCTCCTGGCAATAAGACACCCAATGGTGTAAAATTCTACTTAGGAAACTGTATAATTTAACTTGATTATTTCTTACCACAGTCCATTCCCAGTGTGCCTTTGAAATGCTGAATCCTTAACCCAAAGTTGGTCTTAGCCAATAGCCTGGTTATAACAAATAATAGAAAGAATTTACCACCTGAAAATAATTTTCACAGGATGCAAACAGGGAACTGTTTTTCTTTACCTAAAGGGAAACAGAGAAGTGTGAGTCACCTCACTTTACTGTTCTTTGCCTTGCTTTGGGAGTTAATGTTTTACAGAAGTTCTAGGGATGGATTGATTTGCTTAGGTGTTGGTTTTGCTTTGATTTGCAATAGACAGATGCAGTCGACGTTGCAGAAGACAAGGCAGCCTCATCTGTCTCCTGGGGATCCTCGGAACTCATTTCACAACTCATTCATTAGAATACCAAGCCCATCTAAAAAGAGGCCAGCAACAGTACTCTAGGACCCTCGGATGCAGAGGAGAGCAACCCCGTATCCCCGGAGGCAGATAAAACTCAACCTCTGAACCTCAAAGAAAGCTTTTGTGCTAGGAGGGAGCAAATTTATGACAGTTGGTGAACCAAAGAAGCCGTGGGCATTTGAAGGAACAAGGTTAACTGAACATTGTCTTTTTGTTGGTGGGAATGGATTTGTTCTTTTTGTTCCTCCTCTTTTGAAGTGTTTCTAAAAGGGAAGAAAGTCTCCAGCTCGATCACATTTTTAAAATAATACACAGCATATTCTAAAAAGCACACTGGAAATCTCATGCTCACTACGTAAGAGTTCCAGGACTGTACTTGAGAGAGGAACTGTACTAGTTCAGCAGTAGATGGTCTTAGCTTGAGTCATGGTCAGTAGTTGAAGACCCATGCTGATCCTTTGAAAGCTTAGGAAGTCGTCCGTAGTCAAGGTCACAGCTTGATATTAGCCAACTTCAAGCCTCTGCATGGAGACAGCAAGTAGCTGTATCCTTCTCTTATGGTCAGAAAGGTGGTCAGAGATCTCTAGTTATCCGAACCCTAAGATATCCTAAGATTATTCTCCAGAATCAACATGGCCAAAGAAATACTCTAATGGAAACAAAGGTTCCTCAGGGGTGCTAGGTTCAGCAAACAACTTCTAATACATGCTGTCATTCCAAGAATAACCTGATAAAGAATGGTTATGCTCCTTACAGGTAAAGTTTATTGAGAAAAAATCAGAGTATCTCAAAAGCAACAGTAGCATCAGAAAGAGCCAAAGTTACTAGAATTCATCTGAGAAGCGGAAGAGTCAATATTATTTAATTTTCATCAAGTACCTGAATTTCTGACTTCCTGCATGTTCTGTGCATCCCTTTACCCCAATCTTGCCCACTTTGAACCTTTACTTTATCTGTGCTCCATTCTCTTCTACTAGCTCCCCAAGTATTGAAAATCTATTTATATCCCTGCTACCCCTGGACTCAGATTCCACTGCCACCCATGACGAGTCCATTATGATAAATGCCATAACATTTTAGAATGACAAATAATACAGTTCAAATCTACTTTAGCCTCTTTTTATGCACGTGAGAGTAATAAGACTGTCAAAAATTCAGAAATGAAAGTGTGCGAACTGTGTGCACCAAATAAATACCCAGAGTAAAATTTTTATTTCTGGTGAAATCCAAGGGAGTCAAGCCTGGGGTCAGAGTTTTTATTACAATCAGATCAAGACTTGCATGTAGTTAAAATAAGCAAGTGCCTGCACAGGGTCATATAAACAGTGCCACTATTTTAAGCCCACAAACAGTTTTGCCACCCATTCATTGTTACCCTGGTTCTGAGATGACTAGTGCTCCTAAGAATTCTGATTTCTAGAGGCATTTGAGTTCTGATTCATTCTAGAGGCACTGAGTTCTGATTTTTGGGCAAATGCAGCATCAAGGAGTTCAGGACTCTAGACTTTTGGTCAAAGTCTGGGTATCCAGTGGTTCTGGCAAAGGAAGAGAGCCAAACACTCACAAAGCTGAGCCACTCATGCCCATTATGTTCATATCAAAGTGAGTCTCCCCAAAAGACCCTCATGTCACATCCCAAGTTATCCACACTGGAGAATCTACAAAGGTGGGACAGGATCTGTGTAGAGAGGTTGAGAACTAAGGACTTTTAGAAAATATTGGCTATAGCATCAAAGTCAGCATCATCTAGATGAGAAATTGCTCTGCCAGATGCTGAGCTGCTCTCTTTTTTGTAAAATCTTTCAGATCTACCTGTTCATGCAGACAGCATGATGTGGGGCAATGAATATGTGACTTGGAGTCTGCACAATTTGAATATTTACTACCCTTTTAGAGCACTTATCCCATGGCACTTCATATACATTCCCTCTCATTGTTACAATCGCCGTCCATACCATGAAGAATTATTTTTTATTATACAGGCATGAAAAGGGAGCCTCAGAGAGGTTAAGTAACCTATCCAAAATTGTATCACTAGAATATAGCATTTAAACCCATCAGTAATCAATGGAAACTTACATTATATAAAGGGAATGATAAAATGTGAATTTGCTGTGAGGATCACATGAAATAAAGCATGCCAAAGCATTGCAAAGGCAACAAAGTTGGTGCAGATGTTCATCGTTGTTTTGAAGCCTGTTTCACCTGCATTGCAGTTGAAATTCTATCCTTCGTGGCAGAGGATAGGCTCACCCTATCGTTGGGTGATAAGGAATCTCCCACTGGCTCTGACTGACTGGGCAATGAATACGATTCATGAGAAGTCTAGACCTGCACAATCAAATGTGTAGCCACCAGCTTTGGCTGGTTATGGAGCATTTGACGTGGGCTACTCCAAGTTGGGTCATGCCGATGTGTAAAATGACTGATTTCAAAGACTTGGTCTCCCTCCAAAAATGTAAAACACAGTATCTCAATAATAATGTTTATATTCATTACACATTGAAATGATGATTTGGGGCTACTATATGTTATATAAAACATGTTTAAAAATGATTTTACCTTTTCATTCTTACTATTTCTTTAAATGTGATTTCTAGAAATTCGGGATTTATATACATGACTTGCGTTTGTGGCTTGTGTTATAATCCTGTCGTTCAGCACTGGCCCAGAAGCTTGATGACCTGATTTCCCTATTTTTAGGACTGTCTTCTTATAATCTATACACAGAGGCCCTGATTACTTTTGGATTAAGCCATTAAAATTTCCTAGAAATTAATATGTTCCTGACAGTCACACATGTTGAGTAAAAATCTATGACCTTTTTCAGTGTCAGCTTTTCTTTGTGTTTTAAGTTGTCTTGGAAGATTCAGGAAAGTCGTAATAGGAAGGTGAAAGGAAGCTGAAAAACATACATGAAACTGACCATCATGCCAGATGGAAGAGGGGTGCTCAGAGCACTGGATGATTGGGTACAAACTGTACCAGAGCTGTAGGGCTCAGAGAGGACATCGTACAGGCTTGGGTTACTCTTGGGTTAATCCATATTACCACTGGCCTTGATGTTTTGCTTTTGTCCTTTAGGCACTTGTAATTTTCTACATGCATATATATATATATATACACACACACACACACACACATACACATGTATGTATACTGCATACTTTCAGTAGCAAGAAAAAGACAGCTGTTATTTTATTCAGGAAGGTGAGGGGGAACATAATATTTTGGTGGAGGTTTATTTTTTTGTTGTTGTTCCAGGAACCCTGATTAGTACTTTATAACATCAACTTCCTTAATTCTCACAAGAAGACAAAAGTACAATTATTATTATATAGATGAAGAAATTGTGGTTTAGAGAACTCGAATACTTGCCCAGACTGGAACAGTTGATTGGTAGGTGGAGGAATTGGGATTTGCCCCTAGGTCTGCTGAAATCCAAAGCCATGTTTTCCTCCACTAATCAGGAAATAAACACAGAGTTTGAGAGCATGGGATTCAGGGTCAAAATATTTGGGTAGAGAGATTGCACAATCTCCCTGTCTCATTCCTTTTCCTTATTTGTAAAGTAGAGATGATAATTATAACCTCAGAGAGTTGATGTGACTATAAAATGATAATACTACACATCAGATGCTTACATGGTGTTTGATACATAGCAGACACTCAATAATGAGAGTGACTATTAATTCACTAAATAACACATGTTTGAAATAACATCTCCTTTGGACAATGAATTAGTCCTAGCTGAAGAATCTGCCAGCTTCTACCCCAGGATTTTGAGTCACATTTTTGCCTGATGAGCTTCTAATATTCTGGTCTGGGTCTTGTGCACAGCAGCTGTCTTGGCCCCTGTCTTCCTATGTTGTATGCTCCCTTGGTCTTGAAAAAGTCCAATCTTAATCTTTCGTAAATCTAGCTTGAAAATGCATGGTCTTGGAATATTTTACAAACCTTCTCTACTCTCCAACTAACTGCTCTAATGAAGAGAAAAATGGTAATTGAAAAGAGACTAATTAGATTGTCAATTACCTGCCTCCTCACATAGGTAATTGAAATCCCCCTAATTATGGTGTCTGTGTGTCTAGATGCTTTGTACTGAGGAATTATTAATGGAAAGCAGCTTTAGATGAAGTAACAGGAAATCTTGAAAAATGATTTAGAAAAAATGTGTTCTAAAACATTCATTCTTTCAAAGCTGAGATGTTATATATCCAATGCAGCAATGAAGTCATCAATGAGGAAAGAAAATCAGTACACTACTTTGCCTTGGCCATACAATTCAGGTTTAATTGCCACAAGATGACACAAACCCCTTACCTTGACCTTGATTTTTATTTACTATTTATCTCTGTTTTTTAAAACTCCCTTTGAGTCCATTAGTTCTTTTTTCTTGGAAGGAAAGGGTATATATCAGGAGTCCCATAGAGGATCTTGAGATAAATATTGGAAGTGGGATTTGCAGATGAGGTGCAAAAATGTACACAAAATTAAATATATACATCAAACAAATGACTTCCTCTGAGTGCCCACTAGGAAGAGCTTTTATTGAAGTGGCTTCAAGGGTGAGTAGAGAAGGCAATTTTGATTCTAGGAAAAATATTATAATAATGAAATCCTTAGAGTTCTTGTGGCTTGGAAGGTGATTTTTGACTTTAAGCAAAGTATGTTCTTAGAAACATGATCTCTTTCATGCCATTTCATTTTTTCAGTGGAAAATTTTACTTAGCATTAAGGTTGCATTCATGGTCATTGATTTGTGTCAGGATAATTTTTAAAATTTTTTCTAGCACTACCTCTGATATCTCAACAGTCTCATAATAATTGCAGAAGTTAGGCAGTGAAGACATTATGACCTCTGTCTGAGATGTGGAGAAACAGCCATGTGGAAGGATGAGGCAACTGGACCAGGGTGACCCAGCTTGTTCAGTAAAGCCAGGTGTGAATCTTGGTCCTTCTTCTCTTAGTTCTCCATAGTAAAGCATAACAGGGGCTGGTTTGGTGAAATATCAATGTTCCTATTATTTCAAACAAGTGAAGTTGCAATATAAAACGTGACTGCCTCCTTTTCTGTCTAGGTAGAGACCATAAATATAGCAGATTCTTATTTTAGAATATTGAACAACCTCCCTTTTGCTATGTAAACACTAGGAATATTGGAATTCCTAGGAGGTTCAATATTATTCTACTTTGCAGCCATTGTAAAAGGGCTCCTATGGTTACCCCGGAGGGGAAACTGATCATGAAAGAAGGATGAGTCTGGAATGTGAGTTTAGACCTAACACCAAAGTCTAGAGTGTGTGAGGGAACTGCTGACAAAGTCTGTGTCATGCAATGTGGGTGCCCACCATGCTTATTCCCATTACTACCACAACGTAGTATTCATGTTTCTGAGACCATGTACTCAAAGAACTCTCACTATGAGAGTCCAGAGGGTGGAGCACAACTATGGTCAGTGCACATTCTGGAAAGTGACAGATGGTGTCTTTGCAGCAGTTGACAGGGAGGCATTGGGCTAGCTGTCAACAGCAACACTGTATGACAGCAACAGCTGAAAATCACAACCCCCTTCCCCAAGTGCAATGGGTGGTATAGTGAAATCACTTTAGTAGGTTATAATCACATATTTTTTTTTTGGAATGAAATAGTATATGATAGAAAATATCAAGGTACACAAAATGATTTATTAGTACGAGTTGACATAAAAAGAAAACATTGAGAGTCACTCACTTGTAGACTTTTAGGACAACCCAGTCTTCTGTCCAGGAAGCATTTAGAGAAGACTGAATCCTTTAGACTAAATAAGTAACTATCTGATTCTTTGTTATTCAAATAGTGAATGGAGGATCATAGAGTGAATGGAGGATCCCACTTGTGCAGTGGGAGAGGGTGGGGTGAACAAATAAGTTTTGAGGAAAAAAGAAAAAGATATATTCTCTTTGTTCCCTAAGCTGGAGATGTGGGTCATGCTGATTACAAGGATAATTAAATAGCTTTGTTTAAAGAATTCCTAAAACTGCTTGGTGGCTTACGTAATTATATTCTAAAGCATGATAAGAAATCTCAAGTTTTTAAATCTCCTTTGTGATGGCTCAATCAATGAGGTGGGAAATCTTAGTTAATAATTTTTCTTCCTCCATCTGTTCAGTCTCCCTGAATGACAAAGGCCCAATTAAGCATATTTCTGTATAGTCAGAAAAAAAGATCATGAATTTTTTTTTAACTGTACACTTATAATCACTTGGTGTGTGGGCTGGGAAGGGGGAAAAGAAGGAACAATGACAAGCAAAAAGTGTCTTCAGGCTTTTGAGAAACTGCTAACTGGTTCTACAGCTCACCTAATAAGAGCAATTCAGATTTCACTGAGAAAAGGATCCAAGATCAGAACATGTGTTTTCAGATGCTAACATTTGTTGTCTGCTTTGTTGCTTTTGGTGTAAGCCATGGACGGTTTCTGATGGCACAGAAAATTGGTGACCTAGAAAAATGCTGTCACAATGGAATTTGAGGAAGGAGCTTCCCACTCTGCTATCAATTCTGAGCACCTCTCATTGGCATTGTCAGCCCGCAACTCCGTTTTTCTCCTATTGGAAGCCCAGTTTCTCTCAAGCATCTGTGTGGCACTTTCCCCAGTCCCTGCTTCTATTCATTCATTCAGTGACTGAAAATTCATTTATTGGACTCCCACTTAGTTCTGAGGACATGGCCAACAGGAAATTACAAATGTTTCCCTTCAGAAACTTGCAGTCTTTTTAAAGGTTACCAGCCTCAATTAACTTCTAGAAGCCTAAGCAGACACTGCTTCCCCAGTAGCTGTTCCCAATGTCCTTCTCACTCTTCATCTTTCGCTATAGAGTATTCATCTTTTCTGCTTCCCATGTAGACAAAAGTGACCATGTGACATTGTTCTGACCAACGAGATATAAGAAAAATCTATTATATAGTTTTCATAACCTGATAAAAGGCATACAAGTGGCTGTCATTTCCCCTTCCTACTTTCTTACTGTCATGAGAACTTGAGACATTTGGCTGTCAGGCAACCATCTTGAAATCATAAAGTGATAAACAGGAAGGAAAAGCCAAGAGAATCACAAAGATACAGGCTGATCTAATACTGAACAAACACTATGAACCATTACTTCCAGACTTCCTGTTATTTGCTTAAATCCTGCAAGCCAGGTGAGGCTTGAGGGGCTGTGTCTCATGGATTACCTGGGGGCATGTGCACGTAGGCAGGTTTCCCATCTCCACCTATTCTAGCTCCACCGTCTTTTACCTAATCCTCTAGCAGGTTATGAGGCTGTTACCACTTCTGTGAGCTACCAGGAGACCTTGGATCTTTCAAACCCTCTTGGTCTAATTTTTTCCCCTTTATTACTACTTAAAAAGAGTTTCACGAGGAAACATGAAAGGAAAACAAATCAGAAGGTATAATTCTACAAAATATGTGGCTTTAGATGAGATAGTATGTGATAACTTCCTGCACACAGCAGGTGCTCAGTAAATGTTGATTTACTTTCCATTAAATCCAAAGCTGCTTGTGTTAAGTAGCTGAAGACCTGTCACGGGATCATGTGGGTGGCATGGGCTTTGGGGCAAAAATGCTCATTAATTTTCATTAATTTGGCTTAAAGAGAACTGTTCAAAGCTGATCTTTTTCAACTTATGAGACTTTCTCCTCCCACACATTCCTTTATGTGGTATTGTAGAAAGAACCCAAGACCATGGATTAGAAGCATGTCTTAGTGCTGGATCTGCTGATAACTCACTGTCTAAACTTGAGAAGGTCACATCAGTTTCACTGGCACCATAGGATTCCTCCTGCAGCCTGAGAAACAGATGAACAAAGATATATGGCTTCTGCCACTGAAAAACTTCAGTGTCCTGGAAATGAAAATAGTGGAAGAAAAGGCCATTTTCTCCCATGTAAATCTAGAGTTCTGGTGATTCACAAGGTCTTTTCCAGCTTCAATATGTTATTATTTTATGTTCACTTGTCTTGTCTTTTGGGAATACACAAGAATATTTTCCCAAGAGCTATCAATGTAGAATATAATACAAAGTGGAAGGAAAAAATATACATTGGTAGAGCTGAAGGTAGTAATTTCTGCATCTCTTCCCTTGAATCTGAAATTTTATTAATGCCAAATGATACACAATTTTATTCTCTTCATTGAATAAAACTTTATTAAGTATGTAAAGTATTACAATGAGTTTTTTTTGTGGCCATTACTATATTCTTGAAAATGGAGAGAAGCTTTGAATATGAATGGCTTATAAACTTAAACCAAACCAAACAAAAAAGGCTCTCTCTAAAGTTAGAACCAAGGGGCCAAGGGAAAGACAGCATCAGAACTTTCTTCATTCTATCTCTAGCTAAGACAGGGCCTTATCAGTGGATCAGAAAGAAAGACTGAATTATGATCTTCAGGAGAATAATGCCTTGTTCCATGTTGGCTCCTTGATATCTAGAACCATGAGTAGTGTATATCAGGTGCTTGATAAATATCATTTAAGTGAATGGGCAACTGGGATGAGCAGCTTTTTAAATCAATTGCTTGGACCACAAGTAGGTATTATAGATCCAGATAGCAATAGCAGATCAAAACATAAATTTTGCCTCACAATATGATTGGGATGAGCTTTTTAACCGACATGAACCCAAAACTTCCCCAAACTCTCATGCTGATAAAGAAACATTGAATGAAATTCTTTCTTCAATTTATCATCAATCGAAACCTTCTCCCCACATACCTTCAGTCTGTAGGTCAGCAAATTTGGACTCAGGACAGCCAGACAACATCAGTTTTGGTCAATGTTCTAAAGCATAAATCTAAAGATAGATTACCCTGTCAAAGCGAGTTGATGATGGAAAGCCTATAATATATTACTTATCAAATTCAAGTTGGATTTTAAGTGTTTAAGTGTTCCAATACCACCTTGTTGATTGGTTGACCTCCGGTTTAGGCCGGTATTTTTATGCATGAACTCTGTGTGAACTGGAAAAGACAAAAGAACGATGAGCTTCTGGGTGAGGGTTAAGAAAGTGACCTTGCCTGGGTCACTGTGGGGCTCCCCAGGGACACTGGAGAAGGCCCTGTCATCCATTGTCTAATAAAGTCCAATAAAAGAGAGAATTCGTCCTAGTGTGGTGTCAGCATCGCTATAAATTCTTATGCAATAATAAAATAATAGGATGTTATTAATTCCACCATTCTGGTTGCTTCTGAAATGATACTAGAGTAATATCATTGATTCATATTTTTGACTGCTAATACATTATTTTCTAGAACTATTAACTGCTTTAAAACCAGGGTGCCATAATACAGTCGGAAGAGATTGTGAAATATTTCAACTGATTCCAGCAATTAATTTAAGGCCACCTTGCACATTTTAGAATTAAGAATTATGCTTTGAAATAACTTAGAGAAAAAAAATTAAAAGGAGATAATGAGTATTTTTGGACTCCACTAAGTCTTATAGGTAAACGTTGGGTCATATGTTTTCAAGAAAAAGACTTTAGAAGACATTTAAAATGTTAATTTTCCCAGGTATGTTGCACACCTTTGAATCAGAGAAGAAAAAAAATAGTATAAGCAGTTTGAATTTCTTTTATGAACAGCATATTGTGCAAAGAACTTTCACATATATTGGTTCATCAAACTGATCTGGATAAAATTGAGACAGGTTTGCTGCTCTTCTCCTAGTTCAGATCTATGATATTAAAGGAAAACCACATCTAAACCAAGTTCTAAGGTTAAAAAGGTGTGGTGGAGTTTTGGAGAGAGAGAAAATTGCCCCTACTTCATGATCTGGAGCAGACAGTATTGTGTACATGTGTTAAAGGATGATAGCTTAAGCCGTAAAAACAGTATCATGATAAATAAAGTACATTGGTGTCTGGATAATTAAAAGGGAATAAAGAAAGAGAAAGTTGCTTTCACACAGTAAAGCTGTAGAACAGGAAATCCCAGGATTCTGCACAACACAGAGGCATATTTTTTTAGGTGCTGTGTAGAGAGTAGTTTGGTTTGGAACAGGCCTAGAAAACAAACAAACAAACAAACAAATAAGCAGAGGGAAACTGGTACAAGCAAAGGTTCTGCTAGTGTAGCTGGAAAGAGTTGTCCAGACTAAGAGGTTGTAATAACCCTCTCTTCCTTAAAGCTTACTCTGTACACTGCTCCTGGTAGTTACGAGACTGTCAGGCTTCTGAGCCTAAGCTAAGCCATCATATCCCCTGTGACCTGCACGTATACATCCAGATGGCCTGAAGTAATGAAGAATCACAAAAGAAGTGAAATTTAAATGGCCTGTTCCTGCCTTAACGGATGACATTCCACCACAAAAAAAGTGAAAATGGCCAGTCCTTGCCTTAACGGATGACATTACCTTGTGAAAGTCCTTCTCCCAGCTCATCCTGGATCAAAAAGCTCCCCCACTGACCAACTTGTAACCCCCACCCCTGCCCACCAGAGGACAACCCCCTTTGACTATGATTTTCCTTTACCTACCCAAATCCTATAAAACGGCCCCACCCCTATCTCCCTTCGCTGACTCTCTTTTCGGACTCAGCCCGCCTGCACCCAGGTGATTAAAAAGCTTTATTGCTCACACAAAGCCTGTTTGGTGGTCTCTTCACATGGCGGTGCATGACAGGGACCACATGAAGTCAGCCTGCGATGTTTTTGAACATTGCTGGAAAAGCCAGCAGATCAACATTGGATGGGTGTGTGTTGGTTTTTTTCAGGCTTCAAGGAACAAAGATGATTTCACTATAGGTATCCTCTAAGTGTACTTAAAAGCTCAAGAAGCTTAAGCTTTAGGGCCCCCTCCCTTGCATGAAGCGGCTCTAGTAATATAATCACAGGATTTTGCAAAATGTGCAAAAAGTAAGATATTTTAACCACAGTCAGGAAAATCATCTCTTTTACTCCAACTTCTAAATTACACTTCCCCATTTGTTAGGTGGAGTTGGAGTAGATACAGGCGTTTTTGAGATTCAACTCAGGAGAAACTGGGCAGCGTATATATTTGGTTTAGGATAAGTGGAACATACGGATGGATTATCCTTCACTTTTAAATAGTGTTAAGTTAATGCTGGTCAGAATGGATTCCAGAAATATTCCCATGGGAGCTGCCTTTGGGTACTTACCTGGTGCTGCAATGTAAGACATCAGAGATGAACTGGTTAATGACTTTTCTGTTTCAAGGGACATTTAAGGGAAATCCTTGGACAAATAATCCTGAAATGTGCTGAACTCACATATAAATGAAATGAGGAGTTTGTCCAAATTTGACAACAACTCTAAAAATGTACATGATATTACCAATGTCAAGTTGTGAAACAAAATTAAACTCTCTAGTTGTCAATTTAAAAAAATTGACCAACTATGCTAGAAGACTGAGAAAATGGTTACAAAACCATTGCCATACAGAAAGGCAGACAAAGAGAATGCAGTAAAAATGTGAGACACATATTACAGAAGGATATCAGATAGTTATGTTTCTAGATTTTCTAGTTTTTGGTGTTTGTTGGGATTTATTTATTCAGTTTAGGTAACTATTCACTTCAAACCTACTTTTATGTTCATAATTTTGTAACCTTTCACTTTAAGGGCCTCTCATGATTATAGAAGCTTCAGAGTCCACAAAGCTTGTATAGTCCACTAGGAAAGAAAGAAAACCATTTCAGGTATCAAAAGACTAGGCTTTAAAAGACAACAATGGCCGGACATGGTGGCTCATACCTGTAATCCTAGCACTCTCTACCTTTGGGAGGCCAAGGCAGAAGAATCACTTGAGTCTGGGAGTTCGAGACAACCTGGGCAACACAGTGAGACCCTATCTATATATAAAAACTTATGTAATGTTTTTCAAAAGACATCAAGTAGCAGGGCCAGCTGCATAATTGCTGGACCCCATGCAAAATGCCAGTGCAGGGCTCCATGTTTAAGTCTTATGAAGAATTTAAAGATGGCAGCAACAGAGCATTAAACCACTGGCAGGGTCCTTCCTTGCTCAAAGCTAGCCTGACAGGAGGACTGTGAATGGCTATACAGTGGCTCTGGCCCTCTTGTTCCTATCTCAGCAACAAGCATCTGAGGTCTTCATTTCTGAGACTAAACCATTATGGTGACAGCTTTTGTAATTTTTGCTTCTACCAACTCATGTACTTAGCTCTGCTCTCTCCTCCTGACTTTTACCTCCTGCCTGTATTTGCATTTACACTTCTGTTTTCTACTGTTTCTCAGGCTCAAGTTCTCTGGCACAGAGAGGATTAGTGAGGTTCATTAACAATTACATATTACAAGGTACCCTGTTGGGTGGAATTCTCAAGTGCAGCTGTTTCATGGATCACTGATGATAGGGTTTGGCTGTGTCCCCACCTGACTCTCATCTTGAATTGTAGTTCCCATAATCTCCACGTGTCATGGGAGGGACCAGGTGGAGATAATTGAATCATGGGGCAGTTTCCTCCATTCTGTTCTCCTGATAGTGAGTGAGTTCTCGCGAGATCGGGTGGTTTTATAAGAAGCTTCCCCACCCTCCCCCACCCCGCTTTTGCTCTGTATGCTCCTTGCTGCTGCTATGTGAAGAAGGACATCTTTACTTCCCCTTCTTATTGTAAGTTTCCTGAGGCTTCCCCAGCCATGTGGAACTGTGAGTCAATTAAACCTCTTTCCTTTATAAATTATCCAGTCTCAGGATATGCTAACATCTTTATTAGCATTGCGAGAACGGGCTAATACAATCAGACGCCGTATAAATGGCTGCCTTGGGTCAGGTGATGATCTTGGTCTAATCGTCTTGTGATATCATATAGCAAAAAGCACGATGGCTTACTTGTCCTTAACATCTTCCCTTAGAGCTGTGGGCTTGGCTTTTCAGATGGGCAGGCTGGCTAGGGGACACTGGACCTGTCCTGTCCAATCCTGCATGCACAAGATCTAATGCTATGTATTCTCTGGAAAAATATTTAAGTGTATTGTATATTGCAGCAGCACAGAAGTCAATCTGTGCAAGTTAAAAAATATTGTGTTCCCAAATTGAGGTGATTTGAACTTGGAAAAAGCACAACAGGAGGCCTGCTCCCTCTGAGAATCTCACCCTGCTTCCTTATCAGATTTCAGCCTTCTGCAAAGGCATTTTCAAGTGGGCTGTAATTGCCTGCCGGTATACACTTCGTGCCCTCATAAATCTTCACTAGCACAGAAAAGTAAACCGTGTTGTGTTTGAGAATTCCTTGGAAATGTATTGCTGTTGGATACTGACAGGGATACCGGCAAAGGGAAGGGTCTGTGTTCTCAAGGTGAAAGACATCAGTCTGAGCATAAGGGTCCCGGGAGATTGCAAGGAAGGTGGAATCTAGTCTGGGAGCCTTTGGGCAGCTGCCCTTCCTGTGAGCAGTAGCAGCAGTGGTGCACGGTGGAACTAGGGCAGTCACACCTGCGGGGTCCCGCAGAGGCGATTTAACTTGCGTCTATTCTAGAAGTCCGCCATGGTCTGTCTTAAATGAGGGAACAGCATTCTATACATCATTTACCCCCAAACTGGCTGTACATCGGAATCACCTGGAAAGGTTTTACAAATAGCAACTTTAAAAATAAAATTTCAATCAGTGTAACGATTATGAGCATCAGTTCAAAGAGCACTTTTATGACTTACCATGTGGCCGTTCTCTGTGCCTTCATCTTTTCATATACAAAATGTAGATAAAAATCTTACCTTTCCTCTAAGAGAAGATGAGTATATCCGCACAGTGCATAAAACTTTGGAAAAACCCAATAAATCCTGATTATTTTACATATTCATATTGTACATCATATGCAATTAAGGATGGAGGGGCTCACACATAGGCTTATGAACGTGTATACTGAGAAGCACAAGTAAATTACATTAAGATTTAATGCACCATCTGAAAGGGGATACCTTACTATAAACTTGCTTTTGAAATCTGCTCTTGAAAGATGAGCAGCGCACACTTGAACATGTGTTAAAAATTAAGTTAAGAATCCAAAATGAAAGCTCTTTAAAAGGACGCCTAGTTATATATGGGAGGACTTCAGATTTGACAAACAATCAAAAAGTAAACCTAATTTATTTTAGGGAGAAAATGTTCAGAGGCTGAAAAAGGTCACCTCCTGTATTCCTAAGCATGGGGACAAAAGCAAGCCCCACAGACATAATGACTTAGTGCTGCTTTTGCCTGTGAAATACTAACTCAGTGAGCTACCAGGGAACAGAGGAGGAGAAAAGTACAGCACAATCTCTTCTCTGGCTCTCTGGATGGTCAATTCCTGCAGAGACCATGGACTGTTTCTGCTTCACTCCCTTGAGCTAGATCCGTCCACATCACCACGTGGGGATTAGCATTTAATAAGTGTTTGTGAGGATGACTGATGATGCGGCCAGCGCGCTTGGTAATTTAGAGCAGGCTGTGTTGGTAGTAAGAGGTTTTATTTTCCTTCCTGTGGGAACCCCTTCTCTGCTTGACTTTTCTTGTTGATTGTAAGTTCCCTTGGGCAGAAGACTTGTTTGTATGTTTATTAAGAGGCATTGAGCAAATTGCAACAAACTACAGAGTGATAACAGTGAGTAAAAATTTCATGAGATGCTATCAAATGATTCATTAAAAGAAAGATCCAGGATATTACCACCAACTGCTACATTAACTAGTCATGTCATAACACCATCAAAATGCTAATTAGGTTGTCTGGCATGATTTGTTATTAAAAAATAGACCCAAGTTTCCTGTAGTTCTTGAATTTGGTTAGTTTTCCCTTTCCTAATATTCACTTTAGGGTTTATTGGGTACCATTTAGTTCTTTTTCTTTGGATATAAACAAAGCCTTTGTGTATTCCTCTTGCCACCACCCCCATGAATCTCCAAGCAGTTTAAACTTTCAGACAGGGGTCCAACTCCACAGAATAGTGAATTCAAATCCTACTAAAAAGGGATGAAGCATGGTGTTAGGAAGTTGTGGGGGGAAGAGACTGTTCGTGCTGTCCTGTTGTGGGATCCAGTCAGGGCCAACTGGCTGGTTGCTTCCAGCTGGAGAGGGCAAGTGGGGAGCACCAAGATCTAGAGCTCAAACCATCCATTGGCATAGGCTAGGAGCTGGCAGGGAAATAATAAAGGTAGGCTTACACAGGGGAGGTTCTGTTCAGCAGGCCAAGTCTGGTAACTTAAGGCCAGAGGCTTCAGATGCAATTGATGGTAGACATTTATTTATTTTTATTTTATTTTATTTTATTTGAGATGGAGTTTCACTCTCGTTGCCCAGGCTGGAGTGCAGTGACACCATGTTGGCTCACCGCAACCTCCGCCTCCTGGGTTCAAGGGATTCTCCTGCCTCAGCCTCCTGAGTAGCTGAGATTACAGACATGCACCACCACACCCGGCTAATTTTATATTTTTAGTAGAGACGGAGTTTCTCCATGTTGGTCAGACTGGTCTCGAACTCCTAACCTCAGGTGATTCACCCACCTCGGCCTCCCAAAGTGCTGGGATTACAGGTGTGAGCCACTGTGCCTGGCAGATAGACAGAAATTTAAGATGAAGAATGGGGGTGTCTTAGTAAGTAAGGATCACTCAACAGGGAGGAATCTGGAGTGAATGTTATCCAAATTTAAAGGAGAAGTGGATTAGCCTCAGGGAAGATTATCAACGGGTAGTAACACTTTTGGGCTAAGATTTGGGGGCAGGGCTCCAGTCCTTGGGAGAAGGTCTGACAAAAACAAAGCAGGATGCCAGCCTTGGAGGAGGCAGATGCACTAATCATTTTACCTTAGTGATCACTCATAACAGCGGTCAAGGCCAAAGTTCAACTGTTGAGATGCTGGGGCCCAGCATGAACTGATGATGGACGAGAAAATGAAAGACCACTTCTCGGATCCGGAACACCGTGTATGCCCTACAAGCTATCCTGCAGTCTGAACTGACTGCAGGAAGACATTCTGAACTCTTCAATGTTGATAACAGCTGGGCCAAAGTCACTGCTTTAGGTTAGGAACTGGTAGCAAGGCTGAGCCTGCAGATAGACTAAGAGATCCCCTCGGGGAGAGAAAGGGAAAGAGGCTGGTGGCCAGCATGGCCCTGGCACATGGCAGCCACGTCTTCTGCCTCAACTCCTGTTCCCAAATTTCTAGAACCATGGAGTTGGCCATCGTTCCTCAAGGCAGAGAGAGCAGGTCGTAATGATAGCAGCACGTGTCCTGGAATTAGGCTGGCTTTGAGTCCTAACTAGAGTTGCCATATTTAGCAAATAAAAGTACAGGACACCCAGTTAAATGTAAATTTCAGATAACAAATAATTATTTTTTCCGTAACTATGTCCCCAAAATTACACGGGACACACTTATACTAAAAAAATTATCTTTTTAAATTTGAATATTTAAAATATTTACTTTGAATATTTGAAACATACTAACATATTATTCATTGCTTGTATAAAACTAAAATTTAATTGGGTATACTTTTTTTTTCTAGCAAGCATATGCTTCTAATTTGTTTACTTTCTAACTATTGGAAATTGGGAAGATTATTTGATACCTCTATTTGTCATCTGTAGAATGGAACTGATCTAGCTTACAGTGTTTTTGTAAAGATGAATTGAGTTAATACATGCAAACTCCTCAGAATTATGTCTGGCACAGAGTAAGTGCTCAAAAATGATGACTTTTGCTTGCTTTTTTATTATTGTTATTACCACCAGCATTATTACTACATCTGAGAATCTGCATTACTAGTGATCAGTAGAATTTTTATTTTTATTTTTTTTTTGAGACAGAGTCTTGCTCTTTCGCCCAGGCTAGAGTGCAGTGGCGTGATGTCAGCTCACTGCAACCTCCGTCTCTTGGGTTCAAGCGATTCTCTCCTGCCTCAGCCTTCCAAGTAGCTGGGACTACAGGCATGTGCCACCGCACCTGGCTAATTTTTGTATTTTTAGTAGAGATGGGGTTTCACCATGTTAGCCAGACTGGTCTCAAACTTCTGACTTCAGGCAGTTCATCTGCCTCGGCCTCCCAAAGTGCTGGGATTACAGACGTGAGCCACCATGCCTGGCCCAAATTTTTATATTTTTATAAAATAATGCAGGGCAAGGTTTCAGCAAAAGGTGAAATATTTTACTTATTTATTTCCTATTCTCTTCCAAAAACAATTTATATGGTCCCACAATAAAATAACAGCTAAGATAAACCCAAAGCTGATTGTCACAAGAAAAAAGAAAACCATCGAGAATTTAAGAGAGGCAAAGAGAAAAATATCAAGAAATTCTGGTTGAAGACACAGCTATGGCAGTTGAGTACAAAATTGTGTTCTGCGTTTGCTGATAACTCCAGAGAATAAAAGATGGTGGGAAATGGAAACAGGTGCTGTTTACAGCCTCCCTTCTCTGTACCGCATTTCTCTCCTGATGCTTTGTTGTATTTTCTCCTCTAAGAACTTGCTCCAGAGAAAGACTTTTAAATCCTAACAGCAACTTAAATTAATGAGTAGCTTCTTCCAGGAGAATGTCCCCTTGAACTCGCTGGAGAACAGAAAGGCTGACTTTTTGTTAGAAAGGACTTCTGATGCTAGTGCTTTGTGGGGTAGAGAAAGTTTGGGTTGGTATCAGTTTTTGGGTGGAGAGTACTTCAGTCAAAGCAGTGTCTTTGGCCGCCCATTAGAATCACTTGGGGAGGGTTTAAGAATCTGGGATTCCAGGCTGCAACTCAGACTAATTTCTCCAGAATCTTTGGGGGTACAATCCAGGCGCAATTCTTTTTAAGCACCCCAGGTTATCCACTCTGAATATCCAAGATTGAGCTACAGGAAGATACCCTTGTGCAAACTATTTGTATGGTGAGACCTTATGAGACAAGCGTATAATCCAGAAAATAACAATAATAACTATAATTTTCAAATTCTCACTATATGCCTGCCACTTACGTATACTTTTAACCTTTACAACATTGAGGCGTAGATATTTTTATGCTTATTTTACAAACGGGAAAACCAGAATATTGTAAATAACACAGTAAGTAAATGAGCCCCAAATCAATTGGATTTCTGACTCCCAAACCAGAGCTCTTTTTGATGATAGGGCATATTCAAGAAAAGATGGAATATGCTCTTTGGGAGATCAGGTTGAGTGTCCTTCCCTCAGGCCTTATCTTCTTCAATGCCTGGCCATTCTCTTATATACACTCCCTGGTTTTCATGTCCTGCGTGATCATTGGAGGCAGACCCATGTCTTGGAAATTTGTAGGGAGACAGCTCTATGGCTGGCCTTCACTCTAACATTTTCAATTCTTCAGCAGGCTCCAGCCCCTCCCATTGCAGACCAGTCAGCCAGAGTAAAACAGCAGACACATATTTGGACTTTGTTGGACAAACGCGTCTAAAGACAGACTTGCAAATGGTATGCCAGGGTTCTCTGCCTGTAATTAAGTAGGGTTTTGCTTGACAGGTTTAGCTAGTCAAGCAGGACTTGCTTGCACCTGTGCCAGTGACAAAGTTTGAATGAAAATTGGGAGCAAAATCAGCAGCTCACAGCCCATTTCAGCCCTTCTCATCAGGTACTAGTAAACCATTTCACCAGGAAAGTTGTCTTTGCTAAAACAGAATACGAAACCAACTTATTTTATTATTACACATGCAGGAAAGGAATTGCCAGGTGGATTCAGTTCTCCTGTTAAGATCTTGAACATATGTACATGTGTATGCATTCATGTCTTCATTGTTCATTTATTCATTCATGTACTCATTAATTTGATCACACAACCAATATTTATTGAGTGATTGCTACAGCATTGCTGGTAATGTACTAGGTTCTGGGTATTCATTAGTGAGCAAGCCAAAAATGGTCCTGTGGTCATGTAACTTGTAGTATGGAGATGATGGGGAAAGCCAGGTCGTAAACAGATAAATTACATGTCTTACACATATAATTACCCATTGTGATGGAAGCTATTAAGGAGAGATTAAATTTTTGATGGATAGATATGTGAGAGCTGTGGGTAGCTCTGGGAAATCTTCTCTGAGAAAGTTACATTTCAAGTAAGATAACAAGTAAACTTTTTGTTGTTGCCATTTATTATTTATTTATTTGAGACAGGGTCTTGCTGTGTCACCAGACTAGACTGCAATGGCACAATCATGGTTCATTGTAGCCTCAAACTCCTGGGCTCAAGTGATTCTCCTGAGTAGCTGGGGCTACAGGTGTGCAGCACCATGTCCAGCTAATTTATTTTACTTTATTTTTTATAGATTCTCACTATTTTGCCCAGGCTGGTCTCTAACTTCTGGCCACAGATGATCCTCTGACCTTGGCCTCCCAGAGTGCTAGGATTACAGATGTGAGCCACTGCATCTGGCTGCAAAATGTTTTTGTATCATATTTCATTGAATATTTCCCTAAACTCCTTATTTCCCTTTTATTAAGAATGTCAATTGTACATACATTTTGCTCAGTCTTCCTGATTACTTTGCATATGTAGACTACTGAGCTAGGCATTATAGCTAGCTATATTTAGAAAATTACAGCCCTAGCATCCTACAGAGGATCACTGTGGAATTAATCTCCCTATTTATTTGCATACCTCATCCTTTCATCATCATCATCTGTTCTTTATTTTGGGATGCATTTTATTGTTTGCAGAGCACTTTCACATGTTAATCTTTGAGAAGATCCTGGGCTGTTGTCCTGGGCCCAGGAATCCATTGATTCATCCCACCTTTGAACTTGAAGTCTGCTTTTCCAAAGGCCCAAATATTAAACATGCCGGTTAGACACAGTTAAAAATCATATTTTTAAGGATTAGTTTCTATAATCAATTTCTTCATGTGAAGATCACATGTTGATCTTTACCAGCTGATCTTCATCAGCAGCCCTGCGGGATGAAAAGCATGGCCTGTCTGTGGAGAGAAACAATGATTCTGGAGAGTGTTTTGTCCAAGGTCATACACTAGTAAGTACCAGAGACAAGAGAAGAACCCAGGCTGTTTTCACTCTTAGTCGAGGAATGTTTCATGCATAACCCCTGCCATTCTCCCAACCCCACTTACCCAACACACACACATTTCTCTCTCCAATTTAGAGCACTTGGGGAAAGACTGATTTAGATACTCAGTTTTTCTTGTGCATTACCGTGGATCCAGGAGAATTTTTCTGGTCTCCGGCCCAGCCCCAGCTCTCCAACCTGCAGCTAACAAATAGATAAATAAGTAACCAAATCTAACAAACATGTATTCAACAGAGCCCATTATGTATCAGATACTGTTCGGGCACTGGTGGTATAATACATCGCTGGGCAAACAAACAAGAAAATCTTCCTTTACTGCATTTACATACTCCCGGGGGATACGAATCAGTAAGTAAATCAAAAAGTAAATATATAGTATGTAAGATAGTGCGCTATACAGAAAAATAAAACAGGGAAGAGAGTTAGAGAATGCTGTGGAGAGAGGGCGTTGAAATTCTAGATAAGATGCTCAGGAACGACCTCCTTGAGAAGGTGCCCTTTGTGTGAAGCCCTGAGGTCGTCTGGGGAAAGGGCACTCTAGGCAGAGGGGACATGGGCTAAGCTGCTGGCCCAGGCCCAGGAATCCATTGATTCATCCCACCTCTGAACTTAAACTCTATTTTCCAAAGGCCCAAATATTAAAAATGCTGGTTAGACACAGTTGAAATCATAGTTTTAAGGATTAGGTTCTATATTCAATTTCATTTTGGGTCAAATACCCTGTTGTGGGTTGTCCAGAAAGCCAAACCACCATGAATAATGTTTCCGTAGGAAAACGTTTTTTTTCTGAGTTTAACTCATTGACTTACCAATGAACTTAAGGAGCTGGTTAGTAAGTTGAGAGCTGGATATAGCCATTAAAGGGCAATTCTCCTACCAAGTCTTCTTTCGGCTAGAACAGAACACTATTGCACGGAGCCTCCTCCAACCCTCAAGGATACACTCTGACATTCTTTTTCTGTCCTTAGCCTCCTCTCGCGTCTCTTTGATTCCGACCTGTATTTTCCATTTCCCCTGCAGGACTTCTCTTTTTGCCCTTAGATCTTTGAATAATCCTTCGTGAAACCACAGTGAAAGCCCTTGATTCCCTTATTCTCCTTTTTCAGAAGAGTTACCATCTATCTCCCCTTAATTGTAGTGTCTCGCAGATTTCCCAAGGATTTTTTTTGTTCATGCACACAGATTTACCTGTATTATTTCACTGTCTGCTTCTGGCATCGCGGTGTATTTAATGCCAGTAATAAGCACTGCACCTGGAACATTCTTAGCACCTCACAAATAGATTAATGTATGTACATGCTTTTTTAAATGAAATTAATGACTACCTTCTCTCCATTAAATGGAGGACTCTTCAAGATTCTTTTCTCCCTGTTTGAAATGGATTCTATGGACTCATAAAAATAATCAGCTGGGCTTTGTTTTTCCATCAATTCTGCCTCATTTCTTGAAGGTGGAAGGATAACAGTTTCTATCTACAGGGAGGCATAATGAGGAGTCAGAAATCCACAGTCTCAGAGTAACTAATACAAAGGATGTAGGGTTTGGGGTACTCCTGTACTGGGGAAACTATCTGGGGTTCTGTCAATTTGCCTTTGAAGTTTGCCTTGATTTGCATGTAAGAACCATGTGTGTATATATACATATATCCCCCAAACCATGTACAATATCTTTTTTCTTACTTTACTTACACAGTGGGGTAACTAGATACATAATTGTGGGCTGGCCAGAAAGCCAAACTTAGAGAATAACAATAGCTAACATGTTTTGAGCATGTGCTGCATTATCAGCACTGTCTTACAAATGAATTAGCTTTCCTCATAACATCTTCAGGTGGGCCTCTGAGATGCAGAGGTTAGCTAACTTGCCCCAAGTCACCCAGTGGGTAAAGTCACAATTTGACCCTAGGCAATCTGATTGCAGGACACAAACCTTTGATCACTACCCACTACCACTGCCATGGAAGATGAAGGAAAGAACAGCTTTTCCATTTCCTCTTTTCCCTTCATGGGCTCTAGGCCCTTTTATGACTCTTCATAGAGAATCCAACCTAAAATTTCTTTGATAAATCACAGATACAGGCGAAGTCATTGGTTCTTCAATTGTAGTTTTGGATGCAGTAGAAACTAACAAGTTTTCAAGGGCTGCTGATGCTGCTGATTAAAAGGGCACACTTTTTTTTTTTTTTTGAGATGGAGTTTTGCTCTTGTTGCCCAGGCTGCCGTGCAATGGCACCATGTCGCCTCACCGCAACCTTCACCTCCTGGGTTCAAGAGATTCTCCTGCCTCAGCCTCCCGAGTCACTGGGATTACAGGCACGTGCCACCACAGTGGCTAATTTTTGTATTTTTAGTAGAGACGGGGTTTCACCATGTTGACCAGACTGGTCTTGAACTCCTGACCTAAGGTGATCACTCACCTTGGCCTCCCAAAGTGCTATGATTACAGGCGTGAGCCACCGTGCCCAATCAAAAGGGCACACTTTGAGGACCATTGGTCTATGTGCCCCTTCAGGCCCTCATAGAGAAGTAACATTAATAATCATATCTTCACATTTTCAGCATTTCACTGTTTTCAAAGTGTTGTATTTATATTGCCTCAGTTCTTCACAAGGGTGCTTAGCTTTATTTTGAGCAAATCTTATGTCCATTGTATGGATGAGAAAATAGAGGTTCTGTGACTCTAAGTGACACATTCCTCATTGTATAACAAAGTGCTAGGAGTTAGACATTTTATTTTTCATTCTACTCTGTTAATGCTGAAGAGAGTCCAACAACTGTCCATCTCCTGCACACAACTCACAAATTGGTTTGTTCACTTTCCCACTTTCCTTTTCAACTCATGCTTACAGGAATAAATAGGCTCAGGAGAATCATCTCTTGCTTAAAAAGGAGAAACTGTGTCCTGAAAGGCACAAATATCTGAGCACAAAGGAGGGTGGGACTGTTAGTCTGTACAACCAAGATCCCGACGCTTATATCCAAATTAAAGGTCTGTGAACTTGAACGGGGTTGGCTAATGTTTTTCTTTCCTTCCAGTTTTGCTGAGCTTATAAATATCAATTATAAGGTTGAGTAAATTACAGGGATGTTGAACTTCGAATTGTTGTAGCACCTTAAATTGTCTATATAGTAATAAGGAGATTGTGAAAATCTGCTGAAGGAAATCTCACACATATTTATAGATAATTAATACAGTAAGTGGAAACTGGAAATCAGCACTGAATTTTTTAAAGCAGTAATTTAAAAATGCATTATGGCAACATATTAAGTTAGCAGTTAGTTATTCAACAAGGAAATGTGAAGATTATTAAGCTAATTAAGGGTAATAAAAACAAGTTAAGGTAGTTCTGCATATAACTTTGAAATTAAAAAGAAAAAATTCTTTAGTCTTACTACTTCTAAGAAGGGCAATTCACAGATGGCAATTAATATGTTGATAAGTTACTGGATTTTTATGTAATAAGAGGAGGTTTCTGTAGAAATATATGTTCCCTGGAGAAGTACAAAAAAATACAAGGAACTGTTTCTGCATCACCCCAGACCCTTTAGCAGGCCCCTGTGAGCACACGTGCATCTTCTCTTTTTCAGGGAGGGATGAGTGATTGTCGTTTCAGGAACTTGATCTTGGAAAACTTTCTCCAGTACAGTCTCTCTGATCCCACTCAGCTTTCAGATCCTGTGCCTCTCTCCTGATCTTCGGGCTCCCTTCCACTTCAAGTTATGTGACAGCGATTTGGGGGATGGTTTCTTATGCTTTTCCACATTTAGATCTTGTTCTCTGCATGAAACCACTATTGAAACAAAATGAAGCTGCACAAGCAGGAAGCTGAAATAGTTGGTAAGATCGGAAATAGACGCCACTTTGTGGTAGATGCTTCAGTTCGGTGTGTCCAGGGTGTAAGGCTTATAAATTTCTTTAGGGACAAATAATGAAAAAGGGAAGGAGAAAAATGTCAAAGGTAATAATTGGAAAGTAAAAATCACATTCATCACATACAATAGAATAACACGTTTATGTCCAGTCTTTTCTTTTGTTTTACCAGTTATTGGGGACAAAGGAGTGGCAACAGAATGAAATGGCCAGACTTTAAATGAACCATACCTGTTGTGTCTGCCAGTGCAATTAAGCAGATTATTAAATGCCAGTGGAGGAAATCTTGGGGGTGTTTATTGTAGCAAAGGACTGCAATTTCAAATTAAACAAGCTCATGATTCTTAATTCTGGTAGAGGGCCCCTGTAAAATTTACCACTGAGCAAATTGGGGTATGCACGGTTAAATGGGGGCAGAGGGCAAAGCTTATCATGAGGAGAATTGTCCAGCTTATTAGAGAAATGAGGATCAATTGGATAAAACTGAGTAAGAAATCAGGAAAAGTGTTATCAAGAAGAGTTCCAATTTGTCTGTAATCCTGCATAATTACAAAAAGAATAGGTGATAGGTGAATAGGTAAATGTTGGGTTTTAAACTCCAAAATAATTTGATTATTTTAGTTCAGTAGATTTTTATAGAACACTTCATAAACTCAGTCCTTCCTAAAAATCGGGGCAGGGTGGTCATCTTCAAGAGCCATGTTTTCCAACACTTAAGGGAACAGTTTTAACATTGTAAGTTATCTGGTCGATGATTATGCAAATTGTGTCTAAGATTTCTATAACCTTTGTGCTGAGACTCTAAATAGAAGAGTTTCTTTAACAAGCTAGCATACTTTTATCAGCAAGGTCACACTAGGAATTTTAGGAGGACAACTAAAAAATGACTTCCGCGAGCAAAAGGGATCCTTTTCGGTCATCAGGATGAATTGTTTGAAAGCTTCAAAGCAGCCATGGTTCTCATTACTAGAGCCTGACTTTATAAGAATGCGTTTTTTCAATTATTCTCACTTTTCATTAGAAGTCTTTGCAGTTGTTGCTCACCTCATTAAGTTCACTAAGATACTATGCATTTAATTTCCATGTTATAATTTGTAGTAAATTTTTGACATTAAAGCTAGTTTTCTGAGTCTATCATTTCTGCAGTTTTTTGCTGCCCTTCTCCTATAGTAACCAGCTACCTTTTAGAATGAACAAATTAATGTAATTAATGTAATCTTTAACTTAACTAGTCTCAATTATTGGAATTTTGTTCTGATAGGGCGTCCAGGCCATGGTGCCTTCTAAGTGCTGGGGCACTCATTACCAGGTACCTTCTGGAAATATATTCTACTTGCTCGTAAAATGTCCCTCCTGATCCAGCCTCCACTTTTATTACTTAGTAATCAGTTGGCTAATTGAACACTTTCTCTTGCAAGATTTTTCTAATTCTCAGCCAAAACTTTCCTCTGCTAATTTATAACAAGGAATGTTTTTCTTAACTTGGTGTTTGCACATTCCCGGTACTTGTAGCTTTTATCATTTTGCCCCTCAGCTATTGCTCTGTCAGTTTTCTTGATTTGGTTCCTTTAATCTTTTCTCATCAGTCAATCACTTCCAATTCCCCCATTCCTTTAATCATCTCCTTTGAACTCAGCCCAAGTTTTCGGATACTCAGGTATCCAAGACATCACTCAGCCTTCTAGGTGTGGTCTCGCCACAATTGTGTGGAGCTAAGAGGGAAAAAGAGCAAAACAATCTTGAATGAATCTGAAACTTGTTTCTATTGCCATCTCAAAAATAAGTCTATCTTTCTACCCTCTATTAGTGTAGCTTTTTCTTTTCTTTCTTCCCAGCTTTTCCACATTCGACGAGAAGCATTAAGAGAGAGAGTTTTTGGCCGGGCGTGGTGGCTCACGCCTGTAATCCCAGCACTTTGGGAGGCCAAGGCGGGCAGATCACTTGAGGCCAGGAGTTCGAGACCATCCTGCCCAACATGGTGAAACCCTGTCTCTACTAAAATACAAAAATTAGCTGGGCATAGTGGGACGTGCCTGTAATCGCAGCTACTCGGGAGGCTGACACAGGAGAATTACTTGAACCCGGGAGGCAGAGGTTGCAGTGAGCCGAGATCACGCCACGGTCACTGTACTCCAGCCTGGGTAACAGAGCGAGACTTCCTCTCAAGAAAAAAGAAAAAGAAAAAAGAAAAAAAGAAAATTGGGCTTGCATGACATACAGGAGTGAACTCCTTAGCTGCACTCCGTGGGATTCTATTAAATCCACTGCAGTTTCACATACTATAGCTTGAGACTCTTCATCTGCGCAGGAACTAAGTTTTTCATTTCACAGCTCAGCCTCTTTCCTAGTAATAAATTGACCCGAACTGGAGTCCTAAGACTGTCAATTTGCACTTTCCTTTTGTATCACCTCTTCTCTCCTGTTACAAATGTGTAGAACCATGACGGGAGATTAATATTGAAAGAGAACTTTTTCCCAGTTCCATTTTATCTGCCTACTTCTGCCTTCTATTTCTTTCTCCAAGACTTATTTTAGTTCAGCAAAAGCCTCCAGGTTAATTTAACAAAGAATTCTTCCCTGAGCTTACCGGAGTTTCCTGCCCATGGGTGACCTGTTCTACCAATTGAGATTTGTTACTGAGTGATTCTGAATGTTGATCTTGTTTCTTTGAGTTAAGAGGGAACAGTGTGCCTTCAGGTCAATATCCCTCCTAACCACAACAGAGTGTAAGCCTCATTCTCAGACAGAAAGCAACGCATTTATTCAAAGATGAAGAAAACATAAAAGGGGATGAGGCTAGGGATGGAGACAGTTTCTGGGCGTTCACAGGTAAGCTGATACTTTGAGATTCTCGGAGATTAGTGTTCTATCAAACAGCAGAACATCTTTGGCAAGAAGAAACTGAAGGGATTAATGCTGGGGCGGGGGGAAGCTGACTGCAAGAGTATGGGGGACAGATGTGTACAGAGGGTGTGAAAGTTATTCTTCCTAGAGCTGGGAAAATTTAGACATTCTGGGGATAGGGCCAGCTAAATTTCATTTTAAGCCTTTCAGATCACAAGATTACAACAGGCAAAGACAAGTTTAATTATAGTAGATGGAGGGTTAAAATGCACACACATTTACACCCTAGTGTGCACATATATACAAACACGGCAGCACAGTGTTTTTTTCTGTTTTTCTGGTGAATTCATGTTTCTGCTAATTACTTAGGGGTAAAGATTTGTTGGATCAATTGCAGAATCCACTGGCATATGCTATAAACAGGTTGAAAATAAAAGAAAAATTCTCCTTGACATTTCGCTGACACCTTGACGACAGCATGTGAGAGAATAAAAACAGCGTTGGAGGCCTGGCGTGGTGGCTCTCACCAGTAATCCTAGCACTTTGGGAGGCCAAGACGGGCAGATTGCCTGAGGTCAGGAGTTCAAGACTAGCTTGGCCCACGTGGTGAAACCCCATCTCTACTAAAAATACAAAAATTAGCCAGGCGTGGTGGTGCATGCCTATAATCCTAGCTACCTGGGAGGCTGAGGCAGGAGAATTGCTGGAACCCGGGAGGCGGAGGCTGCAGTAAACAGAGATCGAACCACTGCACTCCAGCCTAGGTGACAGAGCAAGACTATGTCTCAAAAACCAACCAACCAACAAATAGCACTGGAGGGTCCATACAGAACCTGGCCAATTCTAGACATTACTAGTGTGTGTGTGCATGCATGCGTGCATGTGTGTGTGTGTGCGTGTGTATGTGTGTCTTGAGAAATTTAGTCATGAGGTAGAAAAAATAAAGCTTCAGCATAATGCATTTAGGTTAATGCAGTAGACTGATTTTAGAAATAATACAGAGGCAGCCATCCAAATGTAAGTTGCAAAGCTGAAATAAAGTGATTTTTTTTTCAGTTTTCTATTTCACGTAACAGACTATGCCACAACTTATCGATTTGTTATTTATTTTATTATTTCTCACAGTTCTGTGTGTTGACTGAACTCAGATGGGTGGTTCTTCTGGTCCACATGGTGTCTGCTGGGTCTCTTACTTGGCTGCATTCAGCTGGGGGCAAGCCTGGGCATGATACACCCAAGATAACCTCAGTGGAATGCCTGGGGCTCTGCGGGGGAAGGCTAGAAGGCCAGGTTCTCTCTTTGTCTAGCAAGGTAATGGTGCCTCTTTAGATAGTAGCTCAGAGCACCCAGAGAACAAAAGTAGAAGCTACTAGGCCTTGTAAGGGCTACAGCTGAAACTGACACAGTGTCACTTTCTTCACATTTGATTGGTGGAAGCAATTCCCAAGGCCAGCACAGTCTCAAGAAGGGAGAAATGGACTCTACCTCTGAGGGAAAGAGTGGTGACGAGACACGCACACAAAAAGAATTATTCGCAGCCACTTTATAAGTTTTTAACACTTCTACAGCAGTTTTATAGGCACATCAATTGAAAAGAGTGGGGTCAGAAATCTGAACTCTGCTCCAGTTTCCAAATACATAGTCTTCATGTGTTAAGAGAGGTTGTAGTTTCCATTCAACTCACCTGCAATCAGAAGACGCTCCCTTTCAGGTTTGAGCAGAGAAGTGAAGTTAGATGCCTTTGTAGGTTACCACTCCCTCCAATGCTTCCTTATACTTCTGAAAGTCAATAGACTCAGGTCATGGAATTGCTGCTCTGTTGAAACCTAGCCTTGTGTCCTTGCTCATATTGGCACATCATTAGAGAGGTTTAAATATTTTAATTTTTTTTTCCAATTTTACTCAGTTTGTGGCATTGACATTAACCAGCCAATGTAGTAGGATAAAATACTACACAGACCACTGTTCAACTTTCTAGTTATGTATTAATCATAGTTACACTGAACTTGGAAAATCTTAAATACCATCATTTGGCTTATGTTTTTAATATTTATATTTACTTTTTTTTTTTTTTTTTTTTGAGACAGAGTCTTACTCTGTCACCCAGGTTGGAGTGCAGTGGCATGATCTCGGCTCACTGCAACCTCCACTTCCTGGGTTCAAGTGATTCTCCTGCTTCAGCCACTCTAGTAGCTGGGGTTACAGGCTTGTGCCACCACATCTAGCTAATTTTTTGTATTTTTAGTAGAGACGGGGTTTTGCCATGTTGGTCAGACTGGTCTCAAACTCCCGGCCTCAATTGATTCATCCCCCTCTGCCTCCCAAAGTGTTGAGATTACAGGCATGAGCCATGGCATCTGGCCCATACTTATATCTTTAGTTGAATAAACTCAATAAGGCTGCCTACAGTGCCTCATGTCTGTAATCCCAGCACTTT
The DNA here is from genome assembly GCF_008728515.1 of Papio anubis. Lineage (NCBI taxonomy): Eukaryota > Metazoa > Chordata > Mammalia > Primates > Cercopithecidae > Papio > Papio anubis. The sequence continues at coordinate 105,104,778 of NC_044985.1, read as the reverse complement.
GGGAGGCTGAGGCAGGTGGATCACTTGAGGTCAGGAGTTCGAGACCAGCCTGGCCAACATGGCAAAACCCGGTCACTACTAAAAATGCAAAAATTAGCTGAGTGTGGTGGCGCATGCCTGTAATCCCAGCTGTTGGGGAGGCTCAGGCAGGAGAGTCACTGGAACCCAGGAGGTGGTGGTTGCAGTGAGTCAAGATCGTGCCACTGCACTTCAGCCTGAACAACAGAGTGACTCCATCAAAAAATAAATAAATAAAAAAATAATAAAACTCAATAAGAATATTTACTTTTAAGATGAAATAATCAGATTGCTGGTTTGGCTGTGTCCTGTTTAATTTTATAATGTTTTAGGAAGCTTGTCTTCTATTATAACCATATTTATTTATTATCCACGTGCACTATAGTGTGTTTGTTCATTGGAACAAATGTTCTATCCACAAATTGTATAGATTAGACAGGTCTTTCTGATACCAATCCATTTAGGAATCATGATTCTATACAATCAGCAACATAGATTGGAAAGTAAACATACTGAAGAAACTTGAATTTGATGTTAAAAATCAATCAATAAAAAATATATTCTAGGCACATGCAAATGTTTTCTTTGTGTCTTCTCAGCAGTTAAAAATAAATTCTATTCCATGAGAAGCAAGAGATTTTTTTGGAGATAGAATAAATACACACAAAATAAAAGATCATCAAGGTACATTTGAAAATAATGGAACTATTTATAAAGCACAATTCTAAGATTATGAATATCAGTAGAGTGATCATTTGATGAATAATTCTAATGTTAGGTATTTGATGGCAAATTATTGTTACAAGGTAGAACAACTATAAATTTAAAACTATTTTTATACGAATTAATATTATTTTGATTTATTCCAAAATATTTAATGAATGAGTGTTGTGGAAAATGTAAGAATGAGCACGGAAGACAAATATTTTTCTTTCACATACTATCTTTTAAGAAAAATACAATCATAAAACTTTTTTCTAAAATAGCTATTTTTTAAAAAAATTCTAAAATCTTCATTACCATTCTAAACAATTTTCTCTAACAAGCAAAAACGCCTCAACACTTTTTCCAGGTGAATCCTTTCATCTCTATCAGGTATCAACAAACTGCAGTCCAGGGCTCAAACCCTTCCATGCCCATTTGTTTAGTTATTGTCTATGGATGTTTTCATACAGTGACAGCAGACTCAATGCAACAGAAATCAAGGCCATAAGCCTGCTGAGCTGAAAATATTTAGTATCTGGTTCTTTCCAGAAAAAAAGCAAAAAACCAACCTCTGATCTAGAATCCATGACAATATCAAACTTTTTATAGTTAGATAAGGTAGAGGACCTTGACTCTAAAAGAAAATGAATGATTTCTATAATCTATTACAATATACTATTCTATTTTATTTTATTGCACAAGATTTTCAAAAAGAAGAATTAGCTTTGGAATTTCTCTCCCACTCCTCATCCTCCAATCCCAAAATAATCTTACCTTGAATCTCTTCCCGTGTATGAGGATGGAGGCTGAGATACAGTGGAAGTTGTCATGCTTAAGGTGGGATGGAGGCCTTGGAGCTCTGACAGTTACATTGCTTTGCAAGTGCTCCTCTCTCCAAAGAAGTTTGCGAAGCTTCCTGAAGAACCCCCTGGACTCCAAAATTGCTTCTGGGCCAGATGGATAAAATTAATGAAATGTCAAAGCTAAAAGGAATTATAGATGAAGATACCAAAGCTCGGGGGACTTAAATGCTTTAGGCCAGGGTCTACACTGGTTGTTGGCAGAACTAAAAGCCAAGATCAAAGCCATGTGACCTGATTTCCAACCCACACTGCCTCTTCCATTCCTGCAGAGAGTGAGACAAGGGCTGGTCTCGCTTGGTGGCATGGTAAACCCAAGACCAGCAATGTCTTTTTATTGTACATGTCAACAGGTTCCTAAATAGATTTCAGAGCAGTGACCTAGGAAGAGAGACAGATAACAACTCAAATGAGAAGAGATAGCCATCTTTCAAAATGTAAGAAATTCAGGATGGATCGAAGAAAGTAGATTTTAAAGGAAAGTTTTAAAATAAACTGATGATACTGTCAAGTATTTTGCTGTAACACATGGTGTTTTAAGTCTTCCTATAGCCAGCGCTACATTAGATCGTATGTATTTCTATTTATGTCATGTTTTCCTAATTTCAGATTAAACAAGGTGGTATAACCTCCTTTTATTAACCCTGAGAGAGAGAAAGAGAATGAGAAAACAAGACCTGTTAGAAAAAACTATAAGACTATAAAATTATTTTAGAAAGGGAAGTAGAGATGTAATTTACTTACTGGAAATTATAAAGAAATTTAGGTAGAGAAAACCGTATTACTAAAGTAGGAATTTGACAGGCACTGAGGTTGACAGCTTGAGCCTTATGACAAAGGTTATGGGATCTCAAAGAGGACAAGTGACCATGAGCATCTAGTTAGTATCCTTTCAATTTATGGAAGGGGTTAGAAAATCTATTTTGGCCTACGACTTCCTCAAGCCTCACAAAATAGATTTCTGTTTATTACACTTCTAATAATATTATTACTACTCATTGATAAAAGTTAGAAGCAAATGAGGCCATTAGCCATTACTATCTGTTATATCTTTTAAGAGGATGATGTTCAAGTACCATGAAAGATCCAATAGTCAGTAATTACTGAACAGTTAATGTCTGTGTCCCTTTATTTTAATGGCACTATCAATTTTAAAGATGAAAGTTTGAAGGAAAACTTCAGGAAACTTTAGTTGTAGGCTCCCAGTCAGCCAAAGTAGAATTACTGTGCTTAGGAGCTTCAAAGAAAATAATTCACTGAAACTTATGTATATATACCTTTTTTCTTTCTTTCTTTTTTTTTTTTTTTTGAGATGGAGTCTCGCTCTGTCACCCAGGCTGGAGTGCAGTGGCACAATCTCAGCTCACTGCAAGCTCCGCCTCCCAGGTTCCAGCAATTCTCCTGCTTCAGACTCCCAAGTAGCTGGGACTACAGGTGTGTGCCACCATGCCCGGCTAATTTTTTGCATTTTTCGTAGAGTCAGGGTGAAACCCTGTTAGCCAGGATGGTCTCGATCTCCCGACCTTGTGATTCACCTGCCTCAGCCTCCCAGAGTGCTGGGATTACAGGGGTGGGCCACAGCGCCCAGCCTTGTATGCTCTATTTCTCAAGATACTCATTTATTTGTGTTCTATCATGACTTGTGCTTTAAGAAAAACCATTGATATCAGAGGTAAAATTTGAGTCAAAACATTTACAGATAGATAATGCTTGATTTCTGTGTCTAGAGAATGTATGTGGGCAAAATGTGGTACCCAAGCATATTGAAACAGAGTTTGTTATAACAGCTGTGGAGAGGAAGACATATTAAACCAGGAGTCAGGATTCTGGATATGAGTTCTGACTTTGCCACTATTTGCTTTGTGACCTTGGGTGTATGTCCTTAATCTGCCCAGTCCTGGTTTTACTTGTCTACAATATAGAGGCTTAAATAATAACCTGCACTGATCTATCTCTCCTAATGGTTATGTGATAGAGCATGATGTACTAGCATCTCCTTTATTTGTCCAAAAACAAACTTAATTTTTTAATTAGAAAACTTTACCATTTCTATTATTTTTGCTATCCTCATAAAGTTCCAGAATCCTATAGATTTTAGGTTGGAAAGATCTGAGGTTTTCTTGCTCAGTGGTTCTCAAATGTGTGCATGTCTCAGAATGTACCGTATCACTTATTCAAATGGCTAGTCTTGCATTCCACTCAGGAGTTCCCGATTCAGGGGTCTGAAGTATGGTCCCAAATTTGCATTTCTAACAAGTTTCCTTCTGGGTGATTCTGAAGCGCTGATCTGGGCATCACACTGAAAACCACACTGGTCTCACTCAAACTATTTACCAGATTAGGCAAGAAGCTTTGCAAAGATAATTGAATTACGCGTGCTTACTCATCAGTTAGTGGCCGAAACAAAACCAGCAAAACCCTATTCTCCCAGATGCTGAGGTCAGAACCTTCTCTATGAGACCACAATTCCCCACTTTGAATTTGGGTTATATGATACAGACTAAAAAATTCAAATAAATTTATTCCAATCCATATTGCCACTCGGATTAGCAGCTTCTGTTGAGAGGGTGTTTTTTTGGTGTTTTGTTGTTGTTGTTGTTGTTTCTTTTTCCTTCAGTCAGTAACAGAGTCTAAATATCCAGCAATTTTTATTTTATTTTATTTTATTTTATTTTTTAAATGTGTGCCCCACACCTGGACCGTGTTTGCATGATGAAGAATTAAAGCTAGAATGGAGCAAAGAAGGAAGGATTTATTGTTAGTAAAAGACTTCTGCCACAACAAAGATGGACTAAATGAAAACAAACTAGCTTATTTCTACTAAATGTATATATTTTTATATTTTCATGTGTGAATTTTAGTTTTGTTGTTGTTGTTAATAACAACCCACACAGAGCAGGTTTAAGGTTCAGGAAAGATTTTAGTATCTCTGGTATCTTATTTGCTTGAAGAAAATTCTCCTTGATCCTGATAGTGTAGAGATAAGAACTTCTTCTCAAGTCCCCAGAAACAAGCACAAATAATGTGCCTTTGATAACAACTGAGAAATCTACAAGACAAATAGACAAATAGGGTTTCCCTGGATGTACTGATCTCTCGCTATCCCCTGAGTTTGTGGTGCTTTCCTCACTCTGGAATAGTCCTTGGCCTCTCCATTCCCCGGCCATGTTGGCTACTCATTCTTCAGGTCTGAGCTTAGAGGTTCTTTGCTGACCCTCCAAGTCTGGGTGAGGGACAAGTGGTGGACACCATTGAGATGACTTGGCATTCTTGCCCTTGCGCCTCCCTCACCTTGAATTTGAGCTGGACCTAGAGACTTGCTTCAGATTAATGGAATTGGATGATGCTTCCAACAGGAGGTTACATAAAGGCCCTGACTTTTGTCTTGTTTTTCTCTCTTGTTTGTTCAGTTTCCATGTCATGAGCTACCCTGTGAAGAGGCCAATATGACAAAAGACGAAGAAAGACCTCTGGACAACAGCCAGCAAGGAACCGAGGCCCTCAGTCCTCCAGCTTATGAGGAAGGGAAGCCTCTAACAACTCCGTGAGTAAGCTTGGAAGCTGGTCATTCTGTTCATTCTTTGGGTGAGATTTCAGTCCCAGTGGCTTGGGAGAGGCTTTGAGACAGAAGCGCCCAGATTCCTGACCCACAGAACTGTGAGATAATGAATATTTGCTGTTTATAAGATGCTAAGTTTTGAGATAATGTATCGCACAACAATAGATAATTATTATAACGCCCATCACATTTATTGACTCTTGCCATAGACCAGTAAATCACGAACTTTAGATGGTGAATTCTTAAAAATTTCCAGTTTCAGATAATCTGATCGAATAGTTCTAGAAAAGATCCAGGAGTCTATGTTTTTAAAAAAGCATTTCAAATAGTTTGTGTGCATATAGTCTCAAGACTCCATTTTTGAAAATTCTCTTTGGAAGCTACAAGCAACTTTTTAGTCAATTAATTAATTTATTGTGGCAAGAGAGATTTTAATGGCCAGAAGGGAATCCTTTAGGACAAGCTAGGATCGTTAGGCTAAATCATATATTGCTCAAAAAGGGAGATGTCTAAGAAGCCCTTAGCTAGCAAAGACTGTGATCTATTTGTGTGTGTTTGGGGTTTATTGCATAGGGGCAAAGGGCAAGATAAGTTCTTATGGCTCCTGGACTTTCTTTTTATATTTTTTGAACTTTTATTTTAGGTTCAGGGGTACATATGAATGTTTGTACATAGGTAAACTCGTGTCATGGGGGTTTGTCATACAGATCATTTAATCACCCAGGTATTATGCCCAGCACCCAATAGTCATCTTTTCTGCTCCACTCCCTCCTCCCACCCTCCACCCTCAAGTAGACCCCAGTGTTTGTTGTTTCCTTCTTTGTGTTTATCAGTTCCCCTCACTTAGTTCCTATTTACAAGTTAGAACATGTGGTATTTGGTTTTCTGTTCCTGCATTAGTTTGCTAAGGATAATAGCCTCTAGCTTCATCCATGTTTCCACAGAAGACATGATCTCATTCTTTTTTATGACTGCATAGTGTTCCATGGTGTATATGAACCATATTTTCTTTGTTCAGTCTGTCATTGATGGGCATTTAGGTTGGTTCCATGTCTTCAAGCAACCATTTTTGTTTTATTCATGCCTTATATATTCATGTCTGAAACGTGGCAGATTCTCAATAAATATAATCGAATGAATTAATGAGTTAATGCATACTGATATACAATATAAACATTTTAAATGGATTTACAAAAACTTAGTTGTAAGCGTAATATGATTAAGACAATTAATTTCTTCATTAATTGATTAACTGGTTTTGTGGTTATCACATCTGTTTTTCTTACCTGTAGCTGTTTTATGCATTTATACATGCAAATTTTCCTTCTTCTTAAAAACAAAGACTATATCTTTTTTATCTGTCCTTGCAAAGTAACTTGGTGCATGTTTAATTCTCAACTATATTTATTTCCCTCTTTTATTTGTATAAAATAATGCTAGAATGACATATACCTTTTAAAATCAGATAACTCTATTTTAATGTATAAGCCCACTGACATGAGAATCAACCTAGCATGGTGAAAAGAATATGAATCTTCAAGTTATACATACCTGGCCTTAAATTCCAGTTTCCATATGTAATAACTGTGGGTAATTTGGCAAATGGTTTTATTCTTTGAGTATCTGTTTCTTCCTCTTAAATGATGGCTTGTGTTCTTGTGAGATTTGAAGGAACTAATATATAATAAGCCTTATTGAGTGGTGGATGGTGGAGTTCACATCATCCTATCATTTTTTCTTATTGCTCATTTTATGTGCTGGATTTTGTGTCTCCTTCCCCCGTACATATGTTGACGACCTAACCCCTAGCACTTCAGAATGTGACTGTATTTGTAGATAGGGCTTTTAAAGAGGTAATTAAGTTAAAATTAGGACATTAGGGTGAGTTCCCATCTGATTGGTGTCCTTATAAGAAGAGAAAATTTGGACACACAGAGAGATACCAGGGATGCATTTGCAGAGAGAAAAGACCACGTGAAGACACTAAGAGGAGAAGATGCCCATCTATAAGCTGAAAAGATACCAATCCTGCCAACAGCTTGATCTAGGACTTCCCACCTCCAGAATGTGAGAAAATAAAAGCTTGTTATTTAAGCCACCCAGTCTGTGGTATTTTGTTATGGCAACCTTAGCAAACTAAAACGCTTCATATCATAATATGTATTCATGCTCCTATATAGTCCTAGTCATAATTTTGAATGACTGCATAATATTCCACTGAGTTGCCATTGCTTCTATAACAATCCCATTGGATATTTAATGTTTTGTCATTTTGTAGATGGAGACAGTTTTTTTCAGGTCTGGCTTGGTTTCTAGACTTGGCTCTCCCCTCCCTCTTCATATGATAACTATAGCATTCATACCAACCAGCTTACTTTACCATTTATTCTGAATGGTACAACCCTGACCTGAAGCAAGAGACATCATTTAAACAACTCTTGTGTTGCAGCCTTAGACTCCAGACTAAATCCGTCTTGGGGAGTAGTCTGCTTCTGCTCTCAGTCCCAGCTTGGAAAACTCAATCTACCCCAGTGCTCTTTGTCCCCTGTCCTTATGACTGGGCTCCTAACGTGGTCTCTGGCCCTGGGACTTCACCAGCTGACCGTTGTTTAGGTAGAAGGTCAAAGAGACTGTATTATCAACTGCCCAGACAATTTTAGTTTAACTTTTACTAGTCTTTCTCCCCTAAACCAGGAATCGGGGAGAGATCATTCAATTATGTTTTGGGAATAAAATTGTGTAAGTATGCCAAGAAAAAGATGGAGAAACAAAATGACCGTGTATTTGTGTGTTGTTTGGGGAGAGAGAAGGGAGTTGGTGGCAAAGTGTGGAGGATTCAGCACTGCCCCTTCTAACTCCGTTTTAGAGGTTTCATTTCCAGGCCATGAAAAACAAAGCCAGAAAATACTTCCTCAAAAAGTAGAAAAATCACAGGCCCAGCTCAAATTTCAATTGCAGCCAGAGGGCTTTTGATGACAAATAAGGAAAAAAATATTCTGGAAAAAAAAAAAAAAGGGTGGTGAAACATCACAGTAGGTCCCTAAAGGAAGTTGTTGAATTACTGGAATAGTTGGTCTTCAAAATACAGAATGTCTCCTCTATTTAGGCTCATTTAAGTATAGTCGACTCAAGCCTGAAATGGACAAAAGAAAGAGAGGGTTTATTAAGAACATATTCATCCCTATAATTTTATGGTCTTCATGAATCAGCAGCCTTTGTTTAATAGGTTTACCAATCATTATTACTTGATATTATTTTAGGCTTACCAGTGGCTGATCTTTAAACATGCTTTGAGTTCCACAGCGGTGCCTACCAAGATTTCTGGTAACAGCTGGAAATCCATATTTATAGTATGCAGGGTACATCTTCATCTGGCAAAAGCTGTAAATACAGCTAAAAAAGCAAATACCCCATTTATATAAGCAGCTTCTGAATACTAGGAGATCAGTTACTAAGAAAATGGAGAGCTAGATTTTTTTCAATTATTTCTTTCCTTATATCAGAAGATAATAAATTATTTATTCCTCCAAGGGAAAATAAAATACAATTTTAATATTTAAAGATTTGGATGCAAGGAGTAAAGTTTATCTAAAAATGTTACCTTTTTTTTTGCTCCTTATATAACTTGAAAAACTGGTTGACACTGTTGAAATATCACTGGAAGAAAAATTATTGCTTGAAAGTAATTTCCTACTGGAATCTATCCCCTGCAGTACTTTTTTGTTTGACAATGCCTAAGAAAAAATGTTTTTTTCTTATAATTTTTAATTTTTGTGGGTACATAGGTGTATACATTTATGGGTGCCTGAGATGCTTCGATACAGGCATCTAATATATAATAATCATGTCATGCAAAACGGGGTCCCTGCAGGTTTATTTTAAGGAAGTGTCTGGATTAGCTACCAAGAACTGAGAGCTTTCTAGTTTATGTCTTTTAAAAAGTTGTTGGAAGTACTACAAACCAACACGAATGAAATGGTATGAAACCAAGAAACTCTGTCTTCATAAATGAAAAACAATTCACTGTGCAAGTTGCATTTGAAGTCAGCACAATTTATAATTTAAAGTATGAAACAGTTAACTTGTGCTTTTTAAAAGCTACACTCTAAAAACTCCTCACTACTTCCCATTTTATTCCAAGTGTTTATTTGAGAGTGGCTTTTGATGGAAAATATTTTAAACTGAATGAACTCTTAAGCAATTAATGATTACAATTCTAGTAGAAGTGACATGATATAAACCCACAAATATACCACAAGAGACATTCCAGTGACTGCTTAGTATTTGTGGTGGCAGAGGAATGAGAAGATGGTTCTTGCTCATTCCAGAAAAAGCAATTACAATGGTCAATCATGCTAAATTCCATGCAGTAAACCACTAGTTTAAGAATAAAGGCATACATATTTTCTCTTTTCCTTTGCAATATTTTTACTTTTGTTTGGCTTTGAGCATGTTTAAACTAATTATTTAACTAGTTAACACAATTTAAAAAAATAAATGAACCAGAAAAAATGCAATTTGCCTATATTCGTCACACATGAGACTTACTGGCATCAGTCACTGTCCGAATGTCCTAGGGCACAGGCAGATGTAAAATCTGATTTGAAAAGATCCCAAACTAGATGATTATATATTTTAGCTTATATAAGGTCCGATTATTGAGTATCACTTTTTTGTGTGTGGAGTAACTGATACTACTATGCAAGCAATCCCAAGTATATATTTATGCCTCTCTTCTACCTTTTGGTGTCCTTGGACCCTCGGAGCCCTATTGCTTATTATTATATTTCACTTCCTTGAATCTATCCTGGTATGTAAAGCTCTGTACCTCTTAGCTGAAAGTTAAAGCAACGAATCAATAAAAGATACAATACTATTCTTTTAAAAATTGAGATCAAAATAAAGTATGAAGCTGCAGTAATCTCAAATGATACATTTTTGCATATATATCTATATACCTGTGTAATCCCCATTCATATCAAAATATATATAACATCTGCAGTCCTGGGGTTTCCCTTATGCCTTTTCCAGATTAATACACCTCTCCCTCTCTTTGGGTTAGCAACTATTCCTACTTCTATTTTCATCAGTTAGTTTTACATATTCTTGAAATTCCTGTAAATTGAATTACATATGCGCTGTTTTGCGTCTGGATTCATATTTAAAATTATTAATAGTTTTAATGCTAATTTAATTAAGGAGAATGCAAGCAGAATAATTTCTCCATGTTTGGTATTAGTTATAGTGCTATTAAGGAATTCTGTAATGTGGTATGTACTTTATTTTTGAAGAAGTTTTATTCTAAATAAACCATACCAAGACTAGAAAAAAGCCACAGACATTTTAAAAGTTCAAAAACAATGCATTTATTTGACTGCTCGAAAGTCAGAGTTGCTTTTATTACATTAAGAGGAGCTATAATTAGCTAGAAACTGTATAACTGTGAGTTCTGTGTGTGAGTTGCTTTTAGAGGAAAGATTCCAAGCAATTGTTCTAAGTCTGGGGAGGAAAAAAAGAAATAGGCTAATTAAAGTGGGAAAGATTTAAGTTTGGGCCTAAGAAAATAGCCTGGTGTCCCTAGAAAGCATTATCATGGACACAGCTTTTAGTTTTAGCTCTGTTACCATCTGTAGCTTGAATGACAAGTGAATTCACTTCTCTGGGACTCAGTTTTCTTATCTGTAAGAGAGAAAGTTTGGCCTAGATTTGGAGTTGCAAATTCAGCTCCCTATGGGTACCAGGCAGGTGATGTGTATATGTGAAATGATCTGCAAATGAGTGTGACCAAGGGGGCAGGTGCAGTCATTGATTATGAGTCACCAAATGAAGAATGTTGCCAAATGGCCCAATATGGCCAAAGTCTCCCAATTTTCCAGAACATTTAGAAGTCTGGAATGGCTCATGTTTAGTCCCCTATTTTAAAATTATTTTCTCTATAAAAGTAAAATTAACACTCCAAACAAACAACAATATAGACGTACTAAGCCTCCAGGTCAAGATCTTTGGTATTAGCTAATATGGTAGGCATTAGTACCGTGTGGCTACTGAGTACTTGAAATGTGGCTAATCTAAATTAACATATAAGTGTGAGGTATACACTGCATTTCAAAACTTAGTCCAAAAACAAAATTAATATCTCAATATTTTTCATATTGATAACAGAAATAAATGATATTTTTGCTGTATTTGGTTTAATAAAATATAAATATTAACATTAATTGTACCCACTTCTTGTTACTTTTTAAGGTGCAGCTAATAAACTTTAAATTACTTCTCTGGTTCATATTTGCAGCCGGCGTTATATTTCTATTGAGCAGTTCTGACTTAGATAATGTTTTAAAGTGCATCCTGTGGTCATGAAATGACATAGGTAAATACAATTGTAAATTGTATACCTATTGGCAAGGTATACAGTCTCATATATACTTCTTTTCTCCCCATGTTCAACAAGAAAAAGGAAAAAAAGGCTAAAAGGAACTTTGGTCAGAAGACTTTTGAATACAGTAAATTAGAGAAAGGCGGGCAGCGTTTTGTAAAGTAGCACACACAGTGATACTCTAGGAGGAAGATCCTGGAATGCCTTATCTCCTACATGCACTTTCTCTTTATTACTTGACCATTAAACAAAGAATCTGTTTGCTTTATAGAGATTCTCAGTTCTAAAAAACACACTAACTGTTAAGACCTATAACCTCCTTCCACTCAGTTTAATAAACCAGGCATATTTCTCTGAAGAAACTAGGATAGCTCTGGAGGGGAAAAAAAATGGATACTAACATTCGGGAATCTCATAATGAAATAGTCAAGACCCCTGATGTCTGGAAACCCTTCCTGTTCTCAAAGTTTGTGCTCAGTGCCCTAACAGCTTTCAAGAAAAACTTCTAACACGAAAGGCAGAGATCAAAGTAACAAAAGGACCAGAGAAGAATCAGAGCTGTAGATGGCTGTTTTTCATTATAATCCATGTAGTACTACTTGACTTTTAAAAATATGCAATTGTGTATGTATCTGCTAAAACATAGAAAATAAATAATTAAAAAATGACTAAACCCTACACTTCAGAAGCTTAGAATCCAAAAAGAGAGTCCAGTACATAAAAGATTCTTTGAAGTGCACTCTGTCAAGAGTGAAATTACCAACAGAAAACAGGGAGCACTCTACTGAGTGCAAATGATGGGTTGGAAGATTAAGTATTTTGAGAAAAGGTTGGGAATACGTGTGAGGGTGACTAGCTCTATGAATTTACTTCAATCAAATGAGAACATAAAAATACTGAGACTTATGGGATGTAACGTAAGGATTGGGGTGAATCGCAGGGTTGGGGAGTTAGTGGATATTGAACTTACTTAGATACCATATACAGAAAGCATAGCTATGAGAATTTTTCTCTTCTCATTTAAAATGTTTTAATATAAATAATTTTTAATGTATGCTTTCTGTTATTTTTGTTCACATCAAAATAAACACAGATCTATACAACATTACAATGTGATACTCTCCAAAATAACGCACTTAAAAAATTGCGTAGCTTCTACTAACTGTAGCCCAACCCAAAAAAGGAAGAATGTGGTCAATATCTATCCTATACACAACTGTGAAAGATAAAAGGTTACTTTCAAATACTTTTTCTGATTATGAAAGTTATTTATATTATAGATTAGAAAATGGGAAAAATGCAAAAAGCAAATAAAAATACTTCTATTTCTGTCACTCAGATGTGACAAACTAGTACATTTTATGGAGCATAAGAATAAGGTCAGTTTCTGCTTTTTTTCACACTATATTTGTCATGCCTAGCACAGTGACTGGAACAAAACAAGCATTTCCTTTAATGCCAAGTGATTGAACAAAATGCCCACGGCTCTTATTTTTGTAGTACAAATTTTGTAATTTATGAGGATTCTGATAGCTTTGTTTCTGTGAGAGAATGGTGTTGTGGAACGAAGTGGACAGGCACGATTCACATTCTTTTTCTAATGCTAGCCATGTGGCCTTTTGCAAGTTTTGAACTTTCAGTAGCCATTTCCTTTTCTGGCTAATGGGGGATTAATAATAGTTTCCCTATAGAGTTATAATGATTAATAATTCATAATTAATTTGTAGTATGTCACAATTAAATGTCATACTGTACAAACTGTGCCTGGCATACAGTAGGATTTATCAGTGTTAGCTCACATTGATCCCTTCTTTAGAGTAATGTTTTCCAATGCAAATACTGTTCCTAATTGGCAACTAAACTCTTTCCATATATTCTTTAAGTGAGGAAGAGAAGGAAGAGATAAGACAAAGGAAAAGAGAAATATACTTCTTAATATTTTAAGTCTGGTAGACAGTGACCAGGCATCAGGTACTGAAAATTTATTGTAGTGATCTCCAAACCGGCACCAATGGTTCAGATGTAACTGCAAAATTCAATTTCATTGAAAGTAGACCTTATAGACTCTAAGACTTTACACAACAGTTTTTAATGACTCTTAACTGACTGAAAAGTTACAGAGCAGGTTTTTCTATTTTTCAGTGTGATTTTATGGTCTTCACAATCCACGTTTATAAGTGAATAACATTTAGAGCTAGGTATAACATTGGAGCTCATTTAATTCAAGATTTCCATGTAGAGATGAGGAAATGAAGACTCTAAGAGGTCAAGTCATTTGAACAAGGTCAAAGAGATCAAGTGACAAAGCTAGGATAAGCCTAATGTATTGTTCTTCCAGACAGCATCTTGTTACAGTGTCCCATAGCCAACATTATCTGTTGACATTTAAATATAAATGCTCACTTTTAATGAGTATGCCCTAAACTCATACATAAATATTTATATATGTTCTTAGTATTTCATGTGCATAATCATGCTTTATGCAAGCATTTGCATGCCGAACCAAGATGTTTTTGTTGAAGATTCGATAATTAGATGATTGGCCCTGGATATGAAAATGGGTGGCCTTGAACCATCTGGTCTTGATTGTAAATTAATCTTAAAAGAGTGGGGATAGATAGGATTCTAGATGAACAGAGATTAGAAGGTCACCATCTTCTGAAGTTAAAAAACTAACATATATCTTTAATCCTGTATGCAGAAATTTTGTGCATTTTAACATACTTCGCTTTTGGAGAATTTTATCTCCCACAATAATCAGAAAATATTAGACATCGCAGAGTGTAACTACTTTATTTTTCAGTAAGAAAAGTGAGGATCACTGAAGTTAAGTGACTTTCTCATGATCATTCAACTAGTTAGTGGAAGGAAAGGAAATTATGAAGTGGTGGATACTTTTATAAAAGATTTTCTGAGCATATTTACACAAGTATATATAACCTACTTTTTGTTATTCAAAAGATGGTTTTATTTTCCGCACTTAATTTTTGAACAAATAGGTCTTCAGAAACATTCTGCTGTTGGGTTTGAAAAACACATCTGATTCTAAGATGAAACCCTTTTTACCATCCCACATCCTTGACAAGAGACACAGTCTAGACTCAAATGCATTTCCAATTCTGACACTATTTTAAATGTGGACACTGCCTTGATACATTTTACTTCTCAAATAAACCTACAGATGAGATATATCCCTAAAGAAACAATCTGGTCAATGGGATATGGATACGTGGTGTATTTTTACGTTTTTGCTACTGGTGGAAGTAAGGACTGAGTTTGGTCTCATGCCTTCAAAAGCTCTAGTCAAACAACAGACAACTTCTACATTAGCAGGTTATATTTAAAAGTAAAGGTTTGAGATCCACTTTTTAAATTTATTAAAAATATGACTTTTTAAACAATTCTTTTAACTGTGGGGCAAAACCGTCACCTGTATCCTGGGTTATATTTATGATACGGCCTTTTATTTGGAGGACATAATTTACCCTGCGATATATCCAGATCCATGGTGTCATCATGTGGCACAGGCTGCTTGCTATACTAGAATTTATTTTAACATAGAATGCACCCCTATTTTCTTCTAAGTGTTTTTTTTTTTGTAAAATTTTTACAAAGGTTATCTTTCTTCTCTCATAATTCTCTCTTTGGAATGTCTAGTTTCTTTAAAGCTAATGAAGTCTACCGTTTAAAAATAATTTCCACTTTTTTTCTCAATATTAAAATATATATATATATATATATATATTTTTTTTTTTTTCTCGTGAGAGGGAGTCTCGCTCCGTCAGACTGGAGTGCAGTGGTGCAATCTGGGCTCACTGCAACCTCCACCTCCCCAGGTTCAAGCCATTCTCCTGCCTCAGCCTTCTGGAGTTATAGGTGTCCGCCACCACATCTGGCTAATTTTTGTATTTTTAGTGGCGATGGGGTTTCACCATGTTGGCCAGACTGGTCACAAGCTCCTGATTTCAGGCAATCTACCTGCCTCGGCCTCCCAAAGTGCAGGGATTACAGGCTTGAGTCACTACGCCCGGCAGTTACTTCTATTTATGAGGGTGTGTGTGTGTGTGTGTGTGTGTGTGTGTGTGTGTGTGTGGTGGCTCTTAAATACTGAACATCAGTGTACTCTGATTTTTCTTAAAGAGCAGCCCATAGTTTCCTCTACCTAAGCAAAAGATGAGGACTTTTAAAGCAAAAGAGATTCTTGTATGCCTAAACAGATCAATTGTTCCCTGGTTTGAAGACAAAAGATCTGATTAATTAAAGTCATAAAATTCCAGAAATCGCCTTAGGATCCTAGAAATGGAAAGAAACTTGAAAGTGAATGTAGTGATGAGATTCAGGTGACCATTTGTAGAATCACACAGAACAGACCTGTTCTTTCTTCCTTGTGATAGTCTTGCAGGTATTTGAACACTGTATCTTTTCTCTAGGCTTAACAGCCGTCATTTATTTAACTGACCCTTATATGTGTGGTGGCTAATTCCTGCCCTCAGAGTCCTTTTTGGTTAATTGCTGTGGACTGAATGAAGCACAATTTTTTCACGAGCGGTTAGAGAATAACAGCATTGATAAGGACCATCACCTCCTTCATCTAGAAACCAGACCACCATTAATTCAACTCAAGAGAGCAGGCATGGCATATCATTCACTAATAATGATCTTGTTAGTTTCCTCTCCTTCCAGTCTGTACCTGTGTACTCATATTATTTGTTGCCCCAAACCTTTGTTCCATAAAGCCTCTAGATTTTCTGTTACTAAGAAAAGAGATATGTACTATATTGTCATCTGGGAGTTCTTGAGAATGGAAAAGGCAATTCTCTAGACCACAAGATGAAGGAGGGATTTTAATTCTGTTATTTTGAACTTGAAACCCAGATGATGGATAAGAATGAGAATTATAGACACTTGGGTCACTCCTTCAGCCCACTCCCAGTTTGAATCAAAATGTCTTAGATTCCATCTAAATTTGAATTCTGGAAAAGATAATACATTTGGACTTAAGTTGATTTTAGATTTTATTTCATACATCCATGAGAAATGATGGTTGTATATTATCCTGATAATTTAAGTGGTTCTTCTGGTCAACCCTGATGATTTAGCACACTCACCTTGCAAAACTCAAATAAATAAAATCTCTACACCTGAATGACTTGATTTGACATCACAAGTAAGCAAATGTCTTTAAAATTAATCACACCCTTCTTGGACCTATCTATTTCAACAATATAGGCACAAACATAGATATTTATTTGTGTGAAAACTTTCTAGGGTAAATGCATGCATGGATGTATAAAAAAGGTATATAATGGAAAAATTGTGCCTTAGCTATTCCTCCCTAATTATGGGTTCAATATTTTTCTTGACCACTTATAATTGAGTATCTTCTATATTCATGAAAATTCTATGAAGCATATTTGAATAATTATTTACTTTCAAGTACATTGAAATGTATCTCACTGTTCTCATTTTGTGTCATCCACAGTATTATGTTTTTATTGCCACCAGGGATTACTTAATCAAAAAAAAAAAAAAAAAAAGGAATGAAAGAAACAGGATATATAATTATTCCACTGTCAAAAAATGTTTGAATCAAGAAAGTATAAATGATTCTCATGAAAAAATATGTTTAATGTGAAGGTTAAAACCTAAATTGAAAGAGAGAGAGAAAGGAAGAGAGAGAGAGAGAGAAACTGGGCTGAAACTGAAATTTATTAACACTTGTAAAAGCCCCATTAAAATTCTTCAATTTATGGCAGTTAAACAAGTTTACATGCTGGAATTGCTTGAGATTTCATATCAAAGGTGGATCATTTGATGTTTTATGAATTATCAGAAATCTAAGAGGTATATCTACAGCATAGGATCACATTTTATGGAAGACATGATTTTCATATTTGTCTGAGATCTTGCTTTACTTACTACTTTTGACAAGAGTGACTCTGGGGAATATTCACTTATTTATAGCATTACAGGAAAGAATAATGGAACAGAAACCTCTAAAGAAACTCACCTCCCCTTCTTGGTAATAACATGAAGAAGCTGGCATTTATGAGATTAAATAATGTGAACAAAAATATGGACCTGAACATTAAGTGAAAAAAAAGGAAAGAAAAAGACTTTTGTATAAAAGGTAATTTTGGAATAGAGATAGCATTTTGTTTCTTTTTTGTGTGTTCAGCAGTAAATTAGAAGAACATATGATGATCCATGTTTTGTCATCCTTGTCTTAGGAACATTTTAATTAGTAGGCATGACATTTAGCTAAATTTCCTGGAAAAGATAAAGGCAACCTCGACGTCTATCTAGGAAACTAATAATGTACCTTTGCCTTAAATAATCTGCCTCTTTGGAAGAATACCTCACAGTAATCAAATACTTGGATGAAAATCTATGTTGTTTACAGATTTTTCAAGCTCCTGTGGGTAGTACTTGAGCAGTTAGCTCAGCCATATTGTTGCCAAGCCATATTGGAGCCTGAGGTAAAAGAGAAATGTCAGTAATCCTGATCCTGTCTTTATGTAAAATGTTCATAGGTCATTTATTATGGAATTTTTGCATTACTTTTGATTTTTTAAAGATATCGTACTAAAACACTACTTATCTTGATTACTGAGATTTTGGTGCCTTTTTAAATATGTGCCCAAGGCAAGTGCCTAACTCACTGTACATTAGAGTCTATCTATCTGTCTCTCTCTCCATCCACATTTTAGAAGTTGCTATTTATATCTTTCCATTTCAGAGTTGAGGCCCATTCCTCCTCCCACCCCCACATCCTTAGTGAAGTTAAAGAACAGGTAATTATAATATTTCTTTACAAACATTTTCTCAGGTTTAACGTTAAATCTTTGTTAGGCTTTGTTCTGTGTTGATAATCTGAGAACCTTTAGCTTTTTTATATTTAACTCCCTATTTTTGTGGCTCCAAGATACATTTTTCTCAGTTTTCCCAAGTAGCTCAATACTAGAGGGAAGTCTTGATGTTATGTTTTTTACTTTGTGTGTCTTTATGTTGTACTTATTTTGTTTGTTTTTTTGTTTGTTTTTGAGACAGGGTCTTGCTCTGTCACCCAACTTGGAGTGTAGTGGCTCAGTCGCAGCTCACAACAGCCTCAACCTCCTGGGCTCAAGTGATCCTCCCACCTCAGCCTCCTGAGTAGCTGGGACCAGAGGCGTGTGCCACCACACCTAGCTAATGTGTTTTATTTTGCAGAGACAGTGTCTTGCTATGTTGCCCAGGCTGTGTACTTTTTTTTTTTTTTTTTTTGAGATGGAGTCTTGCTCTGTCGCCCAGGCTGGAGTGCAGTGGCCGGATCTCAGCTCACTGTAAGCTCCGCCTCCTGGGTTTACGCCATTCTCCTGCCTCAGCCTCCCGAGTAGCTGGGACTACAGGCACCCGCCACCTCGCCCGGCTAGTTTTTTGTATTTTTTAGTAGAGACTGGGTTTCACCGGGTTAGCCAGGATGGTCTCAATCTCCTGACCTCGTGATCCGCCCGTCTCGGCCTCCCAAAGTGCTGGGATTACAGGCTTGAGCCACCACGCCCGGCCTTTTTATTTTTTTTTAATTGTTTCAGATATTTTTTTTTTTTCTTGCTTGATTCTCTTCCTGTAGTCAGGGGAATTGAGTATTGGGCATGGCCTTTTTCAGGAGCAAGTTATTGGCAGAGGGCTTCGTGTGGTACATTAAAGTGGTGTGAGTTTGTGTGTGTGGGTGTGGGTGTGTGTGCGCATATGTGGAAGTTGAGTATAGCAAATAAATGTTTTACAATATTATACAAAATGCATATTAGACCTTTGGAGTGCAGCTAATTCTTTGTCTCTGAGATGAGACTTTTTGGTTTTAGATAATCAAGAACAAGATAGGTCTTTAAAAAATACAAAGCAAACTGATACTGGTCTCCTCACAGTCTTTTACCTTCTTTTCCCAAAGATTTCAGAAATCCAAGTCTATGGCATGCATCAATAGAAACTTTGGGTCAGGATGAGAATAATCAAATCGGTGGCAGAAATCCTAAATGACTTTTACTGCCAGAGTTATATATACTTAACTTTTCTCTGTCTTCATCAGGCCAAATCTGTTCTTCAGTACGACACTGTTATCCCCATTAAACCTTGTTTTAGTGGCAGCTGATTGGTTTGGCAATTTACTCCATTGCTTTGGATTTTATTGCCCTAGTCCCAGGAATCTGGCCTTCCCCCTTTGCCCTTCAGAGCTTAATAAGAACCTTGTCTCTGTTGAATCCTTTAGGTCACTGATAGAAATGTTAAACTACCACAGATTCAGAGCTGACCCTGGAGGAACCGTGGCACCATTTGTTGTGTGTCCCTAGGTTGACACTGATCCATTGATAACCTCTCTTTAGGTCTGACTTTCCAGCTGGTTTTCCACTCACCTCATGACTGAGTAGTTCAGACCTTGTTTTTCTACTTAATTGATGTGTGTGTTGTGTGGGGCAGAATCAAAGACCCTGCTAAAACTTAAGATTGATTATATCGCTGGCTTCCTTTGGTTGACCAGAACTCCCACAAGGATATGGCCCTGGTCAGACTAGACGTATCCTTGTCAGAGCCACACTGCTTTTTCTTTTTATTAAAAAGTGTTCATTATTTCATGTTGTGATTTCTCCATTTTTTTCTAAGTGTCAAAATCCTGCTGAAATTACAATAGAGGGCTCAGCTATAAATGAAGTGGAAAATTCAGGATAGTTCTCAAGTTTTCTTTTAAGGAAGAAAAGAATTACAGCAATTATTTGAGTGTGTTAAGCCAAAAGCCAGAGAGTTTAGGTCAGAAGATTTCTGGGAACAAAACAAAAAAATCAGGGCTTTCAAAAGAGCTTTCTGGAATCTGTCTGTGCCACTTCTCTCTTTGTTTCTTTCTACTCTTTCCTCAACTTGGCATAGATTGTGACAGTCATTCAAGTAAGAAATCACCCCATTTTGAGAGCTATAACTTCATCTTGTTCATTAATGTTTCTGCTTTAGGGTAAAAAGAACGGGTACATCAATGTCTACCTGCAGGTATAATAAAAATAGATGTATCACACAGAGATGGATCATTTGTCTAGTTTATGGGGAATTCCTTTCCGTGCCCAGGAAATTTAAGTATTTACTTGAAAGGAGCAACTGTGGCAGTGAGGCTTCTGCTGTTCTTCATTCACCACAAAACAGTAATTCAATTAATTTATTACCTTGAAAGACTTTGACGCAACAGTGGTGTACATGACCTACTCATGTTGGGAACAGATGAAAATGCTGTGTTGGCAAAAGGCTTCCATCTCCTTAATGAGATGTGATACTGTTTAGGGTATTCTAAGGCATAAGAATATCTTGAAAATTCAAACTGAGATGAAGGGGACATAAAAAAAAATTGGATAGGTGAGATGCATAAAAATTGTGGAATAATGAAATTCATTTTCTCTTTAGAGAAAGAAGAATACTTTTTTTGTATTTTAAGGTTAAGACTATATACTGACTTTCTAGAGTTTTGAATTTATGTTTCTTTGAATAAAATATGTCACAGACATATGAGGGAAAACAATGCAAAACAGACACAAACTTCTGTGCATATTTTAGAATAGGGGGAGGGGGCTTCAAGCTGATGAATCTTCCACACCTATCCTCTGCCGATAGTTTGGGTTACCCTTTCCACCAAAGCCTAGAAAGGGCAGCAGCCCAAGGACGGAGTCTTTGTCCCTGCCACTGCAGAGCTTCCAGTCTGATTCTGGGATGCCACAGACACTTAAGACCAGACCTCTTATGACTAATCACTGTTGTTCGGGAATCAAGGTAAAGCATAGCATTCTGCACTGGGTCATTTCAGTACCTTAAAATTGACTTCCTCTATATTCAGCCACACTCATTATTTGTTCTAACAGACCCTTTCATCTATTGTCAGGGAACAAGTCGACTTTCCTCATTGTGTTGCTAGTTACTTCAAGCCATAGTGTTTTGATATGAAATCAATTAAGTGTTATAAATCAAAGAGAAGATAAAACACATCCAAGAAAAATATGAAATTTGAAAGAAACTATAAAACAGTTAAAGGAAAATCCAAGGTACAGGGCTGTCATGTATGGTTGGGCAGTTTGTGCACTGCACAAGTGCTCTAACCTAAGAGGGGTCAGCCCAAGCTTTCTGGCTATGGTCCTGAGCCTGCCTTGTTTATTGCCTGTTGGTCACCTTGTCAGAGTGCCTGCAGTTTGAATGTTGTCCTGAAGGTATGAATTTTAAGGAATCATTAGGCAGAAAGTCAAAGAATTATCTGTAATTTGTTTTAAAGTCTCTAATTTAGGGATCCCAAGGAAGATGGTGAAAGACACACAAAAAATGTCAAAGGGCCACAAAAAAGAAGACTAAGAACAAATCATTTCCTTTAACTATGCAGCTAAAGGTCCCCAGCAATTCTGCGTGTGCATGGCAGGGGTGGGGAGGTGGCAGCGGGTGGGAATAAATGAGAAATATATACCTGAAGTAGATATGTTTTTCATTTATGATTTGTTTGATAGATACCGATGACTAAGGTTCCAGTTACTGATTACTAAACTGATTGCAGTGCATGCCTATAGTGTGGGTTTTATTCTCAATGATGCTTTTTATTATTTTTATAACCTGAGATGAAGATCACCTCCAAGAGTTGATATGGAAGATACTTGTACTAAAAGAATTCCACGTGATAATTGCCGTCATGATTCAGTTGTCAGGGGGAGTACACCAGGTAGGCAGAGTCACACTGAAGAATGCCATACATGGCTTGTTTCAGAGTAGTTGTGTCTCCTGTTAGGTCAGCTGACACTCCTGCCAGTTACTATTTACCCAGCCTTGAGTGGGAGCCTGCCGTGGACACTAGGACAGGCACTGGTACAAGTAATTGTGGTGCAAAGGTAGTGGATTTTGAAGGCAGCATTAGAAAGAAGAGGGAACCACCTTAAAAGGAAAGAGGAAGGTATTCCAGATGGAGGCTGCATGCTGGAGACTGACAGGGTAAATTTGGCTAGAGTGTGTGTTTGATTTGGCCTGCAGAAAGTTTATGTAACTAGGGAAATAATATGATTGATCAAAACATAAGTAGTGTAATGCCTAATATCTTAGCCCGCAGCTTTATTCTTTTGTGTATCCTGCCTGACCACGAAAAGCAGTTGAGCTTTTTCTTCCCATGAGCATCTCATTTTGGAAGTAGAAATGGAAAAATAATAATTGCATTGAAACAGAAGGGACAGGAACATTCTTTTTTTTTTTTTTTTTTTGAGACGGAGTCTCGCTCTGTCGCCCAGGCTGGAGTGCAGTGGCCGAATCTCAGCTCACTGCAAGCTCCGCCTCCCAGGTTCACGCCATTCTCCTGCGACAGGAACATTCTTGAAGCATATATTGCAGTATTGAGTCATGATGTAACGAGTAATTGGGAACCAAGTTTGTTTTTGTTTTTGTTTTTCAAAATGCTTGTGAACCTTAGTGGATACAACCACATGAAACTGACCATAGACTGATCCCAGGATCCATCATTTGTGTATTATAAGGTGAATACTAAATAAATACTAAATCTATAAATGAGTACTAAATAAAGGCTAAATCTATAAATGAGTACTAAGTAATAAATCTGCACGCATACTTCACGTGAACAAATTAAATGGAATTGTGTCTTTGGTCATGATTCAGAAGTGTTTCAAACTGGTCTAGAGTACTTATTTTAATAAAGAAAAAGTACTTTCAATTTCCAAATGCAATAAATAAAAAATCCTCTAATTCTGTAATCATATTTTTAAAAAATGTTTGAGGTTCGTGAATTTTATCAGGCACAAGATTATAAAACTAACCTCAAACTATTTCTAAGATATGTAATTTGTGTTTGGTAAGATGTGTATTAAGTAAATATTATAACCTGCAGATACATCTCATGTGAACTTGAACCCATAATGGTTGGAAACGGTTTCCACAAGATTGCTTTTTATTGGGGTGGAGGCTTCAGAACTACATGAAAGAAATTTAATGACTAGAAATTCCTGGGGTTATAACCAAAATAACTGAATATGCAATTCAGCCATGTGGCATCTTGGTGATGCCAGTCTCACTACTGTTAGTTTTCAAGAGCTCAATGTCTGAAAATATAATAGAATATGCTGTTCTGAAAGATAATTTAGAGCACTCAACAGAACTTCCTGAACCTTTGCCAACCTAGCAGGGAAGAGGAAGAGTCAATATGTGTCCTCAGGGGTAGTCCAAATTGCCTACAACTATGGTGAGGTTTCCTTAAAGTCTTTGTTATTGAAAATTTGGGAATTGAGCATTTTACTCCACTATATATTATGCTTGCTTTGGTATAAAATTTATTCTAAATTTCTTACCATAGAGCAAAACTGATGTTCTAGGAAGAAATACCCTATGGATAAGAGTGGACCCCAGGACTCCACTCCACTCCACTCTGTCTGGCGGTGGAGAAAGTTGTGTGAGTGTCCCAGTTTAAGGAACATGGTGAACAGGGCAGACCGAAGCCGTCAGAGGTGGAAGCTTCTGCACTGGTACAACTCAGTTCTGATGAGGGGAGACCAAAGAGCATGCCCGGTAGAGGACTGCATTTACACAGCTGCTGTGTCCCTGGCTTCTATCCCAGCCACAAAATACTAACACGAGAGATTGCATGCAGTCATTGGGACATTCAACACCTGTCCAGGAGAAAGGGCTTAACATTCACTAATTGGGTGAGAACGACTTCCAACATGTTTCAGGTATCAATAAGTTGTCCTTAAAATTGTTGCTTAGTGCAGAACAGACATCCAGCAACCCCATAAGCATTCAGTTTCCACTTTTAGCGGACTTTTTTCAAAGCTGCGTTTACTTTCCGCCTAAATCTTCTTGCAAAATGCTCCAGTTAACTATGCACACATCACAGATGATGTGCTCTGACAGACATGAAGAAGAATTAAAGTGAAAAGCATGCACTGTTTAAAATAAAATCAGCTATGTCATAAATAAGAAAAACAAAACAGATGGAATTGTGTCTTTGGTCATGCCTCAGAAGAGTTTCCAACTCTTCTAAAGTACTTAATAAAGAAAAAACACTTTCAATATTCCAAATGTAATTTTAAAAACCCGATTCTGCAATGTCTTTGGAATTTGATATCAATAGTTTCAATGTAAGAATTCATTAATGACATTGAGGGTAAATCATTGAGGCAAAGTGGCTATTGATTCGGGTGTCACCAAACTGACAAAGTGGCTTTGCATTAGCCTAAATCCTGCTTAAAGAAGAATCTGGTAAGTGGAGCTATGGCAAAAAAAACCAAAAAAACAAAAAAACAAAAAACAAAAAAACAACAAAAAAACCCCAGGAAACCTCGTATCAAATTGGGTGAAATACATCTGCAGTTTCTTCAACACAAATGGTCAGTTCTTCACAAAACATTCCAAGCAAGCAATTCACAAGCCATTTGTCTTTCATAGCCTGAAAGAGCCTGAAAGAGGGGTGCATTTGCTGCAATCATTTGGTTAGCTCAGGGCCACAAAAAAGTCAACAGTCTTGAGGTTGCTTTCCCAATGGAATGCTTCAACTTGACATCAACAGGAAAGCCCAATCAGTCTTAGAGTGGAAATGCTGAAAACCTTTCCCCCAACTGATTGGTGGGAGAAGGAGGGAAGAAAAGGAAAGATTTACTCAATACCCGGGGAGCTGAATAAACAGGTGCCGTCGCAGTTTCCTGCAGGAAGGTGGAAAGATTAGTCTGGTTTATATTGAGTGCTTAGTAGAAGTCGTAGTTGATTAAACAAGAGTGAATCATTGCGCTGCCTCATCTAGATAATCTTTAGCCATTATCTTTCATAATAACATCAAAATCCTGAGCTTTCCTTCAGTCCCAGACTGATGTGATCAACGAAGAGGTGGCGCTCCTCACAGAGATGACAAAGACACATCCATAGTATTTTAGTCACTTTATCTCCACAGCGTTTTCACTCACTCTTCACCTTTAACAAATCATACACAGGATCCTCTTACAAATCCTAATTGCAAGCTTTTAAAATCATACGTTAGGAAGCCCAGGATCATTTTCAGGGTCTTAGAAGAAAAGTCGCTCTTGCCAAATGTCCTTAGGGACCTTTGTTACTGGAAGTGGGCGTTTTGCCAGATGCTGCAATGAAGCTTTATAAAAATAGACAAGATAAATGGACTTTTAGTACAGTATTGTGCCAGACTTTTAATTTTCAGGAAATTATTTTTTTAACCTAGCTGAGAGTCAAGTCAATTTGTGAATTAGTTGAAAGGGTGGCTGGATATGGGGTGGGGGGTAGGGGTGGCATCTGACATTTTAAGTCAGAAAAGCCTGCCACACAAAACAGATTTCTCTTGGCAATCAAGATAAGTTAACAACCATAAACACATTGTCAGAGGGAAAAAATTACATTTTACTCTAACACAGATCATGTACAGATGACTGATTTTTCTCTCAAGTTCAAACACAGAAAGACTGTTTATATATTTCAACTTCTGACCCAGGCGGGTAGGACGATCTTAGAGATCTGAATAGAGATGCCGAAAGGGCTTTTGGCTATTTCTGTGCTAAGGATATAGCATAATGATGGTGGGGTGTATATGCAGCCCAGATTGCAGAGAATCAGGATGAAGTTGCTGCCACAGATAATTTGCCATGTTTATTTGCCTTTTTTATAACCCACAAAAAAAGGCAATACCACAGCAGTTAAAAAATATATACATTTCCCTTTGCTTGATTTCTTTGGAATATGTCTGGGTATGTTTCCCTGTTTGGGGGGTTGCTTGTATCCAAGGATTTTTAAAACTAACACCCCGACATTTTATAATATTATGATTTCATCAACTTACCAGGTAACTGATCCTTAGATGGTGAACGTAAGATAGTTCTGAAGGACAGTCAAAAATGTTAAGAACTATATGAAATGCAAGGCATTATTAATTATCATTCTTCTTATTCTGTTCTCAAAAATAAGAAGCATTGTAAAATCTTTAAATTCGCCTGAGACCACGCTTCAACGAAGGCAAGATTATTTGATCCAATTGTTTTTATTTAGTTGGAGTTGACAGGAGTGTTGCCCAATTCTCGAGCAATTTGGCATTATTTATTGCAACAAATGCATTAACTGAGTATATAGTTATTGAGCACCCTTGACTTGCATAGTGCTGTGATGGAAACTGTCACTGTGTGTCAGATATTTCTGACAATGCAGCAAATGGACCTTGCTCCCTGAAAGTTGGCAAGCTGGTTGTGTAGAAAAGACTCACAGTGCCCACAGACAAATAAACACACGAGTTAAACATTGCACAATAATGCAAGAAGATAGTACAGACAGTCAAAAAGAGTAAGTAGCAGTATGTTATGAATATTATTATAAATTTGGAAAAATCGCAGAAAGGTGGTATATGTGTGTGTTCATGTCTTCCTGACATCACTTCCTATAGCTTAAAATTATATTCCTAAAAGCCTCTTGAAATGAGACAAATATTTCTTGTATACATATTATGTATGCAGGCACATGGCATGTATTATCTCATATGATTGTCAGAACAACAACTGACGTCACTGTTATTGTTAATTCTATTTTATAGACCTGGAAACAACCTCAGATACTAAGCAAGCCATCCAAGTCTACCAGTTAGCAAATGGCAGAGCTGAACTTCCGATTCTGGTTTTTCTAACTCAAAAGTCTGTTGTCTTTTCCCTCTATCAGTGTTTCTGAAAATGAGATGTGCAGACCTGGATTAGAACCAGTAGAGAAGAGAGGGTGCTTGGTAAAATGCAGATGACTAGGTCCCTATGCCTGCTAAAATGGAATCTCAGTTGAAAACCACTGCTCTGCCCTCTGCTTCCACTGTTTGGTGACTTAGATATTTGGTACTTCAGGTAAACACAGTTGTCTGAGATGAAACGAATAGGAAAGAATAAATCCCAATTCATTGCTCCTTGTGCTGAGGTCACTTGAACTGAGCTGAGTCCTCTTCAGGTCTCACTACAATTTTTCAGGAGTCCACAAATCACTAAGCAAGTAAAAATTCTATTTCTTTCCTGAGAGGGGGAAAAAAAGAATGGATTTCCCTCCTGAACAGCTGGTGTCTGAGGATGCTTCATCTCTGAAAGATGAATCTTCAGGTATCTAATTGGAACCTAATGTGGATCCAATCCCCATTCTGGAGCCATGGCTCTCACATTCCTTTTATCCAGGGCTATAAATCTCAAAATAAATTTAGCAAGAATTTAGAATGAAAGTTTCTACATTACATTTTGAGATGAAATGAAAGTTAATCATGGCAAGAATAATTTCATCTATTTTATAGGATTCTATTGGGAGATAACAGATAATTGGAAACTAATTCCTAGATTCAAAGAATCCTAAGAGTGAATGGAAATGTGATTATGTCTATTTGGGAAAAGGTATTCATGAAATATTTTTGTTCATTATCCTTCCTCTGAGCAGAACAATACTGTACTTAATTCGAGCTCTATCTTGTTCTGGGAAAAGAATTTCTGGAACTGAAATATAAGATTTTACTTTACCTACCTCTGTTAAAATGTAAATTTAGGAAATGAATTTGGTAAGAGTAGTACTAGTAGGTATAGTTGCCAAGGAAGCAGGGACTGGACTGATAACTTTATGGCCATCTTTCATTGAGCACTTGATTATTATGTGCTGTCACTCAATGTTGAATTCCTGCACCTGCCTCTTTTATGGAAAAAGGAAAGATATTGCATTTTATGCCATCATATGTATATCTAAAAAACTTTCACATCCATTCTTATTTTGTTATTAATATTAATAACAATAACAATTTTGGTCAAATTTAATCTTTATGAAAACCTAGCAAATTAGGTGCTATGCACATATTATAGACAATGATATTGAAGCTTAGGAAAGTTAAAAATAAAACCCAGTGGGTCTGGAACCTTAGCTTGCATCAGCTAGAGGGCTTGTTAAAACACACAGTGTTGGGTTTCACCCTCAGAGTTCCTGATTTAGTGTATTCTGAAGTCGTTTCAGGAAAACTGGTGCTCTACACACCTTAAGTACACACCATGTTTCCACATGTACACACCACATTTTGGTATACTATTATTCAAGGGTATCCTGTTATTTAACAATATTTTTTCTTTACAATGCAATTTATTTTTAAATTATTTTGTCATCTGAGGAGACAGTGCTTCAGGGTGGGTCATGATACATATTTGATGCTTAAATTACACAGGAGAAAGCAGTTCAGTACTGGGAAAGGAGGCCAAATGAAAGATCACATTATGGAAAACATACTGATTTGGGACAGGCTGAGCCGGGGGTAGTCTGTCAGGTCTTTGGATGCATTGAACTTTTGTGCTCCAAGCAACTTTCCTTCTTGTATCATTTCTTGTCAGCAGCCTGTGCTCTTAAAAATTATGGAAATTAGGAATAGAAGAGACCCACAATGTCGTTTCTCTTGTCATTCTGTCGGCCTAGAGCCACCCTTGGGTATTTTGTCCATTCCCACCAAAATTATTTTTAAAAAATGAAGTAATGGGATATTACAAGAAAAAAAAGGATCGTTGGAAGGAAATATTTTTCAACGAAAATGTCAAGAGTTAAGAAAGCTACCGTTTGTTTTTGATTTCTCTGACATAAGGAAACTGGGAGAGTATCAGCTTTCTGTCTGCCAACATTAATGTTTTCACCAAGCTGATTGAGTCACCTCTGAAATTATCAGTCTGGCTTCCTGTGCTCCAGGAAGCTGGAAGACATGGTGGGACTCCTCGTGTTGAGCGCCATCTCCATGCACAATCACAGACAGTGTAAATGGCAGATGTAACCTTTCTTTCTTCCCCCATTAGGGGCTCTGTCAGACATCTGTTGTGTTTGCCTGTTCATCATTTCTTTTCCAGCCTTTGATTACAGCACCCTAATGTTTCAGACTAAGCAGAACCTTCCAGAACCTTTTGCTTGTTTTTACTGGACTTTCTCAACCTGTAGGATGTGAGCTGGGTGCTCCTAGGTTTACCATCACACAGAAGGAGCCTGGTTAGAAAGGAAGGGACACACGGAGGAAAGAAAGCAGATTTTGGGATGGAGAGAAAGATTCCTGATAATGCTACTTGAAAATTGAATCAAGACTGCCCAGGTGTGAACCAATAAATTCTCATTTCCTTTTCTCTTGTGTAAACTTTTTGAGTAAGGTTTTAATCACCACCTGGCTTAAGTTTAAGAAAACTAAAGCAGAATGAATTACAGATACGTCAGCATTAAAATAAGCAGGCCTGTATATTGGTGAGAATACTAGGTTCAGGTTTCAGAAGACCAGGGTTCTAGTCCTGGTTGTGCCACTGATTAAGGTTCTTTGGGGACATGATCTGTTGGTGCCAGCACCTTGAACTCTTTCTCGCTCAATCCAAGCCTCACAAAATGACCTGTGTGAGTGATGAAATTGCAATGAAGAGGCTTCTGTGGAAATTCTGGAAAATGGCCAGGGAAAAGATCTGTTGACTAGACACTGGAAGGTCTGAAGGGAGAGGTGAAAAGCTGCAGAATCAGGTTCATAGGCAAGTTACGGACAATGACATCATTTTTTCCTGATACACTATGGCAGCCCAGTCAACCTCAGCCACTGACTCTAATGGAAGCCCTAAGATGAATAAGCAAAATAGAAAATAAACTATGGAACAAAGCAGGCAATATCCTATACCTATTGCT
Organism: Papio anubis; assembly: GCF_008728515.1. Classification (NCBI taxonomy): domain Eukaryota; kingdom Metazoa; phylum Chordata; class Mammalia; order Primates; family Cercopithecidae; genus Papio; species Papio anubis. The sequence continues at coordinate 105,074,594 of NC_044985.1, read as the reverse complement.
AGTAATTTTATTTTTGGTTGTGTGTTTGTTCTTGCTAAAATGTTAGAAGCAGAAGAGACCAAATATTAGGAAGAAAGATAAATCAGGAAAAATCCATCCAAAGAGCAGGGTCTCTTAAGGTCCCTGAAGATGTTTGGATAGAAGATTCAGAAAATGTTCACAAGGCTGAATTGTCACATTTTATGTGATTTTTTTCTTTTGTTTTGTTTCGTTTTTCACTCAAGTTTTCATCAGAGCCCTGCCATTGGCTTACTGGTAAATGTTTAATTGGCTCTCCAGGAAAAAAAAAAAAAGCCTTAGTTAGAATTGCCAACTTCAATAGTGTAAACACTCCCCCGATGGCCAATTTCAAGCTACCAACATTATATGAACTGATTCATAAAATTCCTTCAAATTTAACAATTGGCTCCAAAATGAGCTGACTCTAGCCCCATCCTGAAATTATAGAGTGAAAACTCTAATTTTCAGAGTGCTTTCATGTATGCATTTAAGGGATAGCTATGTGGTCTTCCCTGAAGAATTCAGATGTGAATTAGAGATTGTAGAGGTCCAGAAAGGGGGTTTATAAATGCCTTTGGTGTCCTATTCATAAGCAGGGCTATTCTGATGCCACTGGACCATGGCTTCAGAGCAGAACCTTGACTGTGGAGGTCACAGGGCATGGCCGTGGGATCATTATAATGTCTTAATCCTCACAGGCAAAATTAGCATGGTATGCAGCCTGCTCTGATGTTTCAGGTGCTTGGATTCTGAACACAAAGGTAGCAATTGTGGGCAGAGGGGATGGTGCAACCTTTGCAAAGAAGAGAAGCATTTGCCCTGGGGCTGGAGACAATAAGAAGGGGATAAGGAGGTGGAGGCATCCTCACCTGTCCCAGACTCAAAACAAGTTTAAACAGAACAGGCAGAGAATTCACCAGTTCCAGATAATGAAGCAGTCCCATGAAAGTACATGAGAAAAGAAAGCAGCGGTGGAGATGATTCGATGTAGCAGCTGGAGGAGGAGGAACAAGGAAGAGGAGAAAGGAACAATGAGAGGAAGGAGAGAAGTAGCCACAGGAAATTGGCAGGAGAGGCCTTCACCTGTCAAACATGTGGGTCTCATGTCTCTGGGAGGCACAGGAGGGATTGTGTTAGTGAAGGCTGGCTGCATAAGGGGAAGGATGAAGGATGTTTTCAAGGGAAATAGATCAAGGAACAGATGGAAGCTTCCCATGAAAAAACACTAGATACATATTTATTGGTAGTTTCACCTAGGCAAGAGCCAAAGCCTAAACTGCATTTGTAGATAGAGGAGCAACAGCTTTCACAGAAACTGAAGATCCAAAAGCCCCGATGTTGAGGATGAAAGTTAAAGAAATGCAAGCTTGATTATTGTTTTAAAGGAAAAAAAGCAGAAATCTCTGCTACTCTTCAAATCTTTCTAGTTATGATTTAGTCATGGTAGTGTCCAAGTTCCCCAGACTAAATGCAGTGCATAGTCTTCAAAGAAAAAATTACATTCCAAATAAGATTTATCTTTGACTCTACATTGAAGGTAAAAATATGGCAGTTAAGAAAGACGCTTTTGTAACTTTCAAGAGAAGAAAGAATAGATGACTCTTTTTGGAAAGATTTGTGCAAGAAACAGACTGCTTTGGAAAAAAAAAAAAAAAAAATGCTGTTTGCTTTTGGGAGCAGCAATTCCAGCTAGGCTCTTTTGGACTTGAAGAGAGACAAATGGCAAGTACAAACTTCCTATGTATTTTGCTTCACACAGACATGGATCTGTTGAATTTATGTAAGGAAGTAAATTATGATGTATATTCAAAGAGTAATCCAACTGTTATCTATATTCCCTATACCTTCTCCCCAAAAGGAAAAATAATAATAATTATCTATTTAATCATGTATGTTCTAAACAACAAAAGTGTTAGGAAATTGATGTTTTCCCCTTATCTCTTACAGTCACATTAGAGGAAGATTTATAGATTTCAGGACAGAAAGGAATCAAACATTTTAAAAACATAAATGCATGCTAATTCAGAAAGAAGTTTTAAAAAGCCAAATAAAAATGCTACAGACTCAGTTTAGGCAAGTACCGGATTTTAGCCCAGACATAGTTTCCAACATTCTTTACTACTTGGACAAGTCACATCCTCTCGCCAGTCAGTCTTTCATAGGATGCAGAAACTGGGACTGACACATAAGGTTGTATTTGGCAGGAAACTGACAAAGCAATCTACAATCAAGAAAGCCTCAGTTCCTCTAAATGCAAGGTAAATAATTCATTTTAAAATTTAATTAATTCATTTTAAGTTCATAAATAATGCATGAATAAATGTTCTGTATAAAAATTTCAAATAATACAAAAGTATATAGGGAACTAAATTATGCTCATATCTTCCTGCTAAATCTCATTTCTCTCAAACAAGGTAACCATAATTTGTGGTTTGCTGTGTATCTGTGATGATCATTTATATATAATTTTATTATTAAAAATAGTATTTTAATACTTTTACTATTAAAGCAATGTAATCGCATTAAAGAAAATCCAAAAACTAGAAAAACACAGAAGTAAAAAGGAAAGTCCATAATCTCACTAGCTAACACAAATCCAGTAAAAAGTTGTTATGTTTTCTTCAAATGTTTGCCTATGCATAATTTGTAATAATAGTAATAATACATACAAAGGGATAGGCATTCAATTATTGGGTTAAAAATTAATTGAGTTATATATGCTTTAGGGCAATATTTTAGTACTACTCAGTACTAAAATTATTAGTAATCAGTATTAATAGTACATCTATTAGGAGCCAGACACCTGATAAATGAATAGGAGAACAAATTTCATTTTTAAGAAATAGAAAATATAACTAACACCCTTTTAGGATTCTCAGGGTGGATGATGAATGTGTTAGACAAAACAAAAGCAAGAGTTAAGGTCAGAATGAAAGAATTACAGAATCTTAGAGCTTAGAGGCATCTAGGAGGCATCTAGCCCATGTTTATTATTTTGTGGACCAGAAGGCATAAGTTTGTGACTGTTTTTCTGAGGTTACACTGCTAGCCAACATTTAGACCCTCTTACCCCTAATTCTAATTTTTTCCTTAATAAAATGAACAAAGCTCATAGAGAGACATCTTCAGGGGTTGAAGGACCAGGATTCAGGTAGTCCCTTACAGAGAATAGCTTTTTTAAAAGTATTTTTGAAATTTATTTTTAATTTATATAGATTGATAATAATTATATATTTGTGGGGTACATATGACATTTTCATAAAAGCATACAATGTGTAATGATCAAAGCTATGTAACTGGGATATTCAGCACCTCAAACATTTATCATTTTCTTGGGCTGGGAATATTCCAAGTCTTCTAGCTATTTTGAAATATACAATAAATTATTGTCAAGTATAGTCATCTCATTTTTCTACTGAACACTTTTAAACTAGCACCTTTAGGCCAAAGCTGATCCTCACAGTTTTTAATTTTTTAAATCAAGAGTCTTTTAACAGAATTAGTTCCCAACACTTGAAAGTGTAATTTTTGACTTCTCTTGAAACATACAAAGATCTCACAACATCGGGCCCAACAACTGCATGTAGCAGCCATAGACAGGAACCTCCCTGTACCTGCCATGCTCTCTCCAGAGCTCCACAGCCCTCACCTGCCAGCCTTACCTATGTGGGGTGCCCGCCTGGAGCCCCTCCATCAGGAGCAATGTGTCATGTCCACACCTGAAAATGTTGAACATGAAAGTCTTTGTAACTAATCATGTTGAGACAAAAGAGAAAAACCAGGACAGTTCTAGACAAATTGGAATATATAGTTGCCCTATAGACACCTGAGTATGTGACAGCTGTTTCAGAACCTAGGGATGCTGTGTGTTAATGTTCTGTCTCAGTGTGAAACATACAGCTTACTGCTCTTAATCATTCCAGGTCCCTTGTTCCTTCCCTGGGTTCACAGAGGCAGTTGCCTTCTCTGAAGCTGGTCAGTGCTCCCAAGAGTAACAGATGCCCGAAACACTGCTAGGCACATCTGGGAATAGGAATTGGGAATCTGTTTATAAGAAAAGTGTTGATTGGGGCAAATGTTAGAGCTGCAACTTCTTTATCAGCAGATAATTTTTTAAGAATTTATTTTTAATTGACAATTGTACATACTTATGGAGTATAATATATTTCAATACATATATATATTTTTTGATAATCAGGATAATTAACATATTTGGCATCTCAAACATTTATCATTTCTTTGTGGTGAGCACATTTAAAATCCTTTCTTTTAGCTATTTAAAAATATACAGTATATTATTATTCACCATATTCCCTCAGTGTGCAAAAAGATCATCAAAACTTATTTCTCCCAATTATAACTTTGTACTCACAAACCAACAGCTCCTCTTTCCCCAGTCACCCTCCCCCACTCCTCACCCAGACTCTAGTAACCACCATTTTATTCTCTAGTTGTATAAGGTCAGCTCTTTCAGATATCATGTAAGACTGAGATCATACATTATTTATCTCTCTGTGACACTATTTCACTTAACATAGTGTCCTCTTGGTTCATCCATGTTGTTGCAAATGAAAGAATTTCTTGTTTTTGGTTTTAATGGCTGAATAGTATCTATCTATCTATCTATCTATCTCTCTGTCTCTGTATGTATGTATCTGTCTATCTACACACACACACACAACATTTTAAAATCGAAATCATCCATTGATGGATACTTAGGTTGTTTCCATGTCTTTGATATTGTAAATAGGACTGAAATGAACATGGGAGTGTAGATATCTTTTCAGCATACTGATGTCAATTCATTTGGGCATATACTTAGTAGTGGCATTGCTGGATTACATAATAATATAATAATTCTTTTTCTTTTTTTTTTTGAGACTGAGTTTCACTCTTGTTGCTCAGGCTGGAGTGCAATGGCGCCATCTTGGCTCACTGCAACATCCACCTCCTGGGTTCAAGCCATTCTCCTGTCTCAGCCTCCGGAGTAGCTGGGATTACTTTTAGTATTTTGAGGATCCTTCATACTGTTTTACAAAATGGCTGTAACTAATTTACCCTAATACTAACAGTGTATAAGCATTTCCTTTTAGCCATATCTTTACTTTTTATCTTTCATCATTTTAATAATAGCCATTCTAACAGTGGTAAAATGATATCTCATTATAATTTTTATTTTCTTTTCTCTGATGCTTAGAAATGTTGATCATTTTTTCATATATCTGTTGACCATTTGTATGTCTTCTTTTGAGAGCTGTCTCTTCAAGTTCTTTGCCTATTTTTTAATAGTTATTTGTTTTCTTGTTATAGAGTAGTTTTGGTTCCTCATATATTTTGGATAATAGCCCCTTATCTGATGTATGCAATTTGTATTTTATGAGGTAGGTATGTATGTATGTATTTTCTCTCATTCTGTAGGTTGTCTCTTCACTGATTTTTTTTTTTTTTTTTTTTTTTTTTTTGCTGTGCCTACTTTTTTTTCAGTTTGATGTAATTCTGTTTATTTTCACTTTTGTTACCTATGATTTTAAGTTCTTATCCACAAAGTTCTTGCCCATATTCATAGGTTTTATTCTAGAAGTTTATAGTTTTGGCTCTTAAATTTAAGTCTTTAATCCATTCTGAGTTAACTTTTGTATATGGTGTGAGACAAGGGTCTAATTTCATTCTTCTGCATATGATGTACAGTTTTGTCACAGCCATTTATTAGAGACTGTCCTTCTTCATTGTGTGTTCTTGGCACCTTTGTCAAAAATGATTTGGATGTAGATGCATGAGTTTATGGGTTCTGTATTGTTCCTTTCATCTATGTATCTGTTTTTATGCCAGCATCATACTGTTTTGGTTACTATAGTTTTGTAGTATATTTTGAAGTCAGGAAGTGTGATGCCTTTAGCTTTTGATTCTTTTGATCAGGATAATAAACTCAATAAAGTTTCAGGATATAAAATCAGCATACAAAAATTAGAAATGTTTTTATACAGCAAGAGCAAACTCTCTGAAAAAGAAATTTTAAAAAGTCTTTTTTACAATAGCTACAAAAAGATTTAGGAATAAACTTAACCAAGGAGATAAAAGGTCTCTACAACAAAAACCATAAAACATTGATGAAAGAAATTAAAGAAGACATAAGTGAAAAGTTTTCTGTGTTCATGGATTGAAAGAATTAAATCATTAAAATATCCATACTACCCAAAACAATCTACAGATGTAATGCAATCCCTATCAAAATACCAACAACATTCTTCATGGAAATATATGTTTAAAAATCCTAAAATTTGTATGGTACCACAAAAGACCTGGGATAGCCAAAGCTATCCTGAGGAAAAAGAACAAAGCTGGAGGCATCATACTACTTGACTTCAAAATGCAATTCAGAGCAAATAATTCCTAAATGCCACTACTTGGTAGACATTTTAAAAGCTATAACAGTACGTAAACACATTCCTCGCTTTAAACAGCTTAGAATCGAGCTGAGAAGATAAGCTCTAAGGGGAGAGGGAGAGACGAGTTCAAAGGAACTGAGAAGTTCAAAGGAACATAATTGTGCATGGCTCCTGCTTTCCAAGAAGGGCTTTATAGTGAGCGCAGGACTTGGGCAAAATCACAGACAACAAGTAGAGGTTAAGTCAATGTGGAAAAGAGTAAAGACATCTTAGGGAGAGAGAAAAAAAGATTGGTTGGTGTGGAGAGAGCTCATTTGGCCTGGGCAACTCTTCCTTCATTTTTCTCGAACAGAGCAGCATTTGCCGAGTTATTGCTTTGTTTGCAGTTTCTTTGTTTGCCAGAGAGAGGGATGCATGTGTGGGGGCGGGATGAGTGTGGAGGGGACAGTGACCAAGAGAGGGAGAGAGACAGAGAGAGAGAGGGGGCTAGAGAGAGAAAAGAGGGAATACACTATTATTATCCTTTTTCTGGTGATGGTTTTCTGATTCTTGGCAAACAGTTCATTTTCCAAAGGATGAACAAACGTTGGACTATTTTTCCAGTTCAAGAACCCGGCTGGAGGTCAAGGTGCACACCTACCTACTCATTAGGCTGAGGAGCTGGTTGGGTGGCTAAGGATTATTCTCTAGACAGAGGGATTTTAGCCTTATCTCAACCAAATGTGCTCTTTTATATTTTGTAATGCCCCTGATATTAATCTGAAATAAAATAAAATCTATAAGCTATTTTCTACATATATAAATTCATAAATCGATATCATACTCTAACTGTAATATTATAAAGAAATAAAGGATATGTATTTTATAAGAAAAATCATATATATATATATGTTCCATTTTTACATTTCAAGAGATATCTGCTAGGTCACAACCACGATAGAAAACAGGATCTGACAGATGCTGGTGCCTATGCGTAAATCTATGGGAATGCTGATGGTGGGATTGCTTTGATGTTAACATGAGTGCTGTGGTGTTCTTAAATGGTGAACAACACTTACTAATATTCTAAGTAAAACAAAGTCCAATTTTCCTTTCACCTCATCAGTTCCATTTCTGAAATAGTCATTGTGTATTAGGAACATGCAAATAATACTCTGTGTCTATATATCAAAGAAGAGTGAGCATCCAAGCCTAGTTAATTGCAAGTATACTATTACTTATTTGAGACTGTCCTGTTCACTGTTGCCCACCTAGCAACCCTGGTGCATACCTCCATACGTGTCAGTAGTGTCCTTCCGTCATTATGATTCTAAATCATCCCTCTACATGTCTAAATTGTTCTCTGGTGGCAATAGTACCTTCATTAAGAACCACTGCCTAGTTTCAATCAAAATCTACTATTAGAGCAGTTTTTTAAAATGAAAGGAAGATAGAAGACATGACTTAACAAACCCTTAATTCTATGTTAATTGCATATCAATAAGTACTAAATGTTGTTGGGAATGTAATAGGCACTCTGCTGTAAGGGACTTTCCCCCATATTGATCAGTAGATGTTCCCAACTCTAGAAACACATTTCAACATCTAAATGAAGACTATCTGTATTTTCTATTAGTGAAAGAGGCTGGAAATAAGCAAGGCAGGGCATGGGGAAAGAGGACATAGTGTTTCTAACCCAGGTAGAAAAGGAATTAAATGGTAAAGACATTTATAGTTTTAACCATTGCTAGGGTAAAAAAGAGAATTCTGACCCCTAGGTTTTGAGGATCCCACATATAACACTGAGCAATGACTCAGGAAGACAGTGGGAGGGATAAGTAGGAGAGGTGCTGACGTCTGTCTCTCAACTGCTCTGAATACCACAGTATGACGGGTAAGCCTTAAGGCAATCTAAGCCACTGAGGACCGGAAGTGGAAATGCCCCTCCCTGCATCTGCACATACTCCAAAGGCTGAACTCCAGTGACCTTGAAGCTCCCCTTGAAGGCCAATGTAACCTGATCTCAGTTAGATGAAGTGATGCAGGAGCACGTAGAGTGACTGGCTCTAAACTGGAGAAATCTAGGGAAGTAATTGGCTTGGGCTGACTATGGCACAACTTTAACCTGAATCATTTCAGAACAAGAGATCCTGGTTCTCTTGTGAAAGTAAAAAAAAAAAAAAGCTTGAAAATATGCTCAATTATCCAAGGCATATGAGTGGGCAGTTTCATACACTACTCATAAGAGTGTAAATTGGTACCTTAGTCTGGAAAGAGAATTTGGCAATAAAGAAAATGTCCAAATAGATAGATACATTTAAAAAAAGTTGTATCTTTTGACCTAGTGATTCTTCTTGAAAAATCTAAACTAAATAACACAAACAAAGCAAAATGATTTGTGTATAATGATGCCCATTTTGGAAATGTGTAAATAGTAATGACTTAGCAACTCTTTGAACCAAAGATTCTCTAGACAGTTATTTAGTATAAATATCTGAAGAACATAGGTACAAAAATGGTCTATATATGTATACGCATATAATAAAAATTTCTCACACTTGTATATATTTTGGATCTACAATGATTATTTTTTTGCCTTGCATTGTTTGATGCCAGCTTTTGTGTTTTTATATGTAATTAGATGGCTATGATTATTTACACTCAATATATAAATATAGTAGGGCTCTTCAGGTAGTAATCACAATATTCTTAAACTAATATTATTAGTACTACTTTAAACATTTTTTTCTTTTAGGTAATAGATGTTCACATGACTTAAAGAATTAGAAAATATACAGAAACAAATTAATAAAAAAATTAGAATCCCTGCTAGGATTTAAATGTTTGTCTCTTCTAAAACATTTGTTGAAATTTAATTGCCATGGTAACAGTACTAAGAGGTGGAACCTTTGAGAAGTGATAGGTGCTGTTATAAAAGGGCAAGTTCAGCCTCTCTCTTGTCCTCTCTTGACTTTCTGCCTTCTACCATGAGATGACGCAACTAGGAGGCCCTTGCTAGATACTGACCTCTTGATCTTGAACTTCCCAGCCTTCAGAACTGGGAGACGATAAATATCTCTTTATTCTAAATCACCCAGTCTCAGGTATATTCCCTTATAGTAGCAAAAACAAACTAAGAAACTTCCCTAAATTCCAATACACAGAAATAGCTTCTTAATATTTTGGCATCCGTTCTTCAAAACTTCCCCTCACCCACATCTATGCCCTTTTCAAATAACAGAAGACACTTTTTCTCTAATATTTCTCAGAGTACGTGGCTTTTCCTTCTCGATCTCTATAAAAGTCAAGGAAATAACGAAGCTTGAATGGAGGTGTAGATTTAGTTTTATTTATCTGTCAATCAATGCTAAATCTAGATCCATAATTTAATTCCTCATGTTGTTAGATTTACCACATTTGACTGTATGTTAAAACAAATATAGAACATTGCAAAGGACCAAATATGACACACTCATGTTTTCACCACTTGAAATGCACAAATATTGACCTTTTTCGAAATGCTTCAGAATAAGAATTATTATTTTTAAAGTTTACATCCCCTATGTAGCTTTTCCCGGTCTTAGCTCTCTCCTTTCTTCACTCTCTATGTAGAAACAGCCACTATCATTAAGTTTATTATGTAAACTTTCAATGTACTAGCACAGAAGCTTCTGGAGGGCAGAGATTTTGACTACTGCTGTATCTTTGGTAACCTTAGTAGAATAGGTGCTCAAATATTTGCTGAACAAATAAAAATTTATCCATAACCCATATGTAACATATAGTTACATATATGACATATGTATGATCATATATAAAATATATGTCATGGTATTTTTGTGTACTTTACAACTGTATACAAGTGGTATCATACTGTAGCTATGGATCAACTTCTATAAGTAGCTTTTTATTTGATATTAAGAACTAGATTATATATTTACTGAATATATTCACATATGTATATCTCATACATTCATTTTATTTTTGTACCAATTTTATTTAGCACTAACGTATGCTAATGATCTCTATTTAAAGTGCACAATTGAATAAGTTGTACACATTCATAAATCCACCAGCAAAATCAAATTATAAATCATTCCATCATGGCTGGGAGTGGTGGCTCACACCTGTAATCCCAGCACTTTGGGAGGCCGAGACAGGCAGATCATGAGGTCAGGAGATCGAGACCATCCTGGCTAACATGGTAAAACCTCATATCTACCAAAAATGAAAAAAAAAAAAAAAAATAGCTGGTCGTGGTGGCGGGCACCTGTAGTCCCAGCTACTCGGGAGGCTGAGGCAGAAGAACGGCGTGGAGCTTGCAGTGAGCCGAGATCATGCCACCGCACTCCAGCCTGGGCAACAGAGCGAGACTCCATCTCAAAAAGAAAAAAAAATTCCATCACATCCAAAATATTCCTAATTCATTTTCCTTTTGCCCCTCACTCAAGGCAACCACTGAATTGCTGATGGTCACTATGTATTAGTTTGAATTCTGTATATATTATACACATTTCCTTGTGTCCACCTTCCTCCCTTAAACTGATTATGAGATTCATTGATATTGTATGTTTCAGTATGTTTTCCCTTTTTATTGAGGAGTGCTATTCCAATGCATGGATGACCACATTTTGTTTATCCACTCACCTTTTAATGGGCACTGGGCTGTTTGCAGTTTTTGGCCACCATGAACTTAGCTGTTATGAACATTCATGCACATGTCATTGTTTTGACATGTTTTCATTTTCTCTTGAGAAAATGCCAAGGATCATATGGTAGATATACCTTGAATTTTTTGAAAATTTCCCAAGTTATTTTCCCTGTATCATTGTCTCTTCTCTTACTGTACTCTACCTGCATATTAAGCTTTCTGAATTTGTTTCACGACTCTCTGAAACTCTTTATTATTTTTCTTTTTTTCTTCTGTATTCAAGTTGCATGCTTTTCATTAATCTATTTCAAGTTGATTAATAGATTAATTTTCTATAGGCCCACTTAGTAAATATTATTAAAATATATTAAAAAGTTGTATTTTATATGTAATAAAGTTAATACAATTAACATTGGATGATGTATTTTAGGACTTTTCCATATGTTCTATTTCTTTGCTGAAATTTACTGTATTCTTGTTCACTTTAAGTTTGTCTTTACTGACCATCATTATAGCTATTGCATTAAAGACTTTGTCTGATAGTTTCAGAATCTGGGTCATCTTGGTGTTGGCATCTATTACTTATCTTTTTCCTTGAGAATAGTTCACGTTTTCTTGGCTTTTAAAAAGTCTTATTTTGGGATATTATCCAGGACCTTGTAAATGTTGTGTTGTGTTAACTCAATTTGATTACATTGTTCTACCCAAAGTATTGCTGTCTCTGTTTAGGAGGGAGTAAATTTGGGTAGACACACATTTTCAGATATCATGCCTGAGCTCAGTTAAGGATTTTTTTCTCTCATTTTTCTTTTAACTTTTATTTTAGGTTCAGGGGTACATGTGCAGGTTTTATATATAGGTAAACTTGTGTCACGGTGGTTTGGTATACCGATAATTTCATCACCTCGGTTCTATGCGTAGTACCCAATAGGTATTTTTTCTGATCCTCTCTCTCCTGTCCTCCACCCTCAAGTAGTCCCTAGTATCTGTTGTTTCCCTCTTAGTGTCTATGTGTTTTCATTATCTAGCTCTCATGTATAAGTGAAAACATGAGGTATTTGGTTTTTTGTTCCTGTGTTAGTTTGCTTAAGATAATGGTCACCATCTCCATCCATGTTGCTGCAAAGGACATGATCTTGTTCTTTTTAATGACTGCATACTATTCCATGGTGTATATATATTGCATTTTCTTTATCCAGTCCACTATTGATGGGCATGGTTGAGTCCATCAACCTGGAAACAGGTTGATTCCATGTTTTTGCTATTGCGAATAGTGCTGCAATGAACATACATTTGCATGTGTTTTTATGATGGGACAATTTATATTCCTTGAGGTATATACCCAATAATGGGATTGCTAGGTTGAATGGTAATTCTATCTTTGTTCTTTGAGGAATTGCCACACTGCTTTCCACAATGGCTGAATTGACACTCCCACCAACAGTGTATAAACCTTGATTCCTAGTATGTTCAGTTTGTCCAGTGCCTGCTTGGTTCAGGGATCAACCAGAAGTAGGGGGAGTTTATGCATGGTTAGGGGTTCCTCTTCTGTCACCCTTTCGTTGCTGGGGTCCTTCTTGCTCTCTGGCAGCTCCGTTCATGCTTGCTTCATCCAGAATTTTAGCTGCCCACACCACTGCAGTTGCCACCATGACTGACTGCTTTCAGGACACAGCCTCCAAAACACAGGGGCCTCATGTTATGCTCATCATCTTCTCCAAGTTTTGACTCCTCTTAAAGTCTCCTCACTTTAAATAAATCTCCAGAGTCCTCCAGTAGTTGTCTTTGTATTTTGTCTTGAGCTGATGGCTGTCATTTATGGATGAGTTCGTTAGGCACATACTCATCCATATGCTTACTTTTTCATTTTAACTGGTGTACAGTATTCTTAGGGAATGTCCATATTATTTGTTCATCTACTGAGAGACCTTTAGTTTTCTTTTTCTAAAATTTTTAACTATACAAAAATGTACAGTAAATTTCAGTTACACCTATGTCTTTCTGTATTTGTATTGGTGAATATGCACCAAGAAATAGAAATTTTGGGTCATGAGGTTTGCACATCTTCAGCTTTACTGGATATTCCTAAATTATTCAACATGTTTGAAGCAATTATACTTCCATCAGCAGTTTTGCAACCTCCCACATCTCTACATTCTAGCTAATATTTGGTACTCTCAGTTATTTAAGTTTTTTCAGTGTTCTAATATGGGGAATATTATCTGGTTGCTGTTTTTATTTGCAATTCCCTAATTACTAGAGAGGTCAAGCAAATTTTCGTGTTTATTTACTCTTTTCCACCTCTCCTGTGAGTTGTGTACTCACAGTTTGTTTTCTTCCATTTTTCTATTAGATATTTTTCTTATTGATTTGTAGAAATGCTTCATATATTTCCTGATTTCTAATCACTTGCCTTACAAATATCTTCTCTCATTTTGTTGTTTACTTTTTAATTTTATTCGTTGTATAGTTTCGAATAATGAAATTTTATATTTTGAGGGAGTCAAGTTTATCACATTTTACTTTATGGTTTCTAGTTTTGATAATTTCTTTAAGAAATCTCTTTCTCCTGTTTTACATTATTCATTCAAAAATAGTTTCTGAACATCTATTATGCTACAGGCATTCTTCTAGGCACTAAAGATTATAGTGGTTAAAATGTAATAGGAAAGATAGGCAAGATGCAGATAACCATACTCATTGCAAATTTAGGCAAGATACAGATAACCATACTCACTGCAAATTTAATCTCTGGTATTGATAACTATTATAAAGAAAAAATAAAACAGAAGGGACAACATAGCAACAAAGTTAAAGGTACAGTGTTTGCAGCTGGATTGCCTGGGTTTGCATCCTGGCTCTGCCACTTAATAGCTGAGGACAGTTACTCATTATCTGTTCTGTGCCTCAGTTTCCTCACATATAAAGTAGATAATAATGTCGATGATATGGTTTGGCTATGTCCTCACCCAAATCTCATCTTGAACTGCAGCTCCCATAATTCCCATTTATTGTGGGAAGGATTTGGTGGGAGGTAATTGAACCATGGAGGCAGGTCTTTCCCAAGCTGTTCTCATGACAGTGAGTAAGTCTCAGGAGATCTGATGGTTTTATAAAGGGGAGTTCCCCTGCGCATGCTCTTTCTTGCCAGCCACCATGTAGGATGTGCCTTGCTCCTCCTTGCCTTCCCCATAATTGTGAGGCCTCCCCAGCTATATGGAACTGTGAGTCAATTAAACCTCTGTTTCTTTATAAATTACCCAGTTTCGGGTATGTCTTTATTAGCAGCATAAGAACAGACTAACACACTTGACTATATATGAAATGTCTTCAATAATTTGGAAGAATTAAATGATCATATATATACACACACACACACACACACAAAGTATATAAAGTATAGTATATTAACTGCCTAGCACATAGCAAACACTGCATAAGCATTTAAATATAATTTATAGAATACAATGAGATGAAATCAGATGACAGGGTACATAGCCATAGATGAATTCTTCATGAAAAACTTGACCAAGGAGTTGGCATTTCAGCAGAGACCTAAGTGCAGTGTGCTAGGGAAATCCAGTATGCTCAAACTGTAAAAATTTGATATATTATTCTGCAGTTTCTTTCAATAACTTAAATTCTACTTTTTCATTGTTTGTTTTTTAATCCATCTGGAGTTTAATTTCATGCATGGTGTGAAGTTGGGATATAATTATATTTCCTTCCATATGGAAAGCCAGTTGTCCCAACAACATTTATTGACTGGACCATTTCATTTTCCCAATTTAGTAATGTCTTCCCTATTACATATAATAACATTTAGTACTTATTTGAAGACTATCTATTTTGTCCCACTTATGTATTTGACTATCGCTATGCCAGTACTATGTAGTTTTAATTACTAAAGCATAGTAAGCATTGGTATCTTATAGGACAAGTTTTCCCCATCTTCTTCTAAATAGTCTTGTGTGTTCTTGTTCATGTCTATCTTCATGTAAATTTTAGAATCCCTTTGTTAATCTAATGAAGAATCATATTCATTATGTTTTTTTTTTTTTGAGTTGCATTGTGTTTGGTGGGGTAATTGACAACTTATTGAACTTTTCCTTCCATGAAAATGGAATACACAAACATTTACTGAGATCTCATTTTATGGCAACTTTTAAAATTTTCTGCCTAAAATACTTGTATAATTTTGATAACTAACTTCTAGATATTTTACATTTCCATGGCTATTATGAATTTCTCTTTTGACAGTTCTGTTTTTCAGTCAGTTATTGCTAGTGTATAAGAGTGCTATTAAATTTTTATCTTTATCTATATTATGTAAATGCGCTGAACTTTCTAATCAGTTTTAATGGTTTTTCTGTAGAATCTCTAGGTTTTTCTGTAAAAAATTTAAGACATCTGTAAATTATAACACCTCTTCCTTTTAAAATCATATGCTTATTTATTTTCTTAAAAAGGTGATTAGAGTCTGTTTTATAATGCTGAATAAATGGGAAATAGAGGACATCTTTATAACATTCCAGATGGAATGGGAAATCTTTGAAAATTACATCATTAATAATTTATTATGCTTATTCTAGGCTTAGTTGGTGCTCTTCATTGGGTTAAGAACATTCCTTTTTATTTTCAGTTTGTCAGGAATTTTACCAAATGACTTTTCTGCATGTATAGTTTTTTTACTGTTACTCTGTTTTTAAATTAAATTTATTGTTTTTTTTGATGTGGAATAACTGGCACTCCTTAATCAAGTGACTTGATTATGATGTTTTAAAATACATTGATAGATTAATTGCTCATATTATACTGAGAGTTTTTGCACGTTCATAATTTCAGTTATTTACTTGTTCAGTGTCTGATCTATTCCTTCTGCTTTGTCGTGTAATACAGAAAACTTTTTTTTTTTTTTTTTTTAAAGACAGGGTCTGGCTCTATCGCCCAGGCTGAAATGCAGTGGTATGATCATAGCTCACTGCAACCTCCACCTCCTGGGCTCAAGTGGTCCTCCCACCTCAGCCTCCCAATTAGCTGGGACTACAGGCACATGCCACCACACCTGGCTAATTTTTGTATTTTTTGTAGAGATGGGGTTTTGCCCAGGCTGGCTTTGAACGCCTGATCTCCAGCAATCCATGCCCCTCAGCCTCCCATTGCACTGGGATTACAGGCGTGATCCATTACTCCTGGCCTACATTTTCTATTCTTTATTGACCACTAGCTTCTGAGTAGGTCTGGTCAGGAGAAGTACCACTGGTTGCAGAGTGAAGGGTGGGAAAATGGAAAACGGAAACGTGAGGGTATTATGACTTCTCCTTCCCGCCCCGATTGAGTGTCTGGGGGTGGCCACATCACCTCTCTAGCTCCGTTTCCTAAGACTTTCCTCACCATGTGGTTCTTAGATCCTACCAGACAACTCACCATCCTCCCTGCCCGGCTGTGTAGTACCTAATTCTGGGACCAGTAAAACCACCTTTTGTCATTGTACTTTTTCCCTAGGGCTGGTATTGGCTGTCTGCTATTGCTAATCTCTCAGTTGCTCGGCGGCTCACGCCTGTAATCCCCGCACTTTGGGAGGCCGAGGCGGGCAGATCACGAGGTCAGGAGATCAAGATCATCCTGGCTAACACGGTGAAACCCCATCTCTACTGGAAAAAAAAAAAAAAATTACAAAAAATTAGCCAGGCGTGGTGGCACGCGCCTGTATTCCCAGCTACTCGGGAGGCTAAGGCAGGGGAATTGCTTAAAAAACTCGGGAGGCAGAGGTTGCAATGAGCTGAAATCGAGCCACTGCACTCCAGCGTGGGTGACACAGCAAGACTGCATCTCAAACAACAACAACAACAACACCATGTTTTTTAATCATCTGTGTTATAAATTGTCTGTATTGAATTCTCTGTGCTTGGAGCACCTAAAGTAGTTTCTGACTGATACAACCTCCAAAGGTATGTTTGTGGATTTTTTAAAAAATAAATATGCTTATAGATTAAAAAATGAAAATTGAGACAGAGTCTTGCTCTGTTGCCCAGGCTGGAGTGCAGTGGCATGTTCATGGCTCATGTAGCCTCAACCTCCCAGACTCAAGCAATCCTCCCACCTCAGCTTTTGGAGTAGCTGGGACTACAGGCATGCACCACCACACCTGCCTAATTTTTGTATTTTTTGGAGAGACGGGGTTTCTCTATGTTGCTCAGGCTGGTCTTGAATATCTGGGCTCAGGCAACCTCTGCCTCCCAGGTTCAAGTAATTCTCATGCCTAAGCCTCCTGAGGAGCTGGGATTATAGGCACCTGCCACCAAGCCCGGCCAATTTTTGTGTTTTTAGTAGAGACAGAGTTTCACCATGTTGGCCAGGCTGGTCTCCAACTCCTGCCCTCTGGTGATCTGCCGTCCTCAGCCTCCCAAAGTGCTGGGATTACAGGTGTGAGCCACCACGCCTGGTCTCCCTTAGTCTTCTATGTAACGTTTTACTATTTCTGCATGGATGCTTAACAATGTAGTTCTTAAGTGTTATGATTTCCTTGAGCTAAATTCCTAGAGGAAAGATTCCTAGGCATGGGCATGTAGTTAAAACAAAGTGTTTTTTACATAAAATTTGTATTTGATTTTATCTGATTACAAAATTAATCAGGTTTATTATAAAATTATTTAGGATCATTATATAAATTAATTAAACACTGTCAAAATATATGATGTAGAAAGTAAAAGTTCCTGGTAATTACCCCACTACCAAATAACATACATTTGGTTATGTTCTTATGAGTATACAAACATTTATTATTATTATTACTATTATTATTTTTGGGGGGAACAGAGTCTTACTCTGTTGCTTAGGCTGAAGTACAGTGGCGTGATCTCGGCTCACTCCACTGGGATTGCAGGCGCCCATCACCCTGCCCAGCTAATTTCTCAGCCCCCTAAATTGCTGGGATTACAGGTGTGAGCCACTGAACTAGTCCAAAGTTATGTTAACATACTCTTCTTGTCCCTTTGGCTTTATGGTATAACCTCATAAAACAGAACTGATAATTATCACTCTTTCTTTTCTTGGAGACACATTGTATAAGATAGAGATTGGTACTGAAAATCTTTTATGGTGGCAGAGAAACCAAGAAAATTACATTTAAAGGTAAATAAAAGTTTTGTTATTTTGTTTTCTCAGATTACATTTTAAAAGACAACTGAGGTTAAATTTACTGCCATGTGTCTGAAAATCCCATTTTCCTCAGAGAGGAAGGTTTGTGTGTCTGAACTAAATAATAGAATTGGTACATTTTAAATATACGAATTCAACTAATGGTATTATTTGATTTCAATCCTTGTTCTAGACTATCGCTAAAAGCAGGAGGAAGACTTACAGATTACTCAGAGGTAGACTTTGACACAAAAGATGCTCATGTACCTGCAAAGTGTTATACACTTGCTGTTGTTGTTGTTATGCCAGGATACTTTTAATTGAGTCAGTGGAAGATGACTTTAGGTAACTCCACCCTGCATTCCTACTCCCCCGTTTCTCACACTTAAATAAAGGAAGTAATTGAGACATTTTAACCTTTGTTATTCTAAGCATGATACACATGAGAAACAAAACCTGTCCTATGGAATTTTTAGATATTGATAGTTAAATGTGTAAATGGGAAAACTGTATTCTTACACTGAGAACTCAATTTTATCCCAACTCTGTTATCTACACCTCCAAAAATTCCTATCGATGCTGTAAGTTTTTTTAATCATTAGGGAGGTTAAGAATATTTTTTTTCTTTAATATTTATTAAATAGTCATATTTTGGTCCTTTTACATATAGTCTCATTGAATAGTCACAAAATCCTCTGTCATATGCATTATTATAACCATTTGACAGATGGGAAAACTGAGTTTCACAGTGATTATTACCCCAAATTCATAGTGTCTAGTTTATATTTTAAAACCAACATACCTGACTTGAATTTTTTTTTTCTTTTTCTTTTTCTTTTTCTTTTTTTTTTTTTTTGAGATAGAGTCTTGGTCTGTCACCCAGTTTGGAGTGCAGTGGCCCAATCTTGGCTCACTGCAACCTCCACCTCCCAGGTTCAAGTGATTCTCCTGCCTCGTCCTCCTGAGTAACTGAGATGATAGGCGCCCACCACCAAGTCTGGCTAATTTTTGTATTTTTAGTAGAGATGGGGTTTTACCATGTTGGCCAGGCTGCTCTCGAACTCCTGGCCTCAAGTGATCCACCCGCCTTGCAACATGCCTGACTTTAAATATCGTGCTGCAACAATAGGCGCCACACTACCTATTGACTATTTTATTTCTGTACTAAGTCAGACTCTTGTCTTCTAGGAGTCTCTCTTAAGGTAAAGGAGCATATCAGAATCACTTTAGGGAACTTTTCACAGCATGCACATACCCAGGGGTGGTCTTAAAATAGCTAACCACCTCTTTGTCTCAGTAGAGCCACACTTGTGCACAATTACTGAACATCAATCTTGCGTATCTTCAGTCTCCTCGCTTTCTCCCGTAAGATATGCATGAAGGGTCTGGCTTAATAATAGTTCATGTGGTTTTTCAGGTCACTGCACATTTGTGAGTTTCTGACATATACTGGGAGGAAGGGAAAAAGGAAAGTAAGGTGGAATACACAGCTATCTGATCATCAAACATTGGTCGTCCTCGATGTAACACAGGTGCATGTTTGTTAACATAACCAACCGTGTACATTTCCATATTCCATATACATGGGAGCCACCCCTTTCCGCCTCTTTTCTGGAGTACTCATTTCTACCTTTCTTGTAAAATGTCCAATGCCAAGAGAAGCAACCTAAGCTTGTCGTTGTACACTAAGATTACAGTTTTAGCTTAAGATAGTTCTGTCCACAATGATTTGGGAAAATTTAACATGCTCTACTTTGTTAAAAGCACTTTAACAAAGCTCACTTCTGTCCCTAGGTCTGGACACCCAGGTCTACTATTCAACTGAACTTGAATATCAACCCCACAGGTATGCTTATGCCAGGATAGAATGCCAATTCCTCAATCTACAGCAGGGCTGCTCCCTAGGAAACCAGTCTCATAAGCCTAAGGCACCGGGTCTCTGGCAGGATCCAGGGAAGTTGTACGATGGGAGGAGTTATCATTGTACAACTGGTGCCTGGAAGACCACCCTCAGAGGTTTTATAGTGGAAACCTATTATGAAACCAAATGACTATCTAAATTGTATAGTGAATGTGAAATCATAAATAAGGGTTCAGAATTACTGGCTAATTTTTTCCCCAGAGTATTTTGGAAAACCTGTCTCGCTTTCTTGGTACCCTGTTTGTACAGTCTTCTCCTTCATTGCTTTGCCCAATTAATACTAACAGTGATCTTTTCTTCACTCAACTTTTCAAATTTCCATATTCCTTTTTGTAGATTTTCTAATTTCCATTATCTTCATGATTTCCAGGTAATATCATTCCCCTGCTTCCACATTCTGTATTAACATCTCTATTTTATTTTCTGAAATTAAATAGAACTATAACTTTATACATTCTGGGTCATGCTTGTAAGTGTGCATTGTTAATTTTGGGGGCCAATCCACTAGCTATGTTGGCTAAAGACTGTTTTTATTTTGAATTTGATTATATCAGGGGTGGAATGTTAATATAGGTTGGTTCTTTACCAAGATAGCTGGCCTGGGAATCAAGAATCTTTACTAAGTTTACTGAACCTTTCTGAGTCTCAACTTCTTTTCATTAAAATAGGAAGTTAAGAGTAAATATTTAGTGTCATGTATGTCTTTTCTTTATATCAAGGTCTGCTTTAGTGCTTGATATATAAGCATCACACAAATTACAGTTAAATTGCATCATTTGCTTTGTTTCTCAGTTATATCTACTTAAGCAAGAAAAATTCCATGTTGTTGCTGTTATCTTAACTAGTAATATTAGCAGGGCCTCCCTTAAAATCCAAGAAACATGACAGAATCAAATTGTGAATAATATCACTCCAAAATGAATTTTGAATGTCAAAGGAATTTCCATTTTAATATAATGACATAAAAGCTGGTTTATAAGCTACAAGGAAAAAAAAATCAGCCTCATTACTTCAGTGTTACACCATTTTTGGACCAATACTTGAATTACTTAGTATGATTACCTACCTTGTTTACGAACTTGGCTCTAAATGGCTTTTGATTGTTCCCCAAAATTGAATCCATCTTCAAAGGATAGATATTTCTTAACACCGAAGGGATTCAAAATTTTATGCCATAGGCTCTAATCTGAAGGCAACTGAAAGAGGATCCAGCAGTCTCTTTGTTATGAATTAATAAGCCAGAAATAAAAAAGAAAAAAAAAAGATCAGAATACCTGGATTCTAGCCCTAGCTTTGGAAATAATTAGCTGAGTTCAGGCAAGTCACTTCACTAGGAATCTTAGCTTCTCCATTTGTATAATGAGGGATTCGGGCTAAATGATTCCTTCCAGCTTCACTATTTTGATTTGACTGTAGTAGGAGAAGATAGGAAATGCATTGTTTATACACGGAATCGTAAGACTGTGAAGGATCTTGATCACTATTTAGGTAATTGTTACCGTTGAGTTGTTTAGATATTTACTTAAGTGGGATCTTTCAAATGGGAAAATGTAAACGGGTTGAAGGATAATTGCTATTTTTTGATAGGACAAAATACTATTTTGAAAAGCCTATGCAATATTATGTTGTAAAAGTTACATAAAACCTAATTTAAGCTAGCCAAGACAAAAAAGAAATATACGGGTCCATGTAACCAAAATGTCCAGTGGAAGATAATAAGGATTCAAGCTATGCTGGATTCATCATGACTCAGGTGATGTTACCTGGGTCCCAATTTTCCCCTCTACATCCCGCTGTCCTTTGACTGGTCCTTTCCTCAGGCTCTACAGGGTGGCTCCCTACCAGCTTTAGCTCTCTTCTCATGAAAACAGAAAGCTCCAAACCTTGGAGTTTCATTTTATGCTACTTAAAGAAAGAGAAAGATCTCTTCTGGTAGCTTTTGTAAAAGCGGGCAGACACCCTCATTTCCAGAAACCTGCAAACATCTCCTGTAATCATGTTAGCTCTCATTGGATGGCATGCTCCGAGCCAATCACTGAGGTCAGTGGAATCAGACATGAATATTGACCGAAGCCAATCAGGAAATGTTCCCGAAGCTGACCGGAAGAACGTTTCCATCCATACTCTATGGCAGGAAATGGCTAGAATGAGATTCCTCCGAGGAGAAATTGCTACCTGAAGGGAGGGGATATGGAAACTAGAGAACAAACAAGCAAATGTTTATAACACAATGCTAAATAACGGTAACCAAGATCTGGAAAAGCATTTCTGAATGACTGGTTATAGAAACACCTTACATATTAACAACAACTTGGAGTTTACTTAGCATATTTGATGTTCAAAATAACTATGTAGAAGAGGGAGGACAGGAGTTTCAAATCTCATTTTCCACAGAAAGAAACCAAGACTCGGAGGAGAAAATTTTATGTTAGTGACAGAGCCGGAAGTGAACTCTCAGGCTTTCGAGCTATAGAATTCCAGTGCTCTTTAGATTCGCCTTCTTTCAAATTCCAGCCCCACCTACCTCTTGGTAAATTCCTTGGCTACTTTGAGCCCTGGTTTCCTCATCAGTAAAATGGGAAAATTATGATGCCAACCTAATGTGTTTGTTACATAAAATGAGTTGTTCATTTATTTGAAACACTCAGCACTGTGCCCAAGAGATAGAAAACATTTAGTAAACGTTAGTTATCATCACTATTATCACCATCATCATTATCGTCATCATTATTCCATAATAACTCTGTGGAAAATCACTCACTATAGAACCCACATGGTATCCCATGAGATATCATTGCTCTGGGCCATATGATTACCACAGTCTCATCTCAGTTAAATGCAGGCCTGAATTTCCGACTATGAAACTTGCTTTATAATGTGATTTACTTATAACTCCTTAGCATTGATTGTCACTAGCTAGGGATTGAACCAATTATATTTATTGTGGCATTTGAAGAGTGGACATTTGCCATGTGCCATGGTTGCCCAGAACCTTTTTGTCTGTCTTTTCAAGTTCGGAGAGATTCTTGGGTTATGAAGGCC
Source organism: Papio anubis (assembly GCF_008728515.1). NCBI lineage: Eukaryota > Metazoa > Chordata > Mammalia > Primates > Cercopithecidae > Papio > Papio anubis. The sequence goes on along the minus strand of NC_044985.1, from coordinate 105,051,475 downwards.
ACGTCCTCCATGTACTAGTGAGAGTTTTACATCCCAGACAGGGTCCAGGTGTATAATACATTGTCACCTTCGGCCATACAATGATCTAGGCAGGACCTCAGTTCGGAAGTGAGCACAGTGAGGTGCTGTGTGTGCAGGGATCATCTTCTGAAAGAAATTGTCTGATTTTTAGGGAACAGAGGTGGCAGAGCTTTTGGTGTCTAATCCTACACAGTATCCACTCATGCCACGCAGGGACCCTTAGGAGACTGCAACAGTGCTTTCACTGAAGAAGCTCCAAAATGTGATGAGGTTTTGCTAATCATGTTGTATTGGCTCTTGTAGCCAAAACTTCCAGCAAAGGTTCTCCTGCGTAGCACATAAGCCTGGTTATCCGGTTTCAGGTAGACTTTGTGAACACCTAATAACCTACAATAAATTTTTTTTCTGCTTCACCCAGGCAGAGTGGATACTGAGTTTTGCAACTAGACTGCTGACTAACACAACAAGGTTCATCCTTACTCCTTCAGCCTTAGGAAGATAATCATGTAGATATTAATATTTTTTTCTATGAAAATTTTTGGACTAGTGGAAAAGCACAACATTATGTAGGGAACAAAAGGAAATTAGGTACATAATTTGCACTGATGACGTTGAGTACAATTTGTCTTTGGAATTTCTTATTATCAGAATTTCCCAATCATTTCTGATTGCTAAATTTAAAAAAAAAAATTAGAAAAAATGGATTTAAAGTAACTGCTTATTGAACATTTTATCTCTAACTACTTCTCTTGGAAAAACAGTTTCATCACAGAGCCACAAGTCATGAGGGTTTGACCACTGACCTTGACTCCAGAGTGTTCATGAATTTGAATAAGTGTCTTAGATGAAACAGCCTTTCAAATAATTCTGTGCTCTTACGGATCTTCTAAGACTAATTAGGAATAATTAGTAGTATTTCTGTGATATTTTCCATTTAATTTTCTGGTCTTTAAACATCTGTAAGCCAGAGATGTTAATAATTTCTAAAGTACAAGGAAGGTCATGTCATTCAGGTGCTGCAAGTGTGTTTCCTAAGCTCACAGGGAGCTGGTAGTTCTGTGACTATTTCAGGTTGAATCCTGAAGCTGACCTCTATGAACCACATTTTGTCTTTATAAATCTATTTCAGAATAATGGAGCTGCAAGTCATCCCTTTCCTTACTTGTCATCTGTTGGCAGATTTTCAAGACAGATATTTACCATTTAAACTCACACCTCGAGAAATGTCCTCAAGAGCAGTATTAGCAATTCCTGAACTGCTATAGGAAAAAAATATAAGAAGAAATGCGGGGAGAACAGAGCTTTGAAAATATCAGTACACTCTTTCCAAAATGACTTATCTTGTTTTCAATTTTGTCTAAATGCTAGTCCAAATTTTAGTTTACACTGATCAGATAAATTCAAATACTTTGAGAAATATATGCATATGTCTGTTTTTAAAGTTAATGTTTCTGAAAACATCATATCCATATGTCTTAAAATGTCAAATTGTCCTATAAAATGTATAAACAAAAACGGCAGCTCTCTTCTCCCTTCTGTACTTACTAGTTTCACTTCTTTGGGTTAATTACATTACGTACTATAATAATGTAATATAATGTAAATTAAATCTATATTCTGAAGTAATATTTAATGGTGATTTTTATCAGTATATCAGCAATTGAATATATAAGCTACTTATGAAGATTTAATTATCTTATATCACACACACGTACACACACCCTACTCTCAGTCTTTTCTTGTGTCCAGTTGTACATATTTACATGAAGTGGCCTCTCCTGAACAAAGAAGTACACTACAAGTTTGATTCCTTTTTTTATACAATTCTTTGCTTTTCCTGAAGGGAATTATTATCTTTAAAATTTTTTCTTAGTTTTCTATGTACTCACTACAATTTTTTCCCCAAGTGGTCTGACACATATATTAAATGTTTACCTATAATATTTTCCAAGAGTTTAATTGAGCTGATAATCCATGAGCTCCATTTTCTTCTGAAATCCCTCATTGTAGAGATTTCCATATCATTCTTTAATTTGGCACGCCCTTTTGGTATCTTTCCCCTTCAGTCAGGATGGGGTGCTCTTGGTCTCTTCCTGCTCTGTCTAGATGAGCCCTCTCTTCATTTGATATGGAGTGTAATTTGGAGATCATCTTGTATTACTTTTCTAGATGGGAAACAATACAGAAAAACATAAAACAGAAATTGAAATTGCATGGTATTGAATGAGGTAGGCATACGAGTTCATATCAAGATACATCCATGTAGGATGCAGGAACGGTTAAAGGGATCATGGAGGGCATTTCAATACATGTTTCTCTTCTTTTATATTTCATGTAAAATGTAAAATTCATTCATATTTTAATATGAAATTATTCTATTCTATTGCACACTGATATTGCTCTTTGAAGACAAGTTACTATTTCAATAAGTTCCCATCCGCAGGTTAAAAATAGTATCTCTGAGAGAATCTATTCTACCAGGTTTATAAAGCACTTCATCATCCGGTCAGCCTCTCAAGTGTCCACATTGCTCTATTCCCTTGCTCAGTTTCTGAGCTTCAGCCATGCAGCCCTCTGTGGGTGCCCCACATGTATCCCAGCCCTGCCCCAGAGTCTTTACTTTTACCTGGTTAACTCATTCGCTTTTACCTTAAACTTTGACTACCTGGAAGGAGACTTGCTGACATCTCACTCAAATGCTCAGGAATGTGCTCTCATGATCCTCTGCACCTCCTGTACATTGTCCTGACCACAGTGTGTTTTTACATATTTCCTGGTGATTTGATTGTCTCACTCCCCCAAGAATACACTGGCTGCTTAAGAAGCTGGGGGCATATCTATTTTGGTTTCCCATTAATTCCTCAAGATCTGGCATAGTCTCTGCAAATAGAAGACACTTGCATGGATAACTAAATAAGTAACAGTTTAAATTAATAAATTAATAAATAATGGCCAAATTAATAAAATTGGCTAAGAACACACCTGTCAATGTGGCTCAATTTAGTGGTACATTGAACACAAGGTAGTGCCTGCATATAATTACCATTTAGTAGATACTCCTGAATTAATGCATTAATTGCTGAAATTTAACTTGGTAGTTTTAAAATTACAAGTTATGATAGTTTTGCTTCCAAGAAAAATTTGAATATGACCTTATTTTCTTAAACCCAAGGACCCAAATTATTGAATTCACATGCATGTCTATTGTACCATTATTATAAACCATTATGTTTAAATCTGTTAAAACCATTCTGTCTTAGACTGTGTCTACACGGTTAAGAACACCAATTGGATCCAGACTGCAAAATAAAAAATACTTATTTGGTTTTCATTTTACTGAGGTATCACAGAGTCCATGAGATAAAGCCATATTCTAGCTGTCCATAGAAGAGGTCAGGTTTCCACCTGTAGCCTATTCTTACCTTACTACAATTTTAACAGGCTTGGTTATCTATACTCAATTTTGCTTATTAAAAGGGGGAAAGAGGATTTATTAAAGATTGAACAAGAGTTGATTGCAAGGAAAGTGACAGAAAATCTTCCAAAAGCAAAAACAATTAGCATGCATACACATATACACACATGCAAACTTGGGTGATTGAATTAATCTTTAAAGTCTTCTTACATTTCTTGGGCATTACATTCCTCGAATCTAAGGGCATTTAGGTAGTATAAAGTAAATGATTTGTGTTAAAATATCTTTGGCCAAGAAATAACTAATTCAGTTAAACATGCAGGGAATGCCTAGTACATTTCAGAATGTTTCAATTCAAAATAATTAAATAACCTGGTTTCAAGACTTAAGGGAATTTGCCCTCAGAGATTTCCAAAGCTTGGTTTTCTGGAAGGATCTATTCCCTAAGGATTCTGAATGGCCAAGGTTTTTTTGTACTTCTTGAGCTAAATTTCCTGCTGATAATAAAAAAAATAGAGGGCTTCCTGTTTGGTTTCCCTTGTTTGTGTGTTTCCATGGAATCTACAGTGGCTGTAGAGTTTAAAAGTGACAAAGAAAAATTCAAAATATGAAGAAATCACTTTCCTCTTGTAGCATATTGGACTTTGACAAGGTCTTTGTGCTTGTGCATGTTTTTGCCCATACAATGATAATGTTTGGTGAATATTAAAAACTATTTGAAGAAGAATCACCAGCAAAATATTAGGACTCACCTCTGAACATTATTTTAAAAAGGCACAACTTTTTCTATTGAAAAAAAAATTAAATTTGGAAGATTTAATGGTTGAAATGTGAATCCTGTTACTATCCACTTCTCTGAACAGAAGTGGTATGAACCATCTTGGGTAATAGTTTCCTTACATATTAAGTAGAAATGCTAATGTTCAACCTACCAGCTTTCCAAAGTTTGGGTAAACTAAATAAGATATTAAATATAAGGTTCGCTTTGAAAATAAAACAATTTAAATGTCAACCACTATGTTTATCATAGAAAAATTGTATGACCCTATGGGCCTAGGCACATTATATAATTATACTGGTTTCCAATAATCCTCCTAACTTATATTAATATCTCAGCCAAAGCAACTACATGTAATGGCTTCAAAGAAGTATAAGCATTAATCTTAATTCTTATTGTCCTGGAGTCTAATCTCCATTGGATAAAGTCAGAGTTCTTTCAGGTCTTAGGCCTATTTCACTTGCCATCCACATTGCTGACATTTTGGAATAATCTAGCCTGTTTCTCTCAGCCAGGTTGGTTACCTTCCTGTAAATGTCCACTGACCCAAGTCATATCTCTGTTTTTGAGTTGAAGGTGAAGAGACATGCTGTTCCATTCCTTTGAACAATGGTATTTCTTTGTTAGATATTAATAATGCCAAACAGAGGTGGTATTTTTAAAAATAATCTATAAGCAAATTTGCCAAAGCATTTTGGCAGTGCCATACAATGCTCATGAATGGTAAAAAATTTCTCATGTGTCACACCAGATTTTCAGTATAATTGGATTGTGCTGACCCTTTGGAACTGGAAACCGATTAGTGGGGCTCCTCTTAGATGTCATTATATAGAGTTTGCTGAATGGAACATTCTCAGTAAGCTCTTGAGTTTGGGGAGACAGAATATATATATTCAGATGCAATGAATGAATGAATGAATGGACTTGCCAGAAATTAATCCCATCTTGAGTGTTAAATTTTTTAGCCATTCTTCTCTAAAGCTGGTATTTTATTATTTTAAAATATTATTTCTCCCGGATGCTAAGAAACTCAAGTTGTCACAAGTAAGGAGAAATATTCTAGCATTGCCTAAACACATGTGAGAGGGAGAAGAAAGCAGATGTTCTTCACCAGGTAGTTGTGAGACAGTGGGGAGGGGATAGCCTCATTCTCACCTATTTCTAATCATTTGTACCAAGGAACAGAAATCACAGTGATACAAATATGGTGTTATTCTTAGCAGATAGCATACAATGGAATCTTCACCTGAGTTTTGGGGTTATGTCAGAGATTTATAGAAAGAAATGGCAAAATCTTTTCTTGTATGAATACTGTGGCCCTATTAGGGCAGTCTAAGTTAGGAAGTAGCCAACATTCTTCTTTCAAAATATTCCAGACTTAAAAAGAAAAAGAAAATAATAACAAAATAAAAATAACAGAGTAGTCACTGAGCTTGGAGGTGCAAAATGTATTTGATATAAGAGGCAGACCAAATGGAAACAGATGAAACAAAATCAAATTATTCTATTTTTATGTGTTTTATCAAAATATTGACAAAGGCCTTGGTATTTTCCTCTTCTTTCTTTGCAAGCTTTCCCTCTTCATGTAAAGTATCTTCCCTTTTTCTAACTGAGGTAAACCTAGCTTACACATGCTAAGTTAAATGGTGTTAGGATTTATTGGACTTTGAAACATTTTATTTAATGAATGACCACTTCTTATCTTTAGTGGAAACTCTTTGTGTCAAGGCCAGAAAAGAGTATTACAAATTATGTCCTTTTGTAAACAAGTTATAAATCAGTTAAGATAATACATCAAAATATGTGCATTCTGAAATTCACATGGAACCACAAAAATCTTGAATAGCCATTATAAGCTTGAGCAAAAAGAACAAATCTTAAGGCATCACACTACCTGATTTCAAAATATACTATAAAGCTATAGTAACCCAAACAGTTTGATACTGGCATGAAAACAGACACATAGGCTAAAGGAAGAGAATAGAGAACCCAGAAATAAACCCATATATTTACAGCCAACAGATTTTGGACAAAGGTACCAAGAACATACATTTGGGAAAAGACAGTTTATCCAGCAAATGACTCGGGGAAAACTGAATATACATTTGCAGAAGAATAAAACTAGACCTTTCTTATGCAAACATCAGCTCAAAAATGGATTAAAGACTTTAATGTCAGACTCAAAACTATAATCTTGCCAACAATGCTGAGAATATTCTCCTACAGTCGACAGATACTCGGGCTTTGGCCTCAGAATGTTTAGGTGGCAGGAAAAATCTGAAGATTTCCATAACCCCTATATAAGCAATGATTTTTTTCTAGAAATAAGATGAACTCTGTACTCTGAAGTACCTGATTGCAAAATCCAAGTCCATTGTGTTGATTTATTAATTTTCAATAATCTGATATATAAGAAATGATGTATGCTGAGATTTCTTCTTCCTGGTAAATTCTTTTAAATTTATCTTGTTCCCTACTTCTTTATTCATTTCTAACAACATTGTAATTATGGTCAAATTTAGCTGAACAAAGAAGCTTTGAAAGATAGCAATAGAAAATTAACAGTAATGCAACATTAAAGCTCATTCAGAGTTGAAAAGTCTCACTTTGCAAGGTTAAATTTAATAGGTTATTAATATATAACCAAAGAGCATAAAACACTTTTAGACCAAGGGTTGGTTGGCAAACTATGTCCTGTGGAACAAATCTGGCTTTCTTCCTCTTTTGGTAAGGTTTTATTGGAGCACAGTCATGCCCATTTGTTTGTCTATGGATGCTTTCTTTCTTCAATGGTGGACTTGAGTAGTGGTTGGGGGTAGGGGGATCAGAAATATTTACTATCTTACCCTTTACAAACAAAAACAAATCTGCTGAGTGTTTTTATTAAAATATTGTTGTCTCACTCTCAAGATACAAGAACATGGAAAAAGTTACTTGAGTTTCTCTTCTCTCCTCTCCTCTCTTCCCTTCTCTCTCGAATACTTCTGTGTCCTAGGTACTGCACTAAAAATGTAGTGTATATCCTTCCATTTAATTTTAACATTATCTTTATGATGTGAGATAAGTATTATTAATATCCCCCGTTTACCTAAAAACAACAAAAAACCTCACATAAGGTTACCTGACACTATAGCTATTAAGGGATTGGGAACTAAATTCAAGCCTGTCTGACTCCAATACACAAAACCCAGTTTTAGAGTTATTTATATTTGCTTACATAATTATTTATATGCACATGTATGTCCATTCTCCAGAAGGGTTGATGTGAGTATTAAATGACCTCACGTATATAAGGTATCCAAAAGTGCCTGACAGAATAGATGTTCAATAAATGTTAGTATTTGCCTACTTACATCTGGATTTCATTATCTCTGTTGAATTGAGTAGAAATTAACTTAGAAAAATCAATGTATATTTGGCATGGAAACAGCATATCTAATTTGACTAAAAGGCAGAAGTCATAAAATTTCTTCTTTTTAGAAGTAGCCCACCATCAGAAAATCAGCTAGTAGTGAAAGGTGGCCTTGAGCCAGCCATGTGCTCCTATCTGGTCTCAGCTGGGATTAAGAATGAGGCTTTGAGAGATGGATGACTTTGGTTAAAGGTCCAAGGTATGGCTGTGGAAATGATTTTGTTCTATTTTTTTCTACTCAAAGTGCACTGACTCCCAGAGGACCAACTCTCTGACCTTAGCATCATTAGCACCAGGCTCTAACCAGCTAAGCTAATTGGCCTATGAGGATTCATAAACCCAAACTCAAAAGCTCTAGGCTAGAGAGAGAAGCGACCTGGATTCACAAATGCTTTTGTTAACTTCCTTGATTGGGTGACTCTCTCTTTATGCAACTAGGCTTCTCAATAATACATTTCTGTAATGTCAAATTATTATATTCTGTTGTTTTAAAAAGTAAAGTTCCATTGGATGTAGGAGTGAATTGAAAATAAAACAAAAGAAAAACTGGGACATGTTATACACTTCGTGTTTTACAGAGAAGGTAGAAGTTGAAAGTTGTATCCCCTGCTAGTGGAAAGGAGAAAAGCTGGCCTCTTAGCTGCAGCCATGGGCTTCAAAAGTCAGACTGAATTCACCCTTAATCTAATCAGGTTGACTGTCAATGCATGCAGATTTATCTATACCTGGCGACAGAAACTAATGCATTCCAAATACTTGCTAGTGAACAGTCTTAAGCTTGTAGCCACTCTGTAGTTACCTACATACTAAATCAATATTCAAAGATTTCTTGATTTGGATATTAAAATTATAACTTACACAGATCAGTAGAGAGCACATTTGGTTGGTCTCTTGCAAAATTGCTGTTCTTAAATTCTATTTTAGTGGCATTCTATCAAGTTATATGAAAAGTCATGATCAAAACAAGCCTATTAAGTTCATTGTTACATTTTTTGTTACATTTTTGTTAAGGGTATTCTTGGCTATATGTCATTCTTTTATCTTTATAATTTATTGGAGCAAAATCCTTGGACAATCTTCATATCAAGAACATGTGTAAATCACCTGGAAAATGATTCTTCTTTATCTTAGGGGCACTGTGAATTATGTAGCCTGGATTTTCCCTTTCAACTGGCACATAAAAAAAATCAAGGGCTAACTGTGATGCTTCTATAGTGCAGATGAGTTGTATGGCTTAGCCTATGTACTTGTCTCATTTTGATCTCATGCTTATTTTATTTTATTTTTATAAATTCATAGTTCTTTATTAGAATATCTGTAACAGGTTTTTTATTTTTCATAATTTCAAGTTTTATTTTAGATTCTGGGGGTACATATGCAAGTTTGTTACATGGGTATATCGCATGATGCTGAGGTTTGGGATATGAATGATCCTGTCACCCAGATAGTGAGCATAGTACCCAAGAGTTCATTTTTCAGCCCTTGCTCCTTTCCCTCCCTCCCCTCTAATAGTCCTCAGTGTCTGTTGTTGCCATCTTTATGCCCATGGGTACTCAATGTTTAGCTTCCCATTTATAAGTGAGAATATGAATAATATGGTTTTCTGTTTCTGCATTAAGTCACTCAGTAATGACTTCCAGCTGCATACATGTTGCTACAAAGGACATGATTTTGTTCTTTTTTATGTCTGTATAGTATTCCATGTGTACATACACCATATTTTATTTATCAAATCCACCTTTGATGGGCATCTGGGTTGATTTCATGTCTTTGCTATTGTGAGTAGTGTGGTGATGAACATACAAGTGTGTGTGTCTTTTTGGTAGAACAATTTATTTTCTTTTGGATATATATCCAGTGATGCGATTGCCGTGTTGAAAGGTAGTTCTAAGTTCTTTGAGAAATCTCCAAACTGCTTTCCACAGTAGCTGAACTAATTTACATTCTCACCAATAGTCTACAAGCATGTAACTATTAAGTCATAATTTTTGAATATGTACTTAAAAGCTGACAACATTTCACCATGCTTAGGTTTGGTAAATATATAAGAGAAGTGCTGCAGCTTTCCAGTCTAGTGCCCATGGCAGACATCATTAATCAATAGTGGTTCTCATTCCCTTGAAGCCTGGTCACCACTTCAGATTCCTTTTCAATCCATGTTTCATATAGTCACTACGAATTGATTAAAAGTGGCTTTCAGTGTGAAACCTATTTGCTCTCTCTGCCTTAGAGGTTTTTTTCATGTAATTTAAAAAATATATTCCTTCTTGGCTATAACTTAGGTAAAATTGCCTTCTAGTTTCCTCAATGTGAAATATAACCTTTACCTCTATTTAAAATCAGTAAAATAAAATGGCACCATATAGCAATAGTATGCATATTTAAAAATAATTTAAGTAAATAATAATCTTTTGTAATAAGTCTATTTTTAAGAGTGAAAAAATAAGTTTATCATTTTCTTTGGATCACTGACATTTAAGAAGTAGAATAGTAGGGCTATACCTTTACTCTGAACTGCTCTTGAAGATCCTGGAAACCTTTGTTTAGGTGTTACTTATCTCAGCCATGTTTTATGTAAGGAAAATGATTTCCATATGTCTCCAATAGTTCACAGCCAAAACATTTGTGCACAGGTTGAGCGAATGCTTCCCATCGGGTGCATTCCCTTCATTTCAAGTCGTGAATAGAGAGGCTTTGGATTGCAGAAAAGAATTTGACAGTTTTCATAGTGTGCACAAATGCACACATGCATGCATGCATGCACACACACATGAACACACACACACCCTTCTCTTTTTCAGGGATTTAAAATGGTGTTGGGTTTGTTAACCTGTTATACACCTGTAATTAAAATGCCACTATCAGGATTAATGAGTAGATTTAAATCAGTATTGTATCACAGGCAACATAGAGTTTAAAGGGAAAATGGCTGTAAAATTATATGAAATTTATTTTAGTGTGTTTCTTCGAAAACCTCAGTGGTCCAAATATGTTGATTTGCTTTCCTGTATTTTCAACTCCCCAGAGTAATGCCCCATACCAAAGCCAAGCAATTTTTAAAATTAAAAACATATTTTATTAATAGCTCAAATACAGGAAGAATACAACAGCCCTTCCTAGTGATGTAATTGAACCTGATGATTTGAATTAAGAATATGCTAACATCTGGTAGTACCAAAAACATGCCCTATTAGAAATAGAACATAGTCATCTCTGAATTACTATTCATGCTTTCTATATATTTTTTAGGAATAAGAAGTCTATTCCTCCAACAGAAATTACACAATTAAAAAAAGGTTTTGGCTTTAAAGCTGTGTTCAAGTTTACTTTACCGGAAGTGACAGTCGTACCGAATAGGCTCTCTGGAGTCCTGAGTGTCAGACTGGAGGTGAAAATAGGAAATCTCTTTTCCTGGCATTATATAAGCTTGTTCCTACCAGCTCAGAAGCAAAATGATGTGTATTTTTTGTTACAGAATCTGGGATAAAGTACAATAGGTAAATACTTAGATAAAAAGTTAAATGGAGGCAGGAACCTTAAACAGGCCCCTGAATAATGTGTTGTTATTGAGGCATTGTCAGACTTTGAGAGGAATTAAATTATATTGTGGCAATTTGAAATGTTTACCTTTACGTGCACATACCAAAAAACAAAAAAAAGGAAAATGAAAAAGAAAACAATATACCACATTTATTTCAGTTTTCAAGAAAGGCTTCGGCAGGAGTTTTTTACATGATAAATACAAAAAGACAACCTAATAACAGCTTGCTTTGTTCTAAAATTAGGAAAGGAAAAAGGTGGAAATGAGCATGTTGCATAGTTCTTAGAAAAAGGACAATTTGTTTTTAGAACTGAAAATTACAGAAATTTTTTTGTCCGGGGCATGGAAAATTACTAAAAAGGTTATAGAAGTTCTTCCTAAAGTGGCTTCCAGCACCATTGTGCCAATGTTTAATTTTATCCCTCCCCCAACCCCCTCCAGCAAGTGTTCTTAAAGGAAAAGGGATTTTCTATTTTGGGTCCCTCAAAAACAAACATATCCTAACAGTTTTCTTTCCAGAGAATGCTCCCTGTGCTTCTGTTCTTTACCTTTTCATCCTAAAAAACTGACAGGCCTACCTAAGGCAGGAATCAGAGCCAGTCTCATCATCCTGTCTCCAGCTACGAGTGCACCTCCCTGTTAAGTGATTAAATAGGTCAATATTCAGTCATATAGCAGAACTTACTTTTTGTAACTTTTAAAGTTTTATATTCTATCAAAATTTATTTCAGGAAAAAGAGCAAGCATAGGACCAGGACCTATTGTATATTCTTTACCAATTGTTTATATTTTTCTTTATTTTTTCCCTATTGCTCCTTCTCTCTTTCTCTAGACACACACACACACACACACGCACACAAAGAGTATATTATTTTTGGAAACATTTGGAAGTCAGTTAAAGACATTGTACTTCCAGTTCCAAACTAACTCTGCAAGGTTTTGCTATTTTCCACTTTGTGACTTTCTCCTCTAGTGGTAAAAACCCTGGCTTAAATTATCTTTAATATAAATATTCATTTGCTCAGGTCTAGAATACATGGAAAGCAGTTTTAGAATTGTTAATAACTGCAAAACCTAAACTTACCAGTGAGAGTTTAATATTTGTTTTCAGTTCTGTCAAGGGATAATTCATATACAGTGGAATACAAAAATTTTAATATGCAATTTGATGAGTTTTGACAAATTCATGCACTCATTTATCCACATGCCCACCAAAATGTAGAACTTTTTTTTTTTTTTTTTGAGACGGAGTCTCACTCTGTCGCCCAGGCTGGAGTGCAGGGGCCAGATCTCAGCTCACTGCAAGCTCCGCCTCCCGAGTTTATGCCATTCTCCTGCCTCAGCCTCCGGAGTAGCTGGGACTACAGGCTCCCGCCACCTCGCCCGGCTAGTTTTTTTTTTTGTATTTTTTAGTAGAGACAGGGTTTCACCGGGTTAGCCAGGATGGTCTCGATCTCCTGACCTCGTCATCCGCCCGTCTCGACCTCCCAGAGTGCTGGGATTACAGGCGTGAGCCACCGCGCCTAGCCTTAGAACTTTTTATAACCTTGCTCTTTGTCAATTAATCCTCACACCAAAGCAAATTAACCCAAAGTATATAGAATAAATGAAAGCAAATTAACCCAAAGTATGTAGAATATTGAAATAATAAAGGTAACACTAGAGAACAATAAAATAGAAAATGAACATATAGAGAAAAACCAACAAAACTAATATTTGAATATTTGAACAAATCAATAAAATTGATAAGCCCTTAGCTAAACTGATAATTACTAGACATAGAAGAGGATGCCTGAATATGAATTTTTTTAGATAGTAAATAACAAGGAAATATCATGAATAATTTCATGTGATTTGTCAATTTAGATGAAATGGACACATTCCTAGAAAAATACAAATTAGGAACACTGACACAAAAAGAAATAGAAAATCATACTAGCCCTATATCTGTTCAGAAAGTTGAATTTATAATTACCCCCCTATAAATGAATCCCTATTATTTAATGGTGAACTGAAACCTTTAAGAAAGAAAAACCACATATTCTACATAAATTTATTTTTCAGGAAATAGAGGAGAAAAATGTTCTTATTTCATCTTATTAGGCCAACTAAACTCTAATACCAAAACCAGACAGGCTTTACAATTAAAGAAAATCTGTATCCTAATATCCCTTAGAATACTAATTAAATCCAGCAATATATATATAAAAAAATAGGCTGGACACAGTGGCTCACACCAATAATCTCAGCAGTTTAGGAGACCAAGAAAGGAGGATCACTTAAGCCCAGTAAGACAAGGCTGCAATGAGCAACAACTGGGCCACTGCACTCCAGCATGGGCAACAGAACAAGAAAAGATGCTGTCTCTCAAAAAATTTTTTAAAAAAGAATAGATAATAATATCAAGTGAAACATTCAAAAATTAATTACTGTAATTTATTAAGATTTTAAAAAATCTTAACAGATGCAGAAAAACCATTTAATAATATTTGCCAATTTATGACTTAAAACCCCAACAAACTAGGAATTCCTGATAAAGGGCATCTATGGAAAACCTACAGATAACACTGTATTTAATGTTAAAATATTGGATGCTTTCTCAATAAGGTTAGGAACGAGGCTAGATTTTTCACTTTCTAAACCTTTGTTATAAATCTAGCAAAAGTAATTTATGGTAATAGAAATCAGAAAAGGTTTTGCTAGAGAAATGGTTAGGACTGTCTAAGAAGAAGCACTAGAAAACTTTGGTTGGGGTATGTATTCCTAAAATGTATTCTTTATAATCTGTGTATTTTGATGTATGTAAATTATGTTTCAATGATCTAAATTTAGTCTCCAGATATCTATTCTCTTAAATAATTCAACTTTTGAGTTTTTACTTTTTATTTTGATATTTTATGTGTTCCATATTTCTTATTGTGACAGGCAAAATTCTATAATCCCTAATGACCTACATGTTGTATCATCTGCTCCCTTGAGTATGGGTAGAAACATACCTTGCCTCTAACTGAATATTGCAAAGATGATGGGATATGACCCCGTCATTATGTTGCATTATACAGTAAAGATGAAGGGATTTTGCAGATGTAATTAAGGCCCCTAATCAATTAACTTTAACCAAAAGAAAATTTTCCTGGGTGGGCATGACCTAATCAAGTGAGCTTTTTAAAACAGGATCAAGAGGGCAAAGACTCTCCAAGCTGTCCTTGAAAAAGAAATCTGCCATGGGTACAATGAAATAAATTCTGCCACCAACCATGTGAGCTTGAAAAGAGAATCCTGAGCTCCAGATAAGATGCAGGACAGGTGCAGTGGCTCACACCTGTAGTCTCCACACTTTGGGAGGCCGAGGCAGCAGATCACTTGAGGTCAGGAGTTCGAGACCAGCCTGGCCAACATGGTGAAACCCCTTGTCTCTACCAAAAATACAAAAATTAGCCTGGCACAGTGGTATGTGCCTGTAATTCCAGCTACTCAGGAGGCTAAGGCAAGAGAATTTCCTGAACCCGGGAGGTGGAGGTTGCAGTGAGCCAAGATAGCACCACTGCACTCCACCCTGGGTGATGGAGCAAGACTCTATCTAAAAAAATATATGTATTTTTTTAGACAAAGAGTCCAGCTGAGCTATACCTGGACTCCTGACTCATGGGGAACATGTGATAACAAATATATGTTGTTTTAAGATTCTAAATTTGTGGTCATTTTGTACTCAGCAGTACGAAATAAATGCACTAAATATTGCTTTAAAAATTTTTATAAATTTTAAAAATTAAAAATAAAAAATTTTTATAAAAAAATTTATAAAAAAAATTTTATAAAAAGAAATTTATAAAATTTTATAAATTTTATAAAACCTAAGAAGTGATAGCTTCTTAGATTTTTCTCTGTCCCATTATTGTTTTTCCCCCATAGGAGATAGATTTTCTCTTTAATAAATTTTGTATCTATCTCTCATGTGGTTCATTTCCTTCATTTCTTGTTATGTTGGGTTATAATTTTATCTTGTCTTTGATTCATCTGGATCACTGTTAGTGGATGTAGATTTTATTTTCAATACCCTGCCTTTGCTTAAGTTGTTACAGAAGAAGAGAAGCAGAGTGCAGGACAAGATTCTCTTCTGCACATGGGGACTCCTATTTCCCCTAGTAAGTTACCTGGGCCACGTTCTTAGTGCCTGCTCAGTGGGGTTCTTATATCCCAACCCCATTTCAGAGATTAGTGCTCCGAGCATGCTCAATTGGCTACTGCCCTTCTATCTTCAGGCTGGGCTGTGCTGTCTAGAATCAACACCCATTTTAGGTTCCCTCTCCAAATATACCGTCCTCTATTATTTTTTTAAAGAAAGTATTACCTTAATGTCTAAGTAGGGAGAAAATACTACTGTTTCATGGTACATAGTGTAGGCAGAGGATGGGTAAGTTCTTTAATTTCTTCTTTTGATAATTGTCCAGCGTGTTTGGCCTGCTCTTGCATGTATTTTTCTGAATTTGAGTTAGGAATTTCTGGAAGAGCTCTCTCCTCTTGAGCATGTTTCAGTTTGTGGTTTCTCTGCTTCTGCTTCATCAGTACAAGTCTATCAGCTTCTATTCTGATGAATTCCTCATACTCTCTAGCACAATAAATGATATTCTGTCTCATTTTTAAGCATTAATATGGACATATATATCTTTCTTTTTTCATTTTGTAAGATTTGATGAAGCGGGGAAGTGCTTTGATCATTTCTTGTTATACGCCCATGTTTGAGGTGGTCAGATAATTTTACAAATGAGAAAATGAGATTGAAAGGTGGCCACAGGGTTTACCCAAGGTCACTCATCTGGCAAACTGTATGGCCTGGATCTGAGCTTAAATCATCTAACTCTTAGTGCAGTGTTTTCTTGCCTCTCATTAGGACCAAAATTATAAATGCTAACATGGTAGAACTTCTCCTCTCAATATACTCAAGAGCATTTCTTATCTACTTATATATTAAAGAAAATTACTTTGGAATTCTGGAAAGCCACATATGGAATCATTCTTCAGTGACTCTGAAACTGGCGGTGTTTATTTTACTATCAGTGTAATTTAGAGTGTGGCATGTTTTTGTTTGCTTCCATAGTTTCATATTTTCTCATATACACACAATTCATACATATACACACCTTATGTTAGTAAGATAGCCCTTAGCAGGTGTGCATACATGCTGGAATTACACAGTTAAGGACTAACAACTTGCTCATAGGAGAAAATGGATATACTGCCCATCTCCTTATTACTCTCTTCTTCAGTGTTAATTCCATCAGTGGCTCTGGAATTTTCATTTGCGTGCTCATCTTGAATGGGAGTTGTTTCTCTCTCTCTGCCTAATTATTCCAGTCTAGTCATTTTATAGTTGCCTCCACCTGGTCCCATTCATGCTCAGGTCAGTACAAATCTTGTTTTGGTGTTTTAGGGCTCCCATGCAATGTTGTTTTGGTTGATGCTGCAGATTTTACTAAGCCAAGTTTCTCTGCGGGTGATTTTAGTTAAATTGAGAGGTTGGGGCCACTTCTCCCAAGACTTCAGTTTAGTATAACAATCCTAGTGCTAGTCCATTACAAGACCTGGGCTGCTTTTGATTCTATTACCCACAGATTCTGGGCCTAGATGCCAGCAGTTTCAAGGCACCATTCTCCCTGATTTCAGTTATATGAGTAGGAATCATTGTTTTGTTTCGGGACAAAGATGATGGCTCCTCTTGCTTTCGTTAATTTTCATTTTAAAAATTTTATCAGTTATTGTTGTGCTTGTATGGGGGGTATTCCTTGAAGTATGAACTCACCATGCCATTTTGCCCAAAAGCCAGACAATTTTTATCTTCCGTTGGATCAACTATTCAGTGATAATTTTCCTCTCATCTTCTGTTGAATGTGAGTAACTGGAACAGGCTCTTCCTTTTCTGTGTTTTGAAAGTTCACTGTTTTTTTGAAAAATAATAGTTTGCAATTAATTTATACAGATCAGTGAACGTTTAACAGCAGGACTAACACACGTTCATATCACACTTTGCGTTAGCCAGCTCAAGGGCCGGACAGATGCCAAAATATTTTCCATTTGTGTTTTGGTATTTCATATTTGCTGAATATGAGCCATTATGTGATATATTTACATATATATGATGAGCATGAATCAAAACATTTTCCTTCTGATTTTCTTAATTGGTTGTGGAAGGAAAAATGTCTTTAATCTTGTGTGTAAATGATGTTTAATTTTCTTAGCGTTAATTGGTGGCAATACGAAAGACTCTTTGTTGGTAAAACACATACAGAAAGATCTTATTTACGGGTTTAATATTCTTAGTTAATGATTCTAGCACCTGGAGCTATTCTCCTGTATGACTAGACTCCAGTGGTAATGCTAGTAAGGTGAGTTGATATAGCTTGTAAATTATAGACCTGCAAGTTCTAAAGGGAAGAAAATGTGGGGGAATAAATTAATCAAATCAATCTTTAGCAAAACATCTTTATTGGAGGTAATCAGACGTTTTTCACAAATATGTACTGTCAGGCTGGACTATTATGAAGGATAGGCAAGCATGTTAGATCAATGGGAAGTGATAACTAAATGAAAATTATTGGAATAAAATTACCATGGCTTAGAACAATCTTCTGAAACAATGGACTTAGAATTGAAAATTTTCAGTCAGCATTTTATTAACACAAAGATTGTACATGTCTATGGCACACAAACCCTCAAATGGTTTCCAAAAGTTTAAAAGAGCTTTTTCACATTCTGTTTACACTTGCATTCAAAATAAGAAAAATAATCTCATGATTGAAATCACTAAGATTTGTGACAAGGGCTCCTTTGATGAAAGGTTGGTTTGGTCACACACAGCATTAAGCAGCTCAACAAGCGATCACAAGACAGACTTCCTTCAAATACCCGCCTTTCACGTCATAAACATACATTCATGCCTGTGTGGGGGCATGAGGTATCAGGGAGAGACAGTTGAATTCTATAAAAGGTTTTCAAATAACTAGAAAATAGGTTTTGAAAATGCAGTAGGCATAGGAACCTTATCCTTTCATCCTTAGATTCCTTTCACAGAAATAAAAGAAAACACTTTATACCCGTCACCTTCCCTGATGGAGGAGGATATGTGTATTAGTCAGCATTCTGTAAAGGGACAGAACTAATAGGACAGATGAATATATGAAGGGGAGTTTATTAGGAGAACTGACTCGTGCGATCACAAGGTGAAGTCCCACAATAGGCTGCCTGCAAGCTGAGGAGCCAGGAATCCACTGCAAGTCCCAAAACCTCAAAAGTAGAGAAGCTGACAGTGCAGCCTTCAGTCTGTGGCCAAAGGCCCGAGATCCGCTGGCAAACCACTGGTATAAGTCCAAGAGTCCAAAAGCTGAAGAACTTGGAGTCTGATGTTCGAAGGCAGGAAGCATCCAGTGTGGGAGAAAGATGAAGTCCAGAAGATTCAGCCAGTCTAGTCCTTCCATGTTCCTCTGCCTGCATTTATTCTAGCCATGCTGGCAGCTGATTAGATGGTGACCACTGAGATTGAGGGTGGGTCTGCCTCTCCAAGTCCACTGACTCAAAAGTTAATCTCCTTTGGCAACACCCTCACAGACACACCCGGGAAAAATACTTTGCATCCTTCAATCCAATCAAGTTGACACTCAATGTTAACCATCACAATATGACTTTTGACCCACTCAGAAAACTTATTTATACTTTGAAATAAGCAATCTGATTAACCTTATCATTGTTTGGTTCTGCCTAATTCAGATGATTTTGGTATCCGTAAAGTTATACAAACCTTTTATTACCCAGCTGTCCTATTGTGAAAAACTTCACTTTGATTAATTGTTGATTGCTACAGAGTTATTGAAAGGTTTTTGTTTGTTTTGTAGCTGTCAAATGAAAAAAGAAAAAAAAAAAAAGTTAAAGGAAGAAAACCCAGCAACGAATTGTTCCCCAAAAGGATAGAACTATATTGAGTGAGGTATCAAATATAGCTAAAAGTGTTTTATCATTTGTCACTATGTTATAGTTATTGTCATAAAATGTATTATCAAGATATAGGAGGAAGGCCATGATGAAAACAGCATGGTCTCATCGATGTAGTGGCAGTTCTTAGGGAAAAGTGAACGTATTTACAATCTGAAGAAGAGAGAACCTTTTCTCAAGTATTTTGAAAAAAAAAAAGTGTTAATTTTCTAGTGCCAGAATCTGCATTGAAAGAATTTCTGGAAAGACAAAGGTGCATTTTGCTGTGCATTCCCTTCAATTAATAGTATGTCCAGTTTAACAAGTGCTGTAGAATCCCTTTAAATCTAGACTTCAAAATGAGTTAAAAACAGTAATTTCAAATGTGAGTTCACTTTGCCAGGGATGATTTGGGCCATGTAGAGTAAAAGTTGTTTGTACCAAGTCAGTGAATTGCTCCAGCTTCAAGTGTATGGAAAGTAGAAACAAGAAGCAAAGGAATTTTGTGGAGACTCTATTGTCCTCTAAAGCAAAATTTGGTTCAAATAATGATTACAAATTTTGCAATTACTTTGAAAACCAGTAAGACAAAAATCAACAGAATCCTCTGTGATGAGACGGCAAAATGGTAGAATGATGAGATGGTAATGAATGTAATAGCTGGAGAAGTCATTTGAGGTCTTCTAGCCTAGTATTTCTCAAAGTGTAAAAATAAGCAGGAAAAAAAAGACAGAAGGTGAGGGTCATTTCTGGACAATATTTAAGAAAGCCTTGCTTAAACTCTTGTTGTTTTGCTGCAAGACTTTCAGGCCCTTTATTACTTAAGTGTATTTTAAGTTTTCAAAAGAGGTATTTCTCAAAAGGTGAGCCTGCTTGAAGTGAGTACATGTGTGTATGCATGTATTTGCATGTGTGTATGTGTGTGTGAATCTCTATGAATATTCTGTGAGAGACATTTAAAAAATTCTCTTCTCACTTAACATCCCTGTCTTATAAAGATGGAAGCTGAGATCAAAGCAGGTTGAAGCACAGCTCATGATTGTTGGGCTGTGCAGTGGCTGAGCTGGTCCTGAAGCTTAGCCACTGCATAGCTCACTAGCCATGAACTGTGCATCAGTCTGAGCATGGTGTTATTTACACTGTGCCTCAAAAAGAGGATGAAGGCAATAATGTCCGTGGGCTTAAGGAGAAGAGGCCATAGCTGACGTGGTTTCCATTAGAAACAGAAATAAGATTCAAAATAAAATATTCCCTCACTGGCTTGCTAAGATGCCAACAGTATTATTCTTTAAGAACCTTGTAGCGCCATGGGATTTTTAGTTGAGCTAACTGGGGAGAAGCCTATATTTAGCCAGTTCATACCAAAGCAGAGAGTTATTTTCACTGCTAATAGGATAGAAAAAAGTGGGATATAAGCTGGGCAAGGTGGCTCATGCTTATAATCCTAGCACTTTGGGAGACCGAGGCAGGTGGATAACTTGAGCCCAAGTTCTAGACCAGACTGTTCAACATGGTGAAACCCCGTCTCTACAAAAAACACAAAAATTAGCTGGGTGTGGTGGTGTATGCCTGTAACCCAGCTACTCAGGAGGCTGAGGCAGGAAGATCACTTAATTCCAGGAAGTTGAGGCTGCAGTGAGCAGTGATGGCACCACTGCACTCCAACCTGGGTGACAGAGCAAGACCCTATCTCAAAAAAAAAAAAAAAAAAAAAAAAAAAAAGGGGTCATATAAGCAGTACATTATACGGAGCATCTGTGCTAAAGAAAGATTAGGAAAAGGGTGCTTTTCAGATTTTAATATGCACAGGGGCGATCTTGTTGAATTTTATGTGTTTTGGATGGGGCCTGGGATTCTGCATTTCTCCCAAGCTCCCAGGTCACGCTAATGTTGCTGCCTTGTTGAACCATACTTTTGAGTAGCAAAGGGCTAGATCATGGAACAATGAGGTGTGGTTTGCTGTGTGTGTACTTGGGGAAAGATAAGATGGTCTGGAATACAGAGGCCAGCTCAAATGTCCTGGCTTGTTTCTTCACAACTTTGTTGAGGAAAGGAGAAACAAAGGCTGAAACTATCTGATAAAATACTGGAATTGAACCAAACATTAACTCTAAGTTTTGAAACTCTGCTATTTATTTAGCCATAGATTCTTCATTTTACTCACCCAGTTTCTTCTCTAAGACCAAGAAAAGAACTGGGTATGAGATTTCCTTCTTCTATATACTATCCTTGTAAACTTTGATCTCTTCTCTGAGCCTCAGTTTTCTGAGTATTCAGTGGGAATAAAAAATATGACTGGGAAATGAGATCATATGCATGGACTTTTAACACTCTTCCCTCAGTTTTTTTCTTTGTTCCTGAAGAAGAAACAATGAATAGAATTTTGGGTTGAAAGTGAATAGAAATTTGGATGCCAGAAAAATCTACAATTCTGGTGCTAGTGCTTTGTCTCTATTTTTATTTTATTTTATTTGTATTTATTTATTTATTTTTTTGATACAGAGTTTCCCTCTTGTCCAGGCTGGAGTGCAATGATGCGATCTTAACTCACTGCAACCTCCACTTCCTGGGTTCAAGCAATTCTCCTGCCTCAGCCTCCCAAGTAGTTGGGATTACAGGTGGACACTACCATGCCTGGCTAACTCTGCATTTTTAGTAGAATGGGGTTTTACCATGTTGCCCAGGCTGGTCCCAAACTCCTGACCTCAGGTGATACACCCGCCTCAGCCTCCCAAAGTGCTGGGATTATAGGCATGAGCCACCACGCCCGACCACTTTGTCTCTATTGTTACTAGGACTGCACAGGTTCCAGCAGGGCCTCTATCTCTTCATCAGTAAACACGAACTTCTTTTGATGGGGGCATAAGTGGGCACATATGGCAGTGACCAGAAGTGTTTTGTTGTGGAAAAAACAGTTTTACCCTTTTTTAGAGTCCCTTCTTGATACTTTTAATTAGAGATACTTATTTCTGTCAAACAATAGGGTACTTTTTAGAAAAAAGCTTTAAGTAGACTGTCAAGGAATAAGTTTTGCACCACCATGCTATAATTTAAACACTTTAGTTGGACAACAAAGACACTGGAGAGAGCAGAAAACATTATGCAGCCAGTACTACAGTCATTTGGGAGATTCTGGCATCCTGAGATACACTAATCAGATTTGCTGAAATTTCTTGCAGGGCTGGGCTAGTTATACAAAGAGGGAAGGGACTGTGTGCACAGGAGCCTGGTTTTCACGGAAAATGAATGTTTGCCTTAGTTGTAATGGGACAATGGGACAAGTAGATGGTAGATACTGAATGATCCGAGGCAAGAGAGCCTCTCCCGACGTTTGTGCATGGAAGAAAATAAACCAGGCTCAGTACCAGATTCTGCCATCTGATAGTTGTGCACACTGAACTTGCTTAAACTTCTCTGGACCTCAGTTTTCGCATCCAGAAAATGGACATGATAATGCTTGCCTTTAGAATTTGAGTGAAAATTAAAAATAACAGTTATACACCCTTATATAATAAGTACTAAAGAGAAAATCTGTAATTGTATTTCTAGTATTTATCAATTCTTTTGTTCATTCTACTATGATCACTTATTTTAGTATCTTCTTTTCAGGTCTTTGTTGACACTACCCTTACCCTGCCCCATGGCGTTAGAGTTTACTCCTCTCGCTGCCTTCGTCCCTCTGATCATCAGGGTCTCGCAGCTGTTCTCTGTTCCCAAATCTCATCTCCCACCCCTACTTTCTCATGCATTTCACGAATGCATGAACTTGCTTAACTTCTCTGAACTTCAGTTTTCACATCCAGAAAGTGGACATGTTAATGCTTGCCTTTAGAATTTGAGTGAAAATTAAAAACAACGTGTTATACACCTTTACATCATAAGTACTAAAGAAATAACTGGGCCAGGCGCAGTAGCTCATGCCAGTAATCCCAGCACTTTGGGAGGCAGAGGCAGGCAGATCACAAGGTCAAGAGATCAAGACCATCCTGGCCAACATGGTGAAAACCCGTTCTCTACTAAAAATACAAAAGTAGCTGGGCATGGTGGCGTGTGCCTGTAGTCCCAGCTACTCGGGAGGCTGAGGCAGGAGAATCGCTTGAACCTGGGAAGCAGAGGTTGCAGTGAGCCGAGGTCGTGCCACTGCACTCCAGCCTGGGTGACAGAGCAAGACTCTGTCTCAAAAAAAGAAAAAAAAACCCAAAAAACTGTAATTGTAGTTTTAGTATTTATTGATTCTGTTGTTCATTCTATTACTACGACTTATTTTATCATCTTCTTTCCAGGTCTTTGTTGACCCTATCTTTGCCCTTCCTTATGGCATTAGAGCTTACTCTTCTCAGTGCCTTTGTCTCTGTGTTAGTCATGGTCTCGTGGCTGTTCTCTATCCCCACACTGCATCTCCCACCCCTACTTTCTCGCTCGTCCACTGCCACATTGTTAAACTCTATTGTGCACCAATCTGTACAAAATTGGCAGACATATATGATCCCTTCGGACATCCCAGGTATAGGACCAAGGCACAGAGCCAACCCGTAATTACTCTCTAGCATGTCATTTTTAAGTGCGAATGTAGCACATCCTAAATCCTATGCACGTAGGGCCTTGGATTAGTTGGAAAGTGTTAAAGTATTTTCTGTGACTGCTCTCTGCCTTTCATAACCTTGAACAAGTCATTTTCACTCCTCTGTTCTCACTTTCCTAATGGAAAGATTAGAGAGATAATATCAGGAAGGTGCTATCTAAATATGAAATGAGGTATAAAGAAAATAAATATCAGACTGTGCCTGTCAGAAGCTGCTGATCCTCCCAGCAGTGAGTTTTTCTGTGACCTTCAATCTCGTAGCACTGGTCCAGGAAGCAATAATACAAGTCAAGAACAACTTCAGCTCTCCAGAGACTTAAGGGGGCTGTTCTGCTTGCCTTGTTGCTGGCAGATTTTCAATCCCTCATTCCATGAACATTTCTGGAACATCTGCTGTGGCCCAAATGGTAGACAGATCAGAAACTGAGAATTTAGAAATGCAAAACAGAGTCTCTCTCCTCAAGGAGGTTACATCTTCCAAAGGGGGAGAATCCAAATAGCAAGCATTGCAATATATGTCTGAAGGAGGTCTGTAAAAAAAAAATGCCAGGCAGAACTGAGGGAGCGGAGAAGTGTTGTCACCAAACTCAGTTTGGAGGAAAGTTTTCTTGAGGAGGAAGCTCTGAAGTTGGGCTTTGAAAGTTGAGATGCGCAGGTTGAGAAGGGGAGACCTGGAGTAGGTGAAGGGAAGAGTGATTGCATCGTGACTGCAAGAAGTGTAGGGTGTAGTTTGGGGATGTGTCCAAGGGCTGAAGAGTAGCAGCTGGGGTGCAGGACGGTGGGTGAAGGGTAGTCTTCATTTTGTGTCTGAAAGCAGTAGAGAGCCTTTGGAGGATTTTAAACAGGAGTCTTGTTTGATCAGAAAGATGACTTTGGTTTTCCAAATATCTGCCTTCCTTTTGAGGACCACCGTTTGTGTTCTTGTAGTTCCTGCTGAAGGGAGCACCTGGCCTCTCACCCTCACTGTTCAATCAACTTGATAGCAACTAGCCACATGAAAATATTTAAAAGTAAATTTAAGGCCGGGTGCAGTGACTCATGCCTGTAATCCCAGCATTTTGGGAGGCCAAGGCGGGCAGATCATGAAGTCAGGAGTTCGAGACCAGCCTGACCAACATGGTGAAACCCCATCTCTACTAAAAATACAAAAAAATTAGCTGGGTGTAGTGGTGGGCGCCTGTAGTCCCATCTACTCAGGAAGCTGAGGAAGAAGAATTGTTTGACCCCGGGACGCAGAGGTTGCAGTGAGCCGAGATCACGCCACTGCACTCCAGCCTGGGCGACAGAGCGAGACTCTGTCTCAAAAAATGAAACAAAATAAAAAATAAAAAAGTAAATGTAAAATAATTAAAATGGAAATGTAAAAATGCAGATCCTCATACTACCTAATTTACCTAATCACCCTGTCACATTTCAACTGCTCAATAGTGATATTTCAAGGGCCAGTGGCTACTATATTTGGCAGGGCAGTTGTAGAACATTTCCATCATCACAGAATGTTCTGCAGGGTAACTCTGCAACCCTCTGCTTGCTGTCCAGTGAGACTGTACATTACAGTGGGAACATGCAGGTGTGCTAAATTCAGTAACCACTAGGTTCACATCTTCTGTCTTTATCACCTCCAATAGTGTCTGACCTTGGGCAAGTTACCTAATATCTTTGGGCTCCCATTTGCTAATAATAGAACTTATTAGTGTTGAGGCTTAACTGGATTCATGCATGCAAAGAGTGTGGAACAGTGGCCAGCAAATGGTAAGAACTCAGTGCTGGATGTTAGCATTCATTTTATAAAGGCTCACCCTTGCTTGCCTATTTGGTTCTGATCCATTGTTTAGCGCTTATCTTCCAGACCTGCATTCAGCAATTTTTCTCTCGGACCCAGACTTGGCATTCATTGTCTTACAGGCTCTACCTTACCTATGCCTCCCAGGTTTCCCCCAGCTATTTCTGTCCCAGATTTGAGTCATGCAATTTGTAATTCACTGCCTTTGGGGCTTGACATTGGCAGAGAGAGGATAAAGCACATTGCAAAAATTACCTGTTCTCATAAAGTAAAACTTGAAAGAGTGTCTTGATAGGGTTGGGGGAAGGGAGAAGGGCAACTGTAATTGAGCAGGGCTACCCAGATCCCTCTGGATTCTCCCAGGCTACAGGGAGAATCTAAAATGATGTTGGAATTGAGTCATTTTTCAAACCCAAGTGTAAATTGTTTCCTATCATTTGAAATGGAAATCTCCTCACAAGCAAACTCATTTTAAATGTTCATACTTATAGTTCCCTAAAAGGTGTGTTAATACTCCAATATAACATTTCAGAATTGTAATATGATGGTTTTGTGCTAGGTGTTTTAGCCATTGCTTGGTGCTTTGACTAATGATGGTAAAAGTATAAAATCACTTCATAAATGGTTTAAATGGCTATCGCATATGTCTCTAGATCTAAATTTCTCTTTTCTTAAACCCATGATCGTTTATTCTAACAAAATTGTACTCTCCTTTGTCCCAAACTTTTCTTAAATAACATTTTTCTTCTTTGCCAGAACTATTTTTATTTAAAAGTTATAACTTCTAAACTGGAGACTATTACTACTCCGCTTTCAGCCAATCATTTCTATTTGACTGCTATAAAAGTACCATTCTTTCTTAAATCTCTTAGTATTTTGTTCTTTATAATTAAAAAAACACACATGTATTTTCAGACAAAGTTTTATGTAGGCAATTATTTTGCAGATGATTTTTTGTTTCTCAGTACCTAGGTGGGTTGTCCCCATGCAAATCATGCTGAGTGTAAAACTTGTCTTTGGCACCTCTCTCTGCCCACTTCCATGAAACAGCTCCTGTATCGGGATACCTGAGTGGCTTCCTCCGTAGTCCTGTTGCAAAGCATCACTGCACATCCTAGACAAGGCGTCAAAACTGAGCTCCCCCACTAAGCTCAATGCTTACAGAGATGAAATAGTTAAAGGGAATCAGTGAAGCAAGCAGGGTGGGAATGGTGGAAATTGTGGTGAGCTAGAAAGTAGACACATCCCAACAGGGTAGCCATTCCAGTACTCTATTCTACTAGATAATTGCCAAACCATTATTCCAGATGTGCAGATTTTTCAAGAGATGCCTGAAATCCAGATTTAATTAAAACATATAATGTGGATAAATATTTCACAGACCAAGCAAGACATATCAACCTGTTGCCCTTTTGAGATCTTTCCCTTCTACCTCTAAATGCCTATGACATCAACGTATACCTATCTCAAGGTGTACCTGTCTCTGCTGGGATTAGAATAAATAAAAATATTAATTACTCATAAAAATACAAGTAATACATTGAACATTACAAAGTGGCAGTCTCAGCGTGGAGTGGAGTCGGGGTGAAATAAGAGGCACGACATGACTTGGGCATATGATTTTGATAAAAACAAAACAAAAACCCCCAGAAAACAAAATTTACATTTTGATAGGCACCTTTGGATGATGATGTCAAAATATACTACTCTAATTAACTCTAGGTATGGTGCCAATGGCTATTAAGATTAAACATACTAGACATGCTACCTACTTCTTCTTGCTTACAGCTGTGTGTTTATAGTGTCCTTACCCACTGGAATTCAGTGGGATGAGTGATGAGGAATAGAGAGTAATGTCACTGCCTCCTCTCATTCAGTAAGGAAAGGCCCAACTATCCTGTTTATGGATAAAAAGAAAAGGTGAAATTTCTCAGACACGGTGTTAATGTATTTCTCTAATGCACTTTCTTCTAGACTTTGGACTTTTCCTAAACACAAACTTTTAGGAAAATGCTGAACCTCTTTGCCAGGGATGCATAGGAAAGACCACACAAGCACACACAAAAATAGGAATTTATGACCATAACCTCAATTAAAAAATTTTTCTCTATATGTGGTATAATTAAGGACCTGGTTATTCTCTCGAAAAATCATGTTCTCAAAGCTAAGACAAATGCATTCCTTTGAAACCTACTTATTTTGAAATCCAATTATGACATATAGCAGTTTGTGCATTTAACCATAGTTTATCTACACAGTTGCAAACAGGATGTACCGCTAACTCAGGGTCTTTACTAACAACTCTTTGAATGCCTAAAAAGTTGCTTATGTATCTGTCTCTCCCTTTTTCCTTAGGAAGGAGAAAGACTGATTGCAAATTAACCTTAAGAAATGTCCTGCCCAACAGGGCCTTTGAAGACCTGAGATATTTTTAAGGTGTAATATCTTGACTTTGTCACAGAGGTTTACAATAAGCAGTCATGTGTTCTTTTACATGACCAAGGACACCACAGGAAAAGAGAAACAATGAAACATGGTGATAGATTATGCTCACTTTTTCCATGTATGTGAACAAAATGAGGCATGCATCTGACAGGGACTAATTTAAAATTTTAACCCTTAGTGGAAATAAGAACACGCAACAGCATTGGTTAAAACAAAACTAAACAGCAGGCTTCATTCACAGAAGTACCAAAATTTCAAGCTTCACACTCAGGCCAATTTTGAATTATACATCTTGGAACACTGTTAAATCAAATATTTGAGTGTTTGTAAAATGAAGCCTTCCCATTTCAATTACAATCTATTATGTGCCTATCCTTCTTTACAAGGCCAATATCAGGAGACTAGCATGTCTCTCAATCCTCTAAGGCAGATCTTTAAAAGGAATCTGGCTGAATTAAGGTTGGGATTGGTGGGAGGAAACTCAGTTTTCACATAGAGCTCAGAAAATAAGTGATAAAACACATATCCTCCAGGAAATTGTTTTGAACCAACTCTGTATTCTTTGTAAGTCATTTTTATGTAATAGATGTTGCATGCTTCATGGTAGGTGTGATTTTATGGCTTTTGGTTTCAGAGACTTAGGGAGTTACAGCAGGCAGTTCCCTAGATGGTTTGCCTTGTATTCCTTAGGAGCAGCGGTTGGTGGGATGATCAAAATCAAGGGGTATGCATGGTTCTGGTTCCTTTGTTAATTTGTGGTTGTTCAGTTAACCCATACTCCTTTGGAGGCACATTCTGACACTGTTGTTGACTTCATCACCACATTTAATATTGTTCCCAAGGGGGGGTCTTCCCTGCTACCTATGTCTAGGTATGCAAGATTCCACTACAAGATTCCAGAATGTATCTCACTCAGCTAAAGTCTGGCAGAGAAAGTAGACAATCCTTGATCTAAATGTCAGTGATGTTTGCAATGGTTTTGAAGAAAAGATTCCCACAAAGGAAGCACTAAGAAGAGAGTATTCAGGCTAGAGTACAGGTTCCCAGTGCACTGAAGCTGCCCAGGCAGTGTTTATGTGATAAGGAGACAAGATTAAGACTCGAGATGGGATAAAATACTTCTGCTAAGTCCCAAGGATAAAATGGCAAGTATGTGGTAGACTTTATTTACCTCTCATAGTTACCTTTTACATCAGTTAGCTATTACTGTGAAACAATCCATCTAAAAACTTAGTGGCTTAAAAATTAACCATTTACTATTACTCAAGAGCCTATAGCTGGCTGAGTCATTTTAGTTCTATCTAAATTCACCCATGCATCTGTGGTCAGTTGCTTCATGTATGGAACATTGTAACCTCTTATTAAAATGTCACTGTTAGTAGTAGTAGGTATGTTTTATTCAGCAAATATTACTTAAATACTTTCAACAGGAAAAACACAATTTTAGATGCTGCAATAGAAGTTGTTATAAGTGACTGCCCTGTTCCTCAGAATATTATAGTTTTAAGGGAAAATGAAATACTAACTTATTCATTCCATAGATGTTTAATGAGAACCTATTTTGTGCCACTCAGTGCTATAAAGCCTGTGGGAGGAATTTCTAGCCTAGACGTAAGTAGCAGGGAAGGCCCCATGAAGGTGGTAGCGTTTGAGCCGGGTCTGGATAAGTATATACAGTTTACCCTTAAATCACATGCAGATGGCAAAACCAACCCCTCCTCTTCCTCCTCCTCAGCCTACTTAACATGATAAGCATGAGGATGAAGACCTTTATGATGATCCACTTCCACTTAATGAACAGTACATATATTTTCACTTCCTTATGATTTTCTTTCTTTTTTTGTTTTTGAGACGGAGTCTCGCTCTGTCATTCAGGTCCAGGTTAGAGGTCAGAGGTGCGATCTCGGCTCACTGCCAGCTCCACCTCCCGGGTTCACGCCATTCTCCTGCCTCAGCAGGAGTCCCGAGTAGCTGGGACTCTAGGTGCCCGCCACCACGCCCAGGTAATTTTTTGTATTTTTTAGTAGAGACGGGGTTTCACCGCGTTAACCAGGATAGTCTCGATCTCCTGACCTCGTGATCCACCCGCCTAGGCCTCCCAAAGTGCTGGGATGACAGGCATGAGCCACCGCGCCCGGCCCCTTATGATTTTCTTAATACCTTTTTCTTTTCTCTAGCTTACTTTGTTGTAAGAATCCAGTATATGATACCTATAATATACAAAAGATGTGTTAACTGACTGTTTAAGTCATTGGTAAGGCTTCCAGTCAACAGTAGGCTATTCATAGTTAAGTTTTTGGAGAGTCAGAAAGTCGTACACAAAAGCTTGCTGACCCCCACATTGTTCAGGGTCAACTGCACATTGTCATGGTCAAAGAAGGCATGAGGGAAGGGCATTCTAAGAAGGGAACCTTCAGTGTAGAGTTGGCAAACATTTTCTATAAAATGCTGAACAGTAAACATTTTAGGCCTTGCAGGCCATTTATTTCTACAGTAACTTGTCAACTCTGCTGTTTTAGCCCAAAAGCAACCATAGGCAATCCATAAAGGAATGAGCAGGGCTGTGTTGTAATAACACTTTTTTATGAACACTGAATTTTGATTTCATATAATTTTAGATGTCATATAATATTATTCATATTTTGCTTTTCCTCCTAACCATTTAAAAGTACAAAACCCGGTTTTTTTTTTTTTTTAACCTTTTATTTTAGATTCAGGGGTACATGTGAAGGTTTTTTATGTAGGTTAACACGTGTTATGGGGGTTTGTTGTACCTATTATGTCATCACCCAGGTATTAAGCCCAGTACCCAATAGTTATCTTTTCTGCTCCTCTCCCTTCTGCCACCCTCCCACTTCGGGTAGACCCTAGTGTCTGTTGTTTCCTTCTTTGAGTTCATACGTTCTTATTATTTAGCTCCCACTTATAAGTGAGAATATACAGTATTTGGTTTTCTGCTCCTGTGTTATTTTACTAAGCATGGTAGCCTCTAGCTCCATCCATGTTCCTGCAGAAGACATGGTCTTGTTCCTTTTTATGGCTGCATAGTATTCCATGGTGTATATGTACCATATTTTTTAAATCCAGTCTGTTATTGATGAACATTGAGGTTGATTCTATGTCTTTGCTATTGTGAACAGTGCTACAGTGAACTTTTGCGTGCCTGTGTCTTTATGGCAGAATAATTTATATTCTTCTGGGTCTATACCCAGCAATGGGTTGCTGGGTCAAATGGCAGTTCTGCTCTTTGAGGAATCATCATACTGCTTTCCACAATGGTTGAAACAATTTACACTCCTACCAACAGTGTATTAGTGTTCATGTTTCTCTGCAACCTCACCAACATCTGTTCTTTTTTGACTTTTTTTTTTTTTCCCCTGGAGTCTTGCTCTATCGCCCAAACTGGAGTGCAGTGGCGCAATCTCAGCTCACTGCAACCTCCATCTCCTGGGTTTGTGCCATTCTCCTCTGTCAGCCTCCTGAGTAGCTGGGACTACAGGCACCAGCCACCACGCCCAGCTTTTTTTGTATTTTTAGCAGAGACGAGGTGTCACCATGTTAGCCAGGATGGTCTTGATCTCCTGACCTCGTGATCTGCCCGCCTCAGCCTCCCAAAGTGCTGGGATAGCAGCTGTGAGCTATTGCTCCCAGCCTCTTTTTTGACTTTTTAGTAATAGCCATTCTGACTGATGTAAGATGGTATCTCTTATGGGCAAAACCCATTTTCACCTCTTGGTGTCATACAAAAACAGGTATTGGGTTAGATTGGGCTCATAGGCTGTAGTTTGTAGGTCCTGCTTTAGAACAAGTGTTTTATGGTGAGAAAGGGTTGTATATGTTGGGGAAAAAATGAGTTATCTTAACTGATGTTTGTGTCGGGTAGTACCAGAAGATAAGAATAAAAAAATAGAGGACAGTGTGTCTTGAATGCTTGAATAATAATAATCATGGTAACTATGACATTGAAATGTGTGTATCACAGCTTGTAATTTTTTGAATACAATATCATATTCTCATTTGGTAGATGAGAAAAATAGAAATGCAGAGAGATTACCTGACTTGACCAAGATTATACATCCAGTAATGACAGAAATGCAGCTGGTTTTCTAATATCTTTTGGCATTTAATTCTCCTTCAACTATATTATGTAGAGTTTGTCCCATTTGCTATGGATTTGATACTATTTTATGAAAAATTTTCAAGTTCATAATTTGTCTTTTGGGGGATGAATATCTTCATATTTGAAAAGTACTTTATTATGATTTTTATTCATATAAAATCAAGTTGTAAAATTCAGGCCCAAGAAGTCAGACAGTTGTGCAGGATAAAGAAATATTTTTTGGAATAGGAAGTTATGCTAATTGAGTTTTTACTTTTAGGAGGACGAGGTAGGGTCTTGTGCTCCTAGGACTTCGGCAGGGAAGAACAAGGGAACAGGCGCTTAGATCAGAGTGGGCATTAGAACCGTATAGCGTGACCTCAGTCTAGGTACTGAATGAAGAGATAGCCAGTAGGGGTGTTTGTGGACCAGGTAGGGTTTATGGACTTTAGGAGCATAGTATTTTATATGGAGCTTTAAATTTGCCCTTCCTGCATGACTTCCTTCTTGTGTGATCCTCAGATTGTCAGAAAAAAAGAGTAAAGTACTAAACCTTATGTAGCTTTGGGTTAGCAGTGTCTTTAGATGAAGAATAAAGCTTCATTCTTACTTTATCCGATGGTGCTGGACATGGCACCGATCTATGGAAACATTTGTCAGATAACAAAAGGAAACAAAAACAGGACACAAGAGTGACTGATTCGGGTAAAAGATGGCAGGTATATTATTCATGTCCAGGAAGGAGTTCATATATAGATATACCTATACCATTATCTTGTATAAGTAAGTTATATATTATAAGGACTTGTATATGTGTGTGTGTTTGCTATTTAATTTGGACATTAAAAGTGAACCCCTGAATCTAGAAAATTTAGGATACTAGGGTTAGCAATCACCTGTAATGGAGAAGGAAATGATCAGATGTGTATTTAAGCGAGAAACTCCAGGGGCAAGTTGAAAGGTGCTTTGAGAGAGACGTGGGGGAGGCAACCAGTTAGGAGACTCTTGCAAAAGGAACTGTACTAGGGCAGGGCCATGAGGTTCAAGGAAAGGAGAGAAGCATCAAGCACTTTAGAGAGTTTGGGAACCTCCCAGATCTGGAAGATGAGGAGGAGTGCTGTTTCCTAGAAACACAGGCTAAAACAGCTTTGTCATGTTTTCATGTGGGGGAAATTTGATTCTCTGCCAAAAGAGGCAAAACAATTTGTTACTGATGATGTTCAAGTTTCTACCTAATCTGTCATTGATCGGTTTAGAACAAGGCCGGGTTCCTTAAACACCCTGTGAAGCTGAGTGAAAATATATATTTGAGGTGTGTGTGCCATTACTTACCCCTGGTGAATTTCAGAAGTCACTATGCCAGTATTCTTAAGCAATCCTACACTTGACCTCTATGTCCCTATTCAGGCTGCCATTTGTCTCCTGAGCTATCAATCTTGGAGTCCAATTTTAGAGAAATACCACGTTTTGTTCTCTAAAGGCAGTGCTGTCTAATAGAACTTTCTGTGATGAAGACAATGTTCGATATCTGTGCTGCCCAGTAATGTAGCCACTAGCCCCACATGGCTAGGGAGCACTTGAAAGGTGCCTAGTAAAACTAAGAAGTTGATTTTTAATTTAATTTAAATTTACATTAAGTAGTCCCATGTGACAAGTGGCTGTCACGTTGTATGGTACAACTCTAAATCCTGATATCCAATACCCTACTCAAACTGTGGGCATGTAAGAATTTTGGTTTGGGATGAGGAGATTACATATTTTTCTTTTTCTTTGTTTCTTTTCTTTGAGACAGGGTCTCACTCTGTCATCCAGGTTGGAGTACAGTGGTATGATCTCAGCTCACTGCAACCTCCACCTCCTGGGCTCCAACAGTACTCCCACCTTAGCCTCCTTAGTGGCTTGGAGTACAGGTATTCACCACCATGCCTGGTTAATTTTTCTATTTCATGCAGAGACCATATTTCACCATGTCACCCAGGCTAGTCTTGAACTCCTGAGCTCAAGAGATCTGCCTGCTTTGGCCTCCCAAATTGCTGGGATTATAGGTATGTCCCATCACACCCAGCCTTCACAATTTTTTAGTCCTCATGAATCTGTGGATGTGTCAGGAACTAGAATCTGGCCCTGCTACCGTTGTTATATGAGTTCCTTCCAGGAACCATGCTGGCAGGCTGGATTAATTAACACTGTACAAGTCAAGAAACTGGAAGTAATTAATTATATGAATTTGAGTAGTTCAGATTCAGTTTTAAAAAATTACACCATAAAACTGGGATATTTAGCAAGTTTGCCAGCAGAAGAAATCTGATTCAATGCTCTTCTCCTTAGGCCCTGGATTCATGTTTGAGTCACATCTTTTTAGATGGACCTTCTTGACTCTTCATGGCTATTGATGCAATTTTATTGTCTGGCAATGATTTTGACTCCTCATCTTCTGGACAAGCATGGGATAAGCTTAAACTCTCTGACTCTGTCTAGACCTTTCCAGCCATCACACAAAAACTTATCTACCTGAAGTGGCAGTCTCTTGAAATCTTGCCATATGTTTGGCTAGTTACTTTTTAACTTAGCTTGTGCTAAGACGTTAATAGGTAACCACTGTTTCATCACCGTCAGATGGTATATTAGTATTCTAGAGCTGTAGCCTTTAGTGTCTTGAGCCAAAGAAGAGACTAATAGGAAGAGTTCCAGTTTTCTCTGGCTGGCACCTCAGCAGTGTAAAAGTAGAGGGCAATGTGAGAAAATTCAACTCATTAAGTATTTAGAATATGACAATGACATGGAAAGCTTTGAGGTAGACAAAAATGACTCCTGTTTTTTGTGCCAAGTAAGTCACAGGGCAAGTCCTCTCCTATTGAAAAGTTAAGTCTAATAATATCTGCAATTCATTGGACCTTTTGAGAACTTCAAAGTATGGAGCAATTAAATCCTGGTCTTTTGATTAAATATATATTTTTTAAATTCTAAACTGTTCAAGCAAAGAGGTAGGGACATTTGCTAACTTTATGGTTTGTGTACCCACACACATGCACATATATAGGTATATATAAAAACATATGCATGACTGGGCATGGTGGCTCATGCCTGTAATCCCAGCAGTTTGGGAGGCTGAGGTGGGCTGGTTACTTAAGATTTAAGAGTGGGAGCTGGGCGCGGTGGCTCATGCCTGTAATCCCAGCACTTTGGGAGGCCAAGGCGGGTGGATCACGAGGTCAGGAGATCAAGACCATCCTGGTTAACACGGTGAAGCCCCATCTCTACTAAAAATGCAAAAAATTAGCCGGGCGTGGTGGCAGGCACCTGTAGTCCCAGCTACTCGGGAGGCTAAGGCAGGAGAATGATGTGAACTCGGGAGGCGGAGCTTGCAGTGAGTGGAGATCACACTACTGAACTCCAGCCTGGGCGACAGAGCCAGACTCTGTCTCAAAAAAAAAAAAAAAAAAAAAAGAGTGGGAGACCAGCCTGGCCAACATGGTGAGATCTCGTCTTAAAAAACACAAAAATTAGCTGGGCATGGTGGAGTGTGCCTGGGTGACAGAGCGAGACTCTGTCTAAAAAAACCCCAAAACACATATGCATATATCTGTGTGTGTGTGTGTGTGTGTGTGTTTTCCCCACCCCAGTAGCAGGTAACTATAGGGTAATGTATTGTTCGTTTTGCTGAGAGTTCATGAGTTTTACCATTTGCTGGTTATGCAACCTTGGGGCAAATCTCAATCTCTGTTAGCTTCAATTTTCTTACTTATAAACTAGGAGTAATGATATTTCTGAGGATTATCAAGAAAATTAAATGTTAGTAATACATGAGAAAACAGTAAAATAGGAAGTCATTTAAGGTCAACAGATTTGATGGGGGAGGCGAGGTGAGAATTGCTCTTTCTCCAACATGATTATGAGGGCTTGAGCTGATGTCTGATTTGACAAATGCACTAAGAAGCATATGGATACATTTTCCTGACAGATGGCTGATAAATTTTGTGCTTCACATGCATGACTTTCTATGGAGTTGCTTTAGCTCAAAGAGCCTCTTTCAGGAATCTTTATGGGGCTAAACTACGTTAGGTGAACCTCAACAAACAAAGAGCCTGAGGCTTGAACCTAATGCAAACAGTTGCACGGACATTCAGTACGCTAAGTGTAAATAACATCTTGAATGCCACCAAATGTCAATACCGATGCTTGATGGTATGACATAAATTCAGCTTTAATTGAGCAGAGCTGAATCCAACCAAATGGACCTGTTTATTCCTCAAATACTGAAATGAAGCCTAAATGTTGAAGATTTTATGCTTTGTGTTTGAGATGTCCCCATATATGAAATATATATGTATATATATGTGTGTGTGTATATATATGTGTGTGTGTGTGTATATATATATGAAGGGAAGTGTATATATACTTCCTTAGCTTGACAGTTCTTATCGACTTGAGAACAAAGTCTTAAGTAAACAGCCATCCTCAGATGCCAGCTGTTCCAAGGGCTCCTCTACCACACAGGGCAAGGGTGATTTATGCACAAGGAGAAATTGTTTATATTATGTGGCAGTGTGTCCCTGCCCCATAAAAAATTAGTAACCAAATCCATCTATAACAACCTTAAAAAATAACATGGGTTCACAGGAGGTTCAGTTGCTGGGTGCTAGCACATTTATGACTTCAAATAGATAATCCAGGGGATTTAAACAGACTGCTGAAGATGACTATTATAAGGTGTTCCTGGAGTAAAGTGCTGGAGTTGAGCACTTTCAACAACTGTTTTCAGGCACAAAATCAAATACGCTCTGCCTATTGTTTTCTAGCCAGGTGTCTGATATTAAATTTCTCTCTCTATATATGTAGATAATGTATATATACTTATATATTTTATATATATATAATATATAAAATCTGAAAGAATATTACAGCTGATGAGCAATAAATATTTTCATTGTAAAATGGAGATGTTGGGAGATAGGAGGTTGCTGTTCTATTTTTTTTTTTGTTTCAGGAGATGAATTGTAATCTCTTTGCCACAAAATCCAAATCTAGTCATTAAAACTCTGATTTTCAAAAGAAGCTCTTGCATATATAGATGCATCTGGCTTGGATAGAGCTGAAATTCTTGATTTGCCACTCAGGTTCTTTCTCCCTTGTTCTGTAATGGGCCAAGGTGAGAAGAGTTGTTTATGATCTTTATAATTGATACCATGTAAGCATGGATTTACTATCATGCTGCACTTAACTGCCTCTTCTGCAGGCTAAATAGCCTAGTTCTACAAACCTTCCCCTAAGTGTAGATCATTTTCAACTGTTTAATAGCTATCTTTGTTGCTTTCCTCTGAAGGATTTCCAAATTATTTCCACCCTTCTAAAGTTTTCATCATCAGTAACATTGCATCTGTGAAGTAAATGTTCTGCTGGGCACAGTGCCAGATTTGACTGCAAATGTCTTCTACCTGTCCCCCAAGCTTTAGGGCCATGTTGCAAACAACACAAATGAGATCAATATATTTAATAACACATCGACAATGCATGGCCTTTGATTTAGGAGGAGAGAAAGACATAGGCGTTGCCTGGGTCTTTTTTTATCTTGTTTCACCCATTTCCATTAATGATTTTGCTCATTCATCGAGGCTCTTTTGTTAGTCATTATTTGGAAGATTGTCACTGAGTTTTAAATTCAATCTAAAGATACATTTGAAATCCACTCAGTTTCAGTAGTATGAGTTGGGAAAGAAGACTTTGAACTCTTCAGGACTATATGAGGGTCATTATCCAATAATTAGGAACCAGAACACCAATGGAATGGGGAGTGGACACTTGTGCAGCTGTATCCCGCGCTTTAGTGGACACTCCAGGGCTATATGCAGGTCAGGAATTATCCAAGAATTAGGAACAGGACACCAAAGGAAGGGGGGAGTGGACGCTTGTGCAGCTGTATCCTGGGCCTTACTGGACACTCCAGGGCCATATACAAGTCAGAAAGGTGATGTGAAAATCAGAAGATACAGATATTGGAAAAGGTGGTATAAAAACCAACTAACCACTAAGAACATTAATAACAAGAACAAAACCAAAATAGAGGTAATCATAGATTAATCAGACAGAACACTTTTCAAGGCAGCTGTTGAGTAACAGCTCTTCCCTATCCTGGGTTTCCTTTTGCAGGTGGCACTGGCTCTCTGGTGAGGTCAGTCCAGGGACCAGGTGCAGGCTGATCTGAGGCTTGCACCTGCATTCATTATGAGGAAGTAAAGAAATAACCCTGAGGGGAAGAACTCTAAGTTCAGAGATGTGAAAACCTGGTTTTAAATAATGAATATTGGTTATTAAACCAATAACCTGATTTGGTAGATTTCCCCATCCTCCCACAGTGACCTCCAGGAAGTTTAAGCCACGTTTACAGATCAATGATTGCATTGAGGGAGACCTTCCCAGCCTGTACATCTGTACTTTCTTTTTTTCACTCATCTTTATTTTATATTCATATGTACATTTTCTCTAGCTCTGGTTTTTCATCCTTACTTATATTTTCCCATACTGATAGTGGGGGTTCTTGTACTTCATATTATTTAAAAAAGAAGACAGGGAACAAATAAGTAAATGTCTACATCCATAAAGCAAAAGCATTGAATGGATCATAAGGCCTGGCTGCTTTGTGTATTCTTCCCAATCTCTGTCTAAGTGGACAAAATTCACAGTCTACATTGGAATGAAATGAACTTGTTCACTTGAAATTTTCTTACTTCCCTAAGCATGAAATAGAAGTAGACCTTGTTTTCGTTCACTGAAAACTCAAGTGCAGTGTGGTTGCCATCTCTTTGAACAGGCAAGAATAACATGTGTTTTGGATCAGATGCCTCTCATGTGCATTCTTGAGGATCCCTGGGAACCTTAAGGAACAGAAGCAATTTTAAACTTAGGCTCGTAAACAGAGAGTCACACTGTCATGTGGGAGACATGGTTCTTTGTGATCAAGGGCTTTCATAGGTAGCTCTATACTAGTTCTGTTCTGCAGTACTGCTAATATGTAAGCAGGATCTGAAATTGAACCCTAGACACCTTCTGATGATGCACTGAAACTATTTTTTTAAGTCTCGGGAACATTTTATTTTCCCATGTTGGACGGGGAATAGTCACAAAGAGATACAGTTTTAGTCTTGTGCAGCTATACCATTCAGCATTTTAATCCAAACATCCCTTTTTCCTTCTCCTCCCAGAAAAGGCATTCTTTTGGAGGGTAATGAACCAAATGAGTAGTGGAGATGTCATAAAACATCTTCTTAGAAAATTATCCTTATTCTTCTGTTGAGAGTCCAGGATTTGCAG
Source organism: Papio anubis (assembly GCF_008728515.1). Taxonomy (NCBI): domain Eukaryota; kingdom Metazoa; phylum Chordata; class Mammalia; order Primates; family Cercopithecidae; genus Papio; species Papio anubis. Next base: position 105,012,129 of record NC_044985.1, on the reverse strand, counting down.
TTCAAAGACCTGGGTTCTATTCCTGGTTCCCACTATTATGTACTCTGTGATTTTATACAAGACATTGAAATTCTTTGAGCTTCATTTTCCTCATCTGTAAAATGGCAATAACAATTTCCTTTTGGCCTGATGGATAGCAGTTGACATAATCTATACAAAGGTGAATGATCTAATCTTCTATGCACCTAAGCCACGGACTCCCACGTTCATGCCTTTGACCTCGTAAGACCTCCTGTCCACCAAATCTATCACCATCTCAGTCTCAGTTATTCTATTTTGTGTTTTCATTTGCTTTAAAAAGCGCGCACACACACACACACAGATAAGATTCTATTGTCTGTAATTACAACACTTTCTTGCAAATGTAACTCCTTTGCCAGGTTAGGCATGATGGCTCATGCCTATAACCCTGGCACTTTGGGAGGCCAAGGTGGGTGGATCATTTGAGGTCAGGAGCTGGGTATCAGTCTGGCCAACATGGTGAAATGCCATCTCTACTAAAAATATAAAAATTAGCCAGGGGTGGTGGTGCGCACCTGGAATCTCAACTACTTGGGAGGCTGAGGCAGGAGAATCACTTGAACCTGGTAGGTGGAGGTTGCAGTAAGCTGAGATTGCATTACTGCACTCCAGCCTGGGTGACAGGGTGAGCGAGACTCTGTCTCTAAATAAATAAATAAATTAATTAATTAATAACTCTTTTGCCTTTCTTTCTCTCCTGACAATGTTGTTCACAGAAGTTTCTACTCTGGTTAATATACTCTTCTGTACTTTAGGCTTGTGTCTGAGTCAAATGTTCCCAAAGAAAAATACACATGCTTGCTGAATATTTTTACTTTAAATTTCTGGCCACAAATCTCAGATGGGCATTCCACCACATCTCCTGTTCCTGTTCCCTGCTTTACCTGCTGACGACCTTGCTTCATCTTTCTTTGAGAGAACAAAGCATCAGTCAGGAGGCCTCTCATCCACTCACCTTTAGCATTCTCAATTTTCTCACATTCTGTATTTTGTAAACAGTACAGGGATCTATGAATATTAATTATTATTTTGGTTTCATAATTCTTGGTTGGCTATATCTAATGCATTTGGAATGCTTTCTAAAAACCCTTCTCAAATTTGACCTCTATTAAACTGTTGTACAGAAAAGGGACGATATTAATCACAGTGCAGTATTATGAAATTTATCTTTATTAAAATGTGTCATATGAGTCACAAAAGGAGCTGCTTAAGTCTGACCAAGGTAATGAGCAATTTGACCATTTTGCCATTGATTATTTTTGGAATATTTATATTTGGGGGAGGGATAAAAGAACATTCAAATTCAAGTATTATTCACTGGGTTTGAGAACTGAGTATAGGTGATACATAATTGCCTATGTAACCTTCTACTTTACTTTCAAGAAACCCATAATGACCTGTGATTGTGTTGCTAAAAACTCAGGTTCCAAATAAAAAAAATGTTTCTTTTCCCCTTTGCACCTTGTCATTTGCAAATCAATGAAAGCCCTATTTGCTCACCCAAGGTTAAGCCATTCAAACCATTCAGCTGAGAAGGTCATCCTCAACCACTTGTTAAACTTCCTCCATGAAAGGGCCCTTCATAAGCAGCCTCTCTCGGGGAAGCAGCAACGAGACAAATTAGCAACTTGAAAAATAAGGCTGTATTTTCACAATCTGTCACAATCTCTTTGATCTTGTTATGAAAAAGACTTGTCAGATTTCTTTTGCTTCTCTAAGTTATAGCTCTGTAACGATCCCCGTCTCCAGGATGCAGTCATTACTAGGTGTGCAGAAAAGCCAGCCTTGACTTCTGTTCCATGGTGCTATCTTCGTACCATTTTCAGGCCCAAATCTGTTAGAAGTGATAGTCTAACCCTTGGGCACAAAGACAAGACAATAGAGGTAGTGTACTGAGGCTTTAACTTTCTCAAAATGAATGAAATAAGCTAAGTCTTTAATGTGGCTGATGACATACAGCACAGTAGAATTGGAAATAAAGTTTTATTCTTTCCTTTTAGCTTGTTTCGTCATCTTTTCTTCGGTATTTTCTTTAAAACATTGATTCTATGAAATGGTCCATTAGATAAAATTTTCTGTAATCAAAAAAGTGGGGAAATATTTGTATTCCAATCTTTTTTTTTTTTTTTTTTTAAGACGAAGTCTCACTCTGTTGCCCAGGCTTGAGTGCAGTGCTGCGATCTTGGCTCACTGCAACCTCCACCTCCCAGGTTCAAGCGATTCTCCTGCCTCAGCCTCCCAAATAGCTGGGACTATAGGCACGTGCCACCACACCTGGCTAATTTTTTGTATTTTTAGTAAAGACAGGGTTTCACTGTGTTAGCCAGGATGGTCTTAATCTCCTGACCTTGTGATCAGCTCGCCACGGCCTCCCAAAGTGCTGGGATTACAGGCGTGAGCTACCGCGCCCGGCCTCCAATCTTTTTAAGAAATTCAAAATGCAAAGTTCTGAAAAACCTTGCTGTATGTGACCTTGAGCAAGCTACTCAGCCTCTCTGTGTCTGTCAGTAAAATCAGGGATAATAATAGCAGTTACTTCATTGGATGGTTTGAAAGCTTAAACGGGTGAATATATGTAAAACACTTAGAGCAGTGCTGGTCACTAAGAGAGCTATTATTTTTTACTGCAGTATTCTTCAAACCTTTGAGCAGACCATCCATTAACCTGAAACCCTGCGGAAAACCTGCCATATGATATTGTTTTACTAGATGGTTAGCACGTTGAAGGCAAGGATTCTGTTCTGCTTATTGTACACTTCGCTGCTAGCACAGTACCTGGCATATCATAGGCGCTTGGTAAATAGTTGACACACCCATGCTCAACATTGTCCTTCATGTCACTTCTTGCTTCCGGACATGCTTAGTTTAGATTGGCCTGTCCCTGAACACAGCTGGATAGATCCACATTCTGTTTTCCTGCTTGGTATTAATATTGTTCAACTGGTTAGTACTTTATAAATTAGTGTTATCTCATTTCATTACCTAAAATAGAAGTCAGCATATTATCAATTAGCGAATGAGACTAAGTGGGAGATTTGGGATTTGAACCCCAGGTGACTCCAGGTACCGGTTTTCTCTCACTGTCATTCGGAAGAGAAGCCTGCTCAGCTCTGTCAGGTCAGAAGTGACTTGAATCTAGAGTTAAATTTTCATATTAGAATTCCTTTTTTTAAGCTTCTGCAGCTTCTCCATGGTTTTTGAGATGCAGAATTTGTCTTAATCCAGAGGAATGTTAACGGATTTGATCACTTTGTTGGGTACTAAAAATTATAGCTAAAGTTATAGGGCTTTTTTTCCCAGTACATATGTTTTGAATGATATAAATGCACTTACATTAATAATATATGTGATTTGCTTGTTCACTTTGTCAGATTTGTTGTAAGATATGTAAGTCCTTGGGAACCCCAAGGAACAGAGGGTTTGTTACAGGGCCCCAGTGACTGGCTGAGAATTGCTGTCCTTCGACTGTTTGCTCAGGTGAAGATGACTAAGAATTTTCTAGGACTCACATTTGCACTTTAGTTTATAATACTTTGTCTTATATATCCGATGAAATACATTCCATAGCTTGATGATGTCTCTGAAGAAGGAGGAAAAAAACCCTTTTATCTGAGGAATGAGAGCTCTTTTAAATAATCAGGCCCACAAAAGTATTTAAAATGTAATAGCCCCTATGTCACATTCCCCCTTGAGCTAAAGAATTACCTCTTAAGCCACTTGCTATGCAGGCTCTAGACTGACACCAAGAAGACATAAGTTGCCGAATATTCAGTAGTTCAACAATGTATAGCCATCATGAACAAATGTTATTTATGTAAACCAATACAAATTCCTGATGAAAAAGTTTTGTAATCACCTCCTCTGCTGATTGGTCATTTTTATCTTTGTAAACTTGAGCCTCTCTTTTGCTCTCCAGAGCACCCTGCAAGACAACTTGGAAGTGTGTCCCAGGCTGCAGCCTCAACCTGTGTGCTTAAATAAACTCTCTTTAAACTACTTGCTGACTCTTTGATGATCTCAGGTTGATATCTATTAACATTTTCCTTATCTCAAGCATGGGGCTATTAGTGGTTTCTCTTAATGTGAGTTAAAAAAAAAATGTTTTTTAGTCCCCTTTTATTTAGATTTCATCTTTATTGAATTAGTCCTGGAAGCATGTGATTTTATTTCCCAGTAATCTAAGTGTGACCCTCCATTTTGCCCTCCCTTTCTAAGTTTTTGGAATTATCAAGAACATTTTCTTTTTTCTCTATTTTAACCACCTATGCTAATGCCATCTTTCATCATTGATCATCTGCAGCGAATTCGTTGAATATGATTCTTTTGAGACATAAATAGAATACTAGGGGATGTTTGCATTCCACTTTGGGCTGAAAACACAGGAGCAAATTGAGTTTGAAACAAATAATGTCTTGCTGTTCTGAGGCTGTGCAGTAGGCCTCTTAAATTACAATTTCAGTTTTGCAAAGGCACAGCACAAAATCAGCAAAATGAATGGGACCACCCAGCTTGTTCATTTATGTATATGTGCTACTCAGGCAACGGAACACCTGACAGAGCAATGAATTTCTTTTTGAGTTCCACCTAGAATTCTGAATTTGATTGATGACATTCAAAATGCAGGAGCAGCACTGGTTGTAAATAAGTGAATCAAATGAAATAATAGATATAAAAGTGCCTGTAAATAAAAAGTATTCTATGTGTGTAAAGGATGACTATGAGTCATACTTTCTGGTAGAGAAAACACTGAATGAAATTCACAGTAGGTCCTGTGTATGCGTTCAGTTACCATCAAGACAACTGTGCATTCTATCTATACAGTCTTTGGATGTGAATACTAGAGAAGAACGACTAGGTTAGACCCGATAAAGACAGCATGTTTGTCTAGTTGTATTCTAGATAATCATTGCTACATTGGTTTGCAGTTTGCTCTTCATCCTGATTTAGGAGTAGTCCTAGAACATGAGGAGCCTTTTTAATTTATGTCTTTGATACCCTAAAACTGAAAAGATTAATGTTGTATTGAACGCTTATGTCCAACTTCATTTAATCACTTCTTAGTTGTATTTACGGTTATGAGATTCTCAAATCCTCTGACACCAAGTGTCCTATAATTCAATTCCATTCTGATACTGTATACTTGGAGTTAGTGACAGACCCCATATGTTAAAGGGTTCTGGAGTTAGTGGGAGACTCCATATACTGAAGGACTCTGTGTTGCCACTAGACCCCCCATTTCAGATACCAGTCTCAAGTGTCAGACCTCTGGTATCTCTGACCAGGGTTTCTCACAACCCTCTCCCGAGGTTTGATAATTTACTAGAGGCTCACAGAACTCAGGAAAACACTTTATTGACATTACTGGTTTATTATAAAGGCTACAACTCAGTAACAGACGAATAGAAGAGATACATAGGGCGAGCTGTTGTGGGTGGAGGGTAGTGCAGAACTTCTGTGTCCCGTCTGGGGGCACCGCCCTCCCAAGATTTCAATGTGCTCACCAACTGGGACACTGTCTGAATCTCATTATCCAAGAGTTTTTATAACTCAAGTCTGCAGCCCTCCACCCATCTCCATAGGTTGGTGGGCGGAACTGAAGTTTCCACCTCTCTACTCATTTGGTCTTTCTGGTGACGAGGGCCATCCTGAGGCTATCTAGGGGCCCCACGAAAAGCCATCTCATTAGCATAAACTCAGATGTGATCAAAGGGGGCTCTTTTTTTCAGTTTAATTTTTAATAGGCAGATAAAATTGTTTGTATTTATTGTGTGCAAAATGATGTTTTGAAATATATGTATATTGTAGAATAGCTAAGTCTAGCTAATTATGCATTATTTCACAAAATTATCATTTTGTGGTGAGAACATTTAAAATCTATTCTCTTAGCATTTTCGAGAACTCAATATATTGTTATTAACTGTAGTCACCATGTTGCACAATAGATCTTTTGAACATGTTCTTCCTACCCAACTGAAATCTTGTATCTTTTGACCAACATATAACTAACAACCCTTTCTATCCCCAAGCCTTGACCCAGCCCCTGGTAACTACCATTCTACTCTCTACTTCTATGATATCAGCTTTTAAAAATTCCACACAAGTGAGATCATGCAGTATTTGTCTTTCTGTGCCTGACTTATCTCATTTAACATAATGTCATCCAGCTTCATCCATGTTGTTATAAATGACAGGATTTCTGTCTTTTTTAATAGCTAAATGACATTCCACTGTGTATACATACCATATTTTCTTTATTTGTCTGTCGATGGATACTTAGGTTGATTCCACCTATTTTATTGTGAATAATGCTGTAATAAACATGGGAATGCAGAAATCTCTTCAACATACTGATGTTATTCCCTTTGGATACATACCCAGCAATGGGATTGCTGGATCATATGGTAATTCTATTTTTAATTTTTTGAGGAACCTTTATACTATTTTTCATAGTGGCTGTACTAATTTACAGTCTCACTGTGTGTAAGGACTCTCTTTTCTGCATATTCTTGCCAGCAATTTTATTTGTCTTTTTGATAGTAGCCATTCTAACAGGTATAAGATGATCTGTCATTGTGGTTTTGCTTTGCATTTCCTTGATAATTAGTAATGTCAAGCATCTTTTAATATACCTATTGGCCCTTCATATGTTTCTTTTGAGAAATGTCTATTCAAATCCCTTGCCCACTGTTAAATCAAGTTATTTGTTTTCTTGCTATTGATTTGTTTGAGTTCCTTATATAATTTGGATATTAACCCCTCATCAGATGTGTGATTTGCAATTATTTTCTCCCATTATAGAGGTTGATTCTTCAATCTGTTGATTGTTTCTTTTGCTGTGCAGGAGCTTTTTAGTTTGATGTACTCTTATTTATTAGTTTTCTTTTGTTGTCTTTACTTTTGGGGTCATATCCAAAAAAATCGTTGCCTAGACCAAAGTCATGGAACTTGTCTTCTGTGTTTTCTTCTAGTAGTTAGACAGTTTTGGGTCTTACATTTAAGTCTTCAATTTATTTTGAGTTGACTTTTGTATACGATATGAGATAAGAGTCCAATTTCATTCTTCCACATGTGGATATCCAGTTTTCCCAGCACCATTTATTGAATTGACTGTCCTTTGTCCATTGTGCATTCCTGCACTTTCATTGAAAATCAGATGGCTATAGATGAATAGATTTATTTCTAAGGTATTTATTTTGTTTCTCTGGTCTAGGTATATCTTTATACCAGTATCATGTTGGTTTGGTTACTCCAGCTTTTAGTTCATTTTGAAGTCAGGTAGTGTGATGCCTCTAGCGTTGCTCTGTTTGCTCAAGGTTGCTTTGACTAATACAGATGTTTTTTGGTTCCATGCAAATTTTAGAATTGTTTTTTCTATCTCTGTGAAGAATGTCATTGGTATTTTGATAGCGATCATGTTGAATCTGTATATCACTTTTGGTAGTAAAGACATTTTAACAATATTAATTCTTCTGATCTATGAACAGGGAATATCTTTCCATTGATTTTTGTCTCTTTAATTTCTTTTGTTGATGTTTTATGGTTTTCAGCGTAAAGATCTTTCACCTTTGTGGTTAAATTTATTCCTAAATATTTTGTGGGTTTTGTAGGTATTGAAAATTACATGGTTTTATTAATTTCTTTTGCAGCTGGTTTGCTGTTAGTGTATAGGAACACTATTGATTTTTGTATGTTGGTTTTATATGCTGCAACTGTACTGAATTTCTTAATTCCATCAATTTTTTTTGGTGTAGTCTTTAGGATTTCCTAAATATAAAATTATGTCATCTGTAATCAGGGACAATTTAACATTCTTTTTTCCAATTTGGATTCCTTTTATTTGTTTCTCTTACCTAATTGCTCTGGTTAGGCCTTCCAGTACTATGTTGAATAGAAGTAGTGAGAGTGAACATCCTTGTCTTATTCCTGATCTTAGAGAAGAAGCTTTCAAGTTTTCACCAGTAAGTATGATACAAGCTGTGGGATCATCATATATGACCTTTAGTGTGTTGAGTTACATCCTTCTATTTCTAATTTGTTGAGCATTTGCATCATGAAAGGATGTTTAATTCTGTCAAATGCTTTTTTTTTGCATCTATTGACATGATCATATTGTCTTTGCCCTTCATTCTGTTAATGTGTCGTATTACATTTCCAGGTTGCATATGTTGAACCATTTTTGCATCCCTGGGATGAATCCCACTTGATCCTGATGAAAGATGTCTTAATGTGCTGTTAAATTCAGTTTTCTAACATGTTTTTTGAGAATGTTTCCGTCTATTTTCATCAGGAATATCAGCGTGTAGTTTTGTATTTTTCTTGTCTGGCTTTGATTTCATGGAAAAGCTACCCTCATAAAGCGAGTTTGGAAGTATTCTCTCCACTTCACTTTATGGAAAGAGTTTGAGAAGAATTGGTGTTAGTTCTTTAACTGTTTTAACTTTACCAGTAAAGACATCAGGTTCTGGGTTTTTCTTTGATTAGGGAATTTTTATTACTGATTTAATATTTTTACTCATTATTAATTTGTTCAGATATTCTATTTCTTCATATTCAATCTTGGTTGGTTGTATATGTCCAGGAATTTATCCATTTCCTCTAGGTTTTTGAGTTGATTAGTGTGTAGTTATTTATAGTTGTCCTTAATGACCCTTTGTAGTTTTGTGATATCTGTGGTGATGTCTCCTTTTGCATTTCTAATTTCATGCATCTGGCTTTTTTCCCTTTTTTTTTTTTTTTTTTTTATTTAGTGTAGCTAAGTGCTTATTGACTTTATATTTTCAAAAAACTAACTTAATTTCATGGGTCTTTTAAATTGTTTTTCTAGTCTGTTTTATTTACTCCTGTTGTAGTTTTATTATTTCCTTCCCTCTACTAACTTTAGGCTTAGTTTGTTCTTGTTTTTGTAATTTTTTGAGGTGCAACATTAAGATGTTTGAGATCTTGCTTATTTTTTGATGCAAGACATTTATAGCTATAAACTTTCTTGTTAGAACCTCTTTTGCTGCATTCCATAGTTTTCATATGTTATGTTTCAATTTTCATCTGTCTCAAGATATTTTTACATTTCTATTTTAATTTCTTCATTGGTCCATTGGTTGATCAAGAGCATGTTGTTTAATTTCCATGTATTTGAGAATTTTCTGAACTTCATTCTATTATTAATTTCTAGTTTGTGGGTCAGAAGAGACACTTGATATAATTTCAGTCTTTTTAAATTTGTTAAGACTTATGTTATAGCCTAACATATGATCTATCCTAGAGGATGTTCTATGTGCACTTGAGAAGAATCTATGTTTTGCTGCTATTGACATTTTATATATGTCTGTTAGTACTATTTGGTCTAGAGTCATTTAAGCCTGATGTTTTCTTACTGATTTTATGTCTGGGTAACCTGTGCATTGCTCAGAGTATGGTGTTGGAGTCCCCTACTATTATTGTATTGCAGTCTATCTCAGTCTTCGGATCTATTAATATTTGCTTTACATATTTTGGTCATTTGATGTTGGGTGTATGTATATTTAAAACTGTTATATTATCTTGCTCTATCGATTTAATATGGGTATCTTTGTGAATAAAAAAGAGCCTCCTATTATTCACAAAATTCCAAGGGCTTCAGGAGCTATGTGACGGGAACTGAGGAAAAATAAGACATATTTTATGTATCACATCTGTTTTTTAAAAAATAAACTTTATGGTCGGGCGCAGTAGCTCACGCCTATAATCCGAGCACTATGGAAGGCTGAGGGGGGCGGGTCACCTGAGGTCGGGAGTTTGAGACCAGCCTGACCAACACGGAGAAACCCTATCTGTACTAAAAATACAAAATTAGCCAGGCATGGTGGCACATGCCTGTAATCCCAGCTACTTGGGAGGCTGAGGCAGGATAATTGCTTGAACCCGGGAAGTGGAGGTTGTGAGCTGAGATCGCGCCATTGCACTCTAGCCTGGGCAACAAGAGCAAAACTCTGTCTAAAAACAAAAACAAACAAACAAACAAAAAAACCTTTATATTTGAGGAAAATTTTAGGTTCACAGCAAAACTTAGCAGGAAGTTCAGATTTCCCGCATACTCCCTGCCTTTACACATGTACAGCCTTCCCACTATTAACATCCCCACTACAAGGGATGGTCCTTTGTTGACACATCATTATCATCCAAGTCTATCGCTGACATTGGGGTTCACACTTGGTGTTGTACATTCTATGGGTTTTGACAAATGTATAATGACATGTATCCACTATTCTTGTATCAAACAAAGTAGTTTCATTGTTCTAAAATTCTTCCACATTCTACTTATTCTCATGCTTCTGCTTTCTTAACAGTATATCTTAATGTACATGATAGTCAAGCAAAGCAGAGCCCATTTGGATCTCTAACATACCATAATGGGAGAAAAGCAGTTTTCAGAAGTAACCAGTGAAAATTTGGGCAGTCCCCAGGAATGACGTACCTCAGTTTAAAAGGTCCTCGATAGTATACTTGGTGGTAATCTCAAAGATTCTCGTATTATGAGTTGAGTCTTCCACGGTGTACAGAAAGCCTGAGATGATCTAAAATAACACTAAGCCAAAAGCTTATTATTCTAGGTACAATGATTGCTAAAAAACTGAAAGAGAGGCTCAGTCCAAGCAGCATTTGCTTTGGAGAAAGACTGTCCACTTTGCAGGGCACTCTGAAGAGTGGACTTGAGAGTTGTGGACAGACAGTGCCTTGAGCTCTGGGTCACTTCTGTTCTACATTTCATGATCCCCCAGTATCTCTAAGATGGGTCACTTATCTTTTGCATTAGTGGTAGCACAACACGTTCTTAATCGTAGAAAATAACATCTGGAGTTAGACATTTCATCAAATTTTTGGCCTTCCCAGTTAGGATTATAAGGTGTTCTTTAATTTTGTTTTATAGTGGCATTTCAAAAGGGCGTAAAAGTTTCTCTTTATCCTCAGAGAACAAATTATATAAAAATCTGTATCATTAATATTGTATCGGATTAGAAAAACTTCTTGAAACTGTTAGAATCAGACTTCTCGGGCCCATATTTAATGATTCATTCTTTTGGTAACAGCTGAAGTTATGTTGGAGAACATAACTGAAAGGCTCTGGAATTGTCTAGAGATCTTAAAAGTTCATAAACAAAGGGATAACCTACAGAACCTCGGTGGAAAGTGCTCAGGTGCCTTCGAAATACCAAATCAATTTTTATTTTAAATAGTAAAATAAAAGTAGCCCTCAACATTTAAAGAAGCCTCAGAGATAATGAGGAGAACAATGTGTTGATGCTTGCTTTTCTGTGAGAGCTCTATGATATGGTAAATAGTATTCAAAGGAAAAAAAAGAGATGCACACAAGAAAATATAAAACTCTTAGGGGTGTGGGTATGTGTGTGTGTGAAACATACATATCCATCCATATATGCATACCTATGTACATTCGTGCATGCGTCCACACACACTGTCAGCTCTTGACGTTCTTACCTAGTGCAGCTGCCTATTTCTGTCTCCCTGCCTGTTGGTGTAGATTGTGGTGATGATTTCAAGTACAAATACTGCTGGTGAAAACTGCTCCTTCTCAGGGCAGGAGGAACTTCTCTCTCCCCTCTCAGAATCCTGCAACACCTGGTTGTGTCTGGCTGCATCGAGCAGGGGCTTTAAGCACCCAGCCAAGTTGCTTGGTCCTGAGTTTATTCTTTCTAACTGGGAGTGATTATATAGAACAAAAGCTCTGAGCATCGTATTCTCTAAGAGGATTTAGGGAGATATCTCCGGAGGAAGTCAGTAGTCCTAGGAAGATATGTAACTTCAAAGCTGCCTGGCAGCTGGAAAGCCCCTAACTCACAATAAAAAGATGAGGGAGGAGGGGACCTTTGTAAATGTCAGAAGAACTAAAGGTAAAATTCCTGTGTGGGATGTTTGCTGATGGTTTTCTTAATGCATCAATATATTAACAAAAGCCCAATCTTTTAAGCCATTTTCAATTTGTAGTCTTAACTTTGAAATACTTAGCTTTGGTATGTAGGAGTGATTTTTAAAATATGTTTATTCTGATTTTGTTTAATAACTCTCATACAGTCTTTCATTTCTCACATGCACAATGATTTATTCCAAAACTTGATTATCAATTTATCCCATTGATTTATCCCTCAGCCTGGAATTATGTATTTCCCAATGAAAACCAGTAATGACACTTGCAATAATGGAAATCCACCTTACATCTCTTCGCACAATGCTCTGCTGCTACAGCATAACCTACATACTCCTGGATGTGACATCAACAGTAAAACTTGAGCTCCTGTGCCGTGAACTTACTTGCATTCCCCAAAATCCACATGTGAAACTTTAACCTCCAATATGATTGTATTTGGGGATAATGCCTTTACGAACATAATTAAGGTTGAAAGAATGTGGGTGAGGCCCGAATCTTTTATGACTGGTGTTCTTAAAAGAGGAGCAAGAGACTCCAGAGGGCCTCCCCTACCCCCTTTCCCCACCGCGCTCTGTCCGAGTGCAAAAGGAAAGGCCAAGTGAGTTCACAGTCAGAAGACAGCCCTCGGGAAACAAAGGGTGGCTTTACCAGAAACCAATCCTGGCAGCACCTTGATCTTAGACTTCCAACCTCCAGGACTATGAGAAATAAATGTCTGTTGTTTAAGTCACACAGTTTGTGCTTTTTGTGATAGCAACCCAAGCTGACAAATGCATCCTGAACTGAAGGAGAATAGTTAGTATTATATAGGGAGATTCATGGGCTTCATATTTTTGAGCCATAGAAGATCTGTGTTTTGGCCCAAGCCCTAACTGGGAAATAAAATATATATATGTGTGTGTGTGTGTGTGTGTGTGTATATGTGTGTGTGTGTGTATGTGTGTGTGTATATATATAATTTCCCATCCCTCCCCCCCACTCCCAGCAAACAGGGCAGATTTCAATCCCTTTCATCCCTACCTCAAATGTAGAACCCAAAGAAGGCAGAATATAAAGTATTAGAAAAGAGATCCCAATCTGACCAGAACACAGGCAACTCATTCTATTGGCCACATCTATCTTAGGGTTTCCAACTTTCCAACATATACCAATGAGAAATTAATTGAAAATTTACTTAAAAAACTATTTGTTGTTTGTTACAGATAACTGTACTCAGGCCAGCTTTGTAATAAAATAAATCTATTCTCATTCTACCGTATAAGTTTAGTCCTACTTTAAAAAATGTCCTTTTTACCACATTTATAAAATTACAAGTTAAAAAATGTAGGATATATTTATAGGGAGATAACTGGATTAGTTGGCTATTACCCAATGATTGAATTCAGAATTATGATATCTAAATTCACCTAAGTAGAAATAAAAAAGAAAGTAAAGGTTTTTTCAACGTCATTAGAAGTCAATGAACTGCAAATGTATTCTACCAGTGTATTTAATGTCTTACCTACCAAATTGACAAAGAAGAAAAAAAGACACTTTTGTTCTGGAATATGATAAAAACAGAACTTTACATAGGCATTTCCATGGGAATATAATGAAGAGATAATGATATATAAACTACCACTGACTTGGTAGTTGTGTTTATATAAATTCACCCTAAAGAAGTTTTCATCTAAATTGTCAGCCTCCTCAGTGTTCTGGAGTCCTGGAGTTCCCTTGATTAACATTTTCCTTTACTACTGAAAGCATCATTCTGATTCCATGTGCTACAGTGCCACTCCTTTTCCAGAATTTCTGAGGATTCTCTGAGGGCTGTTTCTTTACTATAATTTCCTGCTTCTATGGAATTTTTAATTCAGCCTTGCCACTGTTCCCTCTTTTCTTACTCTACTACGTTTCCTTATGGCATGGGTCTCTTAGTTGTTCTTTTCCGTAACATCATGTGGCTCCTGATAGTGTAACAGATTTTTCCTGAAAATTGCAGATAAGGGGGAATTACAAGGCAACACAGTATAGGCGAGAGTGTAAAAGACAACCTCTGCCTGCCTCCCATGTCCATTGGCTGTGCCTATTGAGAAGAAATCCTCATTGGCCAGGTTTCCTCCCCACCTGATCCTGATGGGCCCTGGCAAACCTCCACTTTTTCAGGTCTCTCTCTCTCTCTCTCTCTTCACCTTGGAAACCTTCTGTTCCTGCTCTAGGTAAAAATCATTAACTCTTTCCCTAAATTGTTCTTCTCTAGGCAGAGAAACTCTTCTCCCTCAATCAATACTAGACATCAGGCTAAACTTTGCATTTTGAAAAGTTATTGAAGTATTTTTTTAAAGCAAATGTTGTATCTCCTCCAAATCCCCACTTTTGGCAGCACAAAACACTACCGAAATGCAGGAACATATACGTATATACATACATACATATGACTGTAATATGTTAATGGGGAAATGTAAAAATTAGGAGAGAGGGAATAAGAAATCAAAGCAAGAACACTGACAAAAATAGCTGAATTTAAAACATTAGAAGCATTCATAGCAAAACCAGAAATCTTGGTATCTCATTTACTCCTTTATGTAAAATTACATCTGTTTGTGTCTGAAGATGTGGTGTGGCCGGGCATGGTGGCTAAAACCTGTAATCCAAGCATTTTGAAAGGCCAAGATGGGTGGATTGCTTTAGGCTAGGAGTTTGAGACCAGCCTGGGCAACCTGACAAAACCCTTTCTCTACTAAAAAAAAAAAATACAAAAATTAGCTGGGTGTGGTGGCATGCGCCTATAATCCCAGCTACTTGGGAGACTGAGGCACGAGAATCACTTGAGCCTGGGAGGCCTCAGTGAGCCAAGATCACACCACTGCACTCCAGCCTGGGTGACAGAGCAAGACTCTGTCAATAAAAACCAAAAACCAAAAACAAACAATAAAAAGCACAGAACATTCTACATACTATTCTTGGAAGTAATCTCAGAGCGGTAAGATTTCATGATTTTTTTTTAAATGTGTATTATCTTCTAATTTAATGTATTGTTCTAAAAGGGCACTCTCTTGTACAATCAGAAAAATCAGGCAATTTCTTACGGTGGAAAACAATGTGCGGATTTTATGAACAGAGTCCTATTTAGCCATGATAAAGGTGATTAAAGAGGCTGATGAAATAGCATAAATATATACTTTTTCCCTCTCTAGAGCAAGTCCTAGAACTTGTCTGTGGTCTTTGTATTTCTTGCAATTGCTGTATACTAGGATATGAACAAATATGCATAAACTTAGACGGATATCACATTTTTATTACATGCAAGACGAAAGCAGCAGCTCTTTCAGAAGCCAAGTGTACAAAAGCTGCCTTCAGTCTGGTAGGCGTTTGAATTACAGAGAGATTATTCCACAGAGAGGGGCTCCTGGAAACAACTATATATATATATACACACACACACACACATATATATACACACACATACACACACACACACACACACACAGAGTTACATTATGCAGATGTGGGCAAAACACCTGCATCCTTCTGTCTACATTTTCTAGAAGGAAAGCAAAACAATTTGGAAATAGCAAACAGGGTGTAACTAGGATGAGACTTGGCATGGAAGTCACTACGGGACAAGCCTTGCAGGTGGGGTGGGTAATGCAGAAATGAAGTGGGAGCCAAGGTGATGGGGTGCAGTCCTTCAGCACATGACAACAAAAACAACAGGGTACACACACCAGGTCTGTGGTCAGGATCAGCCTCCCACGCTTCTGCTCAGGAGGTACCACATGTCAGTAGCAATCCCTGGGTGCAATGTTGCTTTACATCCCTGGGATGGAGCAGATTCTGCAGAGTGACAGAATCCAGATTTTAGGGTTGTTCTTTCCACGATATGGAAAATCAGTAAAGGGTAGAGCTCAGCACTTTGCCTGCTGACTGACATTTTTATAGAAGTCTGTTTCACCCACAGGGAGGCACACTTCAAAATTTATACTCTAAGAACAGAATTAAGCGCTATAGTTAAGCTCCGAAGGAACTACAGAAATGGCATTTCAAAGTTACTTAATTATGATTAATCTCATTATATTGAGAAATAAAGAATATTCAAAAAAGGTTTACCCTAATAAATCCTATTAAAGGAAATTCTCTCTTTTTTAACGGAGGAACTGGGAATTTGCAGAAGAAATAAAAAGCAAATGTCACAATCAACCTATAAGGTATGTAAAACCTCATTTAAATGAGAGGTAATTTGTATGTATTTAACATTTTGAATATATTTCACATATTGCAGTATTTTCTGACTGTATTCATTTCCTATTGCTGTAGCAACAAATCGCCACAAACTTCATGACTTAAAACAACTCAAATTCGTTATCTTATGGTTCCGGAGGTCTGACATGAGTCTCACTGAGCTAAAATCAAATCAAAGTTTTGGCAAGGCTGCCTTCCTTAGGGAGGCTCTAGAGGAAAATCTGTTTCCTTCCCTTTTCTGGCTTCTAGAAGCTGCCCACATCCCTTGGCTTTTGGACTCCTTCCTCCATCTTCAGAGCCAGAATTTTTGCACCTTTGATTCTTCTTGGGTAGAAATCACCCTTTGATCACAACCAGGAAAGATTCTCGCTTTTCAAGACCATGTGATTACGTCAGACCCACTGAGATAACCCGGGACAATCTTTCCATTTCAAGGCCCTGAACTGAATCACAGCTGTAAAGTCCCATTTGCCTCATCAGGTAACATGCTTATAGGTTCCAGGGATTAGGACATAGACATCTTTAGGCACTCTTATTCTGCCTGCCTCACTGACAATGAAGTGTGGCATTATAGTGCAGGATAATAGCACTGAAAATGTTTGCACAGAGATTTTCAGGTCTGATGACATTTCATTCTTATTAGCAATGCCTGTATATTTTAATTAAAACAGGCCCTTTGAAACTTGGTACACTATCATTTTATGATGTCAAAGCAAGGAGGTTAGCCTTGTACAGCAACCACTTGAGACACACTGGTACCCACAGTTGCTTTGCTACGTTAATTATCTGATGATGGACCCTTGTATTTCATGGAGATGGCATTTGTGAATGTGGTTATTTAAGTATAAAGCAATAATTTGTCAAAAACTTAAAGCAGATAGCAAACACTGGCTTGTGAAGATCAAGGAGCAGGAAATAATTTGTGATGGAAGAAATTCCATTGAAATCTGGAAATCTAAGTACATTAAGTTCTTTGTTTCCTTTTTCATTTGCAGAACAGCTTTTTATTAGGAACTCATCTAGAAGGCTAGTAAATTGCCTCCTTAAACATTGTGTACTTTCTTTTATGATTTAAAAAATTAGTATTATTAAAGCTTCTTAAGTAAGAGAGGTTTTTTGAACCCCATTGCATTTTGGCTAGTAAAAGTGAATTACATAATTATTGCTTGGCTGGCTTGAAATGCTTGTTCTTGTAGTCAAATTTACTTCCACAGAATATTAAATAAAATAAAAAATAAAAAACAAAAACAGAGCTAGGAATTGGATTATATGATACTACTGAAGAGATTCCTAAAGAATGAATATATAATATATGTGAAAAATTTCTTCCACTAACTTTAATTTTGATATTTAAAACATGATTGATTTTTAATTAACTCCTAATTAAATGCAGTGAATATTTTGGCATACATTTCCCTTTTGTCCTTCCTACTAGAACCCCAGAATTTCAGATTATATGGGATACAGATACTGCCTTTCATCAACCCTTGACTCAAGAGATTGATTTAAGAAAATCAATGTAATTTCCCTCCATTTTCTACAGGGAGTGGCAAAAGCATGGCCAGGTACACCAGAGTTTCTGTGTGGTGTTTTCTAGCTGAAACTTTAATTTGTGGTTTGGGATTTTTTTCTTCTGAATGACATCGCTGATGGATGCAAGTCTTGAAACCATAAGGAAAAAAAAGATACTTGAGGATGAGGCTAGCAAAAGGAGAAAGGTGTTGCTAAAAGAATTGCAGAGACATGAAGGCAAAACAGAACCTGAGCTTAATTACCTCTGGAATTTTCAAGTTATGAGAACTTTGTACCTTTCATGTTCTCAAGACATTGTATATTGTGAGTTGTGCTATTTGAGACCAAAATGTCTCAAACCATGCTTCAAGCAATACATAAATACAATAATATATTCCCCTTTCAACAAATACAAATGCATCTACATTAACTGCCACTTTTTCTTTTTTTCTGAGACAGGGTCTCACTCTGTCACCCAGGCAGAATGCAGTGGCACAGTCTTGACTCACTGCAACTCCGGCCCCCGGGCCCAGGCAATCATCTTACCTCAGCCTCTCGAGTAGCTGGGACCACAGACACAGACATGTGCCACCACGCCCGGCTAATTTTTTTTTTTTTTGTATTTTTAATAGAGACGGGGGTCTCACCCTATTGCCCAAGTTGGTCTCAAAATCGTGAGCTCAAGTGATCTGCCCACCTCAGCCTCCCAAAGTGCTGGGATTACAGGTATAAGCCATAACATCTGGCCCATTGACTGCCACTCTTAATCTCAGGAAGTATATAAATAAAATCAGCAATAATCTTAATATCACCTCAGTGGTTGCTAAGATCTAAAAACAACACTGGAAATTATACTGATTAATTAAGTCCACAGAATTGGATCTATTATAGCTCTTGGTTCATAACCAATTATGACTGCATACCTCTCTTGTTTATACATGTAATTTATCTTTTGAACATCAAAATCCACCTAAGAACTAAAATATTATCAACACTTTACATCAATCCATGTGTTGTTTCCCTACCTTACGGTGAAGTAATGACTATCCTGACAATTGTGTTGGTCATTCCTTTATTTTTATAATTAGTTTGACTACATAGTTTTTAAGGCCTAACAGCATATGGTGTGCCTTTGTTTTTGAGCTTTATTTAAGAGTGTCATCCTTCATGTAGGCTTCTGAGACTTGTGCTTTCAGTCAACGTGTTAATTCTTGCATGCATGTGGTGTCAAGTAACTACTCTTAAATGTTCATTGTTGCATAATATTCCACATCATGAATATACGACAATTCTCCATAGATTTCTCCATTACAGAGTTTTAAACTTTTTTCCAGAATTTTGCTATTATAAACCTTTTCCTATGAATAGTTTTATACATCTATTCTGAAGCACATGTAGAATGATTTCTATTGGTCTGCATCAAGAAATAAAATTGCAGTCATAAGAAAAATATGTATAATACTGTATTACCATCAAAAGTGGTCAATGAATTTATATATTTTCAGTAACAGGTATAAGACATCCAGTAGTTTGAATTACCAGATTCCTTAATATTTGTTAAACATGATTTCTAATTTTGATCTTGATATACGTTGTCCTCATTATAATAAGTTTGAACATTTTCCCATATTATTGACTACGCAAATTATCTTGTCTAGAACGACTTTTTTATGTTTTTGTCAACTTTTTATGTATATTGTTTGTTTTTTCCAAAATAAAAGATTTAATTTAGGCAGGGTATGGTAGCTCAGGCCTGTAACCTCAGCACTTTGGGAGGCTGAGGAAATAGGTAGCTTGAGCCCAGGAATTTGAGACCAGTCTGGGCAACTTGGCAAAACCTCATCTCTACAAAAAAATGTATACACACACACACACACAAACACACACAAACACACACTATATATATATATACACACAAATATATACATACACAAAAAAATAGCTGGGTGCGGTGGTGTATGCCTGTAGTTCCAGCTACTCAGGAAGCTGAGGTGGAAGGATCACTTGAGCCCAGGATGTTGCAATGAACTTTGACTGTGCCACTGCACTCCAGCATGGGCAACAGAATGAGACCGCATCTCCCCCAAAAAAAGATTTATTAAGTTTGCTTTTATGATTAACACCTTTTAATGTTTTATTTAATAAATCTTGGCCGGGCATAGTGGCTCACACCTGTAATCCCAGCACTTTGGGAGGCTGAGCCTGGTGGATCACCTGAGGTCAGGAGTTTGAGACCAGCCTGGCCAACATGGTGAAACCCCATTTCTACTAAAAATACAAAATTTAGCCAAACGTGGTGGCTGGCACCTGTAATACCAGCTACTTGGGAAGCTGAGGCAGAAGAATTGCTTGAACCCAGGAGGCGGAGGTTGCAGTGAGCTGAGATCATGCCATTGCACTCCAGCCTGGGCAAGAAGAGCGAAACTCTGTCTCAAAAAAAAAAGGAAAAAAAAAAAATCTTTTCTTAATGTAAGATTATATATCCTTTTTTTCTAAAATCATTAAAATTCTACTGACAGTTATGTCTTATCATCTGAAATTGATTTTTATGTATTGTGTGATATAGGAATGTTTTTAATCTTTTTTCCATTTTTCCATACAAATAACAATTTCTGGGTTCTATATGTAGCAATGTCATGCCACCTCTATGGCATATTTATCTTTTGCTTAGTCATGAATTTCTTTCTGTATTCTCTGTTCTATTTGCCAATTGTTTTTCTCGGCCTCTCGCTCTATCATCTTAATTCTTATAGTTTCTTAGTCTAAGTATTTGAGGAGGGGAGAATTTTCCCCCTCTTTATTCATGAATATTTTGGCTATTTTGAGTTCCCTTCTCTTTCATAAAAATCTTAAAATGAGCTTGTCAAGTTGTCTAAACAATCCTTCTCAGCTTCTGGTTACAATTACACTGAATCTACAGATTAGTATGGAAAGAATTACTGTTGTATAGATAATGATTTTAAAATCTTTGAACATATTCTAGCACTTCACTTATTTAGAAGAGATATTATTACTACTTTGCTCAGTTTCTAAAGTTAATTCTCTGATTTTTTTTTTTTTTCCCTAAGTTGCTTTAAAGCAATTTAAAGAAATTGGCTATGTATACAAAAATCACTTGAGAAGTTAACAAAATAATGATGACTCTGCCCCACCCCAGAATAATCAAAACTGTATCTTTAGAGATGGGGCCCTGGTGTTGATATTTTAAAAGTCTTCCCACAGTGATTCTAATTTGCAGTTTGGTTGTGGGAACCTCTTTTTAAAGCTAATTTTATTGTTAAACTATCTGTTCATGTTCACTAAAGACAGACACTTGTGTGATGTTGTTTCATACGGAACAGCTGAAAGAGGAACTCCTACAGGTCATCCTCTCCCTGCATCTTCACCTGGTCTTTCCTCTGTACCTGCCTGTCCTCAGATTCCCTCTTCTCATAAGGACATCAGTTATGCTGGATTAGAGCCCATCTTAATGACCTTATTTTAACCTATTTACCTCTTTAAAGATCTCATCTCCAAATACAGTTCCATTATGAGGAACTGGGGGTTAGGACTTCAACATACACATTTTGGGGGTACACACTTCAGCCTATGACACTTATTTACCCAGCTTTCCTTTCTGATAGAACATCAGCATTTGACTTGGACTCAGCCAAATGAAATTCATTAGCCCTCAGATTTGAATTGGGAACTAATTACATGAAGACACATAGACAGTAGAAAATTCAGTCTGGAAGAGGTAAAAGATAACGCTGGAAGCAGCATCTAGTTTCCAGGTCAGTAGTGGCTGTGGTGCTGAGCTGGAAGCTGCAGCATCCAGATGGAAGATGTGGCAACAGCAATATTTTTTTACCAGAAAGTTCTATGCCTTCCATTGTTCACACCATTTTATGAGCCTGGATCTCTAGCCTTCTCAATGCTATTATGATATACCCAATATCCTTTTAATACATTCCTCGATTCTTAAATCAGCCAGAGTCCATTTCTATGCCTTGCAACCAACAATCTTAATTGATACACTTCATATGGTGAAATACTATATAGCCATGAAAAACAAGATTTTCTGAACATTTTAATGGCATTGGAAATATTTATGGCATATTACTAAGTGAAGAAGCAGGTTATAACACTATATATAGTATGATTTACATTGTATTTTAAAACTGTGTATGTATAATCCTAGACAAAGATTAGCTGGGAATATATCAAATGTTTTACTGTGATTATCTCTGGGTGGAAAGATTGCATTTGACTTACGTCTTCTTCTTTTGACTTGCCTGTACTTTAGAAGCATTCTGCATATACTACTTTTATTATCATACAACATTTACAAAAGTGAAAGTCAACTCAGCATGGCCTTTTGGAATTCTCTCTGTTCCCATAATGTCTGGCTAGATGTGTGCTTCATTCCATGCTTTCATGTAGATCTTTATGGCAACTCATGTTACTCCTGTCTCTAACATGGTCATCCACACTCCCTGAGTTCACTTGTCATTCTTCCTTGCCAAGTTGTGAGTTTCTTTAGAAGAGTTATGAAACCTTATGTCCCTATATTACTAGTTGCAAGCACAGTATCTGACATAGAAAAAACAATCAATATTTGTTGAATGAAAAAATAATGATCCTTTAACATAATGTAATCAATTTCTTCAGTTGTATTAAGCTATTTAGTGGAATTTCAGTCATGACTAAAGTTCTAATATGGCCGGGTGCGGTGGCTCAAGCCTGTAATCCCAGCACTTTGGGAGGCCGAGACGGGCAGATCACGAGGTCAGGAGATCGAGACTACCCTGGCTAACACGGTGAAATCCCGTCTCTACTAAAAATACAAAAAAAAATTAGCCAGGCGAGGTGGTGGGCGCCTGTAATCCCAGCTACTCAGGAGGCTGAGGCAGGAGAATGGCGTGAACCCGGGAGGCAGAGCTTGCAGTGAGCTGAGATCTGGCCACTGCACTCCAACCTGGGCGACAGAGCGAGACTCCGTCTCAAAAAAATAAAATAAAATAAAATAAAAAAATAAAGTTCTAATATAGTATTCTTGAGCTTTTATGTCATTCAATTATTTATCTAGGGTAGGAAGAATTAACAGTATCATTCTAGATTCAAGTTTTTCTATCATAAAGCAGACATGCTAATAATACTTTTACAATTGTGAGAAGTGAATGCAGAGATACAGGAAAACTATTTCCTACATGACATAGCACCTTAGATAAGTAATCAGTTATGTTAATCATTCGTGCTGTAACCAAATCATTAAACATAGCGCTAGCTAGATTTTATCTTATATTCAGTTTTAACACCAGATTCTAGCTCAGTCCCAGGCTACTGTTGGAGAATCAAGGCCACATTTCAGGGTCACATTGTCTGTGATGAAGTGCAAGTGGAAACCTCATTCCAAGGATTGTAATCCTTCTAAAACTCAACACATGATTCTATTCTAGCTTAAAGCAATTTGTTCAAGCTGGCCAATCTGATTCTATGCCTAGGGGAGTGGCTGGTAGCTGTTTCATGTCAGTGGTAGCATCCGAGGCTTGTGTCCATCAAAGTGCTCGCCTGCACTAGATAAGAAGCTCATACCAGAATGTAAAACAGCACACTGCCTTCTTCACTAGGGAAATCTTGCTATAAAAAGATTGTCAGCTGAACTAAACAGTATATTGAATAAACTACGCTAAGAGTAGAAGATGTGGAAGACCCCAAAGTCCTCAAACTGAGCTACGTGAGATGTCCTGATTCTGACATTTCCCACGTTTGATTGATAGATTTTTTTTTTTCCTTCTTTCAAAAAATTTCTATTAGTTTTCCTCTGCTTGCTCAAGTAACCAAAATTTACCTAATAGGGTAGGGCTATGAAAATTAGTTAATGGGCCAGGAGTATGGATCTTGAAGTCATGTTCATGGAGATGGTCACTGGAACCAAGGGCAGGTAAACATGAAAGAGAACATTGACAAGGAGAGACTAGCGATATAAAAGAAAAATCTGGAGGCCAGAATCAGTTCATTTATAAAGTTGGAATTGGATGAGACATAATTAGAGGGAACTGAGAAGGGGTATCAGACAGAGTGGAAGAACCAGGAAGATACATACCATAAATCCTAGGGAGAAACGCGTTTCACAGCAAGATACTGGTCTACAGTATCTGCTTCGGTTAGGATGGGCTTTGTATGGTCACCCACTCACAAGTGCATTCTAATGGCTTAACACAATAGAAGTTTATTTCCTGTTACACAACAGTCTATGACAGGTGGTCCTGGTTCTCAGGTGATTCAAGGACAATGGGTCCTTCCATCTGGTGGCACCAGCACCCATGAGGATCTTGCCGTTGTTGGCTGAAAGAAAGAGACGTGGGAAATTCTTTAATCTGAAAGTGAATTGTGTCCTCCTGCTTATCCATTGGCAAGTACTAGCCACAGTCAGATGCAATTACAAGAGTCAGGAGGCCCCTTTCTAGCAATAAGACTGTGCTATAGGAGAGGTGAGTACATTTTGGTAGACAGTTGGCTTCTCTTCCTCAGTGTTTGCCACTTTTCCAAGCAAGGTTAAGAAAATGAGGTCTAAGGAATATCTCTGAAGTCATTTGGAGGTCTTCAGCAGAGTGAGAAGAACTAAAGCTGTATTTCACCCACTAAAAGGAAAAAGAGTATTTGAAGAGGAACGATGGAAGAAATAGACTTCTCTTTCAAATAGCTAGGCAGTGCAAGGGCAGTAAAAGAAAAAATAATATTAATAGATGGAAGAGGTAGCAAGAGAGAAGGAAAATGTTATTTTTATAATTAAGTTGACCTGCACATGTGTATAATGAGTAGAAAGAAATGAGACATAAGAAAAGAGAGAGCTTGAGAACACAGGTGCAGGGGTGAGCAATGAACGGGGAGAGGACACGTCTTCTGAAGAGACTAGGGATTAAAAAGGAGGGTGAAGGCACACATGATATGTCAGTGGAGGAAAACAGTTTATTTGGCCGCTGTTCAGGAAAGCAGGAAGAAAGACCATCTGCTTCTGTTGAGGGGTAGGGATATAGGATTGGGGTTCGTGGGAGTAAAAAAACCATGGAATCTCCCAGTGCAGATGTAGGGGTATATGTCAGGAGATAAATAAAATGATAGCTAAGCAGAGGACGGCACAGAGCTGAGACTAGAGATTTACAGGTGTCCCAATCAAACAATAAATCCCTCAGTGATATTTTTCCTTTCCTTACAAGTAACTTTTCATTCTACTTTTTTTTTTTGGAAAAAGACATATTTTTCAAAGTGTCAGTTAGGCTAGGTATGACTTATAAGATCAAACCAGTCAACTATTTGAATAGACTGGAAATAATAATTCTCTTTTTTATGCTTGATACTGTAGGTTGGTAAAGAAAAACAGCGAAGTGGATATGAAAGAAAAGGTCACATAAAATGACTGAAATACACAAATTGAGGGTGTTATTTTTACTTATCATTTTATATTTCAAATGGCTTCTGAATAATGATGCTTGTAAATGTTTGTTCACAAATAGAGGTATGGATTCTGTGTAGGTGTTAATGCCATTTAAAAACTGGAATTACTTAAAATGCATTATTAGTGCAGAGGGTGGCAGTTATTTTTTTCTTCTAATATGGAGAATAAATACAAATAACATTCTTAGAGAAGAGGGAAGTCGTTTTTACTCAGTTGAATGGCAGTGTTTTCCATTTTATGACTTTTCTCAGCCTGCAGGTTGTAATTTTGCAAAGTATATTTAAGAATAATGTTTTTTTCTTCCATTCTTCCTAGGAAACACCAAACCTATCCATTACCAAAGACTCCTACCGGTTTAAACAGAATTCTGAAACTATAACTTTTTCTAGGCCAAGAGGAAGCCAGCAATCTGCACCCAGAAGTCATTTTATAACCCAGTCAAATGACCTCAGCATGTGCCAGATTTTAAAAGAATTCTGACATTCCTCCTTCAGCCTTTGGTTGAAACGTTTATCCACTAGTTAGATATTAAAAATAATTATTTGTGCACACACACACTGCACATGTACACACACACAATCAAAAATATATCTTTGGGTATTTTTAGCCTTATTTTCACAGTCATATCAACTTATGAAAAGTATATGTTTATATGAATATTTCAATGGTATATTTTAGTATATAGACATATTTTTGAATAAAAGTGCAAAAAATTCACTATCAAAGTTATTACTTTAAAAGCGGAAGTGTATTGAAAGCTTTTGCTATCAAGGCCCATTAATCTGTGTGATATTGTATATAAAATAAATAAAACTGGGTATTCACTTGAGAATAGAAAGTGTAAATGTAACTTAAAATTGAATCTTGTTCTCATTGGTTTTTGAATTCTAATCTATAAACATTGTCCCTAAGGAAGAAACTTTATAGAATAATTTTAAAAATACTCGTGCGTGTGTGTGTGTGTAACATATATACATATATGTTAACATGGCTTTAATTCTCATAGACAGGAAATGATCCTAAAATACCACAATTCAATGAAATTACCACAGGTTGGTTTATTATATTTTACTTCTTGTATATCTGATTTTTTAAAAGCTAAGGAAAAAAATTACCAAATGTTTATAGGCAGATGGTTTAAACTTAATCAGATTAAATATCAACATGGAAATCACGTCAAGGACTGAAAATTCCAAGCATGCTTTAAAAATTTTCTAACAAGGCAACTTCATAAGACAAAGTCAGGCAGAACACTCATGTTTCATCTGTCGGATTTATTCCACAATTGACTTGTTAAGTGTCCCTCAAATAAGCTGTCTTGGTAAATGGTTGCCAAAGTACATTTCTGAAGTTCATAGAAATATATTTGTTGACAGTTGGGATTTAAAAAGTTTAACTAGTCTCTTTTTCTTTAAAATAGCTATTTAGTACACAATTGTCTAATTTTAAAAAGCAGAATAAGTCCCAGATTGGTATTATCCATCTTTAATTTCAGCTTTTTGGAGAGTATGAGATATGCGTAATTGGAATGGATATTCATTTGTTGTTATGTAGAGCTGATTTATTAGTTTTTTCTAAACTTATATAGAACTTCTTTCTATTTTCTCCTGCTGAAGTTAACATAGAAATGTATTCATGCAGAGAAGAAGCTTAGTTTCCCCACAGTCTAATAATGCCTTGACTGTACAGTTGAGGAAGGAAGCAGATAAACATCCTATACGAGAAAGCAAGTCTGCAACCAATTCATCTCAGTACCTGGGTCTCTATTATAAATAATCTTCAAAAACTAATTAATATATAACATACAATTATTAATATAAATGATTTACCATTATAAATATAATTATTTATTATATGAAAGTATAATGAAATGAAAGTGCTTTCTACAATACCAGTTTCTTTGTAAATTAGATTATTGTCATTTACATTCTTTCTACCCTCTGCTTCTCTTTCCCACTTCACATTTATAGGATTTATTTCTTGACCTACCTACAAACCTCAGAGTCAAGGATTGAAATCTATCACAGCGTAGACCTATGAATGGATTGTGATAGGTGACATCTAATAAGTGAATAGTTTTGTGTTCACAGAGAAATAGCCTAGATATAACTAATGCCAACTTGACCCCACATTTTAACAAAAATAGTGATGATCTAGAATCAGGTTTACTCAGCTGAAAAAAGTATACAGTCAAGCAGAGTTACCAGGTTCATTCAAGTCTACATTCTGCTTTTGCCTAAATTAACCAGATTGACGCCTCCATCTTCCTTCTGGCCCTTAAATACTGCATAGAAAATGACTCAAACACTTGACTCAGTTTTTTAGGGAGATGTGAAAGCTTCTTGGGACCACTAGTACATCTGTCTCTCCCTAGAGCTGTCTGCAGGTTTTTAAGGCTGTTACATTAAATGTTAACTTTTCCCCGTGGCATTCAGCAGGGCTTCTCTTCGGGGTCCGTTTCTAGTAACCACCCTTTGGAAACCACTGGGCACTATGTATTTACATGAGTCTGCTTATACTTCCATGCCATATTTTTATTGCTATTTTAAAAAAGAAATAGAATTTCTCTCTTTATATTATTTTCTCCTTGAAGGTAAAGGAAATGATTAAATAATTTATAATGGTTGAATAGCTCCCTCTTCCTTGCATCCCCTACTTTATTGAAGAGTATAGGATTTCTGAGACTCCAAAATACCAAACTCAGTGGGCTGTACTCATGTTCCATATCTCAGAACTAATCCACTCAGAAGGTTATATTTTGTTCTTCATTTTTAAAACTCGGGATACCAATCTGTCATATAATCAGTGGTGAACAACGAAAGCTGGTACATGAAAAAGACAGTTCCTGTCATGAGAAAATGTCACCTCTACCTATTTAAACTTCCAATACTATATATTTTTTCTTCCAAATATTTCAGGGTGACAAGCAATTTTCTAGCTTGTAAAATGTAACTTTCAGCTTAAGTAACAGCTTCTTAAAAGTTGTTTTGATCACCTTAACTTCAATATACGAATCTCAAAGGAGAAAATTGAAAAATAACATTTTTTTTTTTGCTGCAATGCCTTATTTTTCTAGCCATAGATACCTATGTAATTCAAATAAACAAAGGAAAAACTAATTCCCTTGGTCATATGAGTATGTCCACATCAATTAAGTTAATTAAAAATAACAAAGCATTTATTAAACTCTGAATGTTGTTAACATGCAGATGTTTGAATTCTCTAAGGAGATTTGGACGTCTGCCTATATAATGGTGACTTCCAACTCGTGGCATTGAATATAGGTACTGTTCCTTTTATCTATTGTGGAGTACAAATGGCCTCAAAATGCAGTGACTTTAAAAAACAGCAATCATTCATTCTGGTCATGAATTTACAATTTGAGCAGAGTTTGTCAGGGAAGGTTGGTCTCTGCTCTGCTCAGTGCAAGGTGGAATAGCTTAGCTGTGGCCTGGAGGATGTGCTCCCAAGATGGCTTGCTCACAAGGCTGGAAGGACAGGGACTGGCTTCTACCTGGAAGTGCAGCAGAGGCTGAAGGTTGGGAGCCTCGGTTCTCCTCCATACAGGCTTCTCCAGGTTGCCTGGGCTTCCTTACCTGCATTATAGCTGTGTTCCAAAGACGAGTGTCCCCAAAGAAGAGAGAGCCAGTAAGAAGCTCTATCACCTTTTGTGACCTGGCTTTGCAAACTGAATCATGTCCTGCCCAGTTCATCCCATTCACTGGAAACAAGTCACTAAGGCCAGCCCCACTCAACACATATTCAAGGCGAAGGAATTAGACTCAATGTCTTGATGAAAGGAGGATCAAGTAATTGATGGATATCTATTTTAAACTAACACAGCATGAAGCAAGAATGCTAAAAGTAATGCTAGATAAATTCTAAGGAGCTAAAATGAGCAATTCTTCCTTGAGTTATAATTTTTGAAATATTTATTAAATTCCTAGTATGTGCTTTACATTTATTTTCAGTAATCCTTACACAAATTCTAAGTAGGCATTTTCCATTTTACAGATAAAATCACAGTGGGAAATGATTTGCCCAAGGTCACATAGGTAATAAATAATAGAACCAAGGATTTAAAAATTAACCTCTTTTTGCTACCAGTTCTGAGAAGGTGGTAAGATTTGACTCAGAACCTGGCAGTGGGATGCAATCTGAGTGGCAAGAGGAAAATGGAGATATTCTCTCTCTGTAGAATAATGTGATAAAATGTACAGGAAAGCATCAGATAATTTCCATAAGAATCCTTTCCATAAGAATCTGGCCAGACCAGAATATTTATGTACAGTCTATTGGAAGCCATACCTGAGGCAAGTGTGGGATGAGGATACTGGTCTTTGGTAACTAGAAGGCTTTGCAAAGGTGTGGCAAAAGTGTCCAGATAAGCTGGTACTACTCCATTCTGGAGAGGGTCTTGGGAAGTTGGCAGATTAGGGAGGCTGACAGAAAAGAACCAGGTCAGGGATCTTAGAAGACTCACCACTTACTAAGTCAGATTTCAGCTAAAGTGGCATGTACACTACAATTTCTAGAATTGTTAGCCACTTGGAATTCAGTGCTGTCTTTTCTCCATAAATAGTACTTAGTGTGAAGATGGGCCGTTTATAAAACATCTTCCTTAAGGAATTGTGGCATGCTGCTCCTTTGAAGTTTTTTTTTTGTGTTGTTCCTTTTAAATCATTTTATTGAGGAAGGTTGACATACAAAAAGTTGTATATGTTTCATGTATACAATTTGATGAGTTTGGAGATAAGCATACATCCGTGAAACCCTCACCATCACCTATGCCATAAACAGATTCATCAACTTCAAATTTTCTTCCTGTTTTATTTATGATGATAATGATTATGGTGATGATAGGAACATTTAAGATAAAATCTACCCTCTGCACACTTTTAAGTATATCATACATCTTATTCACTATAGACACTATGCTGTCTAGTAGATCTCTGGAACTTGTTCATCTTGTATAACTAAAACTTTGTACCCCTTGACTTGAGTTTTAAGAAGGGTTATATCCATCAATCCATCCTGAATTCTAAAACAGAGTTTTATTCCTGTACTCAAGAAAAACATTTTTAATTCAGTTTTATTTAACAAACACTTACGTAGCATTTACTATGAGCCAGACACAGGGCTTAATACTTTGTAAATAGTTTTTAAAGCCTATTTGAGTTATGATTGCCATTGTACTTATGATTACTATAGTTCAACCCCAGAGATTCACTGTCAATATGTGGTTTTTGTCTTGTTTTGTTTTGTTTTGTTCTGTAAGATGAGGAAGATGGTAACTAGAAGTCAATCTGGTTTTACCTCAGAGACAGTTGTAGTGTGAAAGAAAAGACCCTTGAATTTGAAAGCTGCTATTTTCTTGGAAAATGCATTAGCTCCTCTGAGCCTTGTTTTCCTCTATCTAAAGTTTCTGTAAGAAATAAATGAAATAATCTACAGACCAATGTATGAAAAGGTATGCCATGAAGTCAAGAGTTACCAAAATATAATGTGGTACAATGCTACTAAGAATGAATGAGAAGCTGTGCCTCCCAGCCACAGGGGCCAGACATTGACAAGGGCCTCTGGCTGCATGCATTAAACCCAGCTCCTCCCATTCACAGACCTTTCTTTATCAACAGCTCTTCCTGGGTTAGCTCTAGAGTTACTTCTACCATTGGCTGAGCTGATAACTGAAGAATACATGTATATTAACAATAATAAAATGAGGGCTTTGGATGATAAAGTATAGTAGTCCTTCCTTATCCTCAGTTTCAGTTACCCATGGTCAACCATGTTCCAAAAATATTACAGAGACCTTGGAGGGAGGGAGGGACCCCATTCATAACTTTTACTACAACATATGATTATAATTGTTCTTATTATTAGGTATTGTTCATCTCTTACTGTGCCTCATTTATAAATCAAACTTGAGTATGTAGTTATAGGAAAAAAACATAGTATATTAGGGTTTGGTACTATCCACATACCATGGTTAGAGGCCTGCACTGGGGGCCTTGGAACGTATGTCCTGAAGATAAGGGGAAACTAACATTTATATCAGTGATTTCCAACCTTTTTTGGCACCACGAACCGGTTTCATGGGAGACAATTTTTCCACAGACCTGGGGAAGGGGGCATGGTTTGGGGATTATTCAAGCACATTACATTTACTGTGCACTTTTTTCTGTTATTATTACATTGTAATATACAATGAAATCATTATGTAATGCACCATGGTATAGAATCACTGGGAGCCCTGAGCTTGTTTTCCTGCAACTAGATGGTCCTATCTGGGGGTGAGTAACAGATCATCAGGCATTAGATTCTCATAAGGAGCTCACAACCTAGATCCCTCACATGCGCAGTTCACAATAGGGTTTGTGCTCCTATGAGAATCTAATTGCCACCACTGATCTGACAGGAGGCGGAGCTCAGGTGGTGATGCGAGTGATGGGGAGCAGCTGTAAATACAGATGAAGCTTCGCTTGCTCACCCGCTGCTCACTCCCTGATGTGCAGCGGAGTTCCTAACAGGCTGGGGACCAGTACTAGTACCGGTCTATGGCCCAGGGTGTGGGAACCTTGGTATACATATTTATCTTAGGCAATATTTTTATTGGCTTAATCATGACACAATACTTGGATCTTCAAGTTTTCCAATTCTTTTTGCTAATAAATATTTGTGTATACAATATCCATCTTTATTCTTACCTTTCTTTGTTTCTCATAAATCTATCCTAACTCTTGTACTTTAATGAAGAGTAGATGGCGAACCCACTTTGCTCTTAATGATACATGCATCTTTCATAACTATATATGAAACTTGATTAAAACAAAATTATATAACATATAATGTATGTACTATATGTATTTAATTTTATATGCATTTCTGTATTTTACATGTGTTTAACATGTAAATTTGTATTTAATTTAACATGTTTTTAATTTGCTCCTAGAATTTATTGCCATCTCCATACATTTTTAACTTCGGACTGCAAATATTATAGTAAATAAAACAAAACAAAAACATGTCTGAAGAAGAAAAGCTGATCATTATGCTAGATCTTAGTCTCTCAATTATTTAAAAATATTTTTAGTACTACTTCACAGTTAAAGGTTTTATAAAAGAATTATTTTTCTGTCAAACATCCTACGATGTATGCTTTTTAAAAAGAAAAGATTTTGCTATAAAGACACATGCACACGTATGTTTATTGCAGCACTATTCACAATAGCAAAGACTTGGAATCAACCCAAATGTCCATCAGTGACAGACCGGATTAAGAAAATGTGGCACATATACACCATGGAATACTATGAAGCCATAAAAAAGGATGAGTTCGTGTCCTTTGTAGGGACATGGATGCAGCTGGAAACCATCATTCTCAGCAAACTATCGCAGGAACAGAAAACCAAATACCATATGTTCTCACTCATAGGTGGGAATTGAACAATGAGATCACTTGGACACAGGAAGGGGATCATCACACACCGGGTCCTATTGTGGGAGGGGTAGGGGAGGGATAGCATTAGGAGATATACCTAATGTAAATGACAAGTTAATGGGTGCAGCACACCAACATGGCACATGTATGCATATGTAACAAACCTGCATGTTGTGCAGGTTTGTTACCCTAGTTCTAAGTACCCTAGAACTTAAAGTATAATAATAAAAAAAAAGAGAAAGAAAAGCTTTTATGTTTCCATGAAATGTCACACTAGCTTAAAATAAAAAACAAGTGGTTTAATCATTGTAAATTTAGCCATAACACAGACTTTGTTCTTTATTTCTAAAAAGAAGCTATGGCTATAAATAAAGGAATTTTTGTTGTAACGGTAACATATCACAATAATAGTAGTCACAATAATTATTATAAAAATGGATAGAAATCATTTTTTGAGAACCAAATATCTTTTTTTTTTTTTTTTGCCGTGTTTTATAAACACCATCTCATTTAAGGCTCACAATGACATATAGGGCAAATTCTATTTCCCCCATATACAGAAAAACCTACTTAAGCTCAGAGAGGTTAAGTGACTTGCCTCAGAAGACTTATAGCCAGAAATCAAATTGATGCTTTTTTTTTTCTGTTATGCCAGGGTGGTGCTTATTAGCCAAGCCCCTAAAACACAGATTGCAAATTTACTTTTCACCCTCTGACTACAGATTACTGTTGTCAACTCGAGCACTTTTGCAGATTCCCAACTCTTTTGCCAATCCTTTCTACTTTGGAATAATAGCTTGCATTGTGGAAATACTTTAAGATTATGAAATACGTCCGCATACATTTTCTCTCATTTCAGTCAACATCTGTAGTCTTATTTTACCAATTAGACACTAGCTGATATTATAACCAGGTCATGGCTTCTTATATAATGATCCTATCTATAAACTACCTTCTCTCTTGTATGCATACTGAGAGAACTCAATAGTTGACGAGTAAATGCTAATCTTTAAAAAGGCATGTGTTCTTGTTAATGAGTTATTATAACTATCAAACAAGTGAAGCCTCTGCACCAAAATTGATGAGAAGAGTTCCAAGAAAGGTCAGTGCAAGAAAGAAGACGAACCACAGACCCCAGAACTCTGAAGGGATTGGCTATGTAAAACATCAAAGATTTAAACCTGTCCCCTGGGCCACTCTCCACTGCCGTCTATTCTAGGATTAGTCTTGAGCATATGTAGTCTTTATGTGCCAGATCCCAGATTGCAAAGAGTTTGCTAAAATCAAACCTGGAATGAAAAAATAATAATAATCAAGGAAAGCAGTACAGTTTTCAGCACACTCTGTCAGCTCTGTTGCAACCATGAATATGGTGGCATTTCCATAACTCAAGCTGTTAACCAATTAAAAATTAAAGAATAAGGAAAAGCACAATGCACTGCTTGAGGTTTCCAAGCACCATGCTTAACCGACACATGATCAGTCATTTTTTCTCCTTCTACAGACGCTATGGAAGTTTTATTTCGAGGCCTAACATTCTGCCACCTTTCCCCTTTCTCTAAAAAGCAGAAAGTATGTAGACACTGTGAGGATCATGCTTCTAAAGAGGTGTGTGGAAAGTTACTCAACGATTATTTTCACATTTTTTTACTCACAGTACTTTAGGAGAACAAATGACTCTAAAAACTGACATTTCCATTTAAATTTAGCATTTGCTGTATTCTTCCCAACTGCACCATAGGCATCTATGAAGTGTGTCTATAACCATTGTAAAGCTGGGAGTCAATGAGAGAAGTAAGAATGACCAATATTATTGGAGAGGTCACAGCATCCAGAGGAAACAAATTGATCTGCTACTTAGAAGTCCAGAAATATAATTATAGCTCTGAGATACAATCTGAAATTATAACTGTAGACTTACTATGTAATCGTAAACTTTCTTACTTGTCTCCATCTGTAGCAATGTGAATGGCAGTTACGAATCAGGAGGGCTGGGAGGAAGAAGAAACTATTCCAGGTGAATAGACCTGACTGTGTTCTTTGAAAGAAAGGTGTTGACTGCATTTGAGATGTTACTCTGCATTCGAAATGAATACGAATAAGCTCCAAGTGGCACGTGGAACGTAGAATGGGTTCAAAATTAGGCCAATGAAAAGTGCAATTTTGTTTTCATTGAAAGCAGAGGCATCATCTTCAATTTAAGTTTTAGTATCATAATGCTGACATATAGCTTACACACAGACAATTTCTCTTGGGGTGAAAGGTCAGACAATTAATCTATTGCATCACCCATTCACCTATGCATGCCAGCTGTTTGAAAGAACTTGAAAAAATGATGGAAAATGCTTAATATTCTTTGACAGTACAATATTTGTACGTAGACTCTGGCTATTTCAAAATGATGCTTCCCTTTTAGAATAGCCAGTCAATCTCACTACATGATGGAAAACAGATGTAAGATTAGGATGCAAAGTAGTTTTCCAGATCCTTGGTCCCAGCATGCTGCACAGCCGAGCCCCAGAGTTAACCAGCCAAGTGCTGACACATGTCTTACAGCAAAATATTCCTCACAGCCACAGTTCAAAGGCCTCGCTACCCTCCAGGGCAATTAATACAGCATCACGTTCAATGGTGCTTGAACCAAATGCATTGAATCCTCAGGGGAGAAATAACGAAGCAATCGCAGAGCTCAGACAAGAGCAGCATGCAGTGGTGGCTAAAGTTTCAGTTCTCAAAAACGTAGCTTTTCCTGGAAGCACGTGTAGGGTTACAGGGAGCTGTGCTCAGATTGTGTAATCTACTTGTAGGACAGATTTTGTAAAAGAATATAAAAACTGAATTACAGTTATTTTAAAAAGAATGAAGAAGAGAAGAAAAGAAGATGAGGGAGAGAGAAAGGAAAGAATGGAAGGAAGGTAGGAAAAAAGAAAGGAAAGAAAGAGAGAGAGAAAATCCATTGACAGATGCTCACTTTACCATAGAGATTTCAAGTTTGTTTTACTAGAGAGATAACTAAAAAGTCAAAAACAGTATGTATTCGTTTTTTCTCATGCTGCTAATAAAGACATACCTGAGACTGGGTAATTTATAAAGGAGAGGGGTTTAACGGACTCACAGTTCAGCATGGCTGGGGATGCCTCAGGAAACCTACAACCATGGCGGAAGGGAAGCAAACACATTCTTCTTTAAATGGCAGCAGTGAGGAGAAGTGCCAAGAAAAAGGGGGAAGAGCCCCTTAGAAAACCATCAGATCTCATGAGAACTTACTCACTATCACAAGAACAGCAGCCTGAGAGTAATCACCACCATGATTCAATTACCTCCCACCAGGTTCTTCCCATGACATGTGAGGATTATGGGAACTACAATTCAAGATGAGATTTGGATGGGGACACAGTGAAACCATATTACAATATGACTTGAATAAAATTGGAAGATACTGCTGGTATGTTCTACCAGGAGAAACAAAAGTGCTTCTTTCTGAGACCTGAAGTAAGCATGGTATAATTTCACTCGGAGCAGATGAATTTAAGAAGTTTGCCTTTCTCAGGTGTCTTCCACATTCCTCTCTTAAAGTTTATTGGATTTTTAAAAAATGGCAACAAACAATATTGGTTAAATTTGAAAGTAAAATAAAATTGATACTATGACAAGCTGTACTTTATAATCACTTCCATGTAAATTAGGACCCAGACATTAATCCCAAGACCAGCAAATTCTAAAATTGACCTGCCTAGTTATATGAGTCAGGTGCGTTTGGATGCCATATTCACTCTTTCAGGCCGTTGTGACACCACTTAGCATTTTGTAAGAAAGCAATAATTCAGTGGCCAGAAAGAGTAATTCAATATTCAGGGTGTCTCACTTTCACAGAAGCTGAGAGAATAAATTCAACTTTCAATTATCTCCATGTAGATTTTCCATATTGTGCATTATTTGTGACCCTTGGGAGCTCTTTGTTACTATTTCCAGCAGCAGGGTGAGGAGGACAGCACGACTGCCCCATGGTAGACACCTAAGCTGTGCTGAGCGGAATGTATTTGTAGTCTTTTCACATTTTTCACCTCTTTAAAATGGATAAAAGTAACATATTGTTCACTACAGAAAACATAGCCAAACAGAAATTAAAATAAAAAAAAATCTAGTCACTTAAGGATAATCATATTAAAATCTTAATAAATATCATTCTAATTTTGTATTTTTTGTATACACACATATAAAGGTGAATTTGTGAGTAAAACCCCGCATGTGTCTATACAAAGAAAAGTATCATGTTGGAGACATGGAAAATGCGAATTCTGAAGCCAGACTGTAAAGTTTAAAGCTCATGTCTGTCATTTATTTGCTCTTCAACCCTTTACAAATCACTGAAGATCTCTAGGCCTGATTTCTTCATTCATAAACCAGGGACAATAGCAAAGAGTTTGAAGTGAGTGACTTTACCATATATAAAGTACAGAGACATATGCCTCTCTTGTAGTAAATACTATCCAAATACTAGTTATCATGATTACCATTTTTTACAATCCCTTTTTTACTTAACAGGTATCATGAACATCTTTTCATGCCAATATACATTTATGCCTCCATTTTGAATGACTATACAGAATGAAATGCATTCTATGACTATCATACTGTACTTTATAATAAATAAGAGACGGGATCTAGTTTTTTCTACTACAGACCACATTATATTAAATATCCTTGTAAATACATCGTTGTATATTTATATGCCTTTTGAGAAATGTATTTATAGATATATGATTTGATCTATAAATTCCACTACTGGATATACCTACTATCTACTATTAATTTGTGAGCACAGAAACTCTACTGCTCACAAATTGTTATGATCACCATTCAATAAACTTACAGAAGAGTGGGGAGTAGAAAAACCCCAAAGTAATGGTCCCTAGATCTTTTGGGATACACCCAAAGCCTCTTCTATAAAAAACAGGGGAGACTCTGAGATGGTCATGGCTAGTGGGATTCTAGTAGAAGCCAGGAGAGAAAACACAGATCCTATCCACTTCAAGTCTCACACCACAGGAGAGAATGAGGAGAGAAAGCTGGTTGTGTAAAAATAATTCCTTTTTTGAGTAGTAGTATATTCACTGAACATGTATCTTTTATATACAGTGTAGTTTTGCTCATTCTATAAACAAAAAAATTTCTAGAAATCTTTGCAAACTTTGATAGATAATCTTAATGGACTAGGGAGTAGAAATATCGAGTGGTGAAATTATAGATAGACGCATATATTAATATACATCTAGGGTAGAATTTATAGGCCAAATGATATGCATATTTTTAAGATTTTTGATTTGTATTGCCAAATTGTTCTCCAGGAAGTTTTCACCAATTTTCTTTTCAACAGCACTATATGGGAATATTTGTGTCCCCACACTCTTGCTGAGTAAATATTATCTATTGGAAATCTTTATTAAATAGTCAGTAAAGGTAATGAAACAAAAAAGATTTAAGTCAAAAAGAAAATGACCTAAGATTAATATATTTAGAATAGACTTTTTTCTCCTTGAAGACAGTGCAATGCATGTTATAGCTATGTGTGTCTTATATACATGTGTACACATGCATTTGTGTGTATATCTACATATGTATATATGTTATATATGTTCCTTTATTTAAAGAAGTCCATTATCTATCAATATTTGCAAGGATTTTTAGAATTATTTCTATTTCATAGAATGAACAAAATAACATTGTAATATAAAGACGTGTGTTCGGTGAATAATGCTACTACTCAAAAAAAAAAAAAAAAAGGGATTATTCCTTCACAACCAGTTTTCCATCCTCATTCCTTTTCCAAAACACCCTATACATTTCATCTGGGTGCATATTATATAACCAGTGAAGGAATGTGATATAATCAGTGCAAGGGAGGATCAACTAATAGACACAATTATGTTGCAGTAATAAAGACATAGCACAACCCAATCTCACTTCTCTAATTGGCAAGGTTTTATTTTCTATGGGGCCCAGATCTGGAATTAACTACCAGTTTCTTTTTTAAAAAGCTCTCACCCCTCCTGTCTTGACTATAATACATCAACTTCCAGACCCTAGGATCCATGACAGCTGGAACTGTGCATATTTTAGTCTTTATTGTATCTTCAGAAAGTAACTAGTGAATGAATTGCTTCCGTGGTATCGTCTTTCTCCATTTCTAATTGTTTAGGAATCCCTTTTTCATCAATTGGCTGCTCATCAAATGAGAATTCAATCTGCCTCACTGATAAACCTGAATCATTATTCAGAACAGGTCTCATTAGTTCATGAAATGGGGTGTGAGTTTTAAGATTTAGCGGCACCACACGGCCATCCTGCTGTGTGAGACTTCAAATGGAGATGATTTCTCTTTTCTCTCCTGGCTTCTTGTAGATTCCCACTGGCTGTGATCATCTCAGAGTCTCCTCAGTTTTTCAAAGAAGGGGGCTTGGGCGTACACCAAAAGATCTGGGGACCATTTCTTTCTTTTTTTTTTCTCACCACTCTTCTCTGAATTGATTGAACAGTGATTGTAATCATTTGTGAGGAGTAGAGTTTCTGTACGCTTTCTCGACCACATCCTAGTTTAGCCTTTTTTCCAGCCTTATGTTTAAGTGACAATAGTTTTAAAAATTTAAATCTTTGTCTAAAAAAAACAGAGATATATGGAATTCTCTAACATATTGTACCAGATTCTGAATAATTCTAAATTATTATATTTTTGTGACGTGTTTGAAGGACACTTTGCACATCCAAAATGACTCTCAGAAAGCATTAGGAAAAGTGACACTCCCAAGAAAGCCTTTTCCTTACGTCTAGAGGTGAACTAGACCTTAAAAGCTATGGAGGACTTCAACTCTTGGAGAAGATGTAGAGGGCAGATTTGAGATAGAGAAACTGGTAACAACTTAATGTGGGGGGCAGGGAGCACACTGCATGTTCCAAAATGCTAAGCTGACCAAAGTGGAACGAACATGACATCTGTACAAGGAAGAGTAACAGGTAAGGTTGGATTTAAGTTGTTAAGCTAAGATTTGTATTTTTTTTTTTAATTAAATTCACAGGTGAGAGTTGTGGAAGTTTTTTGAGAACAGACTAAGGGGAGAAAAACAGTATTTGAAAACTTCCTGCTTCTTTCCTAAGTGTGGTGCATGGTACTGGGTGGATTGATGGTGGTGGTGGTGCTGGTGGTGGTGGTGGTGCTGGTGGTGGGATGTATGTGTGTGAGTGTGTGTGTGTGTGTGTGTGTGTGTGTGTGTGTGGGGTGACAGGGTACCTAGAGAGGAGATGACCTGGACAGAAACCACCCATTTGTAAAGCTGTAAGGAGTTGCCCAAAGGGATGAAAAGAAAGATCTGTGTGAGGATGCTGAAATAGAAGTGTGTTCAGGACTGAGCAGTTGTGGGAGGAGCTACCATCAAACCACTGTGTGTGCTGAAAAAAGGGGCTTTGACCTTACGTGAAGCTTTGCAGTAACAAGCCATAGGCTGCACTAAAGCCGACCCAAATACGTGTTAGAGAATTAAAAAAAAAAAAAAAAGCGCGTTCAAGAGAGAGTCTACTCTAGTTGCAATGACTTCTATGTTGAAATATGTTGTTATTTATAGTCAATAATATCTCAATTAGAAAGAAGATTGGAAACTTCAAGCAAAATAGCCCTTCCATCGCTACATATTTAGTATTGGCCTTTCCCTCATTTTCTCCTGCAATGTGAAATGTGGGTTCGTTTCTTACCTGACCAGTGTGATGGGGCATTAGGACACAGGGAGCCCTGGGCTGCAGTGGACACAAATGGGACTGATTTTACAGGAGGAGTTTGGTTTGTCCCTAGGAGCAAAACCCTGCCTATTGAGCAACTTTTGTTAAATTTCTATCCCTAAACTGTCCATCTGACTCTTAGCTTGTGCCCTGGTACCTAGCTTTTTAGTAAAAACCTGCACAAAGTAAATAAATCAGTGAAGACTATTGTACTGTAGTAAAAATGAAGAATCTGAGGGTCAGAATCATACAAACATAGGCAGATTTTTGAGGGTGCTGTGGCCCTGAATCCAGGGTTGGTGCCATACTTGAGGGGAAAAGGAGGACCCAGGGGAGAGATTGCAAAACTTACCCCTCATCCCATTGGGAAACATTTAGAATCTCATTTCAGTGGGAGTTAAAGTTTCTGCAAAGTTGTATTTTGTGTATAGGTGAAAATATAGGTGAAAAAATATACATATATAATATATAAATATGTATATATACTTTTTCACATAAATATATGTAGGTAAAAATATACCTGGCATCAAAAGCCCTAACAGTTTGAGGAAAGGCTGTGTGAGTTTCTGGACTATGGATTCTATGAGACGTGAGTTAAAAAAAAAAAAGGCCTTTCTGAAAAAACTAATGTTGTTCCATATGTATTTATTTAAAATTTAAATTCGACAGTGCCTTTACTCCACTTCGCAACCAATACTTTGAGACTCAAGTGAAGGAAAGGGCTGAGAAGTTTGTGACATCTTAACTTCTTAGTCAGTGGGAGCACATGCCTCCGGGCTACGCTGTCAGCCAGAACCTATTGCTTTTGTCAGATGTTTTATTAGATTTTCTAAGTTGTACAATGCTTAACAAAAATGTAATTCTGGAGTCCAATTATGATACCATTCGGATTTCTATCCCAATTCTTTGGGCTACTGCCTCATGAAAAATTGTGAATTTTAGTTCTAAGAGGTGATTTTGTATACTTCTACCAATAACTGATGAAATTATTCACCAGACACGTTTAATAGATGTACACTCACTTTATTTGATGTCGGTGCCATTGGGAAGCATCTGCCTGTGCTGGTACTATAGCCATCTTTTCTGTATCTATCTTTGTGCCCTGAAATGTTCTAAGGATAATCTGCCACTTCATCTGCTTTTTCTCCCCAAGAAAAATCTTCTCAGATAACTTAACACTTCATAATTTTTGATGATAATAACTCATGTAAGTTGAATGCCAGTTGGGTGTCACTTAGCTTCTCAGTTCTGCAATGGGGATTTTGTTATTCTCATTTTACCAAATTCTTAAGTTTTTTCAAGTAATTAGCAAGGGGTCCCACAGCTAAAAGAAGGGGTAATATGATTCATTAGTCCATGATCTGGGGTAGGGATGTTGTTTGCTCTCAATCCTCAATGTTTGTCACTGCGTAGTTCAATACTAGCCTGCAGAAGTACTCAGTATGTCGTGTTAGAGTGAAAGAATTAATGGTGAGTGATCCAGGTACAGGAGTACAAAACCTAGTACATTCACTTAAGAAATTCGCAATTGCTAGCAAAGGGAAAGATCAATTCCATGATGAAGTTTTCACTGGTCCTTAGCAAAATGATTGAAAAAGAAATTTAGATAAATTCAAGGCTCATTCTTGATTCTGAAACATTTTAGAAATGATCATCTTAAGTGGATGGTTGGTGTTAATATCAATGATTTTAATGCCTAAAATAAAAAATTGGCAACTTTATATAGGCCCACACAACTTAATTTTTTTTTTCCAATCCTCTAAATCTCAGTCTAAGTTACCCTGTGCAGCCTGCTGAGGAAATTTTATCTCCATAATCTATAACGGTGACCAACCCAGACGTTGTTTCTACTTAACTCTTGACTGACTTTAATTATCTTAAGGAAGTTTCGAGGCAGCATTCTTCAATTGTCTGTGAGAATCTACAACTTCCAGTAGTCTCTGTGAGCTGCACTTCATAGATTGAGTCTTTACCAAAAGCACAGCTGGTGTTGTGAAGAGGTTTTTGTGTTCCAGTCTAGGTAATGCCAACCTCTTCAGCCCGCACAATTTGGAACTCATTCTTACAATGATATGGTTAAAAGTGAAATAAAGTCTTTTTAAAAGTTAAGATCAAAATTTTTTTTGTTGTAGTATTGGTAGTTGAGGTAAAGTAACCCTTCAGAGCGTTAATGCATACATATACACTTTCCAGTATATATATATATACAGAGATGTACACATACACACACACACACACACAGAGAAGATTTCAAGAATGAAATATAAGGAATAAATAAATTATGAACAATTCCTATGAATTGGTTAAATGAGAAAAATCAGTTGTCAGTAGGAAATATGCATTAGGCTTTGAGATTAAAAAAAGGATACTTGAACTATATTATTATTTCTACAGTATGTCATATAATATACAGTCATATATGGCCGGGCGTGGTGGCTCATGCCTGTAATCCCAGCACTTTGGGAGGCCAAAGTGGGCAGATTACCTGAGGTCAAGTGTTCAAGACCAGCCTGGCCAACATGGCGAAACCCCATCTCTACTAAAAATACAAAAATTAGCTGGGCGTGGTGGCAGTTGCCTGTAATCCCAGCTACTTGGGAGGCTGAGTCTGGAGAATCGCTTGAACCCAGGAGGTGGAGGTTGCAGTGAGCTGAGATCCTATCACTGCGCTCCAGTCTGGGTGACAGAGCAAGAACTTGTCTCAAAAAAAGAAATATACATATGTTTCATATACACAAATATACACACAATAATGATATGTATATTATATATATACACCCCAATCTTAAAGGCAAAAGTAATCTCAACGATTATTTTTATTTTTAAATTTTGTTGAATAATACTGCATGTTCAGTATTGAAATGTTTCCATCTGACTTAGCAATGGGATCCCGGGGGTCCCCATGAATGCAAATGCTGAAAAAGCAGACCTTATATTTCTAGAATTTTAAGAAAGATAGGAGATAAGCATAAAAGAGTTCCCAGAGAAGCTGGTGTATTTTAAAATAAACTATAGGTAAAGAGGTACATTTTAATATTTTCTCAAGGAAAAAGAAATACAGGCTAGTGTCATGGATATCCCACTTGCAATTGTTTTGGAAGGAATATTTTATTTTTGTGTTGCAAACACTAATGGTCAGGCTACAACATGAGGGAGGTTGGAGAATTCATGGTGGTAGAAAAATAAGCTATTTTCATTCCTTCCTAAACCTCCGCAAAATT
This sequence comes from Papio anubis, assembly GCF_008728515.1. Classification (NCBI taxonomy): domain Eukaryota; kingdom Metazoa; phylum Chordata; class Mammalia; order Primates; family Cercopithecidae; genus Papio; species Papio anubis. The sequence continues at coordinate 104,968,588 of NC_044985.1, read as the reverse complement.
ATGCTTTTAATAATCTTTCACTGCTTTACATGGCATTGTCTTATTACATGTGAAATGAATCTGCACTCAAAATGGCTTCAAGTGTGGCCACAAACTCTCATCTGTAGACAGAACACATCATAAACACTTTTGTGTTCTGAAAATCTCCAAAGAAACTAGGCTTGGAATACCCTTATTTGGATAATGTCTGTGGTCACCATCGCTGCCCCACCAGTTGAACTTCCAGCCAGGGCTATTCAAGTTAAATCTCAGAAGGCATTTCCAAGATTCCTTTTCTGGCTCTTCTGAGTTTTCTGCAGTTCTCATTATGGCATTTGTGGCTTCATATTTGCCTCTTTACTTTTAGGAAGGTAACAGAATGGCACTTCTTAGGTAATAAGTGTTTGCAAGGCTGCCCTCAATTTACTTTTTTAAAGGACACCCAAAGACACATCAAATTGATTTTTTACTCTATTACTTTTTCTCCTTTTCCTTGTCTAAGTCTCTAATAATTTGAAGTAAACTAAAGTGTTAAAATCATATCTGCAATGCAATTGTAATATTTTAAATACACTACTTTGTATGTCTTTATGTTTCATGTGTACCATGTAGGGGATGAATTTTTTAAAAGAAGAAGTCACAGTTGTTACAGAGTTGCCGTAGCCCCCTAGAACAGTCCTGGGCATGCATCTATTTTTTTCTTGGTTAATTCAACTTGTGTTCAAACAATTTAGGGTCTGAACTATTCAGTTTTCTTCTAGAAGGATTATAGGCTATTTTAACCAATAAACCATCGGGTAGTGTCACAGGCCTTTTTGAGTAAATCTGTTATAAGAAAATACCAGATTTGATTATCTAGGCATTACAGAAGTCTAGGTTGTCTGTTAAGTGTTGCTGGCAGTATTCCTCTTTCTAGAACTTTCTCCTTTTTTTTTGCTGATTCAGGGATGGGAGGAATGAACAGTGTACCTATAATATTTTCCTGATTATCTTGCCAGCAATAAAAAAAAACCCTGTTCTCCATGCCTTAGTATGCAGGTTGAGAGCTCATTTTAACTTGTTTGGGAATTAATCATCACAGTCTCACAAAAGCCTCAGTATCACTTGTTCTCTGGAGGTATAGGTTAGTTTATAGCTTAAAATACATGAAAAATTCTGCTATCTGGATGTTGCTACTCTATGAATGAGACATTGAGACATTCTTTTTTTTTTTTTTTAACATCTTTTCATTGGCCTTTAGGGACGAATCAGTGTATTTAAATATCCAGAAGATTTGTTTGAGGCTGTTGATGTCACAATGATTTGTAGTCTTATTAAAATAACATTTGCTGATGACATGATACAATGCGTTGCATCATTTCATCTCAGCATGAAAACACACTGATCTTTTCATCACAGCCACACAGGTAATCTAGTAACCCGAGACTGTAATGTGATCAGCCACACCACTATCACCAGCATTTGCATAAGTGCTTCTCCGAGATGGACTGAATTTCTAATCCAAAGTCGCGTCAAGGAAAAATAGCTGTTGCAGAATGATTTATCCCTTTATTGACTAAATGAAATTATTCAAATCCTGAAATCCGTTCTCTCTCTTAGCATTAGAATTTCAAGTGGGTACACTCTGGTTCTATAGCCATATCTTACACACACACCCCACACATAACAGTAGAACCTAAAAATGATAATATGAAATGTTGTCTTAGGCATTCAGCTATCTCCAGTACTGTCACCAAAAAGGAACAATTCATTAGCATGAAATAATTGAGAAAATTAGATCACTCCTCTAGATGACATAGCGTGTGAGAGTTTGCACGCATTCTATTTACACACAGAGCCAGCACAATTGTAAGTTTCCTGTCCTCCCTCAATTCATAGGAGGAAAAAAATTCAGTAGGCAATGAAGCAAAAAGGAACAGGGATTTCGTTGAGACAGACATGACTCTAGGTACTGTACCTGTCACAAAAGGAGACAAGACCATGGAGACAGGAGGCTTATTTGAGAGGTCATGACACTTTCTGAAGTACTGAGTGAATTTCATATTCTTGTGCATCATGGATGTAGAAAAATATATTTTAAAAAAGCATCAAAGGAAACAAAATGAGGAAAAAATACTCTTAAGTAAAATGTTTAAGTGTCAAATACATTTGAAGAAACTCATTCTGTCTCTCTTGCAGAGATGTATTACCTGTTTTAAACTAGGCTGTAAATTCAGGTGCTGAAAGTCCAAAAAATTCATGTGTTAAAATATCAAAGCAGCAATTTTCTCCTGTGGCATTTTATTTTATTCCATGTGAAAATAGGGCAACCGAGGACATTTTATAAAACAGCCTGTTTTTCAGGCTGATATTATAGACTTGTGAGATTTGGATATTTTGGTCAAGTTCCAAGTTTCTGAATCCACCAGTGTTGGCCCATCAATATTTGAAACCTGTCAGTTCTCAACATTAAGTCCCTGTGATGACGAACAGCAAACTGGATGTGAGTCTGAAAAAATAAGGTCCACCTGGTTCAGCAAAGCCCAGCGTTCAGCTTTGGGCCACGCTGCTTGTCCCTAAAGATGAGCTGTGACAAATCAGACCCTATTTTAAGGGGAAACACCTTTTGTTTTTTTAATTGCGTGCCTCAAACCATTCTTTAAAATGAACCCTCATTTTTCATTTTCAAAATTCAATTTTAAAGTGTGAGAAGTTTTATCCCTTAAAAAATAATTGTATATGGGAGGCCAAGGCGGGCAGATCATGAGGTCAGGAGACGGAGACCATCCTGGCTAACATGGTGAAACCCCGTCTCTACTAAAAATACAAAAAATTAGCCGGGCGTGGTGGCGGGCGCGTGTAGTCCCAGCTACTCGGGAGGCTGAGGCAGGAGAATGGCGTGAACCCGGGAGGCGGAGCTTGCAGTGAGCCAAGATCGCACCACTGCACTCCAGCCTGGGCGACTGAGCGAGACTCCGTCTCAAAAAAAAAAAAAAAAAAAAAAAAAAAAAAAAAAAAAAAATTGTATATTATAGCCTCAGGCATCTATAGTGCAAAAGCACACTTCAAAATTGTAATTTCTAGGATCAAATGTATACAGCATGGTTATTACCTATTTTTATTCTACGTTTTAATAGTACTACATAATTGGAAGGAGGACTTATGAATCATATGACAATGTGAATGCCATTTAGGCCTCTTTCCTCTGCTTATAAATCTCTCACATCTGTGAGTTTTATTAAGCTCGTCATTGTGTATTCATAAATGCCCCACTCTTTTGAATAAAGAAAAGGGAAAAGTAGGCAAGGTAAATAACACTGGAAAACTAATTATTGAACTGTTCTTATTGACTGAATTAATAGTCCAAAACATTATAGAGAATGAAAAGTTAATGAACAGGCTGGTGAGAATACAATGACATTTAAATAAAGATGTCTTTGCTATTGTTTATAATAAAGGAAAAATTTCCACCTTTCATTATTTTGGGAACTTGGAACTTCTTTTTCTGTTATTGTTCCAGGATTTTATAGGCTAGTTTGTAAATACGTATTCCTAATATACAGCCTTTTTCTTTGCACTGCTCCACAGATCTTAAAGGCTTTGAATGTTGAGAGCACTGACCTTAATACTTTAAAACAATGGCCCAGTTCAGTTTGATATTTCAGATGTTTCGGGGGGGAAAAAAAAAAAAAACCACCAGCAGAGTTAAAGTAGCTTCCCTTCGTTTTACCAAACATATGATACCAATCCTCGAACTAGAAACATGTCTTGTAAAACTTTACACTCGACAATCTGTTCTGGTTTAGTAAATGGCTGAGAATATCTATGCCAGTCTTCATGGAGTCAGACAGTCCTTGGATCGTCACCACTTTAAAGTGTTAATTACACTAGCATTTCAAAATTATCTTTACATTTTAGCAATTCAAATACTCCTCAGATGAAACACTTGTATTTTTGGTCACTGTTCCCCTATCAAATAGACTACTGATTTTCAGAAATGAACTTATTTCACTTCCACCAAACTGAATTCTTTTTACCCTATCAAGATTACATAATTTTCATCATTACCTATGATAGTTCTGTGCCAGCAAAGATAAATTGAGGAAATAATGCGAATATTCTCATAACGAGAAATACTATTCACATGGTGCTTTCTAGTTTATAAAATAATGTTTTCTATATATGTTATCCAATTTAATCCTCCTAACAGCACGGTAAGAAACGTTGCACCATCCCCATCTTTATAGATGAACGCAACAAACTCGTTCAAGGTTACTCAGCTAGGAAGGGGCTCATCAGTCTTCTATTTTTTTCAGACCCATCACCATTTTAGTTCAAATAAATACACTATTCTCATTTCAACAATCTAAGTAAAAATATACACTTGGAGTTATTCAGATGATTTCAAATTGTCCACCGAAGTTGTAATTATGGGCACATCAGACATACCTTCGGTATAATTACTGAATGCTGTTCTCACCTTTCCTGGATCTTTTTCCTACACAAAAGCAATGCAGATTAATGACATCTAAAAAATAGGAACTTGGGAATGTGGAATCCTGTTTGATTTGGGTATTTTATTAAAAAGGCAGAATTAGAATTAAAAGAGGTTGAATATATTAGCAGGGCAACCGCTCAGGATTCATCAGATAAAAGGGAGCATTATCAAGATTCCTGGCTGCAGCCCAAAAGAGAAAAAGCTTTCTCTTGTGCAAATTGCCTCACACTTCGACACAGTGCCAGCATTGTAAATGGGACATATTTCCTCTCTCACTAAAGCCAAAGTATCATATTTACTTTTTCTGAATGCAATAATTAAGCCATTAAGGAGAGGTTTCTAAATTGGACACTGTTTGCAAAAAAGCATTAGGAAAGGCCAAGAGAGACCATTTTGTTTCTGAAACATCACAGCCTGTTCAGCAACATCAGCCAGACTGGGCAATCATATCTCATGGTATCGGAGCCAATTTTGCCTGTAAAACTCATGGAAGACACAATCAACTGTTTCATCTAATCACGATTGTAGTCTCCATTAATAGATTTCATGGGGTTTTTATAAATCAAGCTTCGAGCTTGTGGGCCTTAACTTGGTGTTAAGAGGGTTTGGGGGCCGGGCATGGTGGCTCACTCCTATAATCCCAGCTTTTTGGGAGGCTGAGGCGGGTGAATCACAAGGACAGGAGTTCGAGACCAGCCTGACCAATATGGTGAAACCCTGTCCTCTACTGAAAATACAAAACTTAGCTGGTCATGGTGGCGCGTGCTTGTAGTCCCAGCTCTTCGGGAGGCTGAGGCAAGAGAATCACTTGAACCCAGGAGGTGGAGGTTGCAGTGAGCCAAGATGGCACCTCTGCACTCCAACCTGGGCAACAGAATGAGACGTCATCTCAAAAAAAAAAAAAAAAAAAAAGGGGGTGTGAGGTGGGGTCTAGGAACTTAGGAGAATGTTTGTTACATCTACATTTTCACGAGCCTTTACCTGAAATTAAGCATTTCCTTTAACTGTTAAAACAACATACCACCACAGTATTAGCAGTGCCTTTTACTTTTGCAGCAAAGCAATCAGTTTTTTCATATCACATTTCAGCTGTTGCAGATATCTCATAGTATTGTTTAAACATATCACTTCCATGAAATTATAGTAGTTACATCCGCAGCTAGATTTTGTTATGTAATAAGTAGCACAATCTTACTATGCCACAAATTTATTTTTATGTATTTCTAATGACTGTGTTTTAATATAATTGTTTTTTTTTTTTGGTAACCCTAGACACGTTTCATTTTATATTCTTAAAAACATTGGAATGAGAAAGAATTCATAGACTTCAGGAGTCCATGGCACATAACAAAACTTTAATATCTTTGAAAGGGATCCCATTGTTGAGATCATCATTTATGATTTATGTCTGGTTTAGTTGCAAGTGTGTGTGTGTGTGTGTGTGTGTGTGTCTCTGCTATTTAGTAGACTCTGTGCTAGGCACTGGGGACACAAATATGGATTTCTATATTATTACTGCCTTAAAAAGGTGTCTGGTAGAGAAATCTATCATACACTTAGATAATTATGTGCCAACAAGGACTATGTAGTAACAATCTGTGATAAGTATTTTATATACATGGTAACTTTTATTTTTACTTTATAGATGAAGAGACTGTGGTACAAAGAAATTAATTTGATGATTTAAGCAAGTAAGTGGTGTAGTTTTGATTTATTCCTAGGAGGTGGGAGTCCAGGGTCCTGGTGCTAAACCACTGGGCTTGACTCTTGCTGGGTGTGAAGAGCGTAGAAATAGCCACTTGTATACAAGCTCTCCAGAAGCAGAGATGACAAGCAGCCAATCTGAGAGTAGTTGGAATGTTTGTGGGCCTCACTTCTTTGGATTATGATAAGCTGGCAGATAGTAGCAGTCAGTCAGGTGAAGAAGGGAAGTCAGGGTACAACAGAGGGTGGGACAGTGATGAGGAAGAAGGTTGCAATTGATTTACTGCCAAATATTATCGATTGTACCATGGAAGCAGAAGCAGAAAGTGACAGTAGCTGGGACTAGATGGCAGATGGGTATAGACAGTAGGCATGAGAGTCAGTGCAAAACTCTCTCTTGCTTTTTCTTGATGAGTATATGTGCAGTTTTATTCAATGTATTGTTTATGTGATCTTTTTGGTCCTAGCAACTTTGCCTTACAAATGCTAGCTAATAGTTTTCTTAGCACCTATAGTCCTCAGTTTGTTTGATTGGTGGTGTGGACTTGAAACCTCATAGTCACTACCACAACAATTCCTTTTTACCTTTCTATTCTATTTATCACAAAAAGATTTACAAACATTCTCTGCCTTATTAACTTCTGGATCCTTTTGAAACTATAGAATTGAGTTTAGAGCAGTGGGTTTCAAACCTAATGGGCATGTTAAATCACAGACTGCTGGATTGCTGGTCCCAACTCCAGACTTTCAGATTCAGCATATCTAGGATGTGGCCAGTCTGCATTCCTAACAAGTTCCCAGGTGATGCTGATGCCTTCAATCCACTGGTCTACTTTGGGACCATGTTGATGTTATACAACTCTTCCTAAACCAGCTTCAAGTTATTTAACCTCATGGACTTAAGCAAGATGGTATAGTGGGAAAAATGGGTTATGGATTTAGGCAGACCTTGAGTCATATTCAAAATCTAGTATTTAGCAGCTGTGTGACCTTGGCAACTGTTACACCTCCCTTGGCCTCACTTTTCTCAGCTTTAAAATGTATGGAAAAATTTCTACTCAAAATATAGTAATAGACAACATTATTGGGTGTTGTTATTCACCAAATGTTTGTGTCCCTCTCCCCAAAATTCATATGTGAAGCCTTAATCCCCAATATGACGGTATTAGAAGATGAGGTCTTTGGGAGGTAACTGGATTGAGTTGAGGTCATGAAGAGGCGCCATGGTGGGATCAGTGCCCTAACAAGAAGAGGAAGAGCTCAGAGCTCTCTCTGTCATGTGAGCACACTGTGAGAAAGGCAGCAGCAGTCTGCAAGCCAGGAAGAGAGCCCTCATTAAGAGCTCATCCATGCTGGCATCTTGATCTCTTGGTCTTCTTTTGTTTTTAGGGTTTTGTTGTTGATGTTGTTATTTGCCTGTTTGCTTGTTTGTTTTTGAGATGGAGTCTTACTCTGTTGCCCAGGCTGGAGTGCAGTGGTGCGATCATAGCAACCTCCACCTACCAGGTTCAACCAATTCTCCTGCCTCAGCCTCCCTAGTAAGTGGTACTACAGGAGCTCACCACCACACCTGGCTAATTTTGTATTTTCAGTAGAGACCGGGTTTCACCATGTTGGCCAGGCTGGTCTCAAACTCCTCACCTCAGGTGATTCACCCGCCTCGGCCTCCAAAAGTGCTGGGATTATAGGCATGAGCCACCACACCCAGCCCTGATCTTGGTCTTCTAGCCTGCAGAACTGAGAGAAACAAGTTTCTGTTGTTTAAGCCACTGAGTCTATGGTATTTTGCTATAGCAGCCTGAGCTGATGAGGACAGTTGCTAATTTTGTCTCATGCTGTGTGCTAAGTGGTTCATTTGCATCATCTTACTCAATTCTCATAACAAGTCCTCCCTATTTTATATGTTGATGCTGAGGCATGGTAAGGTTTAGGCTACACAGGTTTAAGCTGAAGGGTCAGTAGCTGAATGAACTGGGGGAATGTGTTTCCAAAGGCTTTGCCCTTAATCTCTATAATATGTTTTCCTTTATATCTGGGCTTTTGTCTCTGCATAACCTATGTCAAAGTAAATACTCTGATCTTTCAGGCTAATTATCTACCTTCTTACCTCCCTTCCTTCCATGCTCATTGATAACAGGTGTGTCTTCTCCTTTAGCTTCCAATGAGTGTTCACTCACTGCCAGCACTCATAGTGAATAAGCCCTCTGCCTCCAAGCCTTCTCAGACAATCCAGTTCATAATGATTCAACTGTGTTATAGTAATGGAACCCCTAGTATGTTTTTTCTTCCTCGTCGCTCTTATAGAACATTCTTTCTATGGTTATGTGGACTCATATTATACTGCAATTATTTCACATATTTATGTTAATTTTTGCAGCCTTGTTTGAAGGATTTTGGAGAGAAACAGTGATCTTTTGAATATTCCATTGCACCTAGCATAAGGCTAGACAGATAAGAGCACTCACAGAGAGAATCTCATAGGCTTTAGTCTCCACTCAGTGCTAGTCCGCATGTCCATAACCCAACTCAACATTACAAAATTGCACTGAAATCAGTTTAGAAAATATGCCAACCATATCCAGTTGACATTTTCAGTCACTACTTTATTCAAGATGTCAACTTGATTTGTAAAATGAACATATATTGTTTCTACAAAGAACTTTATGTTTTGCTCAAGCAAGTAAGCCTCTAAAGTAATCAAAAATAAAATCTGAATAAAGACTTCTGGAATAAACTAGATTCTTAAAGAGACAGATACTAAAGCATTGGAGGCTGATTGGCTCTCCTACTCTGAATAAAGATTTTTACCAAGCACTTGTTTTGTGCCATTGGTGCTATATGGATTCTTTATGTATCACACATTGTATCATGATGTATAACATAATAAGAGAGTTACTTATAATGTCCATTTTACAGATGAGGAAACTGAGTTTTAGGGAGGTTGAATAACCAGCCTAAGGCTATTAGGAGATAGGGATGGCATTCAAACCTCATGTGTCTCACTACAAAGTACATCCGAACTTGACCACAATTCTATGTCATTCGCCTCACAAGATTTCAAAACAATGCAAAAACAATTGTCCTACTCAATGACAAAATTGTTTAAACAAGATATCTCAATCCCTTTTATGCTGCTGTTACAGAATACTCAAGCCTGGGTAATTTATAAAGAATGGAAATTCATTTCTTACAGTACTGGAGGCTGGAAAGTCCAAGGTCGAGGGGCTAGCATCTTGTGAGGGTTCTCTTGCTGCTTGGTGGAAGACGGAAGGGCAAGAAAACGTCAGAGCACAAGAGGGGGCTGGACTCTCATTTATAGCAAGCCCAATCTTACTATAATGAATCCATTCCCACAATAACAACATTAGCCCATTCATGAGGATTCCACCTCTTAAAAGTCCCACTTCTCAACACGATTACATTGGGGATCACGTTTCCAACACAGGAACTTTGGGAGATACATTCAAACCATAGCACAAGGTATTTGCACTATATAACAAATAAATAAATATGTAAGTCCCCTTAAAACCATATTTTTCTTTTCACTTGTAAAGTGGAGTCATGATATAGCTGAAAGAATAAAAAATATAAAAGTTTAATAATTTGGTAGAAATATTTTGGGCTTTTAGTTCAATTGTGAAACTTGACCTACTCATAAAGATCCTTATAAATAGCTAGCCGATGAGTTCACTTTGAGTTCAGAAAACCACACATTCATTTTAAGTATTCATTTCATTGTCTCTAAAGGACTAATTCAGTTATTTTCTTTGAGTTATCAAGAAAATGTTGGTGAATACTGAAAAAACTGTCTTGTTGCTTTATTAACTAGCTACTTTATAAAAAAAAAATTAGCACTATAGACAGAACAACGCATAAGGAGGAGAAATGCACTGCTCCCAGACACCTAATTATTGCAGCTTGGAAATGATGTTATTTTAAGTTTACTACTCTTTCTTGTCACCTTTTCAAAATGTTGCCTGATAAATATAATTCCCCCTCAGAGGTCTATAAACCTATTGATTAGGCATCTTAAATTACACAAGAACACATAAGAATGCCCAAATTGATTCACACCAACAGACAATTGAGCCTTGTCATCAGTCTTTGCAACATTACCAAATATAAAAATAAATTATTAGATTTATATAACCTTAATGTAATTTGAACATACTAAAATGGACCACTCCAAATACACTGAGACCTAGTAGAATTCATTCTTGTGTATAATTTAGGATAAAATAGTTTTATCTCAGACCCTACCGAATACAGGAATATGTAGAACTGTGTGTACAACTTTAGCTAACACTATCTCTGCAATAGCAGGATGCATGACAAGGATGCTGGTTTTGAAATATAGGGATGTTAGGCCAAGGCGGGCAGATCACGAGGTCAGGAGATCGAGACCATCTTGGCTAACATGGTGAATCCCCGTCTCTACTAAAATACAAAAATTAGCCAGGCGTGGTGGCGCACACCTGTAATCCCAGCTACTTGGGAGGCTGAGGGAGGGTAATTGCTTGAACCCGGGAGGCAGAGGTTGCAGTGAGCTGAGCTCGCGCCACTGCACCACTCCAGCCTGGTGACAGAGCAAGACTCCAATAAAAAAAAAAAAGGAAATACAGGGATGTTATAATGGCCCATTTGTATAAGCAAAATTACATGTAAGATTTGGTAATAGTGAACTCTGACATAGCACTTACTCTGGACCAAGTTATCTTCTAATTTTTACATTAATAATCATGCTCATAATAACTTGATGATGTAGACACAAATAACTGAATTATACAGCTAAGGAAACTGAGGCACAAAGTTTTTAAAGAACTTATCCAAGGTGATAACAGCTAATAAATCCCAGGGAGCTCAATTTAAGCTACCCTGTTTGCTTCCACAGTACATATTTCTAAGCAGCAAGATTCATTCCTCCTCAACTTGAGTATATAAGAATAGAAACGAGATTGAATTGTCTTTAGCCAAGTTTGAGAGAGATGGAAGTTTGCTGAAGCTTAAGTTGAAATATTGTGTAGTAAAAGTGTTTGCCAACTCCTCTCAAATGAAGCTCTTCCGAATAGGGATGTCTCCTCTAGCACTTCATTTGTGAGTTAAAAATTGGCGATAAAATAAAGATGGTGGCTACCATGAAGCACTGCATAAAAAGACTTCTTTCCAAATTATGATTAGAACATACAATCAGTCAAGAATAAATTACATTACAAAATTCTATATCAAAAGAGCTTTGATTAAAGCTAGCAATGTAACATTGAGACATAGAAAATAGTAAAGGAAGCACAGGTTATCACTGATCAAAATGGAGGGATGAGAGCTGGGAGATAAAGACAAGAGGAAAGTACCATGTGCATCGTGCCCACTGAGTATCAATAAATTATATTGAAATTCCGAAAGGCCAAGGAGAGCCCCTGAAGTAGCAATCGGCAGAGCACCATGCTCTTTCCAAGGATGTTTACAAAGCAAACAAAATAAATAAAAGACATGAAAAAATTAGCTAAAGAGAAAGAAAAATCAGAATGCTGGAGAGCCAGGTGAAGAATCAGGTAGATTTCATTGTAGGCCATTGGCAGACCTAAAAAGATGGCTAGTTTTTTGTTTGTTTGTTTTAGAATAAGGATAAGGAGTTAATTAAAAGCCCACAGCATTGGTGGAATGGGAGAGAAGAGTTTGTTTTGCCAAACAAGCTAAAGGACAAGACCTTTCGAGTACAAGCTGGAAAGATGGGTGACTCCAGAAAGAGCACCACACATTAGGGTAGCCTGGCTGAATCATCTGTACATCTTGCATGGATATCACGGTTGACTGGACTAATCTAGCTGCTAAGCCTTCTTCAGGCACAGCCTTTCTGAGACTGCACAAGGAAAGAATAATAGAAATTTGTTTTTCAAACAAGCTTTTATAATCTATAAGTCTCTTTTGCTAGAGCTTACAAACAACTGTTCAAGGAATAGTGTGTAAGCTAAATATGGTTAATATCAAGTAATGATAATAAATAATTATTTGAGTAAGAGTCCTTAATCTAGGAGCCCATGAACAATGCAATTTTCAGGAGCCTGCAAACCCCCTTAAAAATCACGTGTGTAATTTCATGTGTGGAATGAGAGTGTATTCATCTGTTAGGGTTGTCTTAACAAACTACCACAGACTAAGTGGCTGAAACAACAGAAATTCATGGTTTCATAGTTCTGGAGGCTGGATGTTCAAAATCAGGGTGTCAGCAGGGTTGGTTTCCTCTGAGGCCTCTCCCCTAGGGTTGCAGATGGCCACGGTCCTCAGATGACCTTTTTGTGGGCATGTGCATTCCTGGTATGTCCAAATTTCTTCTCACAAAGACGCAAGCCAGATTGGATTAGGCCTTACCCATACGACATCATTTAGCCTTCATTACCTCATTAAAGGTCTGATTTCCAAATGCAATCATTCTAAGAAATTGGGGGTAGGACATCACCATATGAATTTTAGGGGGCCACAATTCAGCTCCCTGCAGAGAGCTTATCCCATCTCAAAAAGATAAATGATTCAGAAAAAAATTAACCAGTAGTTTGAAGTCAAAGCATCTGTTTTTGTGTGTGTGTCATACTTCTTAAAAGCTTGCATCAAATAGTATTTTGCTATCTCAATATAGATCATTGGTATATAATGTTATGTGGTTATTAGATAAGGAATACTGACCCCTTTCTCACTAATACCGGTTCTCTCACATGCTCTTCATAACACAGGCCCTATTGTCCTGTTGTTGAGCCAAAGTCCAAAAGTCCATTTTTGACTTTTCCAAAACATTTGACCTTATGGTCTCTGTGCTGAGTACTCAATTCTGCACTATGGCATGAAAGCAGCAATAGACAATACATAAACAAATGGGTGTGGCAGTGAAATAAAACTTTATGGGCACTGATATTAATTTCATATAATTTCACATATTACAATGTATCATTCTTCTTTTGACTTTTCTTCAACCTTTTAAAAATATAAAAAAAATATATTATTTCATGACTTGTAGAAAAACAGACAGTGGGCCCAATTTGGCCCACAGACCATAGTTTGCTGACCCCAGTTTAGGAAAGAGAACCAGTCCCAAGAACTACACCAGTGAATTTAGAACTATTTCTCTAATGAGAATCATCACAAGAAAAGTTTCATAGATTGTCTCCTCTCTATTGTTGTGTCCAGTGTCATAGATTAAGGTAGAAGACACCTTGCCAATTATGCACAGATGCAGTTTTCCCCCCAAAACCTGTAGGCAATCAGTTTTTATACTTTAGTACAAAGTAATACTGACAGAATCTCCTGTTCTGATCTGTATGTCAAATACTAATCTAGACACTGGAAGTAAAGGAGTGAACATACGTAGAAAATCTTCCTGTCTCTCTGGAGCCTATATATTCCTTATTTCTCCTCAATAGTTATGAGAGGAGAAAGTAATTAAAACTTACTGAGCACCCACCTGGAGCCAGATGTGATACATTGAGACATGCTCTCAGGAATTGCCAGTCAAATGGAGACTGTACACTGCCCAAGTCTCTGACTCTGATGAAGTAAAGCTCCCCAGAACTGTGAGATGGGGAGCACCTTTTTATGAATACAGAAGTTTAAGTCACATTGCTCTTAAGAAACAGGACAAGGTGTGGTGTTGTTTGCCTCCAAAATCCACCTCTTCCTTTATATCATATTGTCTTCCAAGGTAATATTTGTCAATATTAAGCAAAACAAAAGAAACATAACACACACGTTGGTACACTATTCTTGGAGAATATAAAACAGGTTGAGGTCAAATGCAAGTCCAATTTGCTCAGAGCTCTATCTGTTGGGAGTTCTCTTATAGCCCCACTGTGAACATTAATTAAGGAGATTTAATTAAATGTAATCAACTTTTTTTTTCCCTAATAGTATTATGTCTCCACCTAGCCTTATTTCTTAGGTAAATTTTATGCCATACCTTTCCCAAGGATTTTTCTTTCTCAACTTGCTCACATTCTGCAGACCACAATGTCAATTTTGAGAGTTTGTATGAGCCTTGTATGACCATATTTATGTTACAAGCAAGCATATGAAAATGAAACCCTTAAATTTCCATTTAGCAAGCAAGCAAGTTGATGCTCAAGCTGGAGCAAACTTTGATGTTGCTAAGTAAAGATTATGTCTGACTCCAAACTTAGACCAGATTGGAAAGCAACATGATAAAATGAAGAAGAAAGATTAGGGGGTCTTAAATTTTACAACTGTCTAGAGTTATGAGCCTCTCCAAGTCGCGTCCCACACTGGAACTCATCTTTCCTAATTAGTAAAGTGATATTTCTTTCAACCTCCAACATAACATGAGCCTTCTCCTTTTGTGAACCAAACAGATGTATCCAGATAGAAAAATCTTCATATGGACCATAAAGTGACATGGCTTGAAATGGACTCCTTGTCTATTACCTGGGGGCAAAGTTTGGATAATATGTGAATTGAATTTTCCAAGAAAAATTGTGGCATAATTAAAATATCTCTAGGATTATTGTGAGAATTAAATAAAGATATATGCCCGCTTAGTACAGAGAGCCGAGGCTATGTCTATGTCCGAGGCTATGTGAATGGATTCTTTTATTTGAGACAGAATTTCGCTCTCTCACCCAGGCTGGAGTGCAGTGGCATGATCTCAGCTCACTGTAATCTCTGCTTTCTGGGTTCAAGTGATTCTCCTGCCTCAGCCTCCTCAGTAGCTGGGATTACAGGCACACGCCACCATACCTGGCTAATTTTTTTGTATTTTTAGTAGACCTGGGGGTTTCACCATGTTGGTCAGGCTAGTCTCGAACTCCTGATCTTGTGATCCACCCACCTCAGCCTCCCAAAGTGCTGGGATAACAGGCATAAACCACTACACCCAGCGTGAATGGCATTATTCTTAACAGTCATTCTCAAGCTAAGAAAGCGCCAGTGGGCAGCCAGCTGCCAAATGTGGTTGATAATTTACAATCAGAGTTGCAGCTGTTAAGCATGTCCAAGAAGTGTAGGAAGATGTCATGGGTAGCCATGTCCATAGAAGGCTGCGTGTTGACTCCGGATCAGAGCTGGAGGTGAGTAACAGTGTGAGGCCAAACCAGCTTGATATGTTTGCTTCCACAGTCAGTTCTAGACTGCTGGATTGACTGGACCTCCATCTCAGCTGATCTTATTTCATTGATCTCTGCAAATGTTTCTCATGTGTTTCCTTTGGTCCCCTTGGCATAGGCTGGATAATCCTCCCAACAAGATGTCCATGTCCTAATCCCAGAACCTGTGAGTATCTTATTTGCCATGGCAAAGGGACTTTGCAGATGTGACTAAGTAAAGGATCTTGAGATGGGGAGGTTACACTGGATCATTTAGGTGGGTGAAATAGACTCACAAGGGTCCCTGTGACAGGAAGCAGAAGGGTCTTCATCAGAGAAAGCAATATAACAGGAGAAGCAGAGGAAGGAGAGATGTGAAGATGGTAGCAGTGGTTGGAGGAATTCCATTGCTGACAAGGGACCATGAGCCAAAGAATTCAGGCAGCATTTGGAAGCTGGGAAAGGCAAGGAGACAGATTTTTGCCCGGAGCTTTGAGAAGAAACACATCCAACATATTTTAGACTTTTGACCTCCAGAAGTGTAAGATAATACATTATTGTTCTTTGTACACCCTTTAACTGTAAATCCCCTTTCTCACTGATACTTTTATTCATTAGACACCTATATCTAATGTTAAAACCTATAATCTAGCTGTAAACAAAAGTTAAATAAGTTACTTATATCGCTGGGCACAGTGGCTCACACCTGGAATCCCAGCACTTTGGGTGACCAAGGCGAGAGGATCACCTGAGGTCAGGAGTTCAAGACCAGCCTGATCAACATGGTGAAACCCTGTCTCTACTAAAACTACAAAAATTAACTGGGTGTGGTGGCATGCACCTGTAATCCCAGCTACTCAGGAGGCTGAGGCAGGAGAATCGCTTGAACCTGGGAGGTGGAGGTTGCAGAGAGTCGAGATCACACCACTGCACTCCAGCCTGAGGGGCAGAGTGAGACTCTGTATCAAAAAAAAAAAAAGATACTTATATCTAAACAAGATATAGGTATTATAAATATATAAATGCCTATATTTTTATACTTAGTGTATAAATTCATATATTTATACTACTTCTAAATATATAAATAAGATACTTATATCTAAGGTTAAAACCTATATATAATCGAGGAATAAACAAGGGTTGCAGGTCTAAGAATTATTTAATATTCTTCTAGCGATTTCTCCATCTTCAAGATGATCACATCAGGTCCATCTTATAATCAGCTCTCAAAGTGTACAGTTTGATATTCTTTAAGTTCAAGTTCTTTTGTGTGAGTTCACAGTCACCTTTTTGTGCTACCAGTTAGTACAAACAGCTACTGGCTCAATAGGTCAGTCTTCCTAATAGTAGGTCTTTGCATTTTGGGCCTGCCTGAAATGCAAAGGTCCCCTTGTTATTTTGGGATGCGCTTAAAGGAATGCTTCATATGAGCCCCAAGGTGGTCTGACAGCAGGAGTCACTGACTTGGCCCTAGTACTTTCTCTGGCTCTATCTTCCACGTGTTCATCCACACTCACACTCCTTAGGAAACTCTCCATGGCCATGGTACTGGTAATTCCAATGTCCCTGGGTGCCCCCAAAGCTTCTCAGACTCTAGGTACTCAGATATCACAGGACTTATGCAGAGTTGAAAGAGATTTGTGCTCTTCCACACTCTGTTAAAGGCCCTGGAGATCACCCTATACCTAGTTCTACATGAAATCTGTGAGTAACACTATCAATTTTGGCCTCTACTTTCCTCTTACTGTAGTTAGTTAGAACCATTCAGCCATTCACAGTGAGGCTTGAAGTCTAAACCTCCTCACTCCTCTCCTAATCTCTCATCACCGAATCCTTCTCTTTCCATTCCAAGTCATAGAGCAAACTCTCATGCATATGAATGGATTAAGTGATCTATTTTGATTGATGGGAAAGTATTTTTCTAAACTAGGCATGGGGAGATTAAGAAAATTGTTAGACATGAATAGTTGGTAGTGACCTATACCTGCATCCTCATGGTTTTATCCAAAGAATTTGGTTTGATAGTGTGTTGCTGTTGTAGCTTCTCAGGTTCTCTGCCCTTCTACTCTTAATCCTGCTGATACCTGACCCTGACTCATTAGGAAACTGGGGAAGGCCTACTCTTTAATAATTCACAATGTGTTTGGAGGTCATCTGAAAAGTCCTCACTTTAAGACATGCCTTTGAATAAGAATTCCTCTGCTGCTTTGAGTGTTGGAGAAGTTTCTAGTCATGTTACTATTTATGATACCAATACTGGTTTGTGTCACGTATTTAGCTACTGTTCTGAAGGAAAGTCAGCCTGCCTTTGCGTATATATATATATATATATATATATATATATATATATATATATATATATTCTCAATATAACATCAAGTAGCATAGGAACTGGAAATCTGACGTGTGGACTCCACGTTTCTCATGGAATCTGTGGTGAAGATGCAGATGATGTTGGGCTTGTGGCCTGTGGTGACCTAAGACCAGTACCTGTTATAATTCAATGATTGTTTTGAAAGTTTTGATCAAATGACACATTGAGATCAGACTCAGTGGCCAGAGAAAAATCATCTTGTAGTTAGAACCAATTGACCATTTTGTTTATAGGGTAGTCTAGACTTTTTTTCTTTACAAAGGAAAAAAAAAAACCTACAACTTTTGTATTTCTTCTCTCCTCCTACCTCACCTTTGAGAAAAGGTTACAGTAAGGGAAGAATGGTGAGCACAAAGGGGTTAAAAAACAAACTTTTTAACATGACTCTAAAACTGTAATAAATCCATGAAAACCGTACTTTTCTTTAGGGATTTGATTTTATGCTTTTCATACCTGATTTAAAAATAGTCATTATCTTGTTCCATATATACTTATAGATATGTCTATGTAAGGAATTAAAAAAGACACACAAATGGAGGAACAGGGAGGGTGAACATCTCAAGATATTTTAAATCCACTGAACTTCTTGCTTAGACATTTTTAGATACTTACAAAAATTTTTAACATATTCTTTAAAAATATATTTGTCAACTATTATAAGCCTACGTATCTTTTCATTCTTAAGAGATTGGAGCCTATCAAACTAAAGTGGGGTAGAATGATGACTATAATTTTTTTTGAAGTATTTTAAGTATGGAATAAAAAGAAATATAGGACAAATGTACATGTGCAGTTTGCACGAGCAATACATTTCATAATGTGGTTTTGCTAGAATGTAAGCCACATGGCGGTAGGGGTCTTGTCTGTCTTATTCACTGCTGTGCTCCAGTGCTTACCATAGCGTGCAAGTCATAGTAGAAACTCAATATCAGCTTAAATTAGTGAATACATACACATACACAGCCTTGCAGATGTCAAGGACTAGAAATTATTGGTTTCTCTACCTACATTGCCATACTGCCGGTATGAATGAAGGATTGTATTCAATTTGATCATCTACCTAAAAGCATAATCTTATATTTGGAGAATCCTACAAGGGTATACACGCACCCATACAGACTTTACTTTAACTTAATGCTTTTAGTTGCTACACTATTTGGCACAAGAAATGATATCATTAGCAAATTAATAGAAATTCAGAGGTGATAAATAAATCTCCTGTTGTTGGAAAATAGTTTGAATTTTTTTTGTCTTGAGGAATAGATGCCTTTGGTTCCTTTTGCTCTAGGCTGACTTATGAAGGCATATCTTTATTATCAACACAAGCATATTCCAGTAATGTTTATCTTATCAGCAAACTGAAAATCATCCTTTCCTAGGAATAAAATATTGTAAATCCCTACACTTTATTTCATGGAAACCTTTTCTTTGCTAGATATGTAGTAAAATAGAAAAGTTTAGATTTTCTAAAGAGATCTGATTCAATAATGTGACTCTTGATTCTTAGAGAACCACTGAGTTTTTTAAATCACCACAAGTATATCAATTTCTGTAGAAAATGAGACATAAACCTCTAGATCATTTCTATTGACCTATAAGTTTACATCTTAATTTTCCCTATCTGAAAAGCTAATGGATAAAGAATTACTGTGATAGCCAAAATGACTGATCATAGCAGATGCCAAGATTCAAACATTATTGGATTACAGCATTTTATAAAACAATCATAGAGGCCCTTACGATGGAGGGGATAGAGGTTAGATTGTTTAATTTCATCAGCATTTATAAAGGAAAGGTGATGGGAGTCTTGCCTTCTCTACAGGTTCTTGGGAAAGTCACATTAATAGGACTTTCTTTTTCTATCTCAAATCCTCTACATGAAAACTCAATTACCAAAACTGTTATAAGGAGTTCATTTATGAACATCATCCTAGAGAAAAGAAGGACATGTCATTTCCCCCTTTAAAAACATCCAATGGCTTCCCATCAGACTTGTGAAAGAATCTACCTCCTTAACAAGAACCACAAGTTCCTATCAGAGCTGGACACTGCCTGCTTCTCAATCTCATTTCCTAAGCACTGCTACCGTTTTATTTGTCTCCTTAACTTTCGTGATTCTTTTCACCAGACACTATCTGCCCACAGGTCTCCCCATGAACTAGCTGAAATATTGCCCACACGGAGACCTTCCCTCACCACCCATCTCAAGCAACTCAACTCCTCCCACTAGAATATATACTTTGTAAGAAGAGATTTTCCATTTTATTCTGCTGATATCTTCCTTAGCAGTGGACTGTTACAGAATAGGTAGATGCCCATCCAATATTTGTTAGATGGCTTTTTAAAAAATGTGCTTCTTGTTTATACCTTAATTTAAAAAATTAACTTTGGTGGTTCATCTAAGG
The DNA here is from genome assembly GCF_008728515.1 of Papio anubis. Taxonomy (NCBI): domain Eukaryota; kingdom Metazoa; phylum Chordata; class Mammalia; order Primates; family Cercopithecidae; genus Papio; species Papio anubis. Next base: position 104,948,569 of record NC_044985.1, on the reverse strand, counting down.
GAGTCACCAGCTGGTGGAAGAGGTGGAATCATTGTCCAGGTACCTGCCTGCCAAGGTTGTTTTGCTCTGTCTCAACGTTAGAATTTCACTTCCTTTTTTACCTTTTATACAGTGTTTTGCTTTTCACTGTTTTCTTCTTCTTTAAATAATGTTGTTATTGAAAATATCTGGAGGAGAAAGTTTCAGATATTATGAGTAATATTCAAAGTGTTCCCTCATAAGGATGAGAATAAAGATACCAGAAATTACGTAGAGCCTGTGATCATTCATGTCAAAAATGCGGAAAACACAATAGGTATTTCACATGTGTTTGTATGCGCACAAAGAATCTCTGGAAGAATATGCTAGAAATGAATAATAGTGGGTACCTGGGAAGTGGGGCAATGGATTAGAAAAAGGGATAAGAGGGAAATGTTTTATTCTACAACTTATAGATTTTAAAATGTGAAATGTAATTTAAAATGTGAAATGTAGGCGATGTAATTTTTAATCATCTGACACAAAATGTTAGAGATATATTTTTATTAAACAAATAGTAGTAAAACCTCATCAAACAAAAAATAAAACAGTATGTGTACGTAATACAAGGTCAAGCATGATAACTTTTACTTTCAAAAGCAGATTGAAAATACAGTGACATCCACATACAGTCACTAAGTTGAACAGTTGGAGTAGATGTGTAAGTCATTTGTAGTCAAGGTTGAGCTCCTGTACAAAATCCAAAATGTTTTAGAAGTTTTAGAAGTTAGAGAATAAATTTTCTGCCATATTAAATAAGGAACATAAACTACTAAAACTTTCAAGAAGATTAAGGAAACTTATGAATTTCAATTGCTTTACTAATTGAAATTGGTTACTTTAAAAACTTTCATATAAGTGTATATTACTTTCACAATAATTACAAAACCTCTCATATTGAGCTGTAGTGAACAGGGAGTATGAATTTGAAATGAAGATTCCATTTAGGTGGTGAGCATTGACATTGAAGGAAATATAATGATATTTAGTAGGATTTTATAATGTGGCCAGCTAACCTCACCAAGACCATCAAGCATAATCAAGGTTTTAAAAGTTGATTGACAGTTATGAATTAGTGTAGGTAGGGTAAAAATATGAGAGGCATATCTATGCATATGGTTAAAGATGAATGAACTAATTTTCCTTGGATTATAGGCCCTTGAACCTGCAGCTTTTGCAATGAATAAAAGAATCCTCTATGTAAGCCCTGAGACATTTCTCTGTATTTTCTCCTTGACTATTTTTTTTTTCCAGGTTAGCTGATTTAATTAAATAATCTTTAAAACATGGGATATTAAGAAATATACAAAACCTAAGATTCTGAGATTTCCCAATTTAGCATTGATTAAAATTGATGAGTTTGGAGTTTTCTATTAAATAAAAAGCTTCTGGCTTTCAGCAACTCTTTATTTTTTGAGAAACAGCTTTTTCTTTGTGCAACAAAAAGGCTTAGAAAAGCTTCTTTTAAAAAAAAAAAAAAGACTTACAGCTGCTGAGTCTTAAAATAGCCTTTAAGAACAACAGTAGAACTAGCAAGGTGTGCAAATACACTGGGCACAAAACCAGAGGAAGATAGACTCTTCCTCCATTTGGCTCATGCCCTTTACTGGGGTTGCCTCCTGCAAGTCAGTACCACTGTGGTGGTGTGCCTTTCCTGGAGCTTATTATTAAGAGGCGAGGCCATTTATTTTGTTTCATTTATCCTATTCTTTAATCCATTTATCCCTGAGGTTGCAATTTTTTGAATTGCAAAATCAGACCTTGGGGATGACCTTGAGCAGTAGGATATAAATAACGCCAACATGCTTAGCGTTCCAATAATGGAACACTAGGCATAAATTTAAAGTTTGCATTATTACTGTGCGACCATTTTATATACATTATATGGCATTGATTGACTAAAAGTATAGAAACGTTGAGTTAATAATAAAATATATTTCCTATGACTATGTTTCTCGAATTGCAGGGAGCTTGATACCTACGGAGTGCTCCCCTGTATGCCAGGCATTGTTCTACATACTGGACATTCATAGATAAAATACTTTGACCCTGCTTTCAAGTAATTCATCAGATGGAGTGAAGGAAGAATAGAAAGATTCTTAAAACACGTATTGGTTGCAAAATTTTTAAGGAAGCAACACTTAGGATTGATCATAGAAATGTGGAAATAATTATGAATATTTATCTTAGTATTAGTTTAAATAATGCTCAGTGTAAGATGTATTGAGGCATTATAAAATGTGAGAAAACAAGTACTGATGGAAGATTTCTATACTTGGTCTGAAAATGTTGTAAGGATAAGGAATTCTAAGATAAAACAACTGAATAATTATGTATATGCTGAGTACCCACTTTGATATTGGTTGCTTTTATAATTCTTTCACTTCTGAGGGTGGTGATTGATAGAGAAAACCTGTCTCTTTTCAGTGTATTCATAGAGCAGAATAATTTCCATAATAGATTGACCGCCAAATGGATTATGATTCAATATAATGGAAGTTTATTTCTTGGTCACATAACAAGGCAGATACATAGATAAATAGGTTGGTGAAATTGTTGACCTCTACAAGGGCATTCAGGGACTCAGGATTAGAGAAGTGCAGCTATCTTCAACACATAGTTTCTAAGGTTGCCTCTATTCTTTTAGCCAGAAAGAGGGACACATGGACAGTGTTAGCAGGAGGTTTCAATGGATCATACCTGAAAGTGATGCATCTCATTTTTACTCACTTTGCATTGACTAGTTAGTATTTAGTCTGTAGCAATAACTCACTGCAATGAAGCCTGGGAAATGTAGTCTAGCTGTGTGCACAGGATAAATAAGACAATATCGATTTGAAGGAGTACCCATAAGTCTCTGCCATAAATAATGGGATCAGGGAGTGTGATTGCCCCAGTTAGTTGATATAATGACCTGTTCTCAATTCAGTTTACACAAGTTGTCTTTAGATGTCAAACAGCTCAGAGTAAAATAAGTGACAGTGATGGACAACCCTAACTTTATATATTAACGAAGATCTCATTTTAATTTAATTGTGGATTACTTGTTGTTGTTGTTTTCTTTCTGGAAGAGCCACCTGCTAGGACATTCAGCTTTCCAACTGAAATGAGGCTTTTGCTAATGGACAATAAATTGTATTGCTTTCTCTTTGTTTTTTGTTTGTTTTATCTCTGTGAGCTAATACATCCCTCAAACCTTTCTGGCAATGGATGTGAGTAAATATGAAGCAATTTAAAATCATTCACACTGATGAATTTCAGTGTCTATTATGACTTCTATTCTTGTGAAAATTTGGGGGATGGAATTGGTCCAGAACTAGTGGCAAAAGGAATGCACATGAACTTCACATTTTGCAGGGTTTTATTCACCCATTCATCTTGAAAATATGTATTTAATTCCTTCTATGTGCCAGACTAATGCAATGGGCATGTTCTAATCAATGGGCATTGACTGTGTGTCAGACTCCATGCTGGGTGGCACACATCTGTTTCCTCTTTTAATCTTCCCCAAATCCTTGTGAGGCAGAAGTTAAAGCCTCTGAAAAATCGAAAGGCCACTGAGATTAAGTCACTTATCCAAGTTCACTTGTTAGTCAGACACAGTAGTAAAACTAGGGTTAGAAACCAAATCTGCATGACTCTAAAATTATGCCCTTTCCAATATGCCATCCTGACTCCTTAGGAAAGTGTATATTTGCCTGATCATTAGCAGAACCGGACTGTGGGATCCCGATGTACATGGGCCCATAAAATAAAGCAATGGGGCAGGAAGGAGTTAAAGGATTTCAGGTGCTACCAGTTTATATTTTACCCCCACTAGGATTACAGCAGTTTGAATACAAGCCATGGCTTTTGAATATTAAGCACAGATGTTTGTCCTGCTGCCATCAATGTGGGAAAAATTTCTGAGAGAGGAACGAAGAAAGGCCATAAAAAAATGGCCTGTTTTCTAAGGAAGTTATACAATTGTGATGCTTGCCACAGTGACTATTTCTGTCAGTCCCAAGCCATGGAGGGAAAATAATGAACTTCTCACAGAATGCCAAGAACATTCTAGGAGATGTTGGAGTATTAGTGGAAATCATGAAATTGTGATGGCCGCAAGTGACCAGTTCTTGGCCTAAACCTGAATTGACTAGTCCTGGGTGATGGGGCCTAACCAAGCAACACCTGTGGCCATGGGATATAAATAGGTTTTCAAAGCCTAACAACCTAGCCAGAGGTAATTATATGACACTGTGATTACAGGATTAGAGGAGGTTGTAAGAGCATCTCTGATATACATTTACAGCCAACTAATCAAAAAGTCTGAGTCTCACCTCAATGGGTATAAAAATTGCCTTTCTAAAGAAGATATTATATGTTTATAAGCATTCTATTATTATATCTACCATCTACAGTAAACTTTACCTGTTGATTCATTTAATACAAATTAATTGATTACTATGTGCCTAGGCTGGGGATAAAGTGTTCAATAGTTTGACAAAATCTCTGCTCTGACTACACTTAACTTTGTGTAGGAGAGACAAGCCAGGCATATGAATACATATTAAATGGATTTCAGGTTATAATGAGAGAAAAAGTATTTAGAGGTAAAGGAGCAACATACTTTCAAATGATTCAGATTAAGGGATAAGAACTAGTTTGTTAGGGAGAGGGAGGCTATTTAAATAGATCAGAAGGAGTGATAGAGGGGATATCTGAGCCAGGGGTATGAGTGAATTGGGGAGCTTGTGGGAAAGAAGTGTTTGAGGCACAGGAAATAGCATTTTATGTAAAACTGCCAGAAAAATGACAAATAACAGAATAGAAAAAATAGGTGGAGGCCAGGGGTCTCATAGGCCACGGTTTAGACTTTGTGCTTTATTCTAATTCTGAAGGCAAGCCATTGGACTCTTTTAAAAAAGAGAACCTGATTTACATATATTGATGACTATAGCTGCTAGGAAACTACACCAGAGGAAGAATGGAAGTAGAGAACCCATTTAGAAGGACCTTAAATTCTTCCATTAAAGAACTGAGTTTAGCTTAACCTGGGATGACAATACTAAATGGAGTGAGATAGTTAAGGAAACTTTGGGTCAGAAATAGAATGTTTTAGTGGTGATTTATACCAAAGGTAAGATATACAAGTTTCTTGTCTGAGAAAGCTTACATTCTAGTGGGGAAGGCAAAAAAATATACAGATAAACTGGTAATGTGGAAGGCGGGAATCATAAGTAGCGACAGCTGGCATGAAGAGAACTGAAATAGGGTATGTAAAGTCACTAAGTGACCAGGGAAAAACTTTTTTCTTTTTCTTCCTCCTTTTAAATTTTCAATTTTCATGGCTTGTCAGGTCTACAGAAAGGTTTCAAGATTAGAATTATTCACCCAAATTCTCCAGTGTTGAAATTTCAACACAATAGCCTTCTCCCCTCTCTCTGTTTCTCTCTCTCTCTCTCTCTCTCACACACACACACACAGACATACAAACATATTTGCTTTCTCTTTCTTGAACCATTTTAGAGTAAATTGCAGACATAATGCCCCTTTTCCTCTAAATACTTAAATTTGCATTTTCTGAAAGAAAGGACATTTTCTTACATAGCAACCTTATAATTATCAAAATCAGGAAACTAGCACTGATGCAATACTCTTACCTAACCTACAGATTTTCTTCAGTTTTGATTGATTTTCCAAATAATGTCTTTTTCAGCGAAACAAAACCCTGGAATCTGTGTGGCATTCAGTTGTCATGTCTCCTTTGTCTCCTTTAATTCAGCAGAGTTCCTCAATCTTTCCTGTGTTTCATGACCTTGACATTTTTGAAGAGTAACAAGACAATCCTGTTCTGGAATGTCTTCTGGTTTCCCTATGATTAGATTGAGAGTCTGCACTTTTGGCAGGAATACCATTAGGCAATATTGGGCATCCTATTAACGGGCACGTGATGTCAATTTGTCCCATTACTAATGATGTGAATTTTGATCGCTTGGCTAAGGTAGCATCTGACATGTTTCTTTATTGTAAAAGTACTATTTTTCCCTTTGCATTAGTAAGTATTTTGTGGGGAGATAGTTTATAAATACCATTACTTCTCAAACTTTCACCCAGGTCTATAGTCATAGTTCCTATAATTTTTGCCTGAATCAATCAATTATTATTATGATAGTTTCCAAATGTTAATTTCTAATGCCAGCTTTCCTTCTATATTATGTTTCCCAATTCCTTTCTGGATTTATTTATGTCAGTGTGAATTCTTGAATTCTCATTTTATTTAGTGTCTTGTAATTGTTTACTATTATTTATTTTGATGATCTGAATGTCCAAGTGGAAGTTCCTTTGTGCTAGACCCTGTGTCCTCCGGACATGTCTCTATCATTAGATACTTCCTTACTTTCTGGAACCACAAGGTCTTCCAGGCCCATCTTTTATATTCTCTGACCCAGCCCTAAAGGGAGGGCATCTTCTAGAAGAGCTTTTAAGCTAATATTCTAATGACAAGAAGTTGACCGCCATGCAGAGGGAAGAATCGTGAGAGAATGGAAGGAAGAGAACAAACAGCGAGTCCAAAGGCAGGGATGCCTGGTCAAGCTCAGGGATCAGAAAGGAAGCCAGTGAGGCCTGAGAAGGAAAAGGATGATGATGAAATCACAAAGATCAAGAAGCTTGCAACAGTATTGTTATGAACAAATGTTTCCGTGTAGATAATATTGTAGATATTTTTGTCATTGTCACAGAAGCTTTGAGTTTCACCTAGACTGGTAGATGAGTATCCTCTAAAAGGACCAACAGGTGGGAGACAGGCAGGCAAAGGAAAAAGATAGCATTGCAAAGGAGAAACCAAGGAAGTCCAGTCATGGGTCTCAGCATGGGACATCTGCTAGCAGTGCAGAGAACATCATTTCTTGCACTGATTTTTCAGTGGAACCAAAGCAAAGAGCAACAGATAGTAAGACAAGCTGTGGTTTTGCTGACCATCCAAGGGGAAGTGTTTGTGATTCAGCAGTTACATAGTGCGGGAGTGTAGGGGAAATAAGGTACAGAAAACGATCACGGAAACATGGCAGCAGTAGAGGGAAGTGGCTAATTTTTTCAGTATTTTCTCAGACTGGAGAGAGGTGTGTTCACTGTGTATAGCCAGGATGGTCTCGATCGCCTGGCCTCATGATCCGCCCACCTCGGCCTCCCAAAGTCCTGGGATTACAGGCATAAGCCACCGCACCCAGCCTATCTTGTACTTTCTAAACTGGTCCTAAGTAAAGACAGAAACATCCAAATCCAGCTTGGACAAATTCACAAAGCTCTCATGCTCATGATGCATGGACACTAGTTGTCTGTTAGTCATTCCTATTTGTTGGTTTTCCCTTTCCTATATTGATTTATTTTCACCAGTGTGGATACTTGTTTTGTACAATGGCCTTACTATTATTAATAAAACTAATAAGCATTTGTAATAGTCTGATTTCACACTCCTATAAGGAACTACCTAAGACTGGGTAATTTATTTTGAAAGGAAGTTTATTTAAATAATGGTTCTACAGTTTGTATAAGAAGCTTGGCACAAGTTCATGCGTGGCTGGTGAAGGCCTCAGGAAACTTATGTTCAGATCAGTAGGTGGAAGGGGAAGCAAGTACCTTCTTCACAAGGGAATGAGAGAGAGAGAAGGGAGAAGAGCCATGCACTTATCAACAACCAGATCTCGTGAAGACTGTATAGAGTGAGACTCACCAGCACTGGTCCAGGGACACAGTACCCCATTCATGAGGGATCCATCACCATCACCTACACAGGTCCCATCAAGCTCTGACTCCAACATTGGAGATTACGATTCGAGATGAGATTTGGATGGGGCCACAAAGCAGAGCCAAACCGTATCATTTTGCCCCTGGCCTCTCCCACATTTCATGTTCTTCTCACGTTTCAAAACACAATCATGCCTTCCCAACAGTCTCCCAAAATTTTAACTCATTCCAGCATTAACCCAAAAGTCCAAGACCAAAATTTCATCTGAAACAGGGCAAGTCCCTTCTGCCTATGAGCCTGTAAAATCAAAAGCAAGTTAGTTACTTCCAATATACAGTAGGGGTATAGGCATTGGGTAAATGTTCTCATTCCAAACGGTAGAAATTGGCCAAAACAAAGGAGCTATAGGCCCCATGCAAATCCAAAACCCAACAGGGCAGTCATTAAATCTTAAAATTCTGAAATAGTCTCCTTTGACTCCATGTCTCACATCCAAGGCATACTGATACAAGAGTGGGCTCCCAAGGCCTTGAGCAGCTCTACCCCGTGGCTCTGTGGAGTACAGCCCTCATGACTGCTTTCACATTGAGTGCCTGCAGCTTTTTTAGGAGCACAGTGCAACCTCTCAGAGGATCTACCATTCTGGGGTCTGGAAGATGGTGGCCCTCTTTTCACAGCTCCACTAGGCAGTGCCCCAGTGGGGACTCTGTGTGGGGGCTCCAACCCCACATTTTCCCTCTGCACTGCCATATTAGAGGTTCTCCATGAGGGCTCTATCCCCGTAGCAGACTTTTGCCTGGACATCCCGGCATTTCCATACACCCTTTGAAATTTAGGCAGAGGCTCGCAAAGCTCCACTGTTGTCTCCAGTTCACCCACAGGTCCAACACCACATGAAAACTGCCAAGGCTTGGGGCTTGCACCTTCTGAAGCATTGGCCTGAGCTATACCTTGGCCCCTTTTAGCCATGGTTGGAGCTGGAATGGCTGGGACACAAGGTAACATATACCAGAGCTGCACAGAGCAGTGGGGCCCTGGGACTGGCTCATGAAACCACTTTTTCCTCCTAGACTTCTGGGCCCGTGATGGGAGGGGCTGCTGTGAGCATCTCTGACATGCCCTAGAGACATTTTCCCGATCATCTTAGCTATTAACATTTGGATCCTTGTTATTTATGCAAATTTGTGCTGCTGGGTTAAATTTATCTCCAGAAAAAGGGTTTTTCTTTTCTACCACATGGTCAGGCTGCAAAATTTCCAAACTTTTATGCTTGCTTCCCTTGTAAACATAACTTCCAATTTCAGACCATCTCTTCTTCATGCATATGAGCATACACTTTTAGGAATTGCAGGGTCACATCTTGAACATTGCTGCTTAGTGATTTCTTCTGCCAGATACTCTAAATAATCTCTCTCAAGTTCAAAGTTCCACAGATCTCTGGGGCAGGTGCGCAATGCTCCCAATCTCTTGCATAGCAGGGTGACCTTATGATTTCCAATAAATTCCTCATCTCCGTCTGAGACCACCATAGCATGGAGTTCATTGTGCATATCACTATCAGCATTTTGGTCAAACCCATTCAACAAGTCTATAGGATGTTCCAAACTTTTCCAAATCTTCCTGTCTTCTTTTGAGCCCTCCAAACTATTCCAACCTCTGCCCCAGGTCACTTCCACATTTTCAGGCATCTTTATAACAGCGCTCCAAACTCCCGATATCAATTTATTTTATCAGTCCATTTTCACACTGCTATAAAGAACTACCTGAGACTAGATAATTTATAAAGAAAACAGGTTCAATTGACTCACAGTTCCATGTGGCTGGGGAAACCTCAGGAAACTTACAGTCAAGGTGGAAGGCGAAAGAGAAGCAAGCATTTTCTTCACAAGGCAGTAGGAGAGAGAGAGAGAAAAGAAGTGGGAAGAGCCACACACTTATCAAACAACCAGATCTTGTGAGAACTCTGAGAAAAGCATAGGGGAAACCACACCCATGATCCAATCACCTCCCACCAGGTCCCTTTCCTTGACACGTGGGAATTACAATTTGAGATCAGTTTTGGGTGGGGCTACAGAGTCACTGATATGACCATGTCAGTGTCGTTCGTATTTTCATTGCTATAGTTTTCTTTTACTTCATATTACAATTTGTCCAACATATATAATTTTTGATTCTTCCATTCAACTATATACTTCTTGAAGGCTATAGGCACAGTGCCTGGCACAAAAGAGATGCTTAATAAATGTTTGTTGAGCAAAGGAATAAATAAACTGGCAAGGCTGCAGAGACACAGGTATCAGCTAAACCACCACCACCTGAGAGGATAGGGTGGTAGACTTAACAGCCATTATTTAGTGTTAGTTGAGAAATGGTGTGTGTGTTGTATTTCATCTAACCAGCTATTCTTACAAAAAGTGCTAGGTCCCCAAAGCATGTAATAAATGTTCCTTGTAATGAAAAAATGTTAAATCCTGCTCTTTGTCCAATTTTGTTTTTTGTAAATTTCCCAGGGATGATTTAAAACAAGCTCTAATCATCTTGGAGTTTGTTCTTTTCTTTTTAATAGAATATTGAACTGTTTGGGTCTCTGTAGAATCTAAAGATATCTAAGGACCCAAGCAAATGATTCTAGACATTCTAATCTCAAGCAAATGATCCTTTCTTCTCACTGTGAGGGCCTCAGGTTTTCCATGTATAAATTGCACATATTGGAGTTCATGCTGCCCGGCCTCTTCATCTGAACAGTCCAGAGCTCTATGGCCCCCACTAAGAGTGTGGCTATTGCCCTTTAAATACTCTGTGACCCTTATTAACAGTGACTTTATTATGGGGCTTGTTGAAAATAAAATAGAGATGCTGGAGATAAATCCAGAAAATGCATAGTTATTGATGTTTTTTATTAAAACTGAAGTGTAACAGTGAGATCCAAGTCAGGCATCATTTTCTATCTAAGATCCTCCCACCTCAATGCAAAACATTATATTGTGGGGGTTGTTGTGGTGACTAATACACACTACTCTTGGATGCTTTAATAGCTTACAGGATTGGACTTGTTGACATGCATGTTTTCTCATTGTCAGAGAGAGTTTCAGAAGTCTGGACTGTATCCTACTCCTCTTTCCATACCCAGTATTTAGGCCAGACCCCAGCACATAGTAGGTGTTTAATAAATAATTTTATGAATGAATAAATTCACATACATACATACATGCATGTTATGTGTTGGTTTAAGGGCTTACAGAAATTAGGAGAGAAAAAGAAGACATTTAAAACAATCTTTTTCCTAAAAGAAAGAATAAAGCAAAACAGGGAAAACTTCTGCAAAATGCTGGCAGCTTGAGAATGAGTGTTTTTATAAACCACAGCAAAAGAAATTTCTCTTTGATGACAACTTTATTTTTAAAAAGGGCACAGGTGATTTATAATCTAATGCGCTAAATACTGAAGAATGTTTAAATGAATGCATGAATGGATGAATGAGTGAGTGAATGATTGTGATAGAAACAAAGAGCTTTCTTTGGAATTGGTAGCATTATCTCTCCTTTAAATCTGTTTTAAATATAAATTAAAGTACACATAAACACAAACAAAATACACACAACAAAATGTCAGAATCGAACACACACACACACACACACACACACACACACACACACACAGAGTGAGAAATGCTTTCTCTTTTAGTCCCAGGCTGTCCGGTGGATCTGTAAGTAACCATACCTTTAGGAATGTAAAGAGGATAGTAACTTAAGCTGGTTTGGCAGCTCCTGAGTGGGTGGTGGAGACAGGGCAGCTCTGAATGAGCCCTTTGATGGACCCAAGCATCTCCCATCTCCAGGCGTCTCAGTCTCATTAGCACTTGCCCTTGGGGCAGCCCTCTGCCAAAGGAAAGCAGACAGGAACACACCCCATGCTGGGTATCACCACATCTCACCGGGTTTGCCTGTCTGGCTCTGTTGCGGGTGAGCCATGCAGCTCTGCAGTCCTGTTTCCCATTCTCACACTAGGGCCGTCCTGTGCCCAGCGTCTGCCTCTTCCTTCCCAGGTTGCTGACCTGCAGCCATCCATGTGCGCGGCTGCTTTGGGGGAGCCATGGCCGTGGAGCTCAGGGCTCCCAAAAGCTGGCCTTTCTCCATTGTGAACCAGTAAATGCTCAAACTTTTGCTCCATTCCCAGGGGACCCCCCATTAAACTGATTTTGTATTCACTACCTGCCAACAGGACCTGTAAGCGAGCCAAGAGGAGCAGCAGATTAAGCATAATTATGAATTCTGAGTGGAAGGGGGTAGTTTGAGATTGTTTTTCATGAAAGACCTTTTTTTTTTTCCTACTGAAAATTCACATGAGGAAATACTGAATGCTCCACGGAGTCTTTATATCGAAATGCTCTTTGCAATTAATGCTTCTTACTCCTCGTGCTTTCATGGAACAGATAGAAAACCTCTCACACTTGAAAGCTGTTTTTGGAATTGGATTTTGGTTTGCTCAGGATTTGTATCTAATTTTCTAGAGAAGTATTATAACATTTATTAACAAGGACGGGTACTAAGTGTAACCCTCAAGACATTTCCCAGGCTTAGTTGTCAATGAGCAGCTAATCCCTAAGGATTTCTAAACCAGCACAACTGAGTAAGGATTCAAAGGCCTCTTGCAGGCTGTTCTTGAGTGCTTAACGTGTGGTCGTAAGTAACAAGTCAATGGTGCCATTTATTCTTTCACTCTTTCCTTCTTCATAAATGAAAAAAAGAGAATCCAAAATATTGAGCATAAAAATATTTGCAGTGCCTGCATACTCTATACTGGCTCAGTCCTGGGAATGTTACAGTGTGCTAACTTTTCCTAATTTGACATGAAATTATCAACACACTTCCTCATGCGTTTTCTTCATGTTGCTGATATATTTTCCCTTTTTGAAATACTTCTATCTGCATATTAGAAAAGCATTGAAGTTTGCTACTGGAATAGTCTGTCCGAATAGTCTGTCCAAATAATCTGGTTACCCATCATAAATTACTACCATGTTATTAAAAAGGTAAGATCAGAAGTTGCTTGATACCAAGTAAAAATATTGACTTTTAACAAGTCCAATAAACTTTGAAAGGGATTAATAATGATAACAAAAATGAAAGCAGCTAGAAGGTACTACATGCTTACAGTAAGTCAGACACTATGCCAAACTTTTGACATTTATCATCTTTTAAAATCTTCACAAAATTATGAGTTAAATACTATTATTATCTTTACAGATGAGGAAACTGGAACTTAGAGAGTGTAAGTTAGGTTAAAATAATGAGGTAGTTTTTGGCTGGAGGCTAAAATTGGAGCACTGACATATGTATGTTCCATGGATGCTAAGGATATATATTTTTTTAAATCTCTTTTAATTGCTTTCAGAATAAGCTTTATAGAACACACGAGAAAAATCAGTCTCATTTCTTTCTAATCATCTCTCTATAATACCCTCCTGTTTCTTATATTCTTAAAAATTATTTAAATATATTCATTGTACCTGGTTTAAAAAGCAACTAATGCATTTGGTTAAAAGAAATTCCACATGTATTAATACATCAAAAGCGACAGAACCCCCAAATCCCAGTTGAATTAAATTTCCACTTGCTATCTAACTGTGTGTTTGGGAAAAAAATAAAACCTGCTTTTGTTTACAATGTTAAAGCATCAATATGGTACATGAATATTTAGGAAGTTTTTAAATTCTGTTGTTTACAAAATTATATTTAACAGTTTGTATTGTTACGTTTATCAGAATATTTAATGATGAAACAAATGTAAGAGAAGTATAAAACACAGGAAGATATACTCCATCCTTGCGTTACCTATACCTCTTTATAAATTCAATATCCCATGGAATTATGATTTGTGTTTTTAGCCATACTAGTGGAGCTACCTTTTGGGCAAGATGGATTATATTGCTTCTTTGGTTGCTGCTATTTGGTTGTTTAAATGACTTACAGTATGCAATCCATCCCCACATTTACATCAAGTACTTACTAAACACAAGACATCTTGTAAGTATGAATTTTATTGTAGTTTTTAGCTTTTAAAAAAAAATCTTGTTTACTGTTGAGTAGTCAGGGAACTTTGGATCTGCTCATAATTGGTTAACATTGTAATCTAGACCTGGGTGCCAGATGCTATGTGTAGAGTATAATTTTTGCTTTTTTCAAACTTAGTATGCCTAAAGGTTTTTGAAACTTTTTTTTTTATTATTATACTTTAAGTTCTAGGGTACATGTGCACAACGTGCAGGTTTGTTACATATGTATACATGTGCCATGTTGGTGAGCTGCACCCATTAACTCGTCATTTACATTAGGTATATCTCCTAATGCTATCCCTCTCCCCTCCCCACACCCCACAACAGGCCCCGGTGTGTGATGTTCCCCTTCCTGTGTCCAAGTGTTCTCATTGTTCAATTCCCACCTATGAGTGAGAACATGCAGTGTTTTGTTTTTTGTCCTTGTGATAGTTTGCTGAGAATGGTTTCCAGCTTCATCCATGTCCCTACAAAGGACATGAACTCATCATTTTTTATGGCTGCATAGTATTCCATGGTGTATATGTGCCACATTTTCTTAATCCAGTCTGTCATTGATGGACATTTGGGTTGGTTCCAAGTCTTTGCTATCGTGAATAGCGCTCTGTCGCCCAGGCTGGAGTGTAGTAGCGTGATCTCGGCTCACTGTAAGCTCTACCTCCCGGGTTCATGCCATTCTCCTGCCTCAGCCTCCCGAGTAGCTGGGACTACAAGTGCCCACCACCATGCCTGGCTAATTTTTTGAATTTTTAGTAGAGATGGGATTTCGCCATGTTAACCAGGATGGTCTCGATCTCCTGACCTTGTGATCCACCCGCCTCGGCCTCCCAAAGTGCTGGGATTACAGGTGTGAGCCACTGTGCCTGGCCTGAAACGTTTTCATGGCGTGAGGCATAGTGTGAGGGGCCATACTATTTATCCAGCCTAATTACTTCCCCTTGACTTCTCACACTTCCATTGTTTAATCATAGTGGCGGCCATGTAGAATGACCTGGAAAGGAATCCAATAGATAGTTCTCTCACTTTATATGGGACCTTTCTGAACTTCAAATATGTGAAGGAGTTCACGGATTTGAAGATAATATGTGACTGAGTTAGATAATAGTTGACTGAGTCCCCCTTCAGATAATAAGCCTATAAAACCAACTGGTCATTGATAAATGACAACTGTATAGCTACTAAGGGAAAAAGATGGAAAGTCAGGGAGGTAGCTGGCAACTAGTTGATTTACACCTTTGTTCTGGCATAAAAATAAAAGAGTAAATACTTATATTTCTTCAACTTGTAAAGGAAATATATCTGAGTTATGAAAAAAATTTTGTATGACCTATCCACGAGTTTTCTTGACGAGTATTTAAAAGGTATGTTAAAAAAAAATATGGCAACTGGCTGGGTACAGTGGTGTAAGCCTGTAATCCCAGCACTTTGGGAGGCCGAAGTGGGCAGATTGCTTGAGCCCAGAAGTTCCAGACCAGCTTGGGCAACATGGCGAAATCCCATCTCCGAAAATGCAAAAATGAGCTGGGCATGGTGGAGCACACCAGTAGTCCCAGCTACCTGGAAGGCTGAGGCTGGAGGGTTGCTGGAGCCCAGAAGGTTGAGCCAGGGAGTCCCAGCAGTGAGCTGAGATTGCGCCACTGCACTCCAGCCTGGGCTACACAGTGAGACCCTGTCTCAAAAACAAACAAACAAAATATGGCAACTGGAAAAACTTACACAAGGTGTTGTTGAAACTCATATTTCCCTTTGCTTCGCGGAATCTTCTTGCTTTGTACTTCCTTTTGTATGGGTGGAAGAAAATGCCATTTGTTCTTCATCCCCAGTGCATCCCCTCTCCTCTTTCCCTCACCTTGTGGTCCTTTGATCAAAGACTCAACATGATGAGCATTCTTTAGGTGCCAGGTGCAGGTTGAGAAGTTTTGATATAAAACTCAGAATGTGGCAGCCTGCACCCTTGCCAGGATCCCCAGGCGAAGCTAAGACGGGAGCTCTCTGAGAGTCCTTTGTTGACCTGAGTTCTTCACTGAACACTGTGTGTGATTCCCAAAATAGACAATAAATCACATTAGAGGTGGAAAAAACATCCCATCCTCATACGATGATGTCACTGGGATATGATTTCCGTAGAATACCCGTGAACTGATAACTTGAGAGAGTCACCAGGACATTCTAAGACGCAAATATTCTGAAAGGAGGACTGAAATTGATTGATGACATCAACGCTGTAAATAAATTGAATTTACTGTGAGGATTTTCAATAAATTTCTAGAGCTATTGAATAATGAACATTAGTGTCTACTGAGCACTGGTAATACAGGTAAGCATTTTTGATTTTATTTCTCCTTTTATTTTCTCAGTGACCTAATAAGTTAGATACTATCGTGACTAGTATTCCTTAGATGAGGTAACTAAGGGATGATATTAGGTTCGTGCAAAAGTAATTTCAGTTTTTGCCATGACAAAGACCACAATTACTTTGGCATCAACCTAATAGGATTCAGAACCAATAATATAGTATGTGTGTGCATGTGTGTGTGTGTGTGAATGCATCTCAGGTCTATCAGTCTATCTGTCTATAGAGACAGAGAGAGAGGGAGAGGGGAAAGAGAGGAGAGAGAGATTGATATATTGTAAGAAATTTGTTCACATGATTCGAAAGCTGAGATGTCCCACAATCTGCCATCTGTCAAGTGGAGGAGAGCTGATGTTGTAGTTCCAGTCTGAGTCCAAAGGCTGAAGAATCAGGAGAGCCAATAGTGTATATTCCAGTCCAAGTTTGGAAGAAGACAGATGTACCAGCTCATGAAACAGTCCAGCAGAGAGAGAGGATTCTCTCTTACCCTGCCTTTTGTTTTATTCAGGCATCCAACAAATCGGGTGAGGCTCACCCATGTTGGGGAGCGTAATCTACTTTACTTAGTCTATTGATTTACATGTTAATTCATCCAAAACGACCCTTACAGACACACCCAGAATAATGTTTAACCAAATATCTGGGTACCCTGTGGCCATCAAGTTGACACATAAAATTAACCATTGCCTTGGGATTAGAAAGCTCAAAAAATATATTGTACTTGGTCTCTCAGCCAATGGGATGAAAATGACAAAAGTACAATATTAAACTAAGTTATGTTAAATTATGAATTGTTCAAAGTTAAACCAAGCAATTGATGAGGGAGATGAGGTAATAGAAAATACATTGAATTTGTTGTTGTTGTTGTTGTTGTTCTTATAGGGTGTGGTGGGGAAGTTAGGGAGACCTATGTAATAAGCAACTGCAAGAACGTTTAGCCTATGTGATAATTAGTATACTGCAGTCAAATTGATCTATTTTATTAACTATAGAAATACTCATTTTTATTAACTATAGAAAGATTTTTGAGCCCTGCCGCTGCTTATAGGTTTTCATGCTTTCTTTCAAGGGCTATAAATGGAGGCTCAAGACTACTTGCTCGTTGGTTAAAATACTATTGAGCAGTCAGGCTCATCTGCCAATCCCAAGTAAGGATTACTACCATGTAGCATCCAAAGAGGATGACGATGTTAACCATCAGAAACAGAAGCCCACAGACCTTGGCCCACTGCATCAACTATGGGTTTGGAGCTGTCAAGGAGCACTCAACATACAAGGCACTCGCTGGAACAATGTTTTACTCATAGAAAGGAGAGGAACAGCAAAATCTGTTGTGTGGTGTGTGCTGCTCTCCTATGGCTAGTGGGTTCATCCCAATAGCTGATGTAGAGTGATGGACTGCACACACCCCTCTCGTGCTGCAGCAGAGGGACTCTGTTTTCTTCCAATGGGGGCAGATATACTGGCAGCACTGGCCAGGTACCATACAATGCATATGCCAAAGCAATACAAGGAAGTTCACTGTGCGCCCAGAATAAAGAAAATATTTCTCCTAATAAAGAAGAAGAATATGGTGCCAAGTTGTCCCTTGGCACCCAGCTTCCATTAAAAGGGAATATTCTATGTCCAGGGCACTGATTGGGCAGTCCTCAAGAGGGGAAACAGGTCATGCAACAAGTCCCCAACAAAGACCGCATGGAGGATACCTCCCTAGATGGAATCTGTCACCCTGTTGCTTCCTCTTCACAGACTAAGTCCTGTGGTCATGACCTCTGCGGGGCATGGTGGCTGCATCGCAGAGCTCAAGTATCATGCCTCATGCTTTTCTTCATAGAAGGTGTGGAGGGCTGATGATGTGAGATGATAATCTCCTTCCAGTCACTCAGATGTATTTCCCTCAAGTTAGCAGAACTAGAGAAAGAGGGGGTGGAGATCTTTTTCTTACTGGTCTAGGATGAGGGAATGTGGAGTCTAAGATGATAAATGATCAGCTGGAGATGGAAAAAGAACTGATCCCTGTTCCTCAGAAAAAGAACTGTCATCAGAGCTTCCATCTCTACAGCCCCAGAATCTCAATCACAAAAATACAGCAATAAGACATAGGCAAATAATGTAATCGTAAAATGGAAATTTTAAAAAATTAAATGACATAATTGTACAACAGAAATAAAAACAGGGATAAAATTAAATAGTTAAAACTGAAAATGAAAAATGAAGTAGCCACATCTAGGAGACAAAAAGAAGGTTTAAATGAGATTCCATACTAATGACTAAATACTACAAAGCAAAAAAAAAGTTGAAAGAAATGAAAAAACAGAAAGACGGTCATAAAATAGTTAGTGCTATGGACTAAATTGTTCTCCCCATCCCCAAATATGTATGTTGAAGCCCTAACTCCCGTGCGATGGTATTTGTAGATGGGGCCTTTGGGAGGTAATAGGTTTTAGAAAAGGTCGTGTGCGGGAACTTCCTAATGGAATAATTAGTGCCCTTATAAGAAGATATATCTGGCTGGGCACAGTGGCTCATGCCTGTAATCCCAGCATTTTGGGAGTCTGAGACAGGCAGATCATCTGAGGTCAGGAGTTCGAAACTAGCCTGGCCAGTATGGTGAAACTCTGTCTCTACTAAAAATCCCCCCCTCCTCCAAAAAAAAAAGTAGCTGGGCGTGGTGGCATGCACCTGTAGTCCCAGCTACTTGGGAGGCTGAGGCAGGAGAGTCACTTGAAACTGGGAGGCAGAGGCAGAGGTTGCAGTGAGCCAAGATTGTGCCACTGCATCCAGCCTGGGCAGCAGAGTGAGACTCCATCTCAAAAACAAGTGCCAAAAAAACAAAAACATAAAACAAACAACAAAAAAGACATACCAGAGACCTTGCTATCTTTGTTTCTCTATCTCTCTCCTCACCATGAGAAGACTTACTGAGAAGGCAGCTGTCTACAAGCCAGCAAGAGGGCCCTCACCAGAAGCCAACCATGCTAGCACTCTGATTTCAGACTTCTAGGTTCCAGAACCATGGGAAATAATTTCCGTTGTTTAAGCCATCCAGTCTATGGTATTGGGTTATGGCAGCCTGAACTGACTAATCCAAACAAGTAGCTTATAGAAGCAAAATAAAGGTTCCAAATCCTTTTTTTATCCAATTAAAAAATACCAACCAGAGTATCAAAAAGAATAATAAAGCACGATAGGCCTAAATGATACTAAATTTAATATAATTTAGAATAAGATGATTAGAAAATATGAATGCTTTGAAAACACAGCAATAAAGAGAAGAATGAAAGAGAATAGAGAAGACTCTTTGAGAAAAAGAAATAGTACAAAGATGAAGGTTGAACTTCATAATGAGACCAGCAAGTCATTGGCTGGACAGGGTCTCAGAGGTCCAATGTGCTCTTGCTGGTGGGCATGGGACTTCCCTGAACCTAGAGCAGTTCTTCAGATGAAGCACTGACTGACAGCGGGTCCTTGGACTTAACTCTTCAACTCTTGCTGGTGATTTTGTCCCTGGTGATATCACACATCTCTCATTCCTCATGGCAGAGTTTTCTATTTGCTGCAAGGGATCCCAGCTGGTATGTCCACCTAGACCACAAAGTTATACAAAAGCTGACATCCCACAGCCAGACCAAATTTGGACTCAGTCCTCATCCCTATCTGCCCACTTATTTTTCCTGTCTTTTGTCTATTAAAAAGCACTTACTGGGGACCTGTAGTGATGTATTAGTGGCTATTCCAGATGCTGGGTGCACAAAAAGAACCTGAAAACCACCCTCTTGAAGTTTACACTTAAGTGGGTAGGTGAAGGAGAAAGGAAAAAAAAAAATTGAACAAATACATGTTTTCTAAAGTCTACTGCTGTGAAGCAAACAAACAACACGCTGAGACCAAGTAGAAAGGGAGCTCTATTTTCAGATAGAGTGGACACGGAAAGCGTTAAGAGATCTATGCTGAGACCTGAAGTACGAGAAGGAGCCAGGAGAAGAATCCGGCAAAGATGAGTGAACAGCGCACAGTCTCTAAGTCAGAAAGAGCTTCACGTGTTCCTGGGACCCCTGAAATGAGCCTCTGAGTGTGACATAGGACAAGAAGAGTGGCCGGAGAGGGAACCATGGTCTCTACAGTTGTGTGTGGTCCTTGGGCAAACTGTATGACTGTTCTGTGCCTGGATTTCCTTGTCTGCTCATAAAATGTAGTTGACAATACCTTCCCCAGAGACCATGCAGTTAAATGAGTTAAATGAGATGCAGTATATTGAAGACACTTAAATTTTGGGATTCCTTTCTCCAGCATCCTTCTGGTAAAGGCAATTTTTCTTCCAGAATCAAAGACATGTTTGGCCTCTTGAGGCTATGCCCTATTGGAAGTTTAAAATGATTGCTTGCCTTTTTTTTTTTTTTTTTTTGCTTTCAATGTATTCAAAAATTACATGCAGTGTATGGGACTGATAATTTGCCCATCTAAACTCAATGCGAAGACAGTTTAAGACACCAGATTAATTATTTTTCAATTGAGTGTTTTTCATGATGTAGTCAGCTTTTGAGGCAAAGGCTCAGCCATAAATCTTAAAATTAGCTGGGGAATTAATTTTAAAATTAAACACACTATGATGAATTACAAGCAAATGAATGATTAGTAACGTAGAAAGACACAACTGGGTCAGGTGGGTGCCTGTGTATATGGTGACTTTTACTGAGCAGCCTCTGCAGGTCAGCATCTTGGTCGGGGAGGAGGAGGATAATACGTATTTCCCTAATTTTGTATTTTAACTTTCCCTGTCAAAAGCTTATGCTTGAGAAGTTGTTTCCAAATTGAAACTGAATTTATAAGCTGTAGGATTTTACAGCATACAGTGACACTGAGAAGACTTAAGGAACTAACACTTCAGAATCTGAAAATGCAAAGATTAGAAAAATGGTCACAATCGAAGTATGTTGATGACTCAGTCACTCGCTCGACTTCCTAAACGTATTCCCTCATCCATCTTTGCTAACTGGAGTCCCTCTTCCCCTCATCAACTTGCTGCTTCCTACCTCAAAAGCATGACATTTATTTTTTCTCCCCGTGAAGGGTGATCCAATAACACAGAATGCTCCAGAAGTAAGCAGTGATTTTATTTCCTTCCGATGAAGCTAAACAGCTATCAGGAAGATAGTCAGTGAAGAAATGCATAGCTAACTGTGCATTTATATTTGTCTATTTCACCTGGGAGGAAATAACATAATAGATCCATTTTTCAAATCTAGATTCCAGGGTTAAAAATGGGGAAAGGGTGAGGAAGGGAGAGAGGAATGAGGCCACTGCCCATTTCTCTTGGAGCCTTAATTCTTTTCCTTATGGGATTTAGGGTTGGAAGAGACCTTGTTTCCGTTAAGAAAGAAACAAGAACACCCTTCATGGTTCCTGCCCTGTGACAAATGTATCCTAGTTCTTATAAAAGTCTATAAGCTTTGCAGAAGAAATGGTGTGCAGAGCCACATGAGAGAGGATAATCTGAGCAGTGTCTGTAATTCCCCAACACTTCCCCAGTGGTTTGTTAGAAACTGAAATTCTGAATCTAGGTTTTGTCTGCAGAGGTTTTTGTTAAAATGCATTCATGTACCCAGAACAGAGAGTATTTCCACACTGGCTCCTGATTAGATTCTCAGTGGAGGGAATGTGGCAATGCACTGTGAAAGAGAGCACAGCCCTGGTACTGTGGCCATTGTTCAGTCCCCGTGCCTGTCATTTGCTGGTTGTGTGATCTTGTAAAATGTATTCACCATTTTGAGTCTTACTTCCCTCTGCTATCAGATTGTGAAGACTCCTTAGCCCACAGGTTTAAATTAAATTAAATGAGTTGATATATGGAAAGAACTTGGCATTGTATCCAGAGTATAGTTCACACTTCAAAAATTTTAGCTATGATTAGTTGCTTATCAGATTTAACGAGTTGAAAGAATGAGGTTGGAAAAGCAAGATTTGATCAGAGGAAAGGGAAGGAGTTACTGAATGAGGAAATTGGTGAAGACTGGACTGGCCTTTGGAGGGATTTAAGGTGAGCATGAAGGACTTCCGTAATCAGCTAGAGGACTTGTCTCCTAAACAGAAAAGAAGTAATGAAAGTCAAGAGACAAAGACTTTTATTTCATGATCAAACACTTGTTTGATGGAAAGTGAAAGCTAAACAAGGCATTTTACAAATGTTAACTCAGTGATTCCTCATTATAACCTTATGAGGTAGGTACGAGTTCCATTTACAGATGAAGAAACTAAGGCACAGAGAGGTTAAGTAACTTGCCCAGGGACATACTGCTGGTGAGTAGCAGAGTTTGGGGTTAAATCCAGGCTCCCAAGTCCATGATTGTAAACATTAGACTCAGCTTCATTTTTACAGCAATTTTTATGAAGTCCGGCTCTGAATATTTAGAAGTGGAGCAGTAGATCCTAAGATTTATATTGTTCAATGGTATTCCCCCCTTCCTTTCCAGACGCCCACTTTTTTGAGCACTTTCTTGTTGTGTCACTGTTCTAATACATCATGAGTCAACCAATTCCATTTTATCTGAAACTTCGTGTGTTTTCACACTTAATGTATTTTCCAGTTTTATTTACCTGGAGATCTGGTAGCTAATATAATTTTATTTCATAGCTCATATAAATTTATTGAAATTAGTATGCATTTTCTACTAGAATCGACAATACAGTATTTTCTTATTTGACTACTTGCTGTCTGTAGTGGTTAAAGTTGTGGCAGTGATCAAAATCTGCAATTCATTTTTCAAAGACAATATTCTTTTATTGTAAATTCGCATTGCTTCATGTGATTTAGAAAATGGTAGTAATTCAACTGGCCGTATAACCGTTAAAGCATGGGTACATTTCTTTTCCTTTATTCCTTTATGCATGTGCTGTGAAATATTTTCCCACAAGGAGTGAATTTGTTACCTTTGTGTGACATAGACATTCAAAATTATAATGCAGCTATTTATTGACTTTTTAAAACATTGCCAGTTTTGATGCTGTAAACCTATTAAAAGTCATTGATCAACATAAAATGGTTCCTATAAATCTGAGTGAAAGTTGCAGTTGTAAAGTCCCAACTTATTTTTACTCAACTGTATAAAGCTGAGACAATAATTTTAATTTAATTGCAAATATATACATGTATTCCTTTGTGTGCCTTTTTACTCAAGTGAATTGACAGCATCAGGAACCAAAACCGTTCCTTTCTCTCCCAGACAAACCAGGATAAGCATTTTGGTTGCGGCACTGATGAGTTGCTATCTGAGCTGGAGGCATCAATTCGAAGACAACAATTCCCCTTTTGGATTGTGGCTTATTTTTAGAGTGCTTCAACTGTACATTTTGATGGACATGCTGATTTAGAGGAATACCTAATTAATCCTAATTGTGATTTTAGTTTTATTTGCTTTAATTTTCATAATTTAGTCACATTTAATTTATATCCTATTGACTCAAAAGTAAAAGGAAATACCTAATTCCTGTCAACTGATTGTCTAACCTACAGAAAGGATCCCTGAATGAATTAAACATCTAAAAAGAAGGCCTAGGTGGCTAGGGAAGAATTTCTATTTTCTATTTTTCTTCTGCAGCACAGAAGGAGGATTTTAAAAATCCTTTTAGGGAAACCTGGAAAAAGAGAAGCATATAATACATTTTCATTTTTTATTCCCCTTGTTCTTTCTTTTTGGGGAAGTCTACCTGATCATTTTGGTGAAGCAAAAGTAGTTGATAATTTACGGAGGCCCCAGGATAATTCCATATAGTAATGACTTTTTTCTTGTTATCACCAGGGTCATCATTATTGCTTTTCATAAATTTCTGACAGTGCATTATGGCTGAAGGACTTTTTCTCCCTGGCTGCCTTTTATCCAGAGATCTTGAAATGCCAATTTTAGAGTCAAAAGTTGTTTACTTCTATAACAAATAACAATGATCAGAAATAAAATGAAAAACACTACTTAGCAGTTTGATTAGGTTAGCCCACTGCTTGTTTTTGTAGCACTCTTGAGCTAAAAATATGGTTTTACATTTTTAAATGGTTAGGGAAAATATCAAAAGAAAAGCAATTTTTATAATCCCTGATAATTATATAAAATTCACGTATGTATCCATAAATAAGTTTAATTGGAGTGCAGCCACACCTATCCATTTATGCATTGTCTATGGTTGATTTCTCATTAAAACAGCAGAACTGAGAAGTTCTTACAGAGACCATATGGCACGCACAGCCTAACATATTTACTTTCTAGCCCTTTACAAAAAGTTTGCTGATCCCTGGATTATAAGGATATCTGGAAGACAGAAAGAAATATGTGGTTACAGTACATTTTGAACATTAGTACTTATTGAAAGAAGATCAGTGACTTAGAAACATTATGTTGTATCCTTTTCTAATTAAATAAGAAATTATAGATTATCTTATCTCGGACACTTATTTTACAGAAGAAGAATTTGAGGTCTAGAGATTCAAACATATTTTTATGGAACAAGCAACCTTAAAAAGAGATGAATTCTGACACTTTATCCCTTATATTCCTTCAAATGTTTATGTCTACTGTTGTATATACCTGTAAGAGTGTTATATAAAAATGTCAGATGTTTTTATGTACTGAATTCCTAGTCATTTGTGGAAAATTTGGCACCAACAACAAAATTGCAAGAAGTAATCCTGGTTAGTTCTTCTTTGCTGGGCAGGTTCCCTGCAAAGACCCTATGGTCTGAGAAGACATAGTAATTGTAGGTTTACCCTCTACTTATAATCCAGAGGCTCTATTTCTTTCCTTGTTTCTCTAGCACATCACAAAAATCTAAGGACAATCATGTAATATCGATTTTTTAAAAAGCCCAATCAATTTAATTAAGCTCTTTGTGAGCATAGTTTTTTCCTGATATTCACTGGCCTTTCCTTTCCCATCCTTGAAAACCGTCATTATTTATCTCTTCAAGCGATGAGCACCTCGAACCCCAGTCCTCTTCCTGCTCCTTGGTTGTTCATGCTTTTCAAGTATTATCATGTTATCACCTTAGTCATCACTCTGGCAAGCACACTTGTGAATGTATTGTCTGGTGCATCCATCTTGCCACATAAGTCATGTCTTCCAATACGTTTATCATTCTCTTTGCTTGTCTCTGAACTCCCTCCAATTTATCTACTGCCTTCTTTCTGGAGCTGTGATGCCCCAACTTGACTGTGGTATTCTAGTGGTGATTTCACCAGCCCACAACTCAATGCCTTCCCTAAGTCATACTTCAAGACAGAACTAGCCCTCCTCTCTTGACTCCATAGCACAATATAAAATGCAAACAAATGTATAAATCACCACTGTGCATCTTCTGTGTCCTTAGTAGTCTTCACACATAGCCAGTGTTCCCATCGCAGTGTTTGAAAGGACCTTGAAAACTCATTTACTTTTTCCTACAGGCAAATTTAAAGATAAACACTTCTAGACTTATGTAGCCTATTTTGAAAGACCTAAACCAATGTGGGCAGTGCTGCTTATTTTTTATTACTCAGTAGGTCTGGTTGATAGTGAATCTTTCCTCTAACACAAATCTCTCCAGCAGACCTTTCTTTTTTTCAGTCTTTATTTTGAACAATTGGATATGATCTTAATTTAATATTTTTTGGCTCAATATAATTAAAGTATCCATGGAAAAATTCAGTTCTATACAGATACAAATAATCTTAAGGGATGCCTCGAGGGTTTTCCTGACATGGGAAAGAGCTCTGAGAAGCATTATGTGGTGAAACCAGATTCAACTATCATTTCTGAACTTCCAAGGGGAGAATCACATTAGTCTAATGAAGAGAATAAAAAAAATATCCCTGCACATACTAATTTGAGCAGCAAAATGATCTGGAGAAGTTGGAGATCTTGATAAATGGGGCCAAGTAATTGACAGAGTGTTATAATTAGGGCAAGGCATCTGTCAGTTAATTACCTTTTCCTCAATAAAGAATTACAATTTTTACATGTTCCCATAGCTTATGATTTCTAGCTGTGATTATCTTCTGTGTTCTCATCTATCTAAGTTTTACAGATAGAAATCATTACAAAGAGAATTGCCTAGCTATCATCTCTGAAAAACAAACTGGACAAAAGAAAGGTAAAAAATATTTGGCTGGATAAGACATGAATTTGGCAGAAGAGATCTAAATTGCAGAAAGGTGATTTACTATTTCAGGCTGTCTTTGTTTGTGATTCAGACTAACCATCTAAGTTTGGCCGCTCATTTGTTCACGTATTCATTTATTCCATAAACCTTTATTGAATACCTAATACTGTAATAGTTCAAGGGGATAAAAAGGTCCTTTAAGGAACTTATGGTTTAGTGGACTAGATTTACAAATAAACAAAAAAAGGCAATGGAAACAGCATTGACATCCATTAGATCTGCCCTGTATTGAGAGAACTAGGGAAAGATTTTAGAAGAATGAGAAAGGCATGAACAATAAAGAGCCTTGGATCTTTAGAGCAAGGGTCTATCTACTTTTAACTGCACACCCTTTTCAGAAAAAAAAGTATTTTGAGTATTTGCCATCATGATGCACACATCATTGATAAGCTATATGCATGTACTAGTGTCAATCTGCATATTAGATATTTGTAGAATTTATTTTATTTTTTAGACAAATAGGAACAAAAAGTCTGATTTTATTTAATACCTCAATAAATTCTTATGCAATCCTTGGCTTATGCATACCTCACTTTGAAGACCTATTGCTTCAGAAAACTTAATAGTAAGTGTTCCAATACAGTTCAAGTTCAAGATGTTTAGGAAGCAGAGACAATAGATAATACTGAAAAGTTGGTCAATGGTTAGACAATAGTGACAGGTTCCCTGTGACCTGTGTTTCCCAAAATGTGTTCCACTGAATATTAATACGAATTCATTGAAATAAAAATAAAAGATTTCTGCTGTCAATTAAGTTGGGAAAATGCAGGATTGAAGTATAAAATTCCATTATCTATGGGATTAATATTCGGTGATTCAACATGGCTTTATGGATGCATATGTTCTTTTCTTCTAAGCTCTTAAGAGACCATATTTTCCATCTCATTTTTATTCAGTGGTTGAAACTATTGAAGGGTTCTGCAAATATGAGGTTCATAAAAATTGACACCACATTTAGAATGGAATTCTGGCATTTAGAGATAGGAAAAATATGACTCCATTAGACGTATATTCAAGAGACTTTTCTTCCTTATATTGTTCTCACTTTTTTTCACTAGGTATTAGTTAATGAATTACTTAGTAATTTTGTTTTGACTTGAAATTAGTAACCTAAAAACTCTTTTCCCAGACCAGTTATTTGAGGAAGCAAAACAGATAACTATTTTTCAATTGCCAGTGGAGGGGCTCCCCAACTGTCTGAAATACTGGAAACTTGCACCATTTTCTTAAACCTTCAGAGAGGACCACTCTTAAAATATGCGAATGTTTCATCTGCAGAGGAGTGAAATGCCTAGATGACTGAAGATTATTCTTTTGTTTTGGAGAGAGATATTTCTGAAATGCTACACACAGCCCTACTGTCACAAAGAGAACATAACAGACACAAGTTAATTTTTTATCCAATGACACAGAATTGTAATTATCATCATTAATCACCGTACCATGATTGATGAAACCATGATGTACTTGGGAGTTCTTGCTGTATAGCGTTGCTTCCCACTATACTACCTGACTCCAAACTGGTTTCTTCAGAGTATTTGTGTCTGCTTTTTGATAATTATTTTTTCACACACTTTACTGTCAAATAAATAGATGTAATGTATAATAAACATATATTATGTGTGTATATTATACATTTGCATATAAATATATATAACTGCTACCCATGCTCTCACCTCTAACATTCCTCTTCTAATTAAATCCAATAAATCATGCTTATGAAAATTCATATGGTGGTATATGAGGGCTCCTCTATGAAATAGCTTATGTTTTCTATTTGAGCCTCTCAAAGATCATCCATTTCTGTGGATTTATCATTACATACATTTATTGAACACTTAAAACACAGCAAGCATTTTTACATGTAATTTCCCTTTAATTTTTGCAATAAGAGTGCAAATCAGATATTATCAACTATATTTTCATGTGAGTGGGGTTTCCAGATTTAGCTAATAAAAATGCAGGATTTCTAGTTAATACTGTGTTTCCCATAAATAAACACATTTTTATGTCTTAAGGGACATACTTATGTGAGACATAATTACACTACAAATTACTTGCTCATTATCTGAAATTCATATTTGTGTGCTCTGCATTTTATCTGGTGATCTTATATGTGAGAAGATTAAGTTCAGAGAGTTTAGAAATCTACAAAAATTTACGAATCTAGCAAGTATTAGAGTTGAAATTTGGACATTGGTCTTTTGACTTCAAGTTTAGGGGTCACGAAGACTGTTCTCCATATTGCTGAAAATACTGAAAGCATGTCTTCCAGAAAAGTAGTGATGTAGTTTGCATCTGCGTCTCCACCCAAATCTCATGTCAAATTGTAATCCCCAATGTTGGGGTGGGGGCCTGGTGACAGGTGATTAGATCACGGGGGTGGATGTCCCCCTTGCTATTCTTGTGATTGTGAGTTCTTATGAGATGTGGTTGTTCATGAGATCTGGTTGCTTAAAACCGCGTAACATCTTCCCCTTTACTCTCTTCCTCTTGCTCTAACCATAGTAAGATGTGCCTGCTTCTCCTTCCCTTCTGCCATGATGGTAAGTTTCTTGAGTCCTCCCCAGTCATGCTTTCTGAACATCCTGTGAAACTGTGAGTCAATTAAGCCTCTTTCCTGTATAAATTACCCAGTCTTAGGTAGTTCTTTAGAACAATGTGATAATGAACTAATACAATGAGCTATAGGACTCCTATATCAAGTTGCTTACATATTAGTTTCCTGGGTTTGCTATAACAAATTGCCACAAATTGAGTGGCTTAAAATGACAGAAATGTATTGCCTCATAGTTCTGGAGGCCAGAAGTCCAAAGTCAAGGTGCTGGCAAGGCTGTGCTCTCTCTGAAGGCTCTGGAGAGAGATCCTTCCTCACCTCTTCCTATCTTTTAGTGGTGACTGAGAGTCCTGACTGTCCTTGGCTTCTGGCAGCATAGGCTCTGCTTCACATGGCCTTCTTGTGTGTCTGTGTAAGTGTCTCTCATTATAGAAGGATGTCAGCTGTTGGGCCTCCATAATTCAGTATTATGTCACCTTAACTTGATCATATCTGCAAAGGCAATAATTTTGATAAGGTCACATTCACAGGAATCGGGGGTTAGAAATTGAAAATCTTTCTATTCAACCCACAACTACTAGTAATCCATTAATACACATGGGATATAAGAAGATTCTTAGCAACCTAGAAAACCTGGGAGACTAAACACGGAACCTGTAAGTGTGAGCAGGGATGGGGACACTAGAAGCACATAGTGCTTCTGATGGGTAGAGCGAAAATAGAGATAATTTACACACAGCTTTATATACTTAGCATAGCTAGACACTCAAATCTGTATGTTTAGTAGTTGATATGATTTGGCTGTGTCCCCACCCAACTCTCACCAACTCTCACCCTGAATTGTAGTTCCCATAATCCCCACATGTCATAGGAGGGACCTGGTGGGAGGTAATTGAATCATGGGAGTGGCTTCCCCCATGCTGCTGTTCTCGTGATCATGAGTGGGTTCTCACGAGATCTGATAGTTTTATAAGGGGCTTTTATCCCTTTGCTTGGCAATTCTTCCTGTCATCATATGAAGAAGGACATGTTTACTTCCCCTTCTGCAGTGATTGTAAGTTTCCTGAGGCCTCCTCAGTCCTGTAGAACTGTGAATCAATTAAACCTCTTTCCTTTATAAATTATGCAGTCTCGGGCAGTTCTTTATAGCATCATGAGAACACACTAATACAGTAGTGCCGGGAGAGATGTACTGTGATTTTCACCTCATTTTATAGATGAGGAAATGGACACAAATATGCTAAATAATTCATTTAAGATGATGCAGCTAATATGGGATGAAATTGAGATTTAAGCCTGGGCACTCTGACCTTGGAATCCACATTCTTCACATTTTTCTAGGTTAATTTAGGGGTAGAGGAGGCAGAAGGAAAGGCAACTTGAGGAAGGAAAGTAGTAAGAAACACAGACCACTGCAGTTTTTCTGTTGGGTTTTGGTTTGTGCTGGTTTTGCCTGCCGTCATTGCTACTTTGGTTTACGTGGAGCAGAGGGTCTCATACCTAATCGAGCATCCGAATCACCTGGAGGACTTGTTGAAACACAGGTGGCGAGCCCCTCTCCAGCGTTTCTGATTTCACAGGGCTAGGATGAGGCAGAATTTGCATTTCTCACAAGTTCCCATGTGATTTTGCTGCTGATCAGGGACCTCAGCTGGAGAACAACTGGCGTAGAGAAAATTGAGATGAGGTTCGAGTAGGAAATGGTTTCCAAGTTCAAAGGGCACTGGAAAAGTACAACCATTTTATGAGCCAACTTCAACTCCCTTTAAAAATAATATGGTCAAATATTGTGTGTATATGTGTTACATACACACACCCACACATACACACAGCATACTTGTAGGATATATTAGAGATTCCTAGATTTATAACAACTGGAAAGCAGCATAGGATTTATACCTTTGAAACAGAGGCTTGGATTCTAGTCCAGGCTTGTTCCTAATTAGTCAGGTCTTCTTGTCTCTAAGCCTCATTCCCTCCCACTCCCGTCCACAGTATACAATAAGGCAGTTGAAATAGGGAAATAAACAACCGCATGGTGGTATCGAACCATTAATAGTCATTTTTGAGAAAAACAATGATACGGAAAAATCATCTCTAATATGTTTTCTCCTATTAACTTTTTACACAAGCAGAAGTGTTCATTATAAAAATTCTAACATAATCACACAACCTCAAGTCATATATTACTCACAAAACCCCCAGCCAGAGATAAATATTATTAATATTTTGGATATCATCTTCCAAAGTGAGATAGATGCATACACGTAACATATTCTGCATACTAATTTGTGACCTTTCTATTAGTAGTGTTCCATGCCCATGTTTGTGTGTGTGTATTTACGTATGTATGTCACCGTGTTTTACATTCTCATAGTATTACATTGCGCAGTTATCCCACAATCTAATTAACCAATCTCTCATTGCTGGGAATTTAAATTGTCCCTAATCTGGAGCTGATATGATAAAGGTGGCGATGAACCACCTGGCGCATAGACTTGGATGTACTTTTCCATTCTAGGGGGGAATTGGTGGGTCAAAGAGTAATCCCGCCTTTTGGATTCATAAAATATTAAATCAGAAGTGGTTCTGAGATGTGCTACGTGATGGTGCTTTTCTCGTGCATAGAAAGGTCATCCATGTGTGTTCATTCTTTGTGTGTATAATGCAGGGAACTAAACTGTAAGGATATAGCCTATCATGTTAATCATTATTATCTCTTGCTTCTTAGATACGAAGCATTTTTCTTTTCTTTTTTATTTATGTAGTTTTTGAGATGGAGTCTCGCTCTGTCATCCAGGCTGGAGCGCAGTGGTGTGATCTTGGCTCACTGCAACCTCCGCCCCCCGGATTCAAGCGATTCTCCTGCCTCAGCCTCCTGAGTGGCTGGGATCATAGGTGCCCGCCACCATGCCTGGGTAATTTTTGTATTTTTAGTAGAGACAGGACTTCATCATATTGGCCAGGTTGGTCTCAAACTCCTGACCCCAAGTGACCCATCTCGGCCTCCCAACATGCTGGGATTACAGGCGTGAGTCACCGCGTCCGGCCTCAGGAGGTTTTTAAACTTTACCTTATTGTGGTTTTCTGTATTTCCTAATTAGTCTACACTCAAGAATTAGTTGCAATTAATATACAACTACCTGAAAGCTGGAACCAGAAAAATGAGAAGCGGCTATCTGTGTGGGCAAAAGAGACAGCAAGAGAAGAATTTTTTTTTTTTTTTTTTTTTTTTTTTTTTTCTGGACAGCAGAGGAAGCACTTGGCTCCAAATAAAAAGCTTCAGCAAAGTTCAGATGAAATACATGCACTGATTCCTTCAGGTCCTTGAGCCCCACGATATTCTCACAGAAAAGAGGAAAGACAGTCTGAAAAATCAAGTCGGAAGGACAATGCCAAAGCCAGCAGGCTCAATCTGCATAGAAGGCTGTTTGAGGGGGTTTGGGAAAGGCCACACTGAATTGAATTTCTTTTTTGTGAACCAAGGATCGCTGAGCTGATCCAACATCCACATCCTCTAGCTGGAAGGCTGCAAGGTGCGAGCTTCAAGGAGCTAAGACTTCAGGGAGCCCTTTCTGACTGGGAGCCCATTCAAACAGGGAGAGCCCCGCCAGCAGGGGAAATTTGGGCTCAGCAGATGAGTGTGAAGGAACATCGGCCCGGCCAGTGTTGACGTGGCAGGGTGTCAGCATTCAGAGCGGCAGCTGCTGCCAGAGCCCTGAGTGCCCAGACTGATAGGAGGAGGCTGGAGCCTTCCAAACAGGCTCATTCCAGGCACGCAGGAAATGTCAGAGGCAGCAGCCTGGTGGAGGGGCGGCGGCTGTTCTGCGTGGGTAGGTCTCTTTTGATTGATTCCCTGGTACAGAAGCCTGGTGACGGCAGTCAATCAGCACAGGATCTGTGTGGGGTGAGGAGAGAGAGAGGGGAGTGGGAGGAGAGGAGGAAGGTGGAAAATGTGCCAAAAAGAACTTGTGGTGCCTTCCAGAGCCATCAGCTAGAAGAAAGCTCAGTGCTACCCTGCAGGAGAAAATGCTGGCTAAAGACCTCTGCTGAAAACAGGCGGCCACCGCAGCCAGGCAGCTCTTATGCCCGTGGTGACCTTCATGGAGTGTGGGAGCCATCTCCAAGGGACTGCCTGTGGTCGCATTTTCCACCCTGCGGAGCAGAAAGAAGAGTCCTGTTTCCCAGCGGATGGGTGTGAGGAAGACACAGGCGGACACCTTGTGACTGTGTCTACAGCACCAAGAGAGGAAGCTGGTGTGATGTGGGCCTCCTGGAGTGAAACTGGGAAGTCAGGCAGCCCTTGTCTTCACCCCATGGTTTCCTCCCCACAATAGGAGCATCTGTAAGACCAACAAATTGACATAAATCCTGTGTAGATAAAAAAGTAGAGCACAACACCAAGGAGGCTGGGCTCCAGGCAGCACTCTTCTCTCATTTTTTTCAGTTAAAAGGAAAGGAATCTAGTTTATTAAGTAGATCTCTTGACGTATAGACAGAAAATTTAAAATGAATAGATAAATAAATAAATAAGGTAGAAGTCACAGAGATCTATCCTAAGATTATATATGCAATTAAATCCTCAGCTAGGAGTTCAGGATTGTAAGAATGGAGTTGAATCTAGAAACAAGAATCTGGTCAGGCATTCCTGACCAGCCTGGCCAACATAGTGAACCCCACCCCCGCAACCATCTCTATTAAAAATACAAAAATTAGCCGGGCATGGTGGTGGGTGCCTGTAATCCCAGCTGCTTGGGAGGCTGAGACAGGAGAATCACTTGAACCTGGGAAGTGGAAGTTGCACTGAGCTGAGATCACACCACTGTGCTCTAGCCTGAGTGACAGTGAAAATCTGTCTCAAAAGGAAAAAGGAGGGGAGGGGAGGGGAGGGAAGGTAAGAGAAGGGAAGGGAAGGGGGGAAGAGGGGAAGGAGGGAAGGAGGGAAAAAGGAAGAAGGGAAGAAGAGAACAAAGTGCCCTGTTGCCAAGAGTTTTTATTTCAGAGGTCCTACTGTACAGCATCTGCCTCCCTCCTGCCTGAGGCCTCTCGCTCCCTATGCAGCTCACCGCTGCCTAACTTGTCCCTCCTCAAGGAGGCTTCCTTGATGTCTTATGTCAGGTGGTGCCCACTGCCCCAACACTTACAACTCTGTTCTCTACTGCAGCCCCCATCGCAGCACTTGCCACAGTATCAGTTATAATTAAAGCATTTATGTACCCACTTTTCATCTGTGTCCTCTGCAAGAACATCATCTCCTTGAAGGTGGAACCAAGCCTGTCTTAGTCACCTTGTATCCCAGTACAGGATTGGCATATGGTAAATACTGGTTGAGATGATTGAATAAGAACATGTAGTTGGAACAGGAAAGAATCGCAGGTTTCTAGAAAACACAGACTGAATGTTGGAGACAGGCTGGGGGTAGGTCAGGCTGAGCCATTTTGGGAGGACACTGATCTATAAAGTCCAAAAATACTCTAAGATTTGAGGAAAAAAAATTCACCAGGAGGTTGCAAACCAGTCAACAGTACTGCCTGTCAGGAGGAAAAAACAATCCCAAGGATTTTAAAATTCTCAGGAGTGTGTCCATGCTTACCTAACCCCCTGGAGATTCACCAGAACAAGCACTTGTCAAGGAGAGGAAAATAGCAGGAAACGAAGTGTTCTGAGGAGCTTGCTTTGTGCCAGGCACTGTTAAGCAGTTTATATACGGGGTCATTCCATTCTCATGGGCAGATTTGTGAATTAGGTATTAGTGGTACTTTTAGACTAGAGCTTACAGATGTCATCAGATATGCTTAAGGGAAAACATTGTCAAGGGTAGAGCCAAGATCCTAACCTAGATTTATTCCTGGCTCTAGAGCCTGTAGTTTTTTTCTAGACAACCACCCTTGTTACTCAAGACCTTCCAGTGTAGTTGCTGGTTTTCTAGGGCTTCTGGTATTCCGAGGCAGCCCAAATTATTCTTAAAGCTCTAAAGCTGCTCCATAGTAGGGTGTGTGTGTGTGTGTGTGTGTGTGTCCTTGTGTTGTAATCAATGCTGGCAGGGTACATAAAAAAGGTGGAATTTTAATGCCTACTGGCATCAATAATAAAATTCATAGTATATTTACTCAGTGTTGAGTAGATTATGGATCATGTATCAAACTACGCGATCATACTTACAGCAGCAAAATTTAGAGCTGGAACTTTTCCTATTTGATTATACTTGCAATGTAGATACCTGAATTTTTTTTCTCAATGTGATTTGCATTCGCCTTTGTGTCAGTAATCTGGATTATCTGTAAGTAGATTATTCTCAGACTCCTGGCCTCAAGTGATCCTCCCACCTCAGCCTCCTGAGTCGCTGGTATTACGGGTGTGAGCCACTACACCCAACTTATAGGTAGATTATTCTAATTTGAGTTTGTCCAAGAACGAATGTCCTTCTAAGTTACGAATGATGCCTACTCTACACTTGGGACTCTGTTGACGTCTCAGCTCCTTCTATTTAGTTTTATTGTCAAGATATCCTTTGAGACTGAAACACTGAACTTCACCTAATCTATCAAAAGTCTGGGGAATGGTGACACGTGGCATCAGTCTGAAAGAGATCTGCTGATTAACAATGTGAAGTCGTTTCCACAGAGGACTTGAGTAGTAGGGCAGGATGGGGAAGGTGAACAGCTTCTTAGCCTTTTCTTCCACGTTTTCTTTTACTCTTCAAGTGTGGCCTTGTTGCTTTATTTGAAATCATTCAACTTTAGTTTGGCAGATGCGGCTTTATTCACACGCAAGAGCAGAGCATAATTAAAAGCCAAATTTAAGTTCTCAATACGTTTTCTTTTTTCTTTTCCATGTTTCTACTCATCTTTAACAGAGAAAATAATTGTGGTTGGACTCTATTTTTATTTACTTATTTTTTTGAGACGGAGTTTCACTCTTAGTGCCCAGGCCGAAGTGCAGTGGCGTGATCTCGGCTCATTGAAACTCTGCCTCCCGGGTTCAAGCAATTCTCCTGCCTCAGCATCCCAAGTAGCATGGATTACAGGCATGCACCACCACACCTGGCTAATTTTTGTATTTTTAGTAGAGACGGGGTTTCACCATGTTGGCCAGGCTGGTCTTGAACTCTTGACTTCAAGTGATCCGCCCATCTCAGCCTCTCAAAGTGCTGGGATTACAGGCATAAACCACCACACTCGCCTGGACTCTATTTTTGGACAGAATTATACATACAATGTTGGTTGTTATCATAAATGTCACATACATAGATGATAACATGCTTTGCCCTGGTTGTGTAAAAGTAGTTTGTTGACCAAATCAGATTTTGCACTCAGAGCTGGGGCAGCTTTCCCTGAGGAGTCAAGTCCTGTGGCTTGAGAGGTGACGAAAGGTCTTGTCACTTCAGAAGAAACTTCAAGCTACTCATCAGTCAGGGTTTTTGTTACTCAAAGACAGCAGCACCTCAGCTGCTTCCTGCTTGAAGGCCCAAAATGCCACTAGGAGGAGCTGATGACTGACCGAGTTTAGGCTCACCAATATTTAAAGCAAATTGCCACCACAGACCGCCCACCCTGGGCTGCAGGCTCTGGGTGTTTAATTATTTACATGGTAATGGATGGACCAGGAATCGTCCGCCCTTCCAACAGCTCACCAAGGAGAGCAACCGTGTCTCGTGATTTCATTTGCGGGTTATTTCCTGTGAGGAAGAAGTTTTTCAACCTTGCTGCAGACAGAAAGGTGGAAAAAGTGCTGCATTAGCAAAACTCCCAAGTGGCTCCCATTTTAAATTTAAAAAAAGAAAAAATGCAAACACACGGACTTCTGGGTCTCCGATGCTTCCCCCAAATTCCCAGTGTACAAGAACCAAGGAAGAGACCCAGGTAACAAAGAATCTGTTTCTGAATATTTTGGGAAGTCCCTCCCTTTTCTGTAAACAGAATATCAGAGGTTAAGAAGGGTGAGACCCTAGAGTCCAATGGCTGGGTTCGAATCCCAGATCTGACATCTAGTAGCCATGTATCTTTGGATGTGTTTCTTAACCTCTGTATTCTTCCTTTTCGCCATCAGTGATAATTCTACATGTTCCTGGGGTTGTGATGAGGATTAAGTGAGTTAATACACAAACCCACATGCCTGTAAGCTAGTGCTCAGTTCTGCTTAGTGGGTTTTCTGTTCCCCACAGCCAAATGCATTCCAAATTGATAACAGAAATTGAGGGACAATCACAATTTTCTATTCTGCTTTTTCATTGAACAGTTTATCACAGCCGCTTTCAGGAGTCCCACCAAATTTAAAGTTCTCTGTAAAGGTAGAAAGGAAAATCTGCAAGTAATTTTCAACATATAAAAGACCCTAATAATATCATTATGCCTGATTAAACTCAGTGCATGATCACGTTTTCTTGCTTTTGGCAGGAATTCTGGCAAATCAAGTTGGTTGTCTCACTTTGCTCGTAGAGGCAAGAATCTTGCAGTTCTCTGTTTTTTGACTATTTTTTCAAGTGATTAAAAATAATTAAAGCTATTGTTTTAAAGTAAATTGGATTTTTTGGCCGGGCACGGTGGCTCACACATGTAATCCCAACGCTTTGGGAGGCCAAAGTGAGTGAATCACCTGAGGTCAGGAGTTCAAGATCAGCCTGGCCAACATAGTGAAACCCTGACTTTGTAAAAAAAAAATACAAAAATTAGCTGGGCATGGTGGCACATACCAGTAGTCCCAGCTACACCGGAGGCTGAGGCATAAGAATTGCTTGAACCTGGGAGGTAGAGGCTGCAGTGAGCTGAGATCATGCCACTGTATTCCAGCTTGGGTGACAGAACGAGACTCCATCTCAAAAATAAATAAAGTCAATTTGTTTATTTAAAGTTTGGAACTTAATGTTGGAAAAATAAAGTTAATCTTCTTTGGGGAAAAAAAAAGTTGAAAACTTCTGTTAAATCCTTATTACGTATCACCATTGTCTTCATGCTTATAAAATGAACTTCTCATATAGCCATTTAATTAGCAATTTTTAAAATAAAAGTTTATCTTTAAAAACAAGGTTTTTTCCTGGATGTAAAATAAATACACAATAGCAAAAGAGAATGTATAAAACAAGAAAGTACGTGGTAGAAAATAAAAATCATCTAGCAACTGGGCCGCTATGAAATAATCTTTATTAACATTTGGGACTTTTCTTTCTGACATTTGTTTTTGTGTATATACACGTGTGTGTGTCTACATGTGTTCATGTATGTGCATTTGTAAAATGGAGATTCTGTATTATATCACTTTCACTTTATTGTAAGTATTTTCTCATTTTAGATTTAGGTAATACTATGTTTAATGGTGTCTGTAAGGATTTGCTTTTCAGATTCCACCTAGAGCTGAATTTATGAAAAAGTTAATGACTCTTGAGCTGCGAGACCTAGAATGAGCCCTAGCAATGTATTTGCAAGAGTAAGACATATTAACAACTTCCTCTTCTATCAGATGTCATTGAAGTGTCGGTAGTCAATGTTAGTATCTGGCTAAGGGAAACTTGGATTGGAGACGTGATAGCGTGAGTTTAGTGGAATATTTGTAATAGTTGATAGTTCTTGTGTAGTTAACTTTTTAAAAGTCTTGCATTGTAATGGTTAGGGTTATAATGCACTAGCTCCACTGGTGTTATACTCAATACTGATAGCAATAACAATAACCGATTCACCCAGGACAGGTAGTGGAGGCCATTCAGAACCCTGCCTCAGAGGAGCAGACCGAAAGTTTTTCAGCCGTCTCCCATCATCAGTCTCCACTCCGTAAGGTGACAAACAGCTTCCTTCCCTAAACCCACAAACCCCATCTTTAAGAGGCACTGTGGGAATAAAAAGAAACTCGAAAAACTGAACCTGGTCCCTAAGGAAACAGTTTAAGTTGCTGACTTGCACTCTATAGAGGGTGTTCTTCTCAATATCTCAACAAGCATTTGTATGGGTTTGTGACAAAGATGAGTACATCTGCAGAGGAATGAAGGAATGTGTCCCTCTGCACATCTGAGGGAAGTATGAGTATGTTTGCAACCCTGCATCCCTATCCAAAAGCAACCTAATCTCTCCTGTGAAGGTCAATAAGGAAAGAATTAGTAGAATGGCTACATGGGGAATGTGGATTATCTGAGATTTTCACCTACTTTTAGTAGGCTACCTTGTCCTAGCAGGAATCGCTTTTGGTTTCCAATATCGTGCCAGAGAATGAGGCCAGGGCCTGAATGTGTTAGTCCTAAAATGCATCATTTGTTTCAAAAAAGGATAATGTGATTTGCCTTGCAGAGGATCTCAGCAGTAGTTGGCTAGCCCAGAGGTGAGTCAGGGTTAAGTGACTTAGGAAGCCACGTGAGTCAGTGGGGCCTGCCCAGATGGAGGGAGCTGACTTGGCAGGTTCTCTTCTAGAGGCAGCCCCCTTGTCGGTGCAGCAGGCCTTTCATTTACTACCTTTCCAGGGTGGTTTTCCTGGGTGACACGGGCACCAGTGGAAACATGCATAATGAAGGTCTCTCTTGGCTACTACTCTGGACACAGTGTTTTGTCTCCCCACACCCCTGCAGACTTTCCTGTCTGTATACACGAAAGCCAAGAGATTTCACACAGCTTGACTGAAACAAATACTAAGTCAGACGAGACCTCAGACCTGAGCTGCATAAATGCAACACCGTGGGATGCAGCAGGTGCTGTCAAATGTCCAAATGTTAATATTAGAGAGATTATGAGTAATTCCTTTTTGATTTAAGCAAGTTCTTTTCTATAGAAGCCAAGGCATTTCAATTAAATGTGCAAAACTGCCAAAGCCTGTAGGACATATAAAATAAGGTAGGCTAATAAAGTCTTAAGGTATGTTAGCAAAATCCAACATGTTTGTGCTAATCCGATCAATGATTCAAGGAACTCACACTTCTGCAGTCTCTGAATGAGAGAAATGGTTTTCTAGGTGTGAGTGAGTCACATCAAATACAAGTCCAGGCATCCTGAAATTTTATGTGCATAAGTGCAGTGTTATTGGAGGAGCTCTCAAGAAGTAGAATGATTATGAAGCCCATGTACTTCCTCAGAAGATTTCTGGAACAATTAATCAATTCAGACCAATGCATTTAATTCACCGAGGGTGATAATTAAACAACGTTCATGACTGAGAAAGAGGAATTTCTGGTTAGTCACACTTAGCTTATTTAAAACCTTAGATGCCATCTCACAGATCAAGAATGGGGTCTCGCTAGGAGAAATAGCTATTATTTCACACAGGGGACGCAACACAATAACATTTTGCTTTTACTTTTGTGAGATAAACTTTTAAAACTGTTTAGCTTCCAAGTTAACCTCAGGGTGACTCTCCTCTAGAAATAAAAATCTTTACTGGCTATTTCGTTTCCCTGCCAAACTCCCCAGGTTAGACAAACTGTTTAGCATTTCTTTTCTTTTCTTTTTTTTTTTAAGGTAAAGAAAAAATAAAGAAATCCCTTAAGGGAGTTTATGGAAGTTTTACACTAAATGTAAATAAAGGGCAAAATACAAAGGGAGAACTAGACTAGAGGGAGGAAAAGTAGGGGTTCAACGAGACCAGCAGTCCCAAACTAAACACAGACCGTGCTTTGGTTACAATTCCATTAAAGCCAATTTTTGCTGTCTCTTTTATTACTACACTTACATATGATTACTATGTATAGACTATAAATAGATACATATGACTACTATATATATTTTTAAAATATATACTCTATATATCTTACTATATATTTAAAAATCACCTATGTATTGATAATGTTGGTACCATGCATATATTTGTGGAGAATCTTCCTGAAGGTACAAAATCTACTTCATGGGAAAAATGAAGGTAGGTGGGCTGGTCCCAGGTAATAGCCACCCAAGGAGAAGGCTGCAACCTGAAAGGTAGGCAGTCCAGGACCTCTCTCCTCTCAAACAGCTCAAAGCTTGATATGCATTTTCTCCTTCCGTCTTTTAAAGGAAACACCCTCAAGGTAAATGCAAAAACTGTCAGAAATGACACCTTGTCTAGGAATTATGTGAGGGGAGGCCTGAAATGCCAAGCTCGGAGTAAATTTCCCCAGTGTTTCCTTACTTCTGTGCCCACGGAAGCTGGTCTCGGAGATCCTGAGGAGGTCTTTACATGGTGCTAAAAGACTTACATCAAGTACTTGTTTGAGTAGATGGGAACGCCGTGCCCTCTGGGGAGACAAGAAGGAATATTTTATATTTTAAAAGATTTCTAAAGCCAGCAGAGTAAATGTTAAAGTTTTTAATGGTGCTGAATGATTAGAATTTGACTCCAGCCAAAGCCAGCTTAGAAGAAGAAGAAGAAGAAAAAAGGCTGGCTTTGTTAAGCCTATTCTCTGGGGCTTATTGCTGTGTGATTTCTTTTTTCTTTTGAGTAATCTCTTCAACAAAACGGGGATCAGAAAAGGAAAAGGAAACCTCTACAATGCAAACTGGTCCCTGGGAGCCAGGACTGATTAATGGACAATTTTATGGCTCATTTGTAAAAAAGGAAATTCTAACAGAGCCCTCTGTTTACTTTGCTCCTACAATTCATATCAAGAAGACAGAACGCAGTAATGTGGGAGGGTGAGGGCATTTTTAGACCTCACTCAATAGCTCAACTAAATAGAGCAAATAGATTATGGGTGTCTGAGCATTAATGAGTCTAAATTACTTGAGGATTTGTTACAAATAATCATAGTCAGGGGATGACAAAATGCTAGCATATTTTCCTTCTTTGATAGTGTAAACTCAAGTTCAAATGCAACATTGGAAGCTTATGGGTGGGTTCCAGTTCTTTCTCTCTCCCGCAGTGAGCACCTGTTATCACTATGATGCCTTATTGACTTATCAAGGCTGGCATATTTGTAAATGTGAATGTGTGAGCATTTGTGTGTATGTGTATATGAGTACACATTTGTAGGTGTGTACTTGAGTATGTAAGCATGTGTGTATATGTTAAGTCTTTGTTAGCTGAGTTGATTCTCCCCACTAACCTGCCCTAGCAAAGTCCTAGAATGAGCAGTGCAGATCTCACTCTCAGATGAATGAGTGTTAGATTGCTCCTGGGCCCCCCAAACTTCAAATTTCAAGAAAGGACCGATAGAGATGGACACTTCCCACTTGGTAAGGCAGGCTGTGTTTAAATTCTCTTTAAATGTTTCTGGAGCTCAATATTGCAAAATAGTTGCTCCATCTTCTCTCCCTGATTCAGGTAAATTAAAATCAAAACAGGCCGGGCGCGGTGGCTCACTCCTGTAATCCCGGCACTTTGGGAGGTGGAGGCAGGTGGATCACAAGGTCAGGAGATCAAGACCATCCTGGCTAACACGGTGAAACCCTGTCTCTACTAAAAATACAAAAAATTAGCCGGGCGTGGTGGTGGGTGCCTGTAATCTCACCTACTCAGGAGGCCGAGTCAGGACAATTGCTTGAGCCCGGGAGGCGGAAGTTGCAGTGAGCTGAGATCGCGCCATTGCACTCCAGCCTGGGCGACAGAGCGAGACTCTGTCTCAAAAAACTAAATAAAAAAATCAACACAAAAACTTATATGAAAATAAGAAGCCAGATAGAGCTAAGTTGAATGGATACATGCTGAACAGTTTCACTCTGGAGGTTGTACCGGGTAGGGTATTTGCGAGAGCTGCTCTGCTTTCCAGGGTACACAAATATCTGTACACACATAGTGCACAGCATAAAGTTTGCATCATACGTTGCTTCAGTTTCCAAGTCACTGCTAAGCACTGTGTATTATTTCACAGGGGCAGGGCTTCTGAAAGCATCTCTCTAGCTGCATTTTCTCCTGGCATCCATCAGGGATGATGTCTGGGATCTCCCTTTTTCTGTGTGTTGTTGTTACACACAGAAAGGTCACCTCTTACTGTGTTTCTTCCAGTTATGTGACAAAACCAAAACTCAAATCAGTTTTTAAAAAGTAAAGTGGGTTTGTTGGCTTTAGTGGCTTGACATCACCCCTGGTTTGGGGGTTCAGGTGAAGCCAGTGTAATGCTCTGTCTTCTACTTAGTTCTGCTTCATGTGAATTGGCCTCATTGTCTTTATGGCCACCAGCCATACAAGGTCTGCAGTGCTGCAACTGAGCAGTGCCAAATGAACTGGAAAATGAAAGTATGTGTGGTTGACGGAAACAATAGGTACCATTACCATTAAATTCTGCATCCACCTGTACCTCATTCTTGGTACTGCTTATGACAAAAAATGAGCTAAAGAAATTGGTACAAATCTACAAAAAGTCTTTAAAGTAAAGCTTC
The DNA here is from genome assembly GCF_008728515.1 of Papio anubis. Taxonomy (NCBI): domain Eukaryota; kingdom Metazoa; phylum Chordata; class Mammalia; order Primates; family Cercopithecidae; genus Papio; species Papio anubis. The sequence goes on along the minus strand of NC_044985.1, from coordinate 104,905,414 downwards.
ATGTCATCATTTTTCTGAAAATACATGTAAGAACCTGGAAACCGAGTTGTCTCTGGGAAAGAACTGGGAGCCCAAGGGTGGGAAGGAAACTGACCTTTCAACGTGTTTCTGCTTCTCGCTAAGTATCTCCTCATGGACCTCCATTGCTTTTTTTAAAAAAAGAAAAGAAAAGAAGAACCTATAAAAACAACCTGCTATGGAATTTCACTTTTAGAAATATGCTGTTGTTTTATGGAGACAGATTGAATTTTAAGAATATAGATCCCACCCCATTTCTAGCACAAAAGAAAAGGAGAAACACAACCCAAACGACCCAGCCGGTAAAATAAAATAATGCTTTCAATAATCACATTAATTAGAATAATGCTTTAACAGGTTATTTCATATCATAGAAGTGCCTATTTAATGTCCAAAATTACAATACAAAGCTGTATAGATTCAGCATCTGAATTTTGTAAAAATAGAAGTATAAAAAATAGTTAAAGATAGAAAATATTAACATTGATAATCTGAGTGGAAGAGTTTAAGACAGGTTTATTTTCTATGTATTTTCCAATTTCTCCCCAATGAGTATTAATCTACAAGCACAAAATAATTACCTTAAAATATGCTTAAGTACAGTGAGTGGCAATTCAAGTTTCTATTAAAATAAATAGTCAACAGAGTAGAAAACTTACAAAATGGGTGAAAATATTTGCAAACAATGCATCTGACAAAGATCTAATATCCAGAATCTAAAAGGAACTCAAACAACTCAATAAGAGAAAAACAACCCCATTAAATAGTGGACAAAGGACATTAACAGAGATTTTCCCAAAGAAGACATACGAGTGGCCAAAAAACTTAAGAAAAAAAATTTACTCATGAATCATCATCAACTCAACATCACTAATCAGAGAAATGCAAATTAAAACCACAATGATACCATCTTATGCCAGTCAAAATAGCTATTATTCAAAAGTCAAAAAACAACAGGTATTAGTGAGGATGTGAAGAAGAGGGAATACATTGTTGGTGGGAACTTAAATTAGTTCAACCTCTATGAAAAACAGTACAGAGACTTTCTCAAAGAACTAAAAATAAAACTACCATTTGATCCAGCAATCCCACTACTGGATATCTACCCCAAAGAAAACATTATATAAAAAAGACACCTGAACATGTATGTTTTCTGCAGCACTATCCACAATAGCAAAGTCATGGAATCAACCTATGTGTCCATCAATGGGTGACTGGATTAAAAAATGTGGTGTGTATGTACACACACACACACACACACACACACACAAAATAATGGAATAGTACTCAGCCACATAAAAGAATAAAATAATGTCTTTTGTAGCAACACAGATAGAATGGGAGACCATTATCCTTAGTGAAATGACTCAAGCAGAAAGTAGAAAACCATGTGCTCTCACTTATACATGGGAGCTAAACAATAGGTACACACAGACATACAGAGTGGAATAATAGACACTGGAGACTACAAATCATGGGAAGGCTGCGGGGGTGATGGATGAAATACCACCTATTGGGCACAGTGTACACTACTTGGGTGATGAGTACACTGAAAGCCCACATTTTACTATTATCCAATACACCCAGGTAACAAAACTCCACTTGTACCCCTAAATCCATAAAAATAAAAAAATTAATAAAGAATATGTAAAACATTAGAAAAAAATTAAATAGCAGTTCACTTAATCATGATAACGAAGGTAATTTTTAGAGTGTGGACATCAATAAAGCAAAAGAAAAAATAAAAGGCAAAAGTAAGCATGCCTTCTTTAGGATGCATTATAAACTACTTTCTTTCAGTGAATGGAAAAGTTTGACACAGAAAAGTGTTTGTAAGCAAACATTGACAATGTGTTATTAGAACGTGCTCCTTTCTTTGAGAGGCTCTGATAGGCCAATAGAGTAATCCACCAATAAAGTGTAAATGTAAACAAATAGAGCATTATTCTCTTTTTTTTTTACATTGTTTCCACTCTCCAAGTCTTCATTGTAGATAGCATGCAACAATTTCTTCACCTCATACACTTCCCAGCATGTTATTTCGTTATTTTATTCATTAAGAAATATTTGATTCTATGTGGTTGAAAAGTAAAGGACCAAATTAAGGGTTTGGTAAAATTCTGTTTCTGCTCATTTCCTGACTCCACCACTTACCTGAATAATCATGAAAGGAATTTTCCTCCCCTTACTTAAAGTAATTAAAAAGCTAATCATTTCTGAGAAAATACTGAAATATTCAATACACACTGGGGTCTTTTCCTTGGAAAGCTTCACAGTGAATAGTTGTATTGAGTCTTTGCTACTTAACAAACTTAAGGTTCAATATTGGAGTATTATTATGAGGCAACATGGGCTTATAAGGGAATTTCATTACTTCTGCAGAGCAGCCATGAAACCCATTCTCCCCTCCACACTTGAATGCAACTGAGATTAATTTTGGTGGGAGTTAGGCATCTGTATCTAGGGGAGAATAAACCCCTAAGTGTATAATTAGTAATTACACACTTGTTTCTAGGTCCTGACTTGTACAGATCAATTTTGTTTTCTCCAGTTAAAACACAATGACTGCATTGAAAAAAAAAAAAAAATCTTTCTATAGTTGACCACTTGGCCTGGTTGCTTTCTGGTTAAGAGTAATGGAAGGTTTCGTGACACCTTTTTCCCCCCTGGCAATTGGTTTACACCTTAGATATTTAGAGTGTGGGAATGAATTTTTCTGTATGGCACATTTGGCCTTGGGCAGCAAGGTTAGTTTGTGTCATACAGAAGGGTGTTTGTTGATATCTGGGCTTATTACAAAAGGTGTGATGTGAACAGACCTCCAAAACCACTGTACATTTTGCTTGTCTTTTAAGATGGGACTGGTTTCCTCCATACCCTTTTCTAAAGTGTTTTATGTCTCATAATGGGAGGGATCATGGATGTGACCATTAGCAAATTAGATCTCTGGAGGGCTCTTCAGATAGTTGGGATGAAATAATCTTGTTCTACCCACAGCCCCTGAGGCAACATGTGGAATCAATTGACTATTTTCTCTGGCCCCTAAATGTCTTCATCCTATCAGGAAGGCAGGATTGGAGTGGGACCAGCTGAAGTCAAGAGATTTAAGGCCTCTTATTTCATGTTTCCACCCTAGATAGAGAGGATTTCTATGACCGGACCATCAAGTAGAACTTCTATCTTCAATAGCATCACTAGTACAAGTCAGTATTAAGAGAGACAGTAACTGTTTCTTACAGCTATTAAAAACATCCTCCATGCCCATGATCCTGTTTGTTGGTAATGCCGTTTTTCCTTTGAATACATTATCATAAAATATCATTCATTGTAAGTACAGTCTGATGCTAACGCAGTTTGAAAAGTATTACAGGAAAGGGTCAATGAACTCAAACTTGTTGGATTGATTCTAGAATGAACTTATTCATTTCCTGTCTTGCCAATGTATAGCTGTCTGCACTGATTTTACTCCTACCAACTAAGCCTCTTGATATTTCATTTAGTTTAGAGGAGACAATATTGGGTGTCCCACCTGCCTCTTTTAAGATGATACACAGGTGATGTGGAGATAAGTTGTGCAGTGATGAGCTCAGGTGTGCAAAATAAAACTTACTTTTTTCTACGTTACTGAGGTCAACTCAGCTCATAAGATCTCATTTCTACTGGTGGCGGATAACAGTTTTAATAAATCAAGGTAACTCAATTACTTCCAGTTTAAAAGTGAGTGCACTTTTGGGCAACTCCTCAGTCAATTCAGTGTCCCTTCTCTCCTACTCCTTCTGATCTGGGGCAGGTTTGCATTGGTCTGTGTGCATCTTTCAACACAATGGCCTCTCTGAGCAGTGACCAGTCCTGTGTCATCACTCCCTACTTGTGTTGCCACAGCTGTCACTGTGCCCTCCTGCTGTGGCCACTTGTGTTGGGTTCTCACACTGCTTCCTTCTTGCCCCACCATGAGCTTCAACTAGTCTATGGCCTTTCACATTTCTCTGTATTGCTCTTGGGGGACACAGAAAGCTTTTGCCTCCTTTTTCATATTGTTCTCTGGCCATAGAAAAACTGGGAACTCTTTCAGTCTCTTCTTCAGTTAGGTCTGCTCTGCCAATTTTCTCCCACCTGCAGGAGAAGGGCTTGACTTTTCTAAGAATGTGTGGCTTTTCTAAGAATCTTTTCTTTCTCTGGCTAAATGTGTAATCTACGATCTCCCAGAATATATCAGGGGCTTCTTTTATCCCACAACTGAAGACACAGCCTCAGGGGCAGAAATCCAACCCCAGAAACGTCACACTACGCTCTCTTCTCCGTTTTCTCTCTCCCTCTCTCTTTCTTCACAGAGAAGATTTAAATATCTTTATATGATGGCCAGAAAACAGCTCTTGCATCAACCTGAACTCTTCCTCATTCTTAGAATTATAACATAAACACTTTTCTCTGGGTCTTTCCACGTTATATTTGGTCTTAATATTTAAATCAACTTTGATACTGCTTTTCCTTGCATATTTGTAGTTAATACCTTACTCCAAAGATAGCACACCTTAAAAAGCCTACTTCTGCTGAAATAGTTGGGTGCAAAAGAAAGTAAACACACACGTACACACATGTGTGTACATATGTTCATATGCATGCATACATATACACGGGCACACACATACACACATATGTGCGATTTTGAATATCTTTTCCCACCTCATTTTCTCTTATTTCTAATTATCTATGCTTGTTTCTTTGTGATTAAAATTATTGGTATTAAATCTCAGTTGCTTTTTCTTTTTTTTTTTTTTTTTCTTGAGACAGGGTCTCACTCTGTCACCCAGGCTGCAGTGTGCTGGCACAATCATGGCTCACTGCAGCCTTAACCTCCTGGGCTCAAGTAATCCTCCTAATTCAGCCTCCTGAGTAGCTGGGACTACAGGTACATGCCATCACACTCAATGATATGGTCTGACTCTGGGTTCCCACCTAAATTTAATTTGGAATTGTAATCCCCATAATTTCCACATGTTGAGGGAAGGAACTGGTGGGAGGGAGGTGACTGGATCATGGGAGCGGTTCCCCCATGATGTTTTCCTGATAGTGAGTGAGTTCTCAGGAGATCTGATGGTTTTATAAGTGTTTGACAGTTCCCCTTCTGCCACAATTGCAAGTTGCCTGAGGCTTCCCCAGCTATTTGGAACTGTGAGTCAAATCAACCTGTTTGCTTTCTAAATTACCCAGTCTCAAGCAGTTCTTTATAGCAGTGTGAGAATGGACTAGTACAGAAAATTGGTACCAGGAGTTTGGGGCACTGCTATAAAGATACCAGAAAATATGGAAGTGACTTTGGAATTGGGTAACGTGCAGAGGTTGGAACAGTTTGGAGGGCTCAGAAGAAGACAGAAAGATGTGAGAAAGTTTGAAACTTCCTGGAGACTTACTGAATGGTTTCCACCAAAATGCTGATAGTGATAACAACAATGAATTCCAGGCTGAGGTGATCTCAGATGAAGATGAAGAACTTACTGGGAACTGGAGCAAAGGTCACTCTTGCTATGCTTTAGCAAAGAGGCTGATGGCATTTTGTCCCTGCCCTGGAGATCTGGGAAACTTTGAACTTGAAAGAAATGATCTGAAATTGACACTTATGTTTGAAAGGGAAGCGGAGCATAAAGGTTTGGAAAACTTGTAGCCTGACCATGTGGTAGAAAAGAGAAACCCATTTTCTGGAAAGGAATTGAAGTTATGAGGAGCTGAATGTTAATAGCCAAGACAATGGGGAGAATGTCTCCAGGGCACGTCAGAGGCCTTCACAGCAGCCCCTCCTATTACAGGCCCAGAGACCTAGGAGGGAAAAATGGTTTCATAAGCAAGGTCCATTGAATGGTGTCAAAGGAGGGGGACCTGGTAGGAGGTGATTGGATCATGGGGGCAATTTCCCCATGCTGTTCTTCTGATAGGGAGACCTCATGAGATCTGATGGTTTCATAAGCGTTTGACAGTTCTTCCTTCACATGCTTCTCTCCTGCCACCGTGTAAGACATACCTGCTTCCCCTTCTGCCATGATTGTAAGTTTCCTGAGGCCTCCCCAGCCATATGGAATGGTGAATCAATTCAACCTCTTTGCTCTCTAAATTACCCAGTATCAGGCAGTTCCTTATGGCAGTATGAGAACAGACTAATACACTCATGTCATTTGTTTTATGTTTTGTACAGACAGGGTCTCAGTATGTTGCCCAGATTGGTCTCCAACTCCTGGGCAACATAGTAAGACCCCAGCGCTACAAAAACAAAAAAAAGTTTTAATTCATCTTCTCTGAGTGGGCACACTGGGGGACTGAAAAATAACTTAAATATGCTGAGCACAATTTGATAATATTGTAAGCAACGTGAGGGCAGACACCAAGCTTCACTCCAGGATACTCCAGAATCTATCACTGCCGTCATTTGATAAGGATGTTAACACCTCTGGGAATGATGGGGACAGAAACAGACAACACGCCAAGGGTAGAGAAATTAGTGGCCTGCATAAAATTCGTATATAGATGCTTTGAAAGCTGCCTTCAAGATCCCTACTATGAAATGTGAAGCCCCGTGTAAGGTGTTTTACCTACATTCTTATTCTTTCCCTCCATATCTTGTCTACATAAGACATCTCTGTCCAGTCTCAACTAATCATACTTTCTGTAATGCATCTAGTATTATTCCATGGTCTCATTTATTTTCCCTGAAATGCTATTTATCTGCTACATCTTTTCATCAGGCTGTTCAGATCACCTCAAAGAATCTTCTGCTCAGAGAAACCTTCCCTAAACTCTCTGGACAGTCAAGTTCTTGCTCTTTTACATTGCCATAACTCCTGAAGTAAGCTCCTATGAAGGGACTGATTGCATCATTCAATAGTGGTTTGTTTATATCCTGGTATCCCTCACCAGATAGTGATTCCTTTAAAAGCAGAAGCCAAGCCCTCCGCATCCAGGTCCCTGCAATGAATGGCAGTGTCTGGTACATAGTCATGCCCAATATTTGAAAAATGAATGTCTTACTATTGATGGAGGAGACCCAACAAAGATAAACAAAATCCAACAAAAAAGACAAATCTAAAAGATGACTTTGTTCATATAATGTTTTTCCTACAAATAATCTGGAATTTCACAATCATTGAACCATAATCTACTGGTGTGAAAGGAATAAATTGCTCACATTGTAGCAGGCATATTAATTCTTTGGGGATATTAAGATCTATTTAGATTTTGATTACACAATTCCAAAATTGCTTGCTAATGTTGTGAATAAATCAGTTAAAGCTGATAGAGTAAATCCTCAAATTGGAGAGAAGCCAGTCCAAATTACTGAAATGTTCTTTTTTATTTTTTTAAAAAAATGCACTTTTATAGTTTTAAGATCACTGAACTGTCAAGTCTGCTTTAATGAATAAATAATACTCATTTGTAATTATCCAAGGACATTTTTGATACATAAATGACTACTCTACTTGTTCAACAAAACCAGGAAAAGAGTTTGTTCTTTAAAAACAATCTCGCAGCAATCTTGTTCGCACAGTATTTTCTCACTTGAAATACTTTTTAAATTATGCAACAATGGGAAGGTAAATTTTAGTTCAATCTAGGTTGAGCCATACCAATTTTCTTAATAGCAGAGTCTGATTCTATCTAGGTAGAACTGTCTCTTTTTCTCTTGCCGTTTCTACCCACAGAAGGGAGTGTGGTAACTCTTCCCACTACAATCAGCTGTGTCATTGTTTGTTGTCCTCCCTAACTCTGCTGTGTAATCTGTCTAAAGTGAACATCAGGGCCAGGCACGTTGGCTCACACCTTTAATCCCAGCACTTTGGGAGGCCGAGGTGGGCAGATCACTTGAGGCCAGGAGTTTGAGACCAGCCTGGTCAACATGGTGAAACCCTGTCTCTACTAAAAATACAAAAAATTAGTTGGGCATGGTGGTGGTCACCTGTAGTCCCAGAGCTTCTTGTGAGGCTGAGGAAAGAGAATCACTTGAATCTGGGAAGCAGAGGTTACAGTGAGCTAAGATAGCGCCACTGCACTTCAGCGTGGGTGACAGAGCGAGAGTCTGTCCCAAAAAACAAAACAAAACAAAAACCCTGAACATCTGATATGCTGCATGTCTCTTTTCAACTTTTCAGTGGCTCCCCGTGGATCTCAACACAAAGTTCAGATGCTGCAACTTTTTGTTACTGGCCTCAGTTTCCCGTCCTGCTTTGTCCCTCCTAATGCCTCCCCTCAATTGTTTGCAGCTCCTGTGCCCAGCGGCTCTTTGCTGTCTCTGCGTCTGGCTACCTGCTACACATGTGTCAGCTTCACCTCCTTGCCTAGGTGGTTCACTTTGATCCATGCATCCAGGTCTAGATCAGGTGACTACTCACCAGCATGTTCCCTGACAGAACTTAACTAACTGAACTGAATTTGAGTTTTACTTTTCTCTGGATGCTCTGCCATCGGGGTTTGAGTTATTCGAACCCTAGAACTTTATGGCATGAATCTTTCTAACCCTGGTGGCCTGTGCCTCTACCTGGACACAGTAGGCTTCAAGCATTTGTTAAAGGACTAAATAAATGGACTCTTGCAGAATTTAAAGAATGAAGATATCATCATGATCTTGCTTCATGGGTTTTGGTAAAATTACACCTCACCTAATTTTTTCTTTAAAATAGAAATAATAAAAATATTTTTATTTTCATTTTGATTTATATTTATGACTAATATATCACTTATTTTCCAGTAAGTCAGGGGTTTTTTGTTTGTTTGTTTGTTTGTTTTCTTTTTTTTTCCAGAACAAGGGTTGGGTTGGAGTTAAACCATGCAGTGTTCCTTCTTTGACTACCACTTCCCATTGTTTTCCAGAAGAAAAATAAAAGAAGCCTTAGTCTATATTACAATTATTCTATTTAGATTTGTCCTAAAACTTTTGAGTCACTTAAACCAAACTGATGGTTCCTGTTCCTAAGAAGTCTGAATCCTATTATGAGTGTATATACACTTATCAGAGTTTAGAAGAGGGTGGGCTGAATGCACAATATGTCTGGGAAAATGGGCCCTAACTGAGTAGTTAGAAGCGGCATGGATTTGTGTCAACAGTGGCTCCGTCATAACTGGTTGTTTTGCTTTGGCTAAGCCAATAACCCACTCTGTGCTTCTGTATAATCACCTGTGAAATGAACATGACCCCTGATGCAGGCCCCTAAGAATGCTCACAGAGATGTGTAATTGACAATGTTCCCTATGTGACAGTGCCCTGTGATAACTCTTCTTTTTTTTTTTTTTTTGAGACTGAGTCTCCCTCTGTAGCCCAGGCTGGAGTGCAGTGGCACGATCTTGGCTCACTGAAACCTCCACCTCCTGGGTTCAAGCAATTCTCCTGTCTCAGCCTCCCAAGTAGCTGGGACCACAGGTACATGGCACCATGCCCTGCTAATTTTTGTGTTTTTAGTAGAGACGAGGTTTCATGTATTGGTCAAGCTGGTCTTGAACTCCTGACCTCAGGTGATCCACCCACCTCGTCCTCTCAAAGTGCTGGAATTACAGGTGTGAGTCACCACACCCGGTTGATAACCCTTAAGCATTGCTGATCTCCCCATCTCAGGTGCCGTCTTCTGTGTAACCCTGCAAATATCTGTACTAAAGATGGTTATAGGATATTTTATCACTAGGTAAAATACTTTCTGACTAGAGCATAAGCTTTCTCTCACTATGCTATAGTTCTTTGAGATTTGGAGCCTATGTAAATACCTAGAATAAAGTTTGTGGAATGAATAAACATAATATTAAATCTCAGACTCAGTGCTGATTATTCTATCATTACAGCTTCATTTTCTTGGATCATGAAAGTTTATTTATTCTTAGATGCAAATGCCCTTCGGGAGAAGCAGAGCACATCATTATTGTTAGCTAATATTTATGGGGAATTTATAGACTGTCAGCTGATCTATGAGCGGACAGGAACTAGTAACTTGCAGAGTGAACCTGAGACGCCAGGAAAAACAGTTTCTGGTGAGGCAGAAAGGCCCTGGAAGCTGGGATTCTGATCTGTACTCAGGAACCCCATTCTTATCACAGTCCTGACCACTGGTGCTATTCGGCCACTCTGCTTCCATCACTGAATGATTTAATTTCCAGACACAATTTTGGATGAATCTGCGCTAGGGTATTCTACTTCATGGACATTTTACAAAAGATGGTTTCTTATCAGTAGATGGCAATAACTCAAAACTAAGGGGCTGGGCATGGTGGCTCCCGCCTGTAATCCCAGCACTTTAGGAGGCTGAGGCAGGTGGATCACTTGAGGTCAGGAGTTTGAGACCAGTCTGCCCAACATGGTGAAAACTTGTCTTTAGAAAAAATTAGCTGGGCATGGTGTTGGGTGCCTGAAATCCCAGCTACTTGGCAGACTGAGACACGAGAATCGCTTGAACCTAAGAGGCAGAGGTTGCAGTGAGCCGAGATTGCCCCAGTGCACTCTAGCCTGGGTGACAGAGTGAGACTCTGCCTCAAACAAACAAAAAACAACAACAACAACAAAAACTAGGGCTGGGCACGGTGGCTCACACCTGTAATCCCAGCACTTTGGGAGGCCGAGGCAGGTGAATCACCTGAGGTAAGGAGTTCGAGACCAGTCTGGCCAACGTGATGAAACCCCGTCTATACTAAAAACATAAAAATTAGCTGGGTGTGGTGGTGTGTTCCTGTAATCCCAGCTATTCGGGAGGCTGGGGCAGGAGAATTGCTTGAATCCAGGAGGCGGAAGTTGCAGTGAGCCAAGATCATGCCACTGTACTCCAGCCTGGGCGACAGAGTCAGAAAAAACAAGAACAAAAACAAAAAAACAAAGAACTAAGAAGGGACCTCATCTTCCTTAGGAACCTAAATATTTCTCGTGCTTTTCTACAAGCCAAAAGGTTACACTATTTCTTTAAGAAACATTACGAATTGATTGTACTCTTTTGCAGAGAGAAATGAAAATAAGTCAAAGGGCTTGCAATGTTTACATATTTGGTCTTTAAATTCTTACCTTTTCCAGATTCTTTCAGTCTCACCCAGGTGACCCTGGAGGAGACGCAGCACGATGCTGCTGGCTGGGGTGGGGTGTTGAGGAAGGGGTCTTCAGACTCTGCTCACTAGTCTGTGGCCCCTGTCTGCCACGTCTCAGTTTATTCAGCAGGAGGGATGTGCTGCTTTGGTCGGGAAACTTGGTAGACTCAAGTGTCATCTTCTGGAGAAAGCAATTGTGTGCCATGAAAACTTGGAAGTATGAAAGGAGGAGACTGTCAGTAAGTAACTCCTCTATGAGCAGCATTACTGGAAATAAAGAGAGACCTTTGTTAGTCTTGTGGATTTTTTTTTATGGCCTGACTTATCCGAAAGGCATAGAAGCACTCTTCCTGTAGAGTTAGGTGAGTGGTTTTGAATTTCAAGAAAGAATATGACTTCTTGAAACCTCAAAGTTACGAATATGATAATTCGAATTTGCCCTCCTTTGTGCTCTCTTTAATGACCAAAAACTAAGAATCAAAACATAGGATGTGTGTGCAGACCTTGAGGCTTTAATTTCTTCCTCATCAGTTAGAGGGAATTATAAGTGCATTTCCTGTTGGCATCTCAGGGTGTACAAAATCAAGATGATGACAACAGCGACACCCATCTCTAACAGGTTAGAGGGGCTCTGGGCACCACTCAGACGTGTATGTTGCTATTTAATTTTTACAGCTACACTACAAGGTAAGTACTAACATTCCAATCTTAGGGGTGAGAAAACTGAAGCCTGGAGAGTTTTAGAAATTTCCTCAAGGTCATAGGGTTAGTTAAGAGTCAGTTTTCAAACTCAGATTTTCCTGTCCCCCAAGCCTCCATGTTCAATATGCTGCCAAGGGCTCAGAAAGGAAAACACCTCCATTATCAAGAAGCAGCTTCCTGCATTCAACTCTGAGCTATTAGAACATGATAGCAAAATGGTGCTTTCCCACACTGGAAGTTTACAACGAGAGTGGAAAGCATGGGCATGGAAAGGCAACTGAAAAGCTGACTGACACATCCTGACATAGGATTGTATTACATCATTGGGCCCTGATCTCACCCTTCTAGAGAAATATTTCATGGGACAAGGTGCACAATTATTATTATTATTATTATTATCATTATTATTATTTGAGATGGAGTCTCACTCTGTCACCAGACTGGAGTGCAGTGGCACGATCTCGGCTCACTGCAACCTCTGCCTCCCAGATTCAAGGGATTCTTCTGCCTCAGCCTCCCTAGTAGCTGGGATTACAGGCTTATGCCACCATGCCCAGATATTTTTTGTTTTTTTAGTAGAGACAGGGTTTCACCATGTTGGCCAGGCTGGTCTCGAACTCCTGACCTCAGGTGATTCACCCGCCTTGGCTTCCCAAAGTGCTGGGATTACAGGTGTGAGCCACCGTGCCTGGCCCACAATTATTTTTTATTATTTAACAAATAATCAGAAAAGACTAAAAATTGAAAATTTGATATATAGTTAATACATTCTTGGTATTTTATATATGCAAAAATAAGGAAAAGTAATAAAAAAACAGCAATAAATAAAACCCATAATTCCATCAACAATTTCTATTGTTTTTGAATCACCAACATTGCATATTTGCCATTTTTATTCAACTCTTTTTATGCTATAAATTAAGCATCCTTCCATTTCCTTAATAATTATTTTTGTAAACAATTTTAATGGCTTCTTTATTTTCCATCATGTGGATATATCATAATTTAATTACCCTTTCTTCTATTTTTAACATGAGTTGTTTTCATTTTACTCCCACTTTTATAAATAACAAAGCAAAGGGCATGTTTTGTTACTTTTAATTTTGCTATAATTTCAAGCTTACAGAAAAATTGCGAATTTATTACAGGAAACTTCCATATAACTTTTACTCAAATTTACAAATCATTTATACTTTTACTCATTTGCTTTATTATCCTCTTTTTCTCTCTTTTTCTTTCTCTCTCTCATGCATACACACACACGCGCGCGCATACACGCACACATGCACATGACTTTTTTTCCCTAAACTATTTGAGAGTAAATTGTCCCTTTACTCTTTAACACTTAAGTGCACATGTCCTAAAAGCAAGAATTTTCTCTTACATAACACCAGTTTTCAACATTTGGAAATTTGATATTACTATAATATCTTTATTTAATCTCTAGTTTATTTCCAAATTCTTTTTTCTGTTATTTTAAAATTTTATTTTATCTTTAACTTTTATTTTAAGTTCAGGGGTACATATGCAGGTTTGTTATATAGGTAAACTTGTGTCATAGGGGTTTGTTATACAGATTACTTTGTCACCCCGGTACTAAGCCTAGTACCCATTAATTATTTTTTTCTCATCCTCTCCCTCCTCCCATCCTCCACTCTTTGATAAGCTCCAGTGCCTGTTGCTTTTGTGCCCATTGGTTCTCATCATTGCAGTATTTAATTTCCCATTCCTAAGTTTGCTAAGGATAAGGGCCTCCAACTCCATCTATTCCTCCAGAAAATATGATCTTGTTCTTTTAAATGGCTGCATAGTATTTCACGGTATATATGTACCACATTTCCTTTATCTAGTCTACCATTTACAAACATTTAGGTTGATTCCATGTTTTTCACTATTGTGAATAGTGTTGCCTGGGACCTAATCTAGCACAGTGGAGAATTTTCATGTGTGAAATTTTTTTTCAGTTTATGATGATCTTCCTAGGCTAGATTCCTGAAAGGAGAATTATTGGGTAATTAGACATAGACATTTTTATGGCCGTTGGTACAAATTGCCGACAGTGGTAGCCATCTGACCTAGGCATCCTTGGCTGGTCATCCATGACTGGACCTAAGCATCCTTGGTACAGTGTGGAGGGAATCAGTGGCTGCTCTGTTGCGTATTAGGGAACCTCACTTTCCTTAACTACCCAATAGATAGCAATGGCTACCTCAAAGGGTTAATTGTCTTAAATATAAAGTGATAACTAATTGGCATGTATGTTATTGTATATACTTAGGAATAACAAAAAAACCTTCTGGGCTATGTTTCATTTTCATGAAGATAGAATTCAGGAGAAAATTTTATGAGTGGACAAGAATATACGTGAGGAATATATTGAGGTTGCCTGGAATCTATTTGTGTGAAAGCCAGGGCATAGCAACCAAATAAAGGGTTAGAACTTGAGGTGCAAAGAACTCCGAGCAGAGAAAGACAGTCAGAGCCAGTGGCAGAGATTTGGGGAAAACTTTCAAAAGATTTTGAAGGAATAACTAAAGATATATTAGGCAAACTAGGAAACAATCAAACATATATGCACCTTGAAAATCAATGATTTGTTCTTCATTTTTCATCTAATAAAATAATATCTTTTATACATCAAACATTGTTTTTGTGGTGTAGATACAGTGAAGAATATGATATGATCTTTAGTTCTCATGGGCTTACTGTACAGGTGAGAGAACAACCCACGTTAAATTGCAGACATCATCATTTAATAAATTGAACTAGGGCTAAGAGGGAACACACTGGTGTGGTAGGAGTTTACAAGAGGGAACCACTTCTAATCTGGGATGTGGCAGTGATTAGAAGGTGGTGTAGGACAGAAGAGGATTCCAGGCAGAGGAAGCAGGAAATGATTTGAAAGTTTATGCCTACTTCAGGTTATGTAAAGGGTTAAAGAAATACATCTAAAATTCAAAAGCATGGGAAATTCATTCATTCATTCATTCATTCATTCATTCATTCATTCACTAAACAAACTTAATAAGTGTTACATGCCCATGTAGGGAATGCAAAAGACAGGATTTTTAAATCAAAGGGCTCCCGGAGGACTTGACCCCAAGGGAAACAAATATCGGACTCAGAGCTGCGTAAGACCTTGGTTTCTTTTAGGAGCAGGGAGAAAAGACTTCTGCCTGGTCCACACGTGGTAGCAGGGAGAAAAGCGTGGGAAACTGGTGCCAAGCCTAGAAAAGCCAGCAGGTGGTGAAAACATGAGGAACCAGCAGGATGCTCCTAAAGGGGAGGGCGCATTTGGTCCTGGAAAAGGTATGATCAGCACCAACAAAGCCATATGGAAAATAGTGAGTGAAATCTGGGCAAGAGCCTCAGTTCCAACTGTGTCCAATCTGTGGCCCATATACAAAACCTGTCATAAGCCCAGTCCTACCGAAGCCTTGGTCCAAATATTTGCAGGATTTTATTTGTTTTCTCTCAAAGGTATAGGGCAAGTCAAGGAATTTGAAAATAGAGATATGACCTTCAACATTGACACCGTCCTTCCTGGCTATCTCTGCAGCTCCCGGAGGTGAGAGACAGACTGGAGAGTTTTCAGGGGGCAGGTCCACCCATGGGGACATTCATGGGACAGGCTGAAAGGCACATCAGGAGCTTGGAGGTTAAGAGGAGGAGAAAGATGGCATTCTCAGGGTACACTGATGTCCTGAGTTCTAGAACCAGGCCAAGGAACCAGAGACTAAACAGTTAAAGAACAGCTCATTTTAAACATAAATAAAATGCCATCTACTCTAAGTATTTTGTGAGCAAAAATGCGGTTCAGAAAAGCAGATTTGGTGCTGTGCTAAATGTTTTAATTTTTTTTATATGCTTCACATTAGAGCTTGTATTTTCTCATACCTCCAAGGCATAGTCTTTTATGGCTTTCGAGATAAAAGATTTACATTTAAATCATGCTTTCCCCATGCCACATTCTAACAATAGCATTTTAAGTTCTACTGTTCACCCAAAGGTCAGAATGCCTTTTTTTTTTAATGCCTACATATGCTTCCACCTTAACCAAGTGAAGAAATCCTTTTAGCTTTAATTGTCTAAATATTATTTATAGTTTGTATAATATAAAATCCAAGGGCTTCACAACAAAATGGAGACAGGAAAGTGCCATCCTGGGACTGTTTTGAAGAGCAAAGATATTGCATAGGTCCAGGACTCCAAACCCAGAGAGTCTCTATTATATTTGTGTGTATGTGTATGTGCCACATATACCAGCAGGTGACTGTGTTCCAAGCTAATAGGTTCTCCTAAAAGGCATGAGATGGACAATCAGATAAGACCCATTCATCTCTCACTATTGCCTTGAAATTTACTGGCTACACAATCATTAATTTTTTCCTTACTCTTTTTTCCTGCATAAAGATGGCAGGAAAAAAACAAAATAATCATCTCCTATGCCTTATTTGGAAATGGAGTCGTGGGCTGTCTTGTTACTCTCATGAACATCCATTGCAAAGTCCATCTACCCAATTGTCCAGAAACTTGGAAGTAAGGAGGTGATATGCCATGCATAGACTTTCAGGATTTTATGTCCTTGTATTCAGGACAATTTGGGGAACAAATCTCACAGGCAAACAAATTGACTTTTATCCTTAATCCTGTAGTTACAACTCAGTCTGTGTTTTCAAAATTGCACTTATAAGACAAAGATGGGAGAATAGCTTGCTTCTGATTCTGAATCTGTAGTAAAATATCTATAAGGAACATGTGTCCTATTTTTTTAACTACATAAAAATTCTCTTAATCATCTGTAGGTGAAGACTGGACCAGAGAATAAGGGTATGTTTCCAAGAGCCAAGAAAGAGCTAGGAAGCTAAATACTAAACCAACTGATATTTGCATTCAGGAATGGTGTGATGAGAACCCAAGCATTTTAATTGAAAGAGTAAAACCAATAAAGCTCAAAGACAAATCATACCAAACAAAAGGAAAAGAACGATCATTTAAAAATTTTTATCATTTGTACTTCATTAGTCCTTGTGCTTATTATTTATTCATAAATAAGACTTGATGAGAGTTTTTTTTTTTTAAGTATGTGAGAAGTTTGCTGCTTCTGTGGCCATGAATGTATTGAATTCCTCTATTCTAGGGTGTTCTTAAGGTAAAAAAAATCAACTGAAGATTAGAAGTAGTTCATGCCTTTGTTTTCAGTGAAACTTGGTACCAGAGGGAGCCCATGATGACATGAAGTTAGAATTTGACCCATAACAGTTACTGCAACCTCTCTTCTGCTTTAACATCTTCCTGCTAAATGATCTTTTAAAGAAAAGAAAAAACCCCACTAAGCTAGAAAAGGAAACTGCTTTGTCTACTCTGGGCAATCAGAGATACAGCACTTCATGTCAAAGGAATGTGGAGGGAATGTTTAAACTGTAATATTTTCACAGGCAAAGAGCTTCACAAGGACCCGGAAGGTCAAGACTGTATTGATACCCACTCTTTTCAGACTTACACTGTCTAGAAAAGTCCAGTGAAAATATTTAATAACTGGTTCTGGTTGGACATCATTTTATAGTCCTATCTAACAAAACTACTATCCTTTCGGATTTGAGAAAATTTTTATTTATTCAGAGTTGCAGAGTGCTACCTGGGGACAGCCCTAAGCAAATCATAAAGTTGAGGAATTTTGCCTTCAGTTCTGTCTGACCTTCTCCACACTTCTTTTCTTCCATTTTATTCCACGTCTTCTTACCTGCCCTTCTACCTTTACCATTAAATATCTGAAATTCTTGAGGACTTTCCTTTACTTTTTCTACCCAAACTTACTCTCAAGAAGGCATTCAACTTAACAATTGCACCTGCGTGTGAAATTAAATCAACTATCTTTCCTCTGTTTTTTTGTGTTTTTTATGTTTCCTAATTTAACCCTTTCTAAAGACATTCAAGCATAAGCCAGTGGTAAGATGAAATATTTTAGCTTTTCGAAATAAAATACTTGCCGGCACATGGAAATTATACTATCTGTTGGTGGTTTACTGTCTAGCCTAGTTTCCACAGAATGACCATATTTACATTTGGTGTCTCACAGGAGCCCCAGAAACATTCATGACACTTATCTACCCCGCTAATCGCTTAAAATACATCACTTATTTGAATATTAGTGACAAATATTTTCTTGGTGACCAAGGAAAGAATCCACAAGTTCTCAGACTGCACATGTATTGCACCAGACCCGAGTATTCTCAGGATGGAGAGGGCATAGATGTGGTATTTTTGTCTACTGAACATTTTCTGTATGACCAGCTCTCTTTTTGTCTACTAAACATTCTCTTGTTTGTCCAGCCCTCCTTTCAGTGTTAATTCATGACTACATTTAGGGAGGGCATACAACGTAAAGCTGGGAACTCAGGTTACTCCATTCCTGTGACACAAAGAGATTGGTGGCTGAACAATCATTTTACCCACAATTGGCCAGTGAGAGTCATCCCCTAGGATTTGATTATCTCTTCCTAGAAGACAGTATCTTTCACTGGAACTGATATCTGTGAGGATGATGGAAGCTTGCAGCCTCCTGAAACCATCTCATGGGGAAAACATGCATAAGAATGAAGCCAACACAAAGCAAAGGAGATCTGAAAGATAGGGAGACATGTATCTTACTGATGTCTCAGCCTTTGCATAAAGTCGGGTTTGAAATCTGCCACCCCTCTGGGCTCCTCAGTACATGCTAGTCTTAAATTAGTCAGTTAGGTTTTTATCATTTGTGACCAAAGTACTACTTAACCAGGAACGTCATCAGGGAACCTATCCTTGAAGATGCCAAACAATGAATTACAGCTAGGGACACAGAACAGATACAATTGTGTTGAAGCCAAACCCAAGGTGACATTGATGTTACCCTTTGTTGAATGCCTGCCTCATGACAGATGATTGCAGTGTTACAGACACATGCCCTCTTCTACCCCATCTCTGGCTTTTTACTGATAGATGATTCCTGATTGACAGTAGAAACACATTCCTAGAGTGGACAGCAAAGTGGAATGTAACACCAAGTTATTTTTTTCTCCTGTTATTTAATAGTGCCTGATTGAGCTCGTTCCTCTTTGTCAAGTGTCATTCAAAAATCACCCAATTGTTGGTCCACCCTTGCTCGGTTGTTGATGAGAATGCCATGTGGGCTGGAATCAAAGCCTTGCTAAAATTTGTCTATTTTACATCTGTTCCTAGCTGGGAGCTTAATGAGATGCATGGCATAATGAGATGTGTGTCTGGAGTGTGTAATGAGATTCTTGATTCAAGTGTCTAATGAAGCCTATAGCCTAATGAAATGTATAGCATAATGAGATGCATAGCCCGAATGTATGGTACAGTTTCGAAAATCCTTTTACAAAATATGACTAGGCATGCAAAAGTTTCTCCCATCTGCATAAGCTCCACCCACATGTCTTTGGAATTTTTAGCTTGTCATTTCTCAATGCTATTGTCATCTTTGTCATGGTTATTTCTTATATCCAAAGCTAACAGAACATAAGCACTGGCCCTCATCAAATATAATAGGTAGTCTGAAAACACAACATAGAAATTTTTTCCTGTTGAAAAGAGAAAATCATATCTTTGTTTCCTTCCATTCACTTCCTGATTTTTTAATATAAGTGACAATATCAATGAGCTATTGCCTAACAAAATACCTAAAACTTTATGGCATAACACAAATGTTTATCACTGCTTATGAGTTTTTGAGTCTGCTGGGTGATTCTTTTAGAGTAGACTAGGTGATATGGTCTGGCTCTGTGTCCCCACCCAAATCTTGTCTTGAATTGTAATCTGAATTGTAATACCCATGTGTTGGGGGAGGGGACTCATGGGAGGTGACTAAATCATGGGGGTGGTTCCCCTATGCTGTTCTCATGATAGTAAATAAGTTCTCATCAAATCTGATGGTTTTATAAGGGGATTTTCCCCACTTTGCTCTGCACTTCTTTCTCCTGCTGTCATGTGAAGAAGGACATGTTTGACTCCTCTTTTACCAGATTGTAAGTTTCCTGAGGCCTTTCCAATCCTGCGGAACTGTGAGTCAGTTAAACTTCTTTCCTTTATAAATTACCCAGTCTCAGGTATTTCTTTGTAGCTGCATGAGAATAGACTAATACAGTAAATTGGTACCACAAAGAGTTGGATGCTGCTATAGGGATACCTGAAAATATGGAAGCAACTTTGGAACCGGGTAACAGGCAGAGGTTGGAACCATTTGGAGGACCCAGAAGAAGATAGAAAGATGTGGGAAAGTTTGGAACTTCCTAGAGACTTGTTGAATGGCTTTGACCAAAATGTTGATAGTGATATGGACAATGTAGTCCAGGCTGAGGTGGTCTCAGGTGTAGATTAGAAACTTGTTGGGAACTGGAATAAAGGTAACTCTGGCTATGTGTTAGCAAAGAGACTGGCAGTTTTTTGTCCCTACCCTGGAGATCTGTGGAATTTTGAACTTGAAAGAGATTATTTAGGGTATCTGGCAGAAGAAATATCTAAGCAGCAAAGCACTCAAGAGGTGGCAGAGCATAAATTTTGGAAAATTTGTCTTTTTATGATGCAGTAGAAAAGAAAACCCCATTTTCTGGGGAGAAATTGCTGCAAAACTGTGCATGAGTAACAAGGAGCCAAATGTTAATAGCCAAGACAATGGGAAAAATATCTCCAGGGCATGTCAGATATCTTTGTGCCCCTCCCATCATAGGTCCAGAGTTCTAGGAGGGAAAAATGGTTCCCTGGGCCAGGTCCAGGGTCCCCCTGCTGTATGCATCTTTGGTACTTGGTGCCCTCTGTCCCAGCCACTCCAGTCATGGCTAAAAGGGGCCAAGATACAGCTCAGGCCATTGCTTCAGAGCATGCAAGCCTTGGCAGCCTCCATGTGGTCTTGCAGGTATGCAGAAGACAAAAATTGAGGTTTGGAAACCTCCACCTAGATTTCAGAGGATGTATGGAATTGCCTAGATGTCCAGGCAGAAGTCTGATGTGGGACAGAGCCCTCATGCTGAACCTCTGCTAGGGCAGTGTGGAAGGGAAGTGTAGGGTTGGAGGTCCGACACAGAGTCTCCACTGGGACACTGCCTAGTGGAGCTTTAAGAAGGGGGCCACTCTCCTCTAGGCCCTAGAGTGGTAGATCCACCAATAGCTTGCGTCATGCACCCGGAAAAGCCATAGACACTCAACACCAGCCTGCAAAGGAAGCTGGGAGGGAGGCTGTCCCCTGCAAAGCCACAGGGGCAGAGCTGCCCAAGGCCAAGAGAGCCGACTCCTTGCATCAGCATGACCTAGATGTGAAATATGGAGTCAAAGGAGATCATTTTGGAACTTTAAGTTTTAATGACTACCCTGTTGGATTTCAGACTTGAATGGGGCGTGTATCCCCCCTTTTTGGGCCAATTTCTCTCATTTGAAATGGGTGCATTTATCCAATGCCTGTACTCCCATTGTATCTTGGAAGTAACTAACTTGCTTTTGATTTTACAGGGTAATAGGTGGAAGGGAATTGCCTCATCTCAGATGAGGCTATGGACTTGGATTTCTGGGTTAATGCTAAAATGAGTTAAGACTCTGTGGAACGTTGGGAAGGCATAACTGTGCTCTCACATGTGAGAAAGATGAGATTTGGGAGCGACCAGGGGCAGACTGATGTTGTCTGGCTCTGTTTCCCCACACAAATCTCATCGTGAATTGTGATCTAAATTGTAATCCCCACCTGTTGGGGGAGAGGGGAAGGAACTCATGGGAGGTGATTAGATCATTGGGGTGGTTCCCCCATGCCATTCAAGTGAGTGAGTTCTCATGAGCTCTGATGGTTTTTTAAGGGGCTTTTCTGCCCTACACTCTGCACTTCTCCTTCCTTTTGCAATGTGAAGAAGGACATGTTTGATTCCCCTTCTGCTATGCTTTTACATTTCCTGAGGCCCTTCCAACCATGCAGAACTGTGAGTCAATTAAACCTCTTTCCTTTATAAATTACCCAGTCTCAGGTATTTCTTCATAGCAGTGTGAAAATGTACTAATACACTAGGGTTGCTTATGTGTTCATGATGGGCTACAAGTCAGCTAGAGTATCTGCTGATCTTGACTGGACTCTCTCACATCTCTGCAGGTCACCTTCCTGTAGACCTGTCTAGGAAGATATTGGCTGGGGCAGTTGCGATCTCCTTGATTTTGTTTCTCCTTTCTTAAGCACTCACTATGACTTAATCTAACAGCAGTCAGGAATCCAAAAGGAAGAAGGGAAGTCTGCAGGATATCATAAGGCATAATGTCATCATGCTGTCATTTCAACCATATTCTTTTGAGACAAAGCAAGTCACAAGGCCATTCCATAATCAAGAGATTAAGAAATACAGGCATAACTTGAAGATATTGAGGTTGGGTTCCAGGTCACTGCAATAAAGCAAATATTGCAACAAAGTGAGTCACATAATGTTTTCAGTTTCTCAATGCACATAAAAGTTATGTTTACACTATACTGGAGTCTAATAAGTGTTCAATAGCATTGTATCTAAAAATGTATATACCTTAATTTAAAAATATTTCATTGCTAAAACATCATTACATGGCCCTTTTAAAAGGGCCATCATTACATGATCCTTCAGCAAGTCATAATCCTTTGGTTGGTAGAGGGTCTTATCTCAATGTTGATGATTGCTGACCAATCAAGATGGTGTTTACTGAAGGTTAGCATGACTATAGAATTTTCTTAAAATAAGACAACAATAAAGTTTGCTGCATCTATGGACTTTTTCTTTCACCTAAGATTTTTCTGTAGCATGCGATGCTATTTGTTAGCATTTTATCCACAGCAGAACATTTTTCAAAACTAGAGTTAATCCTCTCAAACTCTGCCACTGCTTTATCAAGTTTATATAATATTCTAAATCCTTTCTTGTCATTTCAGCAATGTTCACAAAATCTTCACCTGAAGTAGTTTCCATCTCAAAAAACCACTTTGCTTATCCATGAAAAGTGAATTCTCATTGATTAATGTTTCATCATAAGATTGCAGCAATTCAGTTGCATCTTCAGGCTCCATGTCTAATTCTAGTTCTCTTGCTATTTCTACCACATTGCCAGTGACTTCCTCCACTGAAATCTTGAACCCCTCAAAGTGATCCATGAGGGCTGGAATCAACTTCTTCCAAACTCCTATTAATGTTGATATTTTCACCTCCTCCCATGAATCATGAATGTCCATATTGGCATCTAGAATGGTGAACCCTTTCCAGAAGGTTTTCAATTTACTTGGACCAAATCCATCATAGGAATCAGTATCTGTGGCAGCTTTAGCCTTATGAAGTGTATTCCTTAGCTAATGACTTGAAAGGTAACATTATTCCTTGATCCATGGGCTGTAGAATAAATGTTATGTTAGCAGGCATGAAAACAACATTAATCTCCTTGTATATTGATATCAGAGCTCTTGGGTAACCAGGTGGATTGTCAGTGAGTAGTAATATTTTAAAAGAAACATTTTTTTCTGATCACTAGGTCACAACTGTGTACTTAAAATATTCAGTACACCATGCTATAAACAAATATGCATCCAGGCTTTGTTGTTGAATTTATAGAACACAGGTAGAGTAGATTTAGCACAATTCTTAATAGCTCTGGAACTTTGGAAGTGGTAAATGAGCATTGGCTTCAACTTAAAGTCATTAGATGCATTAACCCCTAACAAGAAAATCAGCCTGTTCTTTGAAGCTTTGACGACAGTCATTGACTTGTCTTCTCAAGCTATGAAAGTCCTAGAAGACATCTTTTTCCAATATAAGGGTGTTGTGTCTACTCTGAAAAGCTATTGTTTAGTGTAGCCACATTTGTGAATGATCTTAGATTTTCTAGATAACTTTTTAGAGCTTCTACATCAGCACTTGCTGCTTCACCTTGCACTTTTATGGTATGGAAACTACTTATTTCTGTAACTCCTATGTCACAGAGACCTCACAAACTCAACCTCTTCTAGTTTCCAAGTTTTCTTCTTCAGCTTCCTCACCTCTCTCAGCCTTCATAGAATGGCAGACAATTAGGTCCTTGTTCTGAATTAGGCTTTTGCTTAAAGGAGGGTTATGGCTGGTTTGATCTTTTATCCAGACCACTAAAACATTCTTCATATCAGCAATAAGGCTGTGTTGCTTTCTCATCATGTGTGTACTCAAATAGTAGCAATTTTAATTTCCTTTACTAACTTTTCCTTTGCATTCACAACTTGGCTATTTGGTGCGAGAGGCCTAGCTTTTTAAGTCTTCCTCACTAAGCTTATCCATTTCTAGCTTTCAATTTACACTGAGAGGCATGCAACTCTTCCTTTCACTTGAACATTTACAGGATATTGTAGGATTATTGATTAACCTAATTTTAATAATGTTGTGTCTCAGAGAATAGGGAGGCCTGATGAGAGGGAGATAGACGAGGAAATGGCCACTTGGTGAAGCAGTCAGAACACATACATTTCTTGATTAAGTTCACCATTATATATGGGTTCAGTTCTTGGCTTCCCAAAACAACTACAAACAAATAAAAATGCTAATAGAGGTTACAACTAATTTTTCTGACAACATTTGGTAAATATTTGCTAGTAGACAAGATTAGGAATCTACCTAATTATTGAATTAAAATGGAATAATTTTTCCTCTTTTTCATGGGTTGTCTCTAAGATTATTAAAGCTTGTGTTTTGCCAAGAACTACTGGTGATTGGCCCCAGGGATGAGGTGGGTGTCATATGAACCTTTCCTAAAATTTCTGAAAGACTGTGGAGAGTTTTAGCAGTGTGTATCTCATTGACAATAGTCTCCTGGATAAAACCCAGGGCACTCTTTTGAAAATTTATAGGGACTAGTCTATCCAGCAGTTTAACAGCCAGTCCAAGTTTTTTTTTTTTAGCATACCCCAGCCAAGGTTTTATCTCCTTCCCATCTCCCAGATTGAATATCCATTATCTCTCAAGATGCCATTACCCTCAGATGCCTCAGATTTATTTGTCTAGCTCTTTTATAGAATAAAGGCCTGATAGGGTCCTCTTTAAATACATATTCTCACCACATTTTAGAAACCAGCAGTTGGTCCCATCATTTCCCTAACTTAAGATTATGCTTTTCTATTGCATGGGAATCATAAATTTTACTCCTATGTGCATTTTACAATTGTGGAAAGGAATGAATCAAACACAATACCCAAATATCAGAATTTTTTCTGATTTATTTTCCAGCTGTGCTTTCCTATCCACGTGGTAGTTTAGATACATGCACACATGAATCCTCTGCAAAAGTGCGCAATACAGACTTGTGGATGTGTTGATTAAATAGTTTCATTATTTAATTCAAAACCTGCCATCAATCTGCTTAACCTGATCAGCTCATCTTTGCCTAGCTTTGCTAATTAAATATCTTTTTAAAATTTCTTTTTGTTTCATGAAACATCTAGTTATAATAGCTTTTTAAAATAATACAGTTTATATTATCTCTCTGTTATCTATATGATATATATCATCATGAACCAGTGGTCCCTAATCAAACACTAGTTGTGTTTTTATATGCAAAATGACTACAGAAAATGATAGTAATTAGACGTGCTTGTATTTTTATAAAGGCCTGTTCAAGTCTTAAATGTGTCTGAAACACATTAGGATTTATTTTACATAGGTAAACTGCTGACACTGATTAAGTCATCAGGTTGCTACTCAAACTTCTCTACTTCACTGTTTGCTGGGATGAGTCACAAGTTTAGTTGCATATATCTTTCAAAAAGTTCTGTAATCCACTTCATCTCTGTGTATAACAAACCCACATGGTATTTACTCTTCGTGTCTTTTTATGGTAATGCTTGGGGTCAGTCTGTGGCAGCTTAAGGGATGTACACACAAGTCAAGTGGCAGAGCTGGCAAGATCCTGGGCAGAATAAATGCAGATAGCATGGAAGGTAAGCCTTGGAAAGGATTGGGAAGCTGGTGGATTTCAGTAAGGGAGAAGGGAGAACATATACTAGTTCAGAATTTCTCAAAATGATAATTTCATATCACCTGTAGGAGAGTCACCTGAAAAGCCTGATAAAAATATATATTTTTTGGCACCTACCCTCCCTGCTTAATCAAAATCCTTAGGGAAGGTATCCAGAAATAACATGTTTTATCAAGTTCTCGAGTAATTTGTGTGCATTTAAAATTTGAGAACCAGTGTACTAGACTTTGAACATTATTAGTATACAGTTTATATACAATCATCATTATATTCCCAGTGACTGGGCAATTTATAGATGGTGATTAAATGAATAAAGAAATGATCGAACAAATTGTATTGATACCAAGATCATTGTATGGTTACCATACAGTCTGTTAGTGATGTAGTGACAGGTTAGAAATGCATGAATGTAAGACAACAAATCAATGAATACAGTCATCAGCAAAGGAGAGCTTGATACTGAGCCAAATGCTATTAAAGTGGTGCTTGGTGCTGGTTACTTTCTTGCATTTTAGATTGTGTAGAGGGACAGGCATGGGTTTGGAATGGAGGCCCCCTTGACTCTTCTGTTCCACAAGCAGTTTCAGTTTTTATGCCTACTAAGGTATTTTCCTAAACAATTAACTGTCTCCCCTAAGACATATTATACAAAAGAAGTTACAATATTTATTCTAAACAAATATTGAATATATATTATTTTAAATAAATATTCATATGTATATATGTGTGCGTATATATACATATATATGTCTTTCTTCATTTTGTTTAATTTATACCTCCTTCAGTCTTGACTATATCCCTGTTCTTGATGAGTATCTTATTTTTGTTTTCAAATAACTACAAATGACTGTCACACTGAATCAAGTGTTTATCACAGATTGGCCTTCCTAGGTTGGGTCCTTCCAACCTGGCTACCACACACAGTACCAATGTGTTAGTAATCAGAGATCACAGATGGTTGAGGGCAGAAAAAACCTATGAGATCACATAGAACAACTCTATCATTTTACATGAGGAAACTGGGGCCCAAGGAGGTTAAATTCTTTATCCAACATTTTACTATGCAAAACCATTGCTCTCCTACTATGCTGTACTTGCTCATCAAGTCATGATATAGATTCTATTGTTAAAATAAGTGGCGATCTTAAACATTGTGCTTTCTTTGTTAATGACCTTGACACAAAGTCACAGAAACAGGGTAAAGTCCATATTTCATCATGGCAATATTTGAGTAAATCAGCTTACCAATAACACTTTGGGTACACTAATAAAATAATCAGATTGAATATAATCTAACTTGTTATTTTCATAAAGTACATGCCTTCCTAAGTCAAATCGTTTAAGAGAAAATGATAGAGACTGTTTCTAAAGTCAAGCAAAGACAAAATTGTAATTTAGGGTTAAATTTACAGGTGACAGAGACAAGCTGCTTCTCTGTTGTTTAAAATAGCAGTTTACATCAGGAGTTTACAATTTCTCAGAGAACGTCTTATCAATGTAAATGTCAAGGAATTTGTTGGCTCTGCCTTTTACTTTTAGCAAACATGTGGATCCCATTGCCTTCATCCATGGAAATACAAGACTGTATATTTTAATTCATCTGAAGTTTTACCACAGAGTCTATAAATATTACATAACAAATCTGTGCATTACTACTTTCTTGTGCATTCAGGATACATCTCTGTCATCATTATAATCAACCTAATTGGGCAAGACTCTCTAAGTGAAGGCAATAACATTTGTTTACTTCATTGTAGGAATGTGCTCGCTGTCTGGTACCACCACATTTAAATTAGTTTTTATCTAAAAACAGAGAGAAATTCACCCTTCAGTCAACACAGTCTGTTAATTTGAATGTGTTTAAATTAACTACGTGCATGCCCTGTAGGAAATTCTGAGAAGCTCTGCTCTTTGTCCTTTTGCAAGAGGACTCAATGACATTTAGACCTTTTCCTTGTTCGTGTTTTGCAGTTTAGAGAAGAGGTAGCCCTCCTCCTGTTTCAGAGGTGTCAGGTTGCATGCCCAGAGCTGCTCCAGGTGCCATGTTCCTGGTTGCAATGGGAGTGGCAAGATGAATTCTATTGAGCGTTGCAATACATTGTGGAAGATGCAAGGTTGTGAGGGGAAGGGAGAGAGAGAAAAATAGTCACACAAGTCAAGCCCAGATGCATGTGGGTTATTCATACCTCTTTTGCAGGAATTCTGTTTCCCTTTATATGTGATAGCTCCTCTCATGGAGTTAACCTCTTAACATCAGAGATTTCCTTCAGAATAGTCACAGTTTCATTCCCAAAGGAATTGCCACAACTTTCCCATTCGTTTTTTTTAACTTTTCCTTTGCCCTTTGTTTTATAAACCTTGTAAGTTATACTGCTATTATTTGAATATTTCTCCCGAAGTTCATGTGTTACAAATTTAATCCCAAATGCAACAGTGTTGGGAGGTGGGGCCTAATGGAGGTGTTTAAGTCATGAGGACTCCACCCACATGAATGGATTAATGCCAATTATGAAAGGACCTGAGGCTGCAAATTCCACCCTTGCTGTCTCATGCTGTCTTGCCCTTCCACTTTCCACCATGGGATGATGTGGCAAGAAGCCTGCTGCCACGTGACGGCACCTCGATATCAGACTTCCTAGCCTCTAGAATGGTGAAAAATAAATCGATTTTATCCAGTCTGTGGGGTTTGCTATAGCAATGCAAAATGGACTAAGACATATGCTTTCTACCTTACTCAATCCCCACATACTTAATGCAGGGCAGTAGCTCTAACCAACCTGGAGGCAAGAGGAAGGAAAAGCGTCATAGGATGGTGGTGGTGGTGGTGGGGAGCATGTTTAAAGGGTGTCTCCTTGATTTATGCTATTCCTCATTGAGCTATTCATGTGACATCATGTAAAGCACATTTATTATTGCTAATTTTCTTGTGTTTAGCCAGTCTTTCAATATAAGCCATTTTAGAAAAAGGGCATCTCTTTATCAAGGAAAGAGCCTCAGGACTGCTCTGCCTTGCACCCACCATTATGGTGAGCCACCTGCCTTGCACCTGCCGTCAGTGGATGGGAACTGATGCCGGGCAGCATCTAGAGTAAGGGGGATGAACAGCTGGTGCCTTTAGCCTGTGCTAAAAATACTACACACATTTACACAGAAGATTTTTAGGGCAGTGAAACTACCATGTGTGATACTATAGCGATGAATACATGCCATTATATGTCTGTCTAAACCCACAGAATGTACAACACCAAGACTGAACCTGAATGTAAATTATGGACTTTGAGTGATAATAATGCATTGATGTAGGTTCATTGATTGTAGAAATGTACCACTCTAGTGGGGAATGTTGATAGTGGTGGAGGCTGTGCATGTGTCAGGGCAGGGGAAATCTTCCTTTCAATTTTGCTGTGAACCTAAAACTCTCTAAAAAATACTTGATTCCACCCCCCCAAACACATACATTTACACAAGTAGGTCAAAATTAATCAGTTACCTCATTGCTTTTATATTCATGTTTCAGGAAGCATTTTGTTTTCGTTGTCTTGTTTCCTGAAAAGAAACCTCTCGGTACTCAAATTTCACCTTTATAAGTTTGTTGAAAGGAGTGTCATCTTGAAGTCAATAATCTTGTCCTTCTCTTTTCAATATCTACCTCATGTAGGCCTAGCACAAAATTGGTACTTGTGCTGAATTAAAGTCATACCTCAGGTCTGCTCCAAAAATGTTAAATAATTTATATAAATGTTAAATAAAGTGTTAAATAAAATGTAAATAACTAAAAACTATCAAATAAAGTGTTTTTATGAAATAATAATAAAATAGAATTGCCTAGGTTACATCAATCTGCCTAGGTACAATCTAATAGGAATAATAAAATAACAGCAACTTTTTGGGATGGACCCTTGACAGAACACCTGGAATACCACTCACCATTTCTTTTCTTCCATTGCACGACTTCCCTGGGCGTCTTACATGTAACTATGGACAAGCATGACTCTCTTCTTCATTATGGCATTTCCTCTGCTCTCCAGCATGGCACACTTTGTTGACTTTTGCCATTACCTGATACCCCTGGTATATTTCTTTTCATTGTTGATATTTCCTCTGTGGATCCCTAGTTCTCATTATGTGAGTCTTTTTAATTTGCTCATGACAGTAGTCCAACTCAAACTTGTTTAAGCAAAATCAGGCATGTATTGATTCATGAACCTGGTACATCTGTGGGTTGATGTGTCTTCGGATCTATCTGGATCTAGGGATTCACAAATGTTGTCATTGGGATTCCGTCTCTTTCTTCTAACTAACACTTTCTCTTCAGTGGTGATCATGAATGATGACTGACAGTTGCACACTCACATCTTTTCAGCTTTTTCAGTCTCAGAAAAAAAGAAGATTTTTCTAATAGTGCCTAAAGAAACATTCTGCTGAGAATTGTAATGAGTCTGGTTTGTATCACCTGCCCATCACTCACTGATTACTTTGTTTGAGGGATGTATACTCTGATTGTGTCAAAAACTCGCTGCTGTGACAGGAAGTGCGTTTAGCTCTACTGGACCCACATGGAATGAGTTTCCCATAGGAGGAAGGGGTTCTATTAACAGAAGAAGAGGTAAAGAAGGTGACTGAGAGACCAAATGTGTTTCCAAACCATGTCACTCTGATGATATTCTTTGATGCTTCTGAAAGTGTGAGATTGTTATTTCACATACCACCATAAAGTCAAATAAAATGTCCTTACACCACACAAGTGTTGTTTTCTCTTACTAGTCTTGGATGTGAAAGAGAAATTTTGGGGGACATGGATACTACAGCCTTTATTTATTTTTATTATTTATTTATTTTTGTGGCTCACATCCTAAGTGCTCTGACACAATGAGTCCCTGGGCAGGTGACCTGGAAGGACAATCTGTGGAGTGCGAGTACCCCAGGGCAGACTCAACAACTGCATCCTATTTGCTGCCCATTTTGAGTTTTTGCATTTTAAATTTTCTTCTCTTATCGTGAAGCCTTTTTCCCAGGGCAAGTACCTAGGGAGGTTCTGGTGACTAAGACAAACAGTCCTGGGGACTGGGTGGCAATATCAGTGTGTTGGGTCCATTCACTGACCCTTCCATGACATTCTGTAGCGTTTTCCAGCAAATAGACTGAGTCTGTGCCCTTTGTTCTAATGCTACCTGCTCAGACAGCTTTCCTGACCAGACCTAGAATAGCATCCCACTTTACTCACTTTCTACACTCTTACTCTTGCTTTGTTTCTTCTTAGCACTTTTTCCTACCTGAAATGATGTCACATATGTTTGTTTATTTATTAATTGTCTGTCTTAGTAGGAAAGTAGGAGAATTCTTCTCTCATATTCTCTGCTGCATCCTCTGTGCCTAGAATAGTACCTGGTACATACTAGACTTGCAGTAACTACTGACCAGATGTATCAAGAAATAGATGAATGAGCAAACAAAATAATAGCAGGAAAAGATCTCGGGCCATAATTCTGAGACCCTTATTAAGCACAAACCTAAATACACCTAAATGCTACTGGCATTTTTTTTTTTTAACGCATGAACACACATGTGTTTAAAAGGCCCTGCATTTTGATATAATATTGTTAGTCTTGCATCTCCTTTTAATTTCCTTTAGCATCACTTACTGATGTGCAGCTTTACCTGGAATGGTGACTAAGTTGACAGAGTTAACTTTAAAAATGCATATTTTGATGTGATTTTTGCTAAGTAAAGCCAGAGAAAAAAGATACGTGAAATTGCCTAGACCATTTATATTAATTCTGCAGTATTTCGTGGATAAGAAGTTTTTTAAAAAAACAGAACTAGGACTTACTCTCTTTTGTTTAGTAGCTGGAAGCAGATTCTCCCTCTCTTTTGCAGTCAGGACTTTGGTTTTTTTGTCTTGAAGAAGTTTTATTTTTAGATTTGAACTTTTTGCTACAACATAGTAAAAGATCGTCATATTCACAAATAAGAGTGAATTAAAATCAAGAAGCTGAGAAGCTGGGCTTGTTTCGTGATTTCATCTTTCACCAAATTTATTCTACCCCTTTGTCTTTGGTATGCCTGGACAGAGCCAAGCAGAACCAGTAGCGTGTTCTCAAGGCTCTGCTACCCCTCAAGTGCAGTGGGAATTCCTTTCTGCCTGAGTGAAATGTCTAGTCTATAAAACTGGTTAGTAAAACATACTGTAATTTGGGATTTGGTAATACTGCCTTCATTTTGACAGAGCCCAGGTTGACCCACAGCATTATGTCATGAACAGATGTGAATTCTAGAGGAGTGAAATGATTAAAAACTTGTTCAGAATGAAAAAGAAAACTCAGTCATAGGAGTTCTTCATTCTTCTATAGTCTAGTCAGTCAATAGTATTTAACCCTGTTTAGTCCACCTGGCATTTGCCTCCAAATGGCAGTAACCTCCAGGAAGGTTAAATCTCTCTTGACACATAGAGGGTCTGGTAACATGCACAAATAATGCTTTTTAAAAAGGAGCGTTCAAAGCAATATACAGATTCAACACAATCCCTATTAAATTACCCATGTCATTTGTCACAGAATCAGAAAGAAAAATCCTGAAGTTCAGATGAACCAAAAAAGAAGCCAAACAGCTAAAGCAGTCATAAGCAAAAAGAACAAACCCAGAGACATCACATTGTCTCACTTCAAATTATACTATAAGCTAGAGTAACTCTAATAGCATGATACTGTACAAAAACAGACACATAGATCAATGGAACAGAATAGAGGACCCAGAAATAAAGCAACAAATCCACAATCAACTGATCTTCAATAAAGCCAACAAAAATAAACAATGGGGGAAATCACTCTCTATTCAATAAATGGTGCTGGGAAAACTAGCCACATGCAGAAGAGTAAGACTGGATCCCTGTCTCTCTCACCACATACAGAAATCAACTCAAGATGGATTAAAAACTTAAACATAAGACCTGAAACTATACACCTCTGAGAAGAAAATCCAGGAAAATCTCTTCTGGACATTGGCCTAGGCAAATAGTTTATGATAAAGATTGCAAAAGTAAATGCAACAAAACAAAAATAGATAAATGAGACTTAAAAGCTTCTGCACAGTAAAAACAATCAACAGAGTAAATAAACAATCTACTGAATAGGAGAAGACATTTGCAAATTATGCCTCTAACAAAGGACTAGTATCTGAAATCTACAGGGAACTCAGACAACTCAACAAGAAAAAAACAAACAACCTCCTTAAAAACCGGGCAAAGGACATAAAGAGGTATTTCTCCAAAGAAGAACTACAAGCAGTCAACAAATATATGAACAAATATTCAACATCACTAATCTTCAGAGAAATGCAAATTAAAACCACAATGATATCATCTCATGCCATTTAGAATGGTTATTATTAAAAAGTCAAAAAACAACAGACGTTGGTGTGAATGTGGAGAAAAGGGATGCTTATACAACTAATGGTGGGAATGTAAATTAGTTCAGCCTCTATGAAAAACGATGTGGAGATTTCTCAAAAAACTAAAAATAAAACTAGCATTTGACCCAGCAATTTCACTACTGGGTGTCTACCCAAAGAAAAGAAATCATTGTATAAAAAGGCACCTACAGCTGGGCGTGGTGGCTCACGCCTGTAATCCCAGCACTTTGGGAGGCCAAGGCAGGCAGATCACGAGGTCAGGAGATCGAGACTATCCTGGCTAACATGCTGAAACCCTGTCTCCACTAAAAATACAAAAAATTAGCCGGGCGTGGTGGCGGGTGCCTGTAGTCCCAGCTACTTGGGAGGCTGAGGCAGGAGAATGGCGTGAACCCGGGAGGCGGAGCTTGCAGTGAACCAAAATTGCGCCACTGCACTCCAGCCTGGGCGACTGAGTGAGAATCCATCTCAAAAAAAAAAAAAAAAAAAAAAGACACCTACACTCATATGTTCATCACAGCACTACTTACAATACCAAAGTCATGATTCCAACCTAACTACACATCAGTAGTTGACTTGATAAAGAAAATGTGATATATACACCATGGAATACTATACAGCCATAAAAGATAATGGAATTATGTCCTTGCAGCAATATGGATGGAGCTGAAGGCCATTATCCTAAGTGGACTAACTCAGAAACAAAAAATCAAATACCAAATGTTCTCACTCATAAGTGGGAGCTAAACAATGGGTACATATAGACATAATGATGGAAATAATAGACACTAGGGACTCCAAAAGGGAGTAGAGTAGGGGGAGGATGAGGGTTAAAGAATTACCCATCAGGTACAATGTTTACTATTTGGGTAATGGGTACATAAAAAGCCCAATCTCTACCAGTATGCAATATACCCATGTAACAAATATGCAAATGTACCCCCTGGATCTAAAATAAAATTTAAAATGAATAAATAAATGCAAAAAATAATCAAAATTTTCAAAAGGGCCTTACAGGTAATTAGGACACCTCTGACATTTAAATATGCAAGAATGCTGAATAATTCATTGAAAAAATCAAAATTCCCGATTCTTGCATTTTATACAAAGAACAGAAATAATACCATAGATGTGATTTTATTGGAACAGAAACAATACATTAGATATGAAGTTACAGTGAATGAAGACCAACAAGGCAATGACTTTGTGAAAGTACTTTTCAAACTATAAACTACTATAATATATTACCAGTTGATATATTTGGCTGTGTCCCCACCCAAATCTTAACTTGAATTGTATCCCCCAAAATTCCCATGTGTTGTGGGAGGGACCCAGGGGAGTAATTGAATCATGGGGGCTGGTCTTTCTCATGCTATTCTCATGGTGAATAAGTCTCATGAGATCTCATGGGTTCATCAGGGGTTTCTACTTTTGCTTTTTCCTCATTTTCTCTTGCCGCCACCATGTAAGAAGTGCCTTCCACCTCCTGACACTATTCTGAGGCCTCCCCAGCCATGTGGAACTGTAAGACCAATTAAACCTCTTTTTCTTCCCAGTCTTGGGTATGTCTTTATCAGCAGCTTGAAAACAGACTAATACAATAAATTGGTACCAGTAGAGTGGGGCATTGCTTCCAAAGATACCCAAAAATGTGGAAACGACTTTGGAACTGGGTATCAGGCAGAGGTTGGAACAGTTTGGAGGGCTCAGAAGAAGACCGAAAAATGGGGGGAAATTTGGAGCCTCCTAGAGACTTGTTGAATGGCCTTGACAAAATTGCTGATAGTAATATGAACAATAAGGTCTAGGTTGAGGTGGTCTCAGATGGAAATGAGGAATTTATTGGGAACTGGAGCAAAGGTGACTATTGTTGTGTTTTAGCCAATAGACTGGAGGCATTTTGCCCCTTCCTTAGAGATTTGTGGAACTTTGAACTTGAGAGAGATGACTTAAGGTATCTGGTAGAAGAAGAAATTTCTAAGCAGCAAAGCATTCAAGAGGTGATTTGGATGCTGTTAAAAATCATTCCATTTTAAAAGGGAAACAGAACATAAAAGTTCAGAAAACTTGCAGCCTGACAATGCAGTAGAAAAGAAAAACTGATTTTCTGAGGAGAAATTCAAGCCAGCTGCAGAAATTCACATAAGTAGCAAGGGCCCTAATGTTAATTCCCAAGAGCATGGGGAAAATGTTTCCAGGGCATGCTTGAGACCTTCACGGCAGCCCCTCCCATCACAGGCCAGGAGTCCCTAGAGGCAAAAGTAGTTCTGTGGGCCGGCCCCGGGTCCTTGTGCTGTATGCAGCCTAGGGACTTGGTGTCTTGTGTCCCAGTCACCCCAGCCATGGCTGAAAGGGAACAATGTACAGCTCAGGCTGTGGCTTCAGAAGGTGGAAGACCCAAGCATTGGCAGCTTCCAATGTGGTGTTGAGCTTGCCATTGCACAGAAGTCAAGAATTGAGATTTAGGAACCTCTGCCTGGATTTCAGAAGATGTATGGAAACGCCTGGATGCCCAGGCAAAAGTCTGCTGCAGGGACAGGGCCCTCATGGAGAACATTTGCTAGGGCAGTGTGTAAAGGAAATTTGGGGTCAGAGCCCCCACACAGAGTTCCTACTGGGGACTCTTCCCAAGACCATGGGAACCCACCTCTTGCATCAGTGTGACCTAAATGTGACACCTGGAGTCAAAGGAGATCATTTTGGAGCTTTAAGATTTGACTGCCCTGCTGGATTTTAGACTTCCATGAACCCTGTAACCCCTTTGTTTTGACCAATTTCTCTCATTTGGAATGGCTGTATTTACCCAATACCTGTAACCCCACTGTATCTATGAAGTAACTAGCTTGTTTTTTATTTTACAGGCTCATAGGCAGAAAGGACTTGCCTTGTCTCAGATGAGACTTTGGACTGTGGACCTTTGGGTTAATGCTGAAATGAGTTAAGACTTTGGGGGACAGTGGGAAGGCATAACTGGTTTTGAAATGTGAGAACATGAGATTTAGAGGGGCCAGAGGCAGAATGATATGGTTTGGTTGTGTTCCCACCCAAATCTCAACTTGAATTATATCTCCCAGAATTCCTACATGTTGTGGGAGGGACCCAGAGGGAGGAAATCAAATTATGGGTGCCAGTCTTTCCCGTGCTATTCTCATTATAGTGAATAAGTCTCATGAGATCTGATGGGTTTATGAGGAGTTTCCACTTTTCCTTCTTCCTCATTTTCTCTTGCCACCACCATGTAAGAAGTGCCTTTCACCTTCTGCCATGATCCTGAGGCCTCCCCTGCCATGTGGAACTGTAAGTCCAGTTGAACCTCTTTTTCTCCCCAGTCTTGGGCATGGCTTTATCAGCATGTGAAAAATGGACTAATACACCAGTCATTAGTGTTAATAGCTATAAACAAATTAAAATGATGCTAATGGCTGTGTTTTATAAAACTTTATCACTAGGGTGTTTCTAAAAGGGTGTGCCATGTTTTGAATTTTTGATAGATTTTCAAATGTTATTTATGTGTCTCACTCCAGATGTAAATTAATTAATCACTTTAAAAACAATATTTCTTGGGGGAATGTAGGTAGAAGGATAAAATAGTTTTAAATGTGTGTATATATATATACACATATATACATAAATATATTAGTGCAGTATATAAGTGTTTACATATATAAACATAAATATAAATGCACATGTCTACATATTTCATGACAAAGTTTTGGGTACATACTAGATATTAACTAATATAAAATCTTTACTCAACTTTAAGTCAAAATGCTTTTGAATAGAGTTCTCTTAAAATAAAATAAAACGTTCTTGAAAATATGTAAAGTCCATGCCAGAATAGATTAAGAAACATTGAACTGATGACATGCCACTTGATTATTTGTGAGGTGAGCTCTGTCCAAACAGAAATGGTCCTTATTCAAGTAACACTGTGTAAGATGTCTACCATCAGTTTTGGAAACCCGAATGGTGAATAAATAAAGATGATATCCATCCATCTTTGGAAGTGATACTTTTTTTTTTTTTAATACTTTAAGTTCTAGGGTACATGTGCATAACGTGCAGGTTTGTTACATATGTATACTTGTGCCATGTTGGTGTGCTGCACCCATCAACTCGTCAGCACCCATCAACTCGTCATTTACATCAGGTATAACTCCCAATGCAATCCCTCCCCCTTCCCCCCTCCCCATGATAGGCCCCGGTGTGTGATGTTCCCCTTCCTGAGTGCAAGTGATCTCATTGTTCAGCTCCCACCTATGAGTGAGAACATGCGGTGTTTGGTTTTCTGTTCTTGTGATAGTTTGCTGAGAATGATGGTTTCCAGCTGCATCCATGTCCCTACAAAGGACACAAACTCATCCTTTTTTATGGTTGCATAGTATTCCATGGGTATATGTGCCACATTTTCTTAATCCAGTCTGTCACTGATGGACATTTGGGTTGATTCCAAGTCTTTACTATTGTGAATAGTGCCGCAATAAACATATGTGTGCATGTGTCTTTATAGCAGCATGATTTATTATCCTTTGGGTATATAACCAGTAATGGGATGGCTGGGTCATATGGTACTTCTAGTTCTAGATCCTTGAGGAATCGCCATACTATTTTCCATAATGGTTGAACTAGTTTACAATCCCACCAACAGTGTAAAAGTGTTCCTGTTTCTCCACATCCTCAGAGGTTCTTTGAACTCAGAACCTGAGTAAACTCAGTCATTCAGCATCTAATCACTCAGCAAACATGCCAAACACTGTTCTAGACACTGGAGGTACAATGGAGAGGAAGACAGACATTGGCTCTAACCTCAGAAAGCTTGCATTCTAATACAGGAGAGAAACAAACAAATACATACAAGAAAACTGCAATTTTCTAGGTTCTAGTTTGCCATCAACTCGCCATCTGGGATTATAAACTCAAAAGGGAAAAATATCCAAGGGCAATGGCAACTTTATGGTGTGAAAAGAGACCTGAAGACACAGGCTCTTTGGAGATGCAGGTCAGTAACTCTCAATATGACTATGTTTTTTTTTTTTTCTTTTTTTCAATCGATTCTTCTGTTGACTTAATAAGTTTATGAGTTGAACATGCTAAAACTGGCAAGTAGACTTCACAGCAGGGAATAACAGTCTACCAAGACTTTGTTCCTGGGACTTGGGTGAAACTCATAGGGATATATGTGTCGTTGTTTGAGGCTGGGTCTCTGTCCTTGTTCTGTGCCTTCTGTTGTTACATGACTGCACTCAAAAATAGGGTCCTATACTGAACCATACAGGCCAGTGTCAGCCAGGCCATTTCTTGTTGCTGCCATTGCTGATAATAATAGATAATGCCATCATGATGCTTACAGCATCCCATGCAGTATTCTTAAGCAGGATACAGAGATAAAACATATCAGATCTGGCATATTATTCTGGGTATTTTAAGTCTCAATATGTGTAGTAGCTCAAAGATTAGCCTTTATAATAAAACCTTCATCAAGTACATTTCTGTTACCTCAAGTATTTCTGTTTCTATCTGTAATTGCATGGCTATGCTTCCTAAGGTTTTGACAATTGTATATTTTAAGAACTGTGTTCTCCTCCTATATCATCAAAACCAGGTAAGTCCATGCATTTAATTAGGTTCCCTGTGACCATGACTAAATTATGTGTATTCTAGGATTTTGAAAACTTTTTTAAAAAAATTATGAAGCAGCTACTAGTGTTGCAAGTCAGCTAGGTGCTACAAGATTATTAAGGGTACATCTCAGTGTCTAATATTTACACTCTTCTCTTACTTTTCACCATGGAAAACATAATATGTACAAAGGTAGAGACACGAGCTTCAGTAATCACCCTGGTAGTGTTGTTTGATTAATACACTACATTTTTAAGTGTAATCTTGTATTTAGAAAGTTAGTGATGATTACATATCTAGATACTATAAGAACCTGCAAGTGTCTGGATTGCTAATATAAAAAGAGAGAGCATGGAATAAAGGAAAGGAAAAAGAGAGGAGAAAGAAAGGGGTTTGTGAACTACAGAATACCACTCCAGAGGAAAGCGATATTTGAAGGTTGAGGTGGATTAAAGGGGTCCACAAATTCTTCACCAGTGAGTAGAGTTTAGTTCCTTCCCCTGGAACTGTGATGCTTCTGCCTTAGCCTAAAGAATGTGGCCAAAGGGATGATGTGGTATGCTGGCCTCTTTTATGTTCCTCTAACTCAGCAGGCATGGCCCTCTCAAGACTGTGCAATGGCTATTCCTTCTCTCTGGAAAATATATATATATATATATATATATATATATGTGTGTGTGTGTGTGTGTGTGTGTGTGTGTGTGTGTATACAATTCCGCTCTTTATTCAAACCTTCTTTCAAATCTCACCTCCTTGTAGAATCCTTCTCTTTCTACTAATAGAATTCTGGAGCCAGCACGTACCAGCTCGCAAGAAGCACTTGTGAGCTTCTCTTCCCATCTCTGTGTTCAGTGATGTCACATCAGTAGCTGAAACCATGGAATCAGAAATTGCTACAAATCAGAGTTCCTTCTACTTTTTTTTTTCCAGAGAGCATACCACCCTATCTCAAAGTGCACATCTGTTAGCTCATAAGTATTTGTTCATTGAATAAATAAATCAACTCTGAACATAATTTCTGTACTTGAAAAGTAGAAATTTGCAAAGTGCTTTCAATGATATTATAAACTTTTTGTTCTTTTCTTTCCTTTTCCTTACAACCTCCCTATATTCCTCAGTTTTTATACTCCCAGCACAGTTAGCTTATTAAGGGCACTGGAGTTTTCCATTTTCTCCCTCTTAGAACACTCACTCTTGTGCTTCCTGTTGGAACCTTACTCTTGCCTGGAAGAATCCCAAGCTGCATCAAGAGGCCATATACATATGGCCCTGTTAGACAGTCCCAGTTGAGTTCCTCACTGACAACCAGCATCACCTGCCAGCTATGGGGACTGGGTGGGGTGTGGGAGAGGGCGTGAATCTTGGAGTTTACAGCCCAATCAAACTCCCATAGAAAATTACATGGAGCTGAAAAACCGCCCAGCAGAATCTAGTTAATCCATGATTTGTAAGAACTAATAAACACACTCATGTTTTAAGCCCCTAAGCTTTTGAGTAGTTCATTCCATAGTAGCAAATAAGTGAAACAGAATTGGCATTAGTAGTGTGTTGCCGCCATGACAAAACAGAAAGGCGACCTTGAGTTTGGAACTGCTTGCAGGAGGGAGCTGGAAGACCCTCAAGGAGACTGTGAGGGTACGAAGGCAGTGAAAAAATTGTTTTGGGAAGTTAGAGAAAAGAAGACTCAAGTTATGTAATAGCAGAATAACTAAAAATTGTTGACTGTGGTAACACGGAAGGCAAAAAGGACAGTTAATGAACTCCTGGATCTGGCTAAGGCTATTTCCAGAAAGAACGTTGAAAATGTCTCATTCCATTGGTCAAAGCAAGTCACAAGGTCAACCCAGATTCAAGGAGAGGGAGATGGACTTTTCTTCCTATGAAGAGAGAGACAAAGATTTGGTGGCCATCTTTAATTCGCCCCAAGGGATGTTGACATTTGAAGGGCATACAACCCTGATAAGTAATTTGAGAGAGCTCAAATATGACACTGAATTCTGACTTAAATATATAGAAAAGAAAAGGCATATAAAACCCTTACACCTTGAATAGAATAATAGGCTGATTTAATCTTTAATTAGGAAGGCTCATCAATTCTGCAAACCTACAGTTTGCTTCTTCTGTTGTTGCTGAAAGTAATCAAGTGGACCAGCTAGAACAATCACAGGTGTAAAATTGGAAATTTGCTTTCACTAAGGGGGAATAAGCCAGTTTCATTATGTTTTTTTTTTTTTTTTTTTGTTTTTTTTTTTTTTGATGTTGAATTAAGCAGCTAGTCTGATTTTCCTGTTTAAAAAAAAAAAAAAAGAAAACTAAAATCCACAACCAAGTGAATTACTCAGCTCTCCTTTAAAACAAAAGATTATCATTGTCACGATACAGGCAGCTTCCTTTTTATCACAAGAAGAGATGTTAAGGTAGGTTAATGTCTTTAGAATCTTTAGAATCCTTAAGAACATCTACTGCATTACAGGGAAATAGACTAGGAATTAGGAGACATTAATCTGAAAGAAGAAACAACTTCTGTCTTCCTCAATAGCAATATAACAAGAGACCGTGGTTATAGCCAAACCCCCACATGCCTAAAGAGTTAGGTCGTATTGGTCTTTACAGACACTGATATAGTTAGCAGCTGTGTTCTATTAAGTTGCTTGCATGTGCCCTGAAGAAGATTAACAATACCTTTGCACGTTGCTTGTATTTGCCCGTGATCATTTGAAGGTTAATGAGGAGATCGTGGAGAAAAAATTGGGATGCAGGGCGAGTTTATGTTGAGACTTCTTGTCTTCCTTTTTCCCA
Source organism: Papio anubis (assembly GCF_008728515.1). Lineage (NCBI taxonomy): Eukaryota > Metazoa > Chordata > Mammalia > Primates > Cercopithecidae > Papio > Papio anubis. The sequence goes on along the minus strand of NC_044985.1, from coordinate 104,863,852 downwards.
TCCCTTCCCCATAAATCCAAACTTTTTTTAATATAAAAAATAAATAAATGACCCTCTCCTTCAGAGGGCAAGGTGAAGCCCTCGAAGCTAAATTCAACAGGTCAGGGAAGGAAAGAGGTGGGAGAGGTGGGAGAATAAAAATAAAGGATCAATGCTGGTTGCACGGACAGGCGTATGCCCCTGCATTAATATCCTAAGGGAGAAGGGCAAAGAACACTGACTTGACTTCTCTCAGATCCATTTAATTCAGGGATGGTGAAGGTTCTTAACAGATACTTCAGGAACTTCCAATTTGCTACCTCAATTTTTAAAAATACAGTGTAACTGCAGAGTGAATGGGGCCCTCAGCAGCCTGCATTTAGAAACACGAGCTTAAGAAGGACATGGATTGTGTTAAAAGGTGGTGGAAAAATTGCTCTGTTAAATTGTCCAGCCACTTTTCCTAACCTACATTCACTGCTCTGTATAAAAAGAAACCATCGGCCTGAGGATTCTGGTGGGATTCCCTGGCCCAGCACATGCGGATGTGGCCTCAGATCGCTGGTGGTCTGGGGTCACCATTCTCTCAGCCACACCTGGGCTCAGCACCTGGAAATGATTGGGCCTAAGCACAGGTCTTTTCGTGCCACGGGCTCCCTTCTTCCTCCCTCTCTTCCAAGTTGTTCTCTTCTTTTTGGTGCTAAGATTTCTGAGTGCAAGAAACCAGATTCTATACTTGGTGGTCCCTTTAATGCACCGAATAAACTTGTGTTAGTCATTTCACCATTTCATCCCATTTTCCATCCATAAATTGTGGGGATTAGGCCGCACTGTTGTGCCCAATGCCTATTAACTTCAATTGGAAGGCATCAGGTTCAAGAAGCCAAAGATGAGACCCAGAGCCAGCAAAGGTGACATGGGGTTTTCTTCAGGGCTTAAACACAGGGGAGAGAGTCCAGTGGCGGCAGGCTGGACAGAATTACCTAATGTACAGAAATGGTACTGGACAACATAAGTGCATGGCCCGGGCTGGGCAGGAAAACCGCAACTGCTAGCAAATAGCATGCAGTTTACATAGAATTCACTTAACACCTTCCCCTTAACAACCTCTACCTGGAAACCTCCATCCACCCTAATCCCTTGTTTGGCCCGCATTCCACGGGATGGGTGGGGGCCTCGGATGTTCCTCTCAGACAAGGAATGAATCTCCGGTTGGCCAGTCCCGGCTTCCGTAGCTTGAAACACACATTGAGCTGCATCTGCTGTATAGGGTCATTCTAAGGGTGCACTTATATTGCTCTCGAGGGCATTTCCCTAAACTCCACTCGCCCCTAGTGCTAACATCCTTTGATGCTAGAACACGGGGTCTGAGTACTGCCAAGGCCCCTCATTTTCCTTCACCATGGCCCAAAAGGCTTGTGCAGAAGATTAATGTAATTCCCTTTCTCTTTTCTGCAATATGCCCTTTTGTTTTGATAAACACAAAAGTAATTAGTCCAGAGGAACAAAGGAGCAGAGTCTTCGGAGAAAAATTAACTTGAGTGTCTTACATGGGAGCCAGCTGGTGTTTCTACAATATGTCGTCTATTCTGGGCCAAAATACTAACAATAGCTGCAACACAGTTGGAAGTGGAAGTACAAGGGCTACTGAGTGTGAATTTTTCCCCAATAGATCACAGCCACACCAACATCTGTTACTAAGTAGCAGGTGTGATCTATGGCAAGCATTATTTGAGTGGCTTTAAAAGGTCTCACTTGTTACTTTGGGTTTGCTGGGGTTATTGATGACTTTCAGTTGGGCTAGGGAGAAACGTGGGGGAATTTGCTTTTTTATTCATAAGCATGGTTAGCTCTCACAGTGAAGAAAATCATTGATGACTGTTCCTATAGGTGATATTATTAGGTTGTGGGGAAAAAAAACAGGGTCAAAATGACCAGTGAACATTGAAGCTGAGATGGATATGATGCATAATCCTACACTCACATGTCTTATGCTGGAGAATTTGGCCAAGGCAGAAATTCAATTAAGAGTGTGCTCATAAGTGGTGGGTCTAGTGTTCACTAAGATGAGCAAGCATCCTATTTCTTCCCCAAAAAGCTTTTCTTGCTTTGTTATGATTAGTGTTGTTATTATTTTCTGTTAACCCTCTCCTAGATTTCCTGGCTGTAAATACAGGAAATTATTCTTAGTGTTTTCTCTCCTCTCCTGTGTAACGGATTTGTGACTATCTCTGAAATGTCTTTTTCCACTCTCTTTTCCTCCCATTGATCTCCTTTCACCCCCCTGATTTGGGCCTCTCCGCTTATAAATGAACCTCCAGCTGAAAGTGCTCTGTCTTCCAGAGGGCCCATAACCCTTTGTTTATATCTCTCCTACAATATTTATCAGATAGTGCCTTTGCTTTGGTTTGCTTTGCGTTTTTGTATGTCTTCCAAACCCTGCTGGGTCATAAATAGATGTCAGGCAATGTTTTCTTCATGTTCAATTTTTCCACAGCATTTCGCTGTCTACCTTATGCACAACAGAGCTTCAGTCTAGTTTATCAGTTGAATTTAAAAGCTGGTAAATTATCTGCCGAGGTCCAAGCAGACTATGAGATGTGATGAGAGTGGCAGCAGGATTACAAGTACACAATTTGAGCCTGGTAATAATAATAACAACACTAACAACTCATTTGTTGAGTGCTTATAAGTTCCAAGTCTTGTAATCATCATATATATACACACACACACACCTTTAAGAACAAACAAATGTGAACTTTCTTGTTGATATTACAGATTTTTACATCATCATACAGATTAGAAAATTGAGGAACAGAGAAGAACCCTGTCCAAAGTCTTGTAAGACATAAGTGTTGGTATTAAATTCCAGAGAGCCTGACCCCAGAGCCCATGATAAAACAAGTTATTCCATGCTTCCGTCTCTCTTTCTCCTCTAGATCACAAAGGGCAAGCAGTTTCTAGGATGTCCTCATGCTCTGTCTTCCTCCTGCTCTGCAAAACTTCTTGGAATCCCTAACCTTTGGACTAACCGCCCTAGAGCTGCTATGAAAGTTCAAAGTCAGAGGGTCCGTGGGCAGCCAGGACCATCTTCCTCTCCTCAGTTGTGCCTGCTTCTCTAAATGAAGGGCTCTAGGCCTTGCCAGGAACCTGGGGAAGGAGTAGGAAAGTTGGAACTCTGAGGGTGCCAAGACGTGCCAATGGTGCCCCTCCTGGCACTGTGGCTGCCACATTGAGCTCACATTCTGTGGGCAAAGACTCCCAATATACAGTCAAACAATCCAATATTGAGTGGTGATAAATGGAAAATGAAGCAGGATGGAGGGAAGGGAGTGTGTGTGGCGAGGGGGTTGTTTTAGGTAGGGCAGTCAGCAAGTGACTGTTTCATAAAATGACAATGAATAAAAAATAAACATTTTTAAGGAAACCTCCTGAATTTGTGCATAGTCACTGATTAGAATATTTTTTGTTTTATTTGGTGTTTCCTGTCTGTAAATAGAAACTTAGAAAATCACCATTTAACGAGTCTGAAAGACCGACTCTCAGGGCTGATACGAACAAAATAATGAAGTGGGGGAAGCGATCTGAGGCACAGCCCCTTCCCATCCTGCTGACATCCTGTGGTGTGAACATTTCTCCCTTTTTACAGGTTTTTTTTTCTTCTCTTGCATCAAAGTTCCTGGTGTTCTCATCTGGTTTCCTAAAATCAAAAATTGCTCCTAGAAAAGGAAATGATACAGGCATACACACAGACACACTCATGCCACACGCAGACACACTCACACTTATACATGAACACAGAGACACACAAATACATATATACATGAACACACACATATAAATAAACAGAAATATGCACACACATACAAACACATATACATGCATGTATACATATAAACATACATAAACACACAGAGACACATGCATACACAAACATGAGCATACACAGACACACACACATACACCACACACACACATACATATACATAAACACACACACACTCATATACCACATAAGCAGACACGCACATACATATAAAGACATGCAGACACAACAGACTCATATACCGTCTACACAGAATACACATAAACACACACAGACACACATAATCATATACAAGCACGTATACACAGACATACACGCAGACGTCTAGGTCCTCAAGTTCTCTTCATCTGGTTTTCTTTTTTGTTTTGTTTTGTAGAGACAGAGTCTTCCTCTGTCACCCAGGCTGGAGTGCAGTGGCGTGGTCTTGGGTCACTGCAACTTCCGCCTACTGGGTTCAAGCGATTCTCCTGCCTCAGCCTCCCAAGTAGCTGGGACTACAGGCATGCACCACCACATCTGGCTAATTTTCTGAATTTTTAGTAGAAATGGGATTTTGCCATGTTGCCCAGGCTGGTCTCAAACTCCTGATCTCAGGCAATCTGCCCACCTCGGCCTCTCAAAGGGCTAGGATTACAGACATAAGCCACCATGCTCAGCCTCTTCATCTGGTTTTCTGAAATCTGCTCTTTCTGGAAAAGGGAAGGATATACATACCTACACACACACACACAAAATATAAACACGCAGATACATACATAGATACATACATAGACACACAGATATACACAAGGATTGAAAATAATATATTTCATCTGGGTTAGAAATATTTACAAATAGTAAGCCCTAGAAAAATCTCTAATTGTTCAATTAGAAGCTTTACCAAACCAGGTGGGGGAGGGTTTGGGGCCAGGAGAGCTTTCTCAGCACTCCTGCAAGCAAGCCTCTGGCTATCACCTGTTCTGTCTACACCCAAAGACAGGCCTCCTTGAGATCAGCAACTTTCCAGCTTGATATTCTTATTATGTGGGTCTTAGCTTTAAGTCTCTCAAAAGGACATTTCAGGGAGATATTTTTAAGCAAATTCCAGTCTATTATTAAAACACCTGTTCAATCGTGAGACCATTGCCGACATATGAGGGATTATAGGCTGGAGAAAGAAATGACAGTACAATTTATTAGTTGTCACTTGGCTTAGTTTGAGAAAACTAATCCCCTGTATTTCCTGTTCAATTATTCTTAATAAAATTAGCAAAAATGTCCTCTTTATATTTATAAGATTATGCCAAATGCAATAGATTAATTTCTTACATGTCACCATTTGGGAACAAAGTAGGAAGATAGAATAAAATAATTTATTTCTTTGAGCCATTGTCTGCATTTTAGCTTCTATGACAATCAAAATTTCTATGACTACGTGGCCGTTCTCAGATAGCCACCCATTTCAGAAAACCTCAGCAATTATACACACTGCTGACATGATACAAGGGAATCCAAAAAAATGCTTCGTTATTTACCTTCATACATCTTAGTCCTCTGTATTGATTGCCTACGAGGCCCTGAAATGAAACATAGGGATCGAGCAGGTGTCCATTCCATTCTTTCCTGTGCACATTAAGTCCATTAACAGAAACAGCCCGACAGCACCGGTTTTAAGTCAATGTCTTTTAAAACATGGATTCTCTACCACAGAATGACTTTTCTTAGAGAGGGGAATAGATGACAGAGGAAGATGAAAAAGAGAGGCGTATACTGGAAATGAAGGGGAACAGATCTGTTTTAGTTATAAAACCTGATCCCACTCCCCACTAAAAAAAACAATTAAGCAGACTGACCTTTTCAAGTTCATAGACGATTTTTCACCTCCTCTACTCCTCCTTGCGTCTATATCTTCACAGGTTCATTTTCTTATTTCAGGAGACATAAACTTTGGCTAAGAATATATCAGAACATAGATTGAAATAATTTTGCCACAAAGGATGGTGACTGGGTCCAGTGTGTGAACTCAGTTTTCAAAGAAATAGGTCAGAAAACTAAGTGATGTGGTAATATTAGAAGTAGAATAGCTCATAAGCTTTATGTTGGAGAGACAAGGAAGTTGGCCTTGAGAATTCTCAGTAGTAATTGACATGAAAGGAAATTTGAATTTTGGGAAGAAAAGAAAAGTAATGTTGTCCTGGGAGTACAAAAACTGAGGAAAGGCTGGGCACAGTGGCTTACACATGTAATCCCAGCACTTTGGGAGGCCAAGGTGGGAGGATCACGAGGTCAGGAGATCGAGACACGGTGAAACCCTGTCTCTACTAAAAATACAAAAATCTGCTGGGTGTGGTGGTGGGTGCCTGTAGTCCCAGCTACTCTGGAGGCTGAGGCAGGAGAATCACTCGAACCCAAGAGGTGGAGGTTGCAATGAGCTGAGATCGTGGCACTGCACTCCAGCCTGGGTGACAGAGTGAGACTCCCTCTCAAAAAATAAATAAATAAATAAATAAATAAATAAATAAATAAATAAATAAAAATAATGTAGGATGAGCTCTGATTGTAGCATTTTCTGATTTCATGGTGTATTCTCAGTATGGCTGATCTCCGCTACTGATGTGACATCACTGAATACAGAAATGGGAACAGAAGCTTACAAGTGCTTCTTGTGAGCTGGTACATGCTGGCTCCAGAATTCTATTAGTAGGCAGGGAAGGATTCTATGAGGAGGTGAGATTTGAGAGAGGATTTGAATAACGGGAGGAATTGTGCAAGGCAGATGTATGACAGAAAAGTATTCCAGAGAGAGGGAACAACCATCGCAAAGCCCTAAGAGAGGGCCAAGCCTGATGAGTTAGTAAAACATCAGAGGCCAGTGTGGCTGGAGAAGAGGGAGTGAGAAAAAAGACCAGCAGGACCAAGATCATGGAGGGCTTTGCAGACTGTCATGAGGACTTAGGATGCTGTTCCAGATAGGATGGGAAGTGACTGGAGGGATTTGAGTAGGTGCGTGACATGATGTGACTCCTGTTCTAAAAGGATCTCTCAGGCTGCTAGCAGAGAACAGAAAATGGGAGTGGGGGTGGACAACAGAGGAAGTAGGGAGACAAATTTGGAGGCATTTGTTAATTATCCAGGCAAAAGATGGTGGTGGATTGAACAAAGGGGAGTGGTAAAAGTGGTGAGAAGTCACATTTAAGATCTAGGAATCTGTTGTTCTTACACACATGAGTGCATGCGTACATATAGGCATATGTACATATAGGCATATGTACGCATGTATGCATATACACATATATAAACACATACGTACATGCCTATATTTGAATTCTGGAAACTGTGCTCCAGAGGTGACATATTTTGCTTTAGGTCAATCACCTAGGAAGTGATCAAGCCAGGACTGATACAAAGCCCAGGTCTGTACCGCTCAGAATGAGGCAAGAATGGGGTAGTAGGGTTGTTTTGAGCCAAATCAGGGCTTGAAGATTAGTCTAGCTGGTAAAAACACTGGGACATATTTTGAAACTAGAATGCACAGTGGGTACTAGTAGATTCTCTCTGGAGAGTAAGAGAGAGAGGAGCCAAAGATGTTTCCACGGATTTTGTCTGAGCATCTGGGCTAATGGTCTGCCCATAAACGAAGTTGGAAAGTACCAGGAGGAACATACTTGTTGGGGGAAGGCTGAGCATTTGGCTTCAAATATCTTAGGTTTGAGATGCCTTTTAAGCAGCCACAACGCAACAGAGAGGTATTTAGAGATGGAGTCTAAAGCTCAGGAAACAGGCTGGGGCTGTAGAAACAAATGTGGAAATCATCAAGTTAGTTGATGGTATCCAACTCCATGGCAGTAAATGATTACCTATGAATAAGGGTAGCCACAGAAGATATGTGAGGAGGCCTAATGCCTGGGACCTTTCAAAATTTAGAAGTTAGAAAACAAGAGAATCCAGCAAAGAAAACTGAGAAAGAGAAAGATAACAAAGTAAAAATAAAACAAAAGCATTTTGGTTTTTCAGACACCAAGAAAAAAATGTTTCAAGGAAAGAATAGTCAGCTTTACTAAATGCTGTTCAGAAATCAAGAAAGATGTAGACTTAAAACTGACCTTTGTATGTGCCAACCTAAGGGTCAATCGTGACCTTGAAATACAGAATTTCAGTGGAGTAGAGAACAGGGAGGGTGTTGAGATCAAGTTTCATACGAGTGATTTTGAGACAGAATGAGAGACAGGACAGCGAAGAAAGGTAATGCCTTCAAGGTTTGTTTTATAGCAAAGCAAAGAAATGATGCAGGAGATGTACAAGAATGTGGGAGGAGGCTGGGTGCGGTGGCGGCTCATGCCTGTCATCCCAGCACTTTGAGAGGCTGAGGCGTTGGATAACCTGAGGTCAGGAGTTTGAGGCCAGCCTGCCCAACATGGCGAAACCCTATCTCCACTAAAAACACAAAAAAGTAGCCAGGTGTGGTGGTGTGCACCTGTAATCCCAGCTACCTGGGAGGCTGAGACAGGAGAATTAGTTGAACCTGGGAGGCGGAGGTTGTAGTGAGTGGAGATCACACTGTTGCACTCCAGCCTGGACAACAGAGCGGGACTGTCTCAAAAAAAAAAAAAAAAAAAGAATGTGGGAGGAGAGAAAGGATTTTAAGTAAAAATATTACAGCATGTTTGTATACCAATTATAATGACCCAGTGGAGAAGGAAACATCAATAATTTAGTAGAGGCCGGGCGCGGTGGCTCAAGCCTGTAATCCCAGCACTTTGGGAGGCCGAGACGGGCGGATCACGAGGTCAGGAGATCGAGACCATCCTGGCTAACACGGTGAAACCCCGTCTCTACTAAAAAAATACAAAAAACTAGCCAGGTGCGGTGGCGGGCGCCTGTAGTCCCAACTACTCGGGAGGCTGAGGCCGGAGAATGGCGTGAACCCGGGAGGCAGAGCTTGCAGTGAGCTGAGATCCGGCCACTGCACTCCAGCCTGGGCGGCAGAGCGAGACTCCGTCTCAAAAAAAAAAAAAAAAAAAAAAAAATAATAATAATAATAATAATAATTTAGTTGAGAAGGGAGAGGGGAGAAAAAAATGACAAAAGCAAAGTGGAGGGGATAGGAAGAGATGCCTGCTGGGAGCAAGTGGAGACTGCTGGTGGAGAAGAAGCCCAGCTGATTCACCCACCATCACAGGAAGGCAGGCGGCATTCAAGGGCATCGATGCAGACCATGTGGAAGGTTGGTGGTAAGCAGAGAAGAATGTTCTCAGACTGTTTCTGTTTTCTCAGTAAAATGAGAAGCTAGGTCATCATTGGCTGAGAGTGCAGAGTGGAGGTGGGGGATTTGAGGTTTCGGGGTAAAGGAAAGATATTAACTGGTCATATGGGAGACGGGGAGTGAAGCAACTTGGGAATGCTGCCAGGCTGCCTGGCAATACTGAGGGTCCACTTGAGATTTGCTATCATAAATACAAAGTGAGGCCCGTCTCCGGTCAACATGCCTGGTGGATTCCCCTTGTGAAATTTAGCTGTGCAAGTGCAGTTGTGGAATCTGAGAGCAGCTGGATTTAACCAACGTTAGCCTTTTTCTAGGTACAGAAGGAGGAAGAGCCCATCAAGGCAGTGTTTATAATAATAGTGTGTGGAATCTAAACGAGGCAGGGAGGAAAGTGAGGACTCAGAGGGGAGAGGGGAAGGGGGGGTCACTGAACAGTTGACACCAATGGCAGATATCAATGGATCTAAGGTCCCAGTGGGCCAAATCACTGGAGTTGGGGGCACTAGAAAGAGTGAGCCAGGACTATAGGAGGAACTTGTCAGACAGTAGCATACATTAATTGAGATTTTAGAAGTGGTGCAACCACAGGTAATAACATGATACTACTGGGGAGATTTTTGAAGATACCATACTTGGGGATCAGCTCTGATAACTGAAATCTCAGAATGGCGGGGCTCAAGCATTGGTGTGTTTTAAAGGCTTGTCAGATGATCAAAGGCTTGTCAGAGGTGAGAGCTACTGGTCTATGGATTATTTTTTCTTAGTATGAATCAAAGCCTGGGCATTAGGAATTTTAAAATCTCTTGCAGGTGATTCTTAATGTGAAGCAAAGTTTGAAACCCACCTGGAAGGCCTGTTACACACAGATTTCTGGCCCTACCTCTGGAGTTTCTGATTCACTAATCTGAGATGAAGGCTAAGCATTTGCACCTGTACCAGGTTCCCAGGTGATGTGGATACTTTTGGTCCAGGGACCACTCTTTTAGAACCAATGATCTAGACTGGAGTATTTACTTTGGGAGTAGGTCGATGAGATAAAGCAAAGCCTCTCAAATTGTAATGTGCATGCGAATCATCTGAAATTTGTTGAAAGGCAGATTTTGATTCAATAGGAAGGGGGTGGGGTCTCAGATTCTGCATTTATTATAAGATCTCATAATACTGATATTGTTGGTTTGAAGACATACCTTGATTAGCTACAGATAAAGGATAAGATAATAGGGGAACTAAATGTGAGAGCTTTCAATAAAAGAAATACCAGATATCTATTCAGCCCCCACTTTATGTCATGCATTGTGGCGCTTTCTGCTAGCAAATTAAATATGAAAGGGCAGGAACTTACCAAATTTATGTCAAGTTTCATTAAATGTCTGCTACTTGATTACACAAATAACCAGTCGGTATTATGGGAGGCAACCTCGAGTGACATGGTACTGTGTTCTAACTTTTTTCTGAGTAGCATTTCCATACTTGGACAAGTTTGAAGACCTATCCCTACATGTATGTTGTGTGAGCTGAAGGAGCCACCCTCATGCTACGTATTATTTAAAGTTGTAAGTTGTGTGTTTTATCTTTTGGGAGACAGGGTCTCCCTCTGTCGCCCAGGCTGGAGTGCAGTGGGGCAATCATAGCTCACTGCAGCCTCAAACCTCTGGTCTCAAGCAATCCTTGTGTCTCGGCCTCCCGAGTAGCTGGGACTATAGGCATGTGCCACCAAGCTCAGCTAATTTTTCAATTTCTTTGTAGAGATGGAGTCTCACTATGTTAGCTAGGATGGTCTCAGAATCCTGGCTTCAAGTGATCCTCCCACCTTGGCCTTCCAAAGTGCTGGGATTATGGGTGCAGCTACTGCACCTGGCAATTTTTATCTTAAAATTCTGCGTACATTTTACCTACTAATTCATTAATGTCTGTTTTAATAGAAAAACATATTTTTACTTCCATCTTGCAAGGAAAATTCATGTTTCAAAGAGGGTCTGTTCTTGCCTCCTGGTTTTGTGTTTCTCTTGGAATATGTATAGTCAGTATAAGAATCAGCATTGGAGGAGGAGGAAGAGGAAGAGGAGGGGAAGGAGAAGGAGACGTGAAGAAGCTATTGCTATGAAATGGTTCAGCTTGGGCTCCAGAATGACTAAATGAGCTCAAATTCAGGCTCCACATCTGTCAGCTCTGTGGCTGGTGCCAGCAGAGTTACTTAACCTTCGTGTAAACCTCAGTTTCCTAATCTAAATAGGAAAATTCAAGCAATATTTATCAAATATGGTTTTGTTAGTATTAAACGTAGTATCCACATTCAGTATTTAGCCCAGTACCTGCCACGTAAGAAGGGCTTTTTCCCTGTTGGCTGTTATTGTTACCATTTCAAGTAGTGAGCAGAGCTGGAGTCAGGTCTTGCCCCAGTAGGAACCCATTTTCTAGACTTTCAGGCAAGTCACAGCTCTTTTTAGGACATCATTTGTCTTCCCTGAGGGATGAGAGGAGAGCCACAGTTGTGCTTCTCAAGCTTGAGCAGCATCACAATGAACTGGAGCTTCTGACTCAGCAGGTCTGGAGAGAGGTTTGAGTTGCGTTTCTAACAGGAGTTCTTTCTACACTCTATTGATACTGAACAGAGCGTCAAGAGCTTGCATAATCATGTCCAAGAATTAGTGAAATGAAAGAATTTGAAAAATGTGGAGTTAAAGAACTTCCTGGCTAACAAAGGGAGCCTTGGCAATTCCACCCTACCTTGACATTTATAGAAGAAAAAGCAGCTCCAGGAAGAGCAGAGGCTGGTCCAACTTAATTCAGATCCAGAACCAACACCCTGATTTGGACTCCCCTGTTTGTGTTTGCCTCAAACTCAAGCAGCATCATCGGGAAAGAAGTTCTCATTAACTTAGACCTGGCTTAACTAGTGTGTGATCAGTTCCCCAGCCAGAGCGTACAAATGAGATAACAATAAAAACAATAGCTAACATGTATTGGCCCTTTGCCATATGCCAGGAGCTCAGAAAGAAACCATGTTCCACAGACAGACACCAGCACTTGCCATTCATTCAGTACCATTATATCTTCCAGACATTTCCAATAACTTCTACAAATCCTCAGAGATCTCTCACACCTGGTCACACACGAGTTGGTGGCTTTGCCAAGTTTTCCTTCCCTCTCCTGCTTCAGTATTCACTGCTGAAGTCCTCTACCTAGGCTCAGCCGGGTACAAAACAGGAAAGTGCCTCCCGACAATGGCTGGTTCCCGGGGTCCTGAGGGGTCTGCCCTGAAAGTCTGATAAGTTGGGCATTGCACAACTGCAGATGTAGTCACAGCTCTGGAGCGGCAGGAGCCGAGCACCTTATGGTCTCTGGAGCATTCCACATGCCAAAGCCTGACTGTGTTTCAGGCAGATAGTGGAGGACCAGGGAGGCGCCTGCCCAAACTAAACAGCCCCTGCCTCCTCCACATGGAGATACTGCTGTCCAGCTTTCAGATTCAAACAGACTTTTTGAGTTTCAGAACCAGGTGCGGATGATGGGGAATCATGATCAAAGGTCATTCTTTCAGTCCTGCTAGTTTACTCACTCTCTTTTAGGTCGCTAAGCTATTAGCATCAGCAGCCCAATTTAGAGGGAATTCCTTTCAGAATCTGTCATTAGGAGGAGACTTTGTTTTTGGTGGCTTCTTGATTGTCTGTGTCTGTGATTTACAAATATATTGGTGAGAATTGAAAAATGCCGAGTTAAGAGACTGCTTAACAATTTTAAAAAAATTCAAATGAATTTTACAGAAAAGCTTCAAAGAAGAGTATGGGCTGTGCTTTATATTCCTCACCCAGCTACCACTAATATTAATAACGTATGTAACCATTGTACAATGATCAAAAGCAGGAAATGAACCGTGGTCAGTAATGTTAATTAAATTGTACCTTATTGGAACTGTTTCCCACTACTGCTCTTCTTCTCTTCTAGGATTATATCCTGGGTTCCATTGTTCTTTAAGTTTTTTTCTTGCTCTCCTCTAGTCTGTAACAGTTTCTCGGTCTTTCCCTCCCTTTCATGACCCTGACACTTTTGAAGAGTACTGTTCACTTACTTTGTTCCCTCAGCATGGGTCTGCTTAACATGTTCTCATGTTATAATGAGATTACAGTTTTTGGCAAGAATGCCTCAGAAATAATGTTGTCTCCTTCCTGGTGCATCTTATCAAGGAGTTCATAATATCAGTACTTCTTTTTCCTGGTGCTATTATCCTTGATTACTTGGCTAAGGTATTATCTGCCACATTTCTTCATAAAGTTAAAATCTTTCCTTTGTAATTAATAAATATCTTGAGGAAGATAGATACTTTGAGACAGTACAAATATATAGATAGATAGATAGATAGATAGATAGATAGATAGATAGATTTTGCCCTCAAGCTTTTATCCATCAATGTTAGCATCTACTGTTGATCCTACTTACAACAATTACTGTGGTATTTGATTAATGGTAATTTTTCTATTCCTCCCTTTGTCTCCACATATATTGTTTGGAATTATTTTGTAAGGAAAAATTTATTCAATTCTTTATCAATATGGTCTTATGGACAATTGGCATTTTATTATGTGCTTTAAGATTCAATGCTATTGTTATTTATATTGTTACACTAATTGTTGTACTTTGGTCATAAGGAGCACCTTTGGGCTCACTCCTGTATCAGAAAGCAACTTTTACTGGAAGTAGGCATTAATATTATTCCCTTTTAATTGTAGGATACATTTCTCTACAACATAATAATCATCACCTGAGAGACTTGTTAAAATATGACCTTTGTCCCCATCCCCAATGCTCTGATTCAGAAGATGGGTTTGGACTCTGTAATCCGCGTTTTAACAAAATCTTTGCTATATTATGCCACTAGGCCTAAAGACACATGCTGAGAAACACTGTTTTAGAGATGGTGTTTCCTTCTATATTCTTCAGATTTTTGAATCCATATGTCTTTATGTATTTCTATCTATCCATGAACTACCTACCCACCTGCCCACACATACGCATTTACACACGTACAATTTTACTAGACGTTCTGTTTGACAACCTGTTTTGTTTATAGTCAATAATTTTATTAAAGTTTTTGTATGATATTGAACATTTTCAAGAGCTATTGAATTTTATGTACCATAGTTTGTTAGATAAGTTTTGTTATAAATAATGCTGTTTTTATGTATACACATATATGTAACAATGTGTGTGTATATATATGTCATATATAACTAATTATTTCTTTACAGTAAATTTATAGAAGGAAAAATGTTGAATCAAAAGTCATTCACATAATTAAGGATTTGGAAATATATTGACAATTTGTCCCCTATTGACAATATATAATGGTGTTTTTTCCTCTACGTTTTGACAATGTCCCATCATTTTTTTTTTGTAAAATTATTAGCAAAGTAAAAGATACCTAGTTTTTTACTGAGATTCTTTTTTGTGTGAAGTTGAACCATTTTAGTGTTTTCTTGCCCATTTATATTTCTTCCTGTAAATTGAAAAGTTGAAACTATACTTTTTGATCCAGAAAACTAAATGGGAAAGTGAAAATTTTAGGAAAATTGACTTTGTGACAAAATGAAAGATTGATTGTACAGTTAAGAGTTGGAGACAGGGGTTGCATATCTACTCAGCTACTGAAAAAAAAAAAAAAAACTGATACAAAAGTTATATTTTGTGCGTACGCTCCACATAGCACTTTTCACACTGCTCTGAAATCACCGCTTCTCACTTACCCTGTTGCTGAGGGCAATTGTTATCTGCTGGCTGTTAACTTTTTCCATTATATCCTTCATGTCCTGCCTATCTCAAAAAAGATTTTCCCTGGGTTAAACTAGTTAAAAATAATTAAATAAACTTAAAATTAAAGGACAATTTCCAGAAACTCTTAGTAAGTTGGTTGTTGCTGTTAGCAATAAAATTAAGCTGTAAGATTTCTGGGAGCCAAGAAAATAAGGTAAACATGTTGAATTGTATAACTTTTATTGCCTGTGGAAGGAAGCTCGGTGAAAAGAAACAAGGGGAAAAAAACTTTTCATCACCAGGATCTTTATGTAAAAGACACATTGGGTAATATTAAGCACAATGCGTTCTGCTAAAATTTTGGGGAAAAAAGAAAAACAACAGCACATACTTATGCATATGCACATTTTGCATATAGATATAAATATGTTTTTATCCTTTCTGAGGGCACAATAATATAGCCTAATTCAGTGAGTGTATTTTAATAGAACATCGTCCAGGTATATTGCTTTCTGAAAATCAAAATTTATACAGGAACAGAGCTTAGAAAACCTAGATCCACATGACAGAAGGAAGCTGAGGTACAGTTAATCTTAGAAGAATGTCAACCAGGCATCCACAAGTGCTTGAATAAACTTCAAGATTCCTGTACATCCCCCCATTTTTTTTGCAATATATAGATATTCTCCAGGAAGAATGTCTGTCTCTGCCTCTTATTTTCAAAGGGGTCATTAACCCAATCTGCTTAGGAGCTACCTAGCTAGACTAGCAGACAACCCCAAATCATTTTAATTTGGCTTATATGTGATGCTTTCTGGGTAATTTTAAAATTCTCATTCCATAAGCTGAGAATCAGAAAGAGATACTGTGGGATTTTTCTAGGAGGAGTCAGGGGAGTAAAAATGGGGCTGGTATTCTGGACTGGCATAATCGAGGGAGCTGCTGGTGTGAGGAAGTTGATGGAAACCCAGCACTGGCTTTTCAGGTGGGTCCCTGCTTGTTTTATAACTCCGGGCCATAAATTCCAATTGCTTCTCTACTTTTCTAATTTCAAAATCTCTCATTAAAAATTTATAGTGAGCAGTCATCCAGCTATTTATGACCATGTCTAGACAACTGAAAAACAGCAAACGGTGGCAGATTCAATTTGGGATTTTTGCTTGTCTTGGTGACCAGTTCAGATCAGCGCAGAGCTGATCACATCACTTGAGTGGAAATCAGATGTTAATATCATTGGAGAAATTGACCTGGGGAGAAAAACTGATCACTTCTTTGGAGGTGGCCTGAGCCACAGACAGATATTCATTTTTTGTTTTCAAGTGTGTGTCAACAGGGTCACTGTAGTAGTCTACTCAGGCCGCCGTAACAAAATACTGTGGGGGGGGGGTGGTGCTTAAACAACAAACATTTGTTTAATTACAGTTTTGGAGGCTAGGAGTACAAGATCAAGGTGGTGTCAGGGTTAGTTTCAAGAGATGCCTCTCCCCTTGGGTTGCAAAAGGCTCCCTTCTTACTTTGTCCTCATATGGCCTTTTCTCTGTGCACACCAATCGCTGGCATCTCTTCCCTTTTCTTTTTTATTATTTTTTTTATTTTTTTATTTTTTTGAGACGGGGTCTCGCTCTGTTGCCCAGGCTGGAGTGCAGTGGCTGGATCTCAGCTCACTGCAAGCTCCGCCTCCCGGGTTCACGCCATTCTCTTGCCTCAGCCTCCCGAGTAGCTGGGACTACAGGCGCCCGCCACCTTGCCTGGCTAGTTTTTTGTATTTTTTAGTAGAGACGGGGTTTCACTGTGTTAGCCAGGATGGTCTCGATCTCCTGACCTCGTGATCCTCCCGTCTCGGCCTCCCCAAGTGCTGGGATTACAGGCTTGAGCCACCGCGCCCCCCTTTTCTTATAAACAACACCAGTCCTATTGTGTTAGGACTTCACCATTATGGCTTCATTTAACCTTAGTTGCCTCCATAAAGCTCCTATCTCCACATATAGTCACATTGTGGATTAGGGCTTCAACATGTGAATTTTAAGGTGACATGATTCAGATCATAACAGTCATTGACTAAGACAAGTTTCTTGTACAAGGGAGGTGACACTCCATCGTTTTTAGGCAATATTCCTTAATTACCTCTGTGGCAGTGAGATCCATTTCAGTCAGCTATCTTTAGGAGGGATTATTCGTTAGCATTCATAAACTGTTCAGAAACCATCTCTGCTTTATTGACACTGTTACCGACAAAATGCCTGGAGACAGGGAACACCCAGGGCACCCGATGGGGAGGATGGGCAATGACAAGTGTTATGGCCACTAGAGAATTCTGACTTTCAGAGACAGAAGCCCAGAGTAAATAATGCCTTGTAATCCGTGTCAGTGGAGTGGGGCTGGCACAGTGAGAGAACCCATGGTTCAGTGCCCAGATTTTCCCCGTTACAGAGTGTGCATTTGTTTGCTTGTGGGGTAATGGGCTATGTGTAATTCTTAATGAGGTGGCAAATTGGAGGATTGTGGAAGCACCAGATCTTCACAACCTGCATATGGAAAGATCACAGGATGATAGCATTTTAGAAACAATAGATTTAGAGAATTAAGGAGTACTAATAGTGCCCTATGTTTGTTCGATGCTTCACAGTTGAGGAGGCTTTTCTATAACACTGCCGGGCTGAGGCTGATACCAGGTATAGACACCTGGACAGAGCTGGGTTGGCCAAATTCTCTCTGCTGTAAATTTGGAATTGGGATTGAAAACTATTGGTTGGTCTTTGCTGACGTCTGCTACTAAGTGTATATAAGCCCAGGAGCTGTGAGAAAGTTGTATCCAAATGGACCCAGTAAAAGCTGTTTGGCAGAAAGACAAGAGTGAATTAGATACGCAGAGTGTGGCAGAGATGGGTTATGGAAAGGGAGAGAGAAAGAGGGCAGGAAGGCAAGAGCAAGAGAGACAGGTGACAGGAAGGCTGAGACTGAGCGAGTAATGGCTTTGCTCCTCATGGACACAGAGGCAAATTCTGCCTGGCACGGTCAACTCTGTGGGCAGGTGGGTAGGGGCAGTTCACTGAATAGCAGAAGGGGTATTGTTGTGAGCTTTGGAAACATCCTAATGGTTTTACTAGTTTTACACTTCAGATTCTGGGGTAATTTTTAATTCATTAAACAGTACTGCTTTCTAGAACACTCACAAAGCTATGAACACTATAGTTAAAGTTCTGGAGACATATCTCAATGCGAGGAACATATTCATGCAAGGAAACACTTTCAAAATAACTCATGACCTTTATATATAAATCCCAGAAATACGTTTTCAGTATTTTGATTGTTCTTCTCTGATCTACTATCCTATATACACCACAGCTCTTCTGATGCACCTTGCTCCAATGTCCTGCTCCCAGAAAAACCCCTTTGTCTTCTCCTAATAGCCTTCTGAGGTCTCCCCCACACTTTCTTATTGACACATTTAAGAACTTTCTAGAAGGGCGAAGAAGAACGAATGGGAAAGTTAAAATTTTCCTATTAGCTTACAGAGGGAAATTAAAGGCTGCAAATAGCCTACTTTTATAATTTATATCCCTATATACTTATGATAGTATATAGAAAGAACATAATCCTAGAATTGTGAGAGCTGAAAAAGACTTTTCAAATGATTAAATCTTGACAGTTCTACAGATGAGGAACCTTGGTCCTAGATTTGAGAAACACTTTAATAAAGATTACACATTTAGATAATAGCAGTCTGGGCTAGGCACAGTGGCTCAAGCCTGTAATCCCAGCACTTTGGGAGGCCGAGGTGGGCAGATCACCTGAGGTCAGGAGTTCAAGACCAGCCTGGCCAACATGATGAAACCTCATCTCTACTAAAAATACAAAAATTAGCCGGACGGGGTGGCAGATGCTCGTAATCCCAGCTACTCAGGAGGCTGAGGCAGGAGAATCACTTGAACCTGGGAGGCAGAGGTTGCAGTGAGTTGAGGTTGCGCCATTGCACTCTAGCCTGGTCAACAGAGTGAGACTCTGTCTCAAAAAAAAAAAAAAAAAGAAAGAAAATAGCAACCTGATCACATGACTATTTCCTATTTCAGAAGAGCAAATGACTGAACTTCTCATATAATTGTACAGTGCTGGAACTAGGAGGAGTTTAGAGATCACTTCTTTTAGCCCCCATACTTTGTAGGTGAATGAATTGAAGGTAAAAATCAAGTGAGGGTCAGGCATGGTGCCTCACACCCGTAATCTCAGCACTTTGGGAGGCTAAGGAGGATTACTTGAAGTCAGGAGTTCAAGACCAGCCTGGCCAACATAGTGGAACCCTGTCTCTACTAAGAATACAAAAATTAGCCAGACAGGGTGGCACATGCCTGTAATCTCAGCTACTCGGGAGACTGAGGCATGAGAGTAGCTTGAACCTGAGAGGTGGAGATTGCAGTGAGCTGAGATCATGCCACAGCACTCCAGCCTGGGTGGCATAGTGAGACTCTGTCTAAAAAAAGAAAAAAAAAAAGAGATAGAACTATGGTTTAAATAAATTGACACAAGGAACTCTAATTGGTAATACCAATAATCTCTTGAGTAAAACCATGTTTGACACTCTTTCTCTCACTAACACACACACACACACACACACACGCACACGGAGTCCTATGCACTTTTCCCTATTTTACATCTTGAGGCCACTGGGGATATGCTAAGAAATATTCAGAATACCTAGATCTCTGTGGAGCAGAGTTTGGAAGTCCCTGCAAGCCGCGCATGTCAAGACATTCCCTATCTTTACAGCACATGGTCTGGGGGAATGCAGGCTTTAGCAGGAGAATGTGTCAGAGAAAATGCATTTGTTCTAAAAGGTTACACTATAACTTACATATTTCTACAGAACAGCTTTAGAACACAGAGAAAAATGAAAGTAAGAGGAGATAAAAACTAATTTGAGATCTGGCCCAGGTGACTTCTTAAAAATCATTGTTTATTTTCAAACAATCTGAGATTCTTAAACGTCTTCTAAAAAGGCAGAAGTATACGGGCTTGGTTCTGTTGACTGAGGATCCATCCCTAATCAATCAATGATTGGATGAGAAAACTGGTTGTCATTACTCTCCAACGTATAGGTCAGACACAAACCATTTCACTCATTCCCAAGCTGCTTGCTAATCCCCCAAACATCTTTGCGTAGCAGGGGAAAGTAAAATTTCTTCTCGCGTTCACATTTGTTCTCATGAAGGCGTGCCAGCAAAGCTAACAAGGAATTTCCTGGACATTTTGAATAACGAAAGAACACAAACTGGGGTGATAAGGGCTCGGTTAAGGATGAACTTGAGGGGATTTTACAATAAAATCCAAACAAAAGGCAAGTTTGAAGGAATGGAGTTGAAATGAAGAATAAGAGGATGACATTTCTTTCATGACTAGTTAATGGAAGGACTCCAAAACTGGCTTTTCCTTACTCATCTCCATCTGTCAAAAATTATACCAAAGGCCTCATCTAATAGTGTTCTTAAACTACTTTGAATTTGAAATGTCACTAGCATAGGAATTAGAGATTTGTCTAAAATTCCATTTTCATATGTGTTCTTGTATACAAAAACAACAGCAAGTCTAAACCATGGCTTTTTAAAACTAAAGAGTTTGAATCCTTAAAATAAATATATATGTTTTATAAACAGTAATGTGATATTTGATTGAATTAATATAAAAGAAGAACACAAATGCAAAGCCTAAGGAATATTTTTTAAGAAATTGAAAAGGTAAAATAAGCCCAAGTAAAAAGCAATGAAAATAGTTTAAATTAAAATCTGGAAGGAAATGGCTCTATTTTAAGACTTTTAAAAAAGTGTCGAACATATTTTAATAAGACATTCATAGTGAATATTTAAACATTTTAAGGAGTCTAAGCAGGAATGGTCTACCTGAAGCTCAGACTTAAAAAAAAAAAAACCTGCTATATAATTATAAATCTGATTCTAATATGCTCTTATTTTATCTACATTAAAATATTCTTATAAAGAGAAGAGGGCTATTATTGTGCTAATTTCACTCTCCTCTCAGAGCACTGAAGTACTCTGGTTATAAACTCCACAGAAATTCTTGGACAAGTAGATTTTTGTGTAAGAAAATTCAGAAGCTAAAGATAAAACCATATTATGATAATGAATGATGTAATTAAAATTAATACACTGTATTGAAGTCACCCCCAAAAGAACTTTTATTTTAATATCTGCTTTTATAATTTCAAATAATTGCAAAGTAATAAATGCATTCATGTCCAAATTCATTTGGCATGACTTAGCACTTAGAATGAAAATGAGAAGGATTTGCAAGTAAACAGTGTGATTATCTTCACTGTGTCATGGATAATTTTCCTTTAGATTGGTTGGGACAGCTAATTGTGTACCTGGGTAGAAGAATAAAGTATACAAATAATATTGCTACTGTATTTTAATAAGATGAGTCAATGACATTTTTACACGTAAGAACATGTTTTTATTCTGCAAAAGAAGGAAAATGTTTGGGAAATGTTTTAGTTTAAAGTTAGTATTCTGTGGTAGAAATGAACTCTGGAGGTGGAACAAGAAAACGCAATTTTGATGCTAATCTCCGTCATTTATTAAGTGTGTGGTTTGAGTCAAGTTAATCACTGGGCGCTCAATTTTCACATCTGTACAATGAGGAGATTGAACCAGAGTATTAATTAAAGACCTTTCAGAGCTAATGTATTTATGATGACTATAAATGCTTCTAAAAAATAAGGGGAAATTATCAGTGAATAACTTCACAATAACAAAGGACTACAGATGGCATAGAGTCCATATATAATAAAAATGCAAAAGGAAAAATATGACTTAATTCCCATATTTGAGAAAATTAAAGAGCGGGCATGACTAAAACCCTGGGACATCAATATGAAATATATAAAGTGCGACAACTTAAAAAAATACCTTTCTTCTTAACACGCTTGCATTCCATATTAAACATAACTTCTACTGAAACATTTTTGGAAGGATTTTAACTATTACCATTTTGGGCATTTAAAAAAATTATTTCATTCTTCTGATTTCAACTTTTTATGTAATTATGAGTTAAGTTACATAACTGAAATAAAGCTACATTTTTAGATATTTTATAAAACATTGAATACAATTTTTTGAAGCTTTTCTTTATGTCTTGGAGCCCAGAAATGTATTTTTTCTGGCCTCAATCTTTTTAACGGCTCACCTAGGTACTAGGTACTGGGCGGTGGGTGTATATACTGCTGACGTGGGGAAAAAAAAAGACCCTGCAAAATTTCCTGACTAACATTTCTTTTTCTTTCTTGAGATGGAGTTTTGCTCTTATCACCCAGGCTAGAGTGCAATGGTGTGATCTCAGATCACTGCAACCTCCGCCTCCCGGGTTCAAGAGATTCTCTTGCCTCAGCCTCCCGAGTAGCTGAAATTACAGGTGCCCTCCACTATGCACAGGTAATTTTTGTATTTTTAGTAGAGATGGGGTTTCACCATGCTGGCCAGGCTGGTCTCGAACTCCTGACCTCAGGTGATCCACCCGCCCCGGCCTCCAAAAGTGCTGAGATTACAGGTGTGAGCCCCCGTGCCCAGCCACATTTCTTGAGTGAATAAATTCTAGCCTTGAACATGCTTTAATATTTACTCTCTGTCTTGTCCCTTTCACCCTCTGTCTCCTTCCTTTTGGAGGTGAGGGTAAAGTTTCTTAGGAGGGACTACAGGGTAAACTACAGGGTCTGTGTTACTCCAAGTGAGTAACGCAGAAAACGTGTTGTTCTGTCAAAGCTTTGCTGTCCTTCCAAACGCCATGCCTGCCACAGGGCAGCGGCTCACTACGTTTGCCTGACACAGTCAGAGCAGGGCAGAAGTAGGAACTTTCTCTTTGCTCCTTCCCACCCTCCATCTCTGGGCAGGGTTTTGATGGGATCATGGCAACTATTCCAATCTTCTTTTCTCTCTCCCCAGAGTGCTGCAACTGTGACTTACTCTTAGATTCTTTTTCCTGGAGGGGTAGCATTCAACTAACAGTAAGTTTAGGAAAACACAGAATGTTAATATCCAGGGTAAGAGGAGACAGGAAGGAATGTCTCATGTGTGAGCCTTTTCAATTCAACAGCACCTCTCAGGATAAACCTGGCCAACTCTCTCTGCAAGATGGAAGATGATGGCAAAAAAAAAAAAAAAAAAAAAAATAGAAAATAGGTTAAGGTTACTGACAAAGAAACTAGGGTGGTCATAATGAATGTGGTCTTAATGGGAGAAATTTCTTGGAGTCAGATGTGCTTCAGCCACTCGCTGTACTTGATAAAGAGGACTTTTTGCCACAGTAAGTCTTGCTCCTGTTTGAATTGTTTGTCTTCAGTCTGGCTTTTATGGAATCACTTTCTCTTTCATTATAGCCCCTGTCTCAGGGATAGAGTTGCCGGCTAAGATACAGACACCGAGTTAAATTTGAATTTCAGAAAAACAATGAAAAATTTTAGTATATTTCCCAAGTATTACATACCTACTTATATATCCTGTATTTGCATTTGCAAAATCTGACATCCCTACTCAGGGATCAATCAGACTAACCGGACCCATGACTCTGTCATAGGTCTTTCTGCCCACTTTCCTAAAAAGTCATGTGGAAATTCTATCTCTTGGTTTCCAGTTCCATGCATTTGGTCTAGACAAGCTAGCACTGTATATTGATGTAGTGGTTCCAAGCAAAACGTTCTACAAGCCATCTCAAACGGGCACAAAACTAACATGGTAGACCATTCCACCACTCTCTGAGACCAGCTGCTTGTGGGCCCCACACAGTTCAGACCATTGCCAGAAGGTCTGGCTCTACAGAATGCAGACCTTATCTGTGACAAAACAGAGCCAGAGTTTCCTTGGAGGTTGCTGCATGCAGAGATCTGATGCTCCTTTAACAAGGACACATTGCTGTCTTCAGCTTGAAGGAAAGGGCTCAGCATGGTTCCCTACCTTCTGTTAGATAGTAGCTAGTCCCCTTAAGTTAAGGTGCCATATTAGGAATTAGAGGGTGAGTCATTGGAGTTGGCTGATACTAGTTTCTCAGCAATGGTGCAGGTCTCAGGATTGTAAGGGATGTCCACAGAAGCCATGTGAAAGTTCTATTCTTGCCAGGCCTTCTGCCAATGGCCTGACATATGTGGGACTGGTCTTGTCTTTGTCCTTGTGGGGTCCACAAGCAACTGGTCTCAGAGAGTGGTGAAATGGTCTACTATGCTACTCAGTTTTGTGCCAGCTTGGGATTCTTGTTTGTAGAATGTTCTGCTTGAAACCACAAAAATCAATCCATGGTACTAGCCCACGCATACCAAAGAGCAGACGTTTGCCATCATGCCAACAACAGTGTGCTCAGAACCAGGCAAAAGGGCAAATTTAATGTTTTATGTCTAATTCACATGTGCTTTTCAGGCTCTTCTGAGAAGACCTAACATAGGGGAATGACAGTGCATTTTTCATTTTCTGAAATACTTTTGTAAAATGAAAATAGGTAAAAGTCTACCTTAATGACACCCTTGAAGGAAAAAGATGTCACGAACAGACTACTGTAGTGAAGGATACGAGTAGAAAGGAGAAAGGGCAGTGCCCACCTTTAAACTTAAAAACAGTGTGAGCCCATTTCTCAGTAGGAATCTCAGTCCTTTTTATCACCGATGTTGGAAGTCAGCTATTCCCACAGTGTCTGTCTCCCTGGGTCAGTATGCCTCCTTGTGCAGTTCAGACAACGTACCCAAAGTGCACCCTTAAATTTACATTTTTTAGGGAAACTTTTGGTTCTGAACATGTACAAGTCTCACATGTCTATGTTTGTTACCCTTCTCTGGTCACTCTAGAAACCTGGTTCCCCAGATAATTCTCCAGTGATTGCCTATTCCACATGTTCACTTGTCATCTCAAAACCTAGGAATTGTAGGAATGATCCTTCTAATAAGACTGTATCCTCACTCAGAAGAATGCATTGCTCCATGGATTAAAGTTGACATAATTCATTAAAGAAGAGTTTGAAGTATTTGAAGAATCAAACCTTTTTTTTTTTAAGAAGAAACTATTTCTCAAAAAGCCAATGGGTTATGATAAAAATTCAAACATATAAAACATTTTATTGTGAAGCGTCTGATTTAAACCTTGCCAGCTTAATATTCATTAGACATAATTACATTTAAATAACTATTTTCTTTTGTGTGTACCCAGTAAAAGTTTATCTCTGACATAGAAATTTCATAACTCTATGCTAACGAAGCAACTTCCTACCTATTAACCAGCAATTTTTGTTTTAATCACTTGATATGATTTGGCTCTGTCCCCACCCAAATATCATCTCCAATTGTAATCCCCACATGTCAGAGGAGGGACATAGTGGGAGGTGATTGGATCATGGGGGAGGTTTCCTCCACGCTGTTCCCATGATAGTGAATGAGTTCTCATGAGTTCTGATGGTTTAAAAGTGTGTGGCAGTTCCCCCCACTCCACCTGCTTTGCCATGGTAAGACATGCTTGCTTCCCCTTCACTTTCTATCGTGATTGTAAATTTTCTGAGGACTCTCAACCACGTTTCCTGTTTAGCCTGCAGAACTGTGAGTCACTTAAACTTCTTTTCCTCATAAATTACCCAGTCTCAGGTAGTTCTTTACAGTAGTGTGAAAAAAAATACACTACTTTATTCTAAACTCTGCTCAAAATCGACTTTATCTATGAAACCCTCCCTTTATTAAGCAGGTTAGAAGGAGGCTAGCCACTGCCCCTTAACCACTCCTATAGAAATGTATCAGACAACACCCTTGCTCATGCACTCACTCATAGGAGTTTGCAAACTTGTCCCTCTCCTCCTTCACAAGGCACACCAGAACAAAATAGCTGCAGACAGAGCTTCAAGAGCAATGTGTCCCCTCTACATAGCCCCTGATTCTTTAGAATGAAGTGGGTCTAATGTTTTAGTGGGAATTACTTGGTTGAAAGTAGGAGAGACTGAGTTTGTCTAACCTAAGCCAAAAGGGAAATTACTGAAAAAAGAATTGAAGAGCTTAACAGGGAAGTCCAAAGAAGACATTTGGAAGCACAAGAATCAAGGCAGCAAGAACTGCCTGCCAGCCTTGTTGGGCTCCCCCTCTTCAGCCTTTGCTTCACTCTGCTCCTCATTCCAGTTCCAGGAAGAATCCACAGAAATATAAAAGATCATTCAAGACTACTATGAACACCTTTATGCACATAAACTAGAAAACCTAGAAGAGATACATAAATTCCTGGAAAGATACAATTCTCCTAGCTTAAATCAGGAAGAATTTCCATTGGTCCTTACTGAACCACTGGCCCCTCTACCTCCTTGTCATAGGAAACACAGGTCTCTCTATCAACAGTCCCCCTGGGCTGCCTCATGGTGGAGAGGGATTTACTCAAATCAAAATGAGGATGCTATGGACAAAAGATGAAGGACTGTTTTCAGGTAAGCAAAAATATCAGCTAATCATCACCATACATTTTATTGGAGAAAGTAGCATAGGTACCTCTAGAAGTCACTTAGGATGCATGTTGCGATAACAAGCAACATAATAAAAGAGAAAGTGCTTGAGCACTGGAGGCAGAACCACCTGATTTGCCACTTACCAGCTGAGTGGCCAGTCCTTTCTGAGCCTCCACTTTCTCATGGGTAAAATAGATCTACCACATGAGGGGACTGTGGGTATTATATTAGATAATACATAAGAAATACTTTGTTCAGTATCTGACATGCAGTGGGCATTCTAAATAGTAGTAGTTTTACTTACTTTGGTCAGTGACATTCTTCCCCAGCAATTCTAAACATAATGCTGGAGCTTGTGGTTGCTTTTAGGCAAATATTGTCTCTTTGGAAAGCCTGAACCACTTTTTATTAATAGATGTCATCCCCATTTAAAGTCCTTGGTGCCTTCAGTAATTAATATTTTCTTGATCTTTTCCTAACTCTCCTATTTAATTGTTGTATCTTTCATTTTATTGCTTTTTTTTTCACCTTTGCTGTGCATTTTAAAAAATATTTTAACCTATTTCGCCAGTACCACCGCCACACCTCCCACTTTCCCTGCCATGTCCCTGCACTTCCTCTGTGCATCAGCACCAGCAAAGAGCACCCTCATCTATCCAATTGCTCACTGGGACTTGTGGTTATCCTACTCATCCTGACATATTTTCCTCACCATCTTGCAATGGAGTCTATCAATAGCCAGGTCCTGTGGATTCTGTCTCCCAAATATTTCTGTTTTTTAAAAACTAATTTCAGTATGTATTAAAAATTTCCACAAGACATGTCATCTTTTCAAAACAAAGTAATAACTTTTACCAACAACAGACCCCAAAAATCAAAGTAAAGCTACTTGACAATATTTTTATATCCATTTGTTCTTTAGGAATACAGAAATTTTATATACATAAAATTTAAGTTTATATTTAGTATCTCTAATTTCTTTTTTTTTTAAATTTCCGTAGGTTATTGGGGAAAAGGTGGTGTTTGGTTACAACCACAAAGCTGTTTTTTGGGAAGGATAAATAAAATCGATAGACCATTGCAAGGTTAACCAAGAAAATAAGAGAGAAAATCCAAATAAGTTCCATCAGAAATGAAACAGGAGATTTCATAACTGACACCACAGAAATACAAAGGATCATTCAAGACTACTATGAACACCTTTATTCAAATAAACTAGAAAACCTAGAAGAGATAGATAAATTCCTGGAAAGATACAATCCTCCTAGTTTAAATTAGGAAGAATCAGATACCCTGAACAGACCAATAACAAGGAGTGAGTTTGAAATGGCAATTAAAATTTTAGCAACACAAAGTCCAGGAGCAAACGGATTCACAGCAGAATTCTCCCAGACATTCAAAGGAGAATTGGTACCAATCCTACTGACACTATTCCACAAGACAGAGAAAGAGAGAACCCTCCCTGAATCATTCTGTGAAGCCAGTGTCACCCTAATACCAAAACGAGGAAGGGACATAACCAAAAAAGAAAACTACAGACCAATATCCCTGATGAATAGAGATGCTAAAATCCTTAACAAAATGCTTGCTAACCGAATCCAACAATGTATCAAAAAGATAATCCACCATGATCAAGTGGGTTTCATATCAAGGATGCAGGGATGGTTTAATAGATGCAAGTCAATAAATGAGATACACCACATAAACAGAATTAAAAACAACAATCAGATGATCATCTCTATAGATGCAGAAAAAGCATTTGACAAAATCCAGCATCCCTTATGATTAAAACCCTCGGCAAAATTGGCGTACACGGGATATACCTCAATAGAATAAAAGCAATTTATGACAGACCCACAGCCAACACAATACTGAATGAGGAAAAACTGAAAGCATTTCCTCTGAGGATTGGAACAAGATAGGATGTCCACTCTTACCACTCCTCTTCATCATAGTACTGGAAGTCCTAGCCAGAGCAATCAGACAAGAGAACAAAATAAAGGGCATCCAAATCGGTAAATAGGAAGTCAAACTGTTGCTATTTGTTGATAATATGACGGTTTACCTAGAAAACCCTAAAGATTCCCCCAGAAAGCTCCTAGAACTGATAAAGGAATTCAGCAAAGTTTCCAGATATAAAATTAATGTACACAAATCAGTAGTTCTTCTGTGTACACCAACAGTGACCAAGCTGAGAATGGAATCAAGAACTCAATCCCTCTTACAATAGCTGCAAAAAAACAAAAAAAAAAAACAAAAAAAAAAACAAAAAAAGAAAAGAAAAACCCACAAAATTTAGGAATATACCTAACCAAGGAGGTGAAAGACCTCTACAAAGAAAACTACAAAACACTGCTGAAAGAAATCATAGATGACACAAACAAATGGAAACCAAATATCAATTTTTGATCAATCAACTTTTTTCCACATCTGCCACCAGCATCCCAAACACCATTGTGTCTTAAATGGGCTTCTACAGTAGCTTTTGAATAAAATTCCTTGTATCTACTTCAGCTCTCCTCTGATCCTTTTTTTCACATAATAGTCAAAATTACTTTATTAAACTGCAAAATCCTTCCCATTTTTCCCCTATTAGGAACCCACCCAGTGGCTTTTCTTTCCTCATAGGCTCAGGACTAGGACCCTTGATGTGGCCAGCCAGACTCTATGTGTTCTGGATTCTCCAAACTCTAGTAGCCTCATTAGCACCTTTTCCTGGTGCTCACAATTCTGCAGGTTGGTCTGTTTCCTGGAGATTTCTCTTCATCCTTCCCACATGGGAGGCTTCATGCTTCCAGTTGCTTCTGCCTTGAATGTTCATTCTGCAGCTAATTTTTGCCCACCCTACCGGTCCTAGCTTAGATGTTAGTTTCTTAGGGAACCCCTCCCTAATCCCCCTGTCTGAATTACATTTTGCTGCTAACTGTACTCTATACTCCTTCACAGTACTCACTGGGATTCTTAATATAGAATAATTTGTGTAATTTGTCAGTTTGTTTATTGTTTATCATACCCATCAGGGAGCAGGCTCCTTGGGAGCAGGAACTAGCTGATGCTCAAAAATATTTAATACATAAATGACTGATTATATAAACAAATATTTCCACTAGACATATATAAGGCAGCAGTTGTGAGCATGGGCAAATTAAACCAATATAAATTAGAGTATTTTTTATCTAAAAATTATTCTCTGCATTCACCAGATGTTTAGCTATAATGATGTTTATTCTTGTTTATACGTATTTATATATTCATTTATTTATTTATTGAGACAGAGTCTTGCTCTGTCACCCAGGATGGGGTGCAGTGGTGTGATCTTGGCTCATTGCAACCTCCACCTCTTGGGTTCGAGTGATTCTCATGCCTCAGCCTCCCAAGTAGCTGGGATTACGGGCGCCCACCCCCATGCCCGGCTAATTTTTTTTTTTTCTTTTTTTTTTTTGGATTTTTAGTAGAGACGGGGTTTCACCATATTGGCCAGGCTGATCTCAAACTCGCTGCTTCAGGTGATCTGCTCACCTTGGTCTCCCAAAGTGCTGGGATTACAGGCATGAGCCACCACACCCGGCCCCTTTATACATTTATATTAATCATTTTCAGATAATACATGGGATTGTTTTTCTTTCTCTGTTTTTTTTTATTTATTTGCTCATTTTTATTTTATTGCTTTATATGTTTTGTATAGGACCACCACCAAAAATGGAAAATGTTTTTATTTAAAAAATTAGAAAATACTCTTTAGGTTTTTAATATATGCAATTATTTGTATTAATATTATTAGCAGCTAATATTTATTGAGGACTTAATATATATATCAGTCACCATGCCAAGCACTTCACAGGCATTTATGCTTCCCAGTCATCCCAGAAGTAAGGAACTTTTACTATCATTCTCATTTTACAGATGAACAAAAGAAGACTTAGGGAACTTCAAAAGTTTTCAAGGTGATGTATCTGTTTTTCAGAACAGGCCCTTGATCTCAGTCTTCTCAAACTTTAGCCCAAGTTTTTAACCACTCCGCTATACTTAAAGGGCAAGTTAATATCTACAGTTTATTATGAAGTTAATCTGTCCAATATTTTCCTTTAAAAATATCCCTGGGCATTGTTAGGGCCCATAAATAAAGAACATAAAATACTTTCAAATATAAAACACAAGGGTAAGGATGATAGTGGCTACTCTCTGTAGAGGGCTTCAACTGTCCTGTGTACTATCTGGAGTGTTTCACACGTATTACCTCATTTAATCCTTGTAAAAGAAATCTGCTAGGCCTCATTATTCCCCATTAAGGATGCGAGAAAATGTTTGTCAAGGGTAGTTAAACCGTCTGAAGTCCCACGTTATTTAAAGGTATAAACTCAAAGTGGAACCCGTGTACTTCTGATTCCCTGTGTCAAGGGTCAAACTCCCAACTGGTCTATAACACGCTCCCTCTGCCCGTACTCCTGCCATCCACTGCACCCATTCCCACCACTCCTTGCTGACCCCAGCCAGCCATCACTCCCTCTGACTCCAGATCGGGCTCCAGAGCTCGTTGGTATTCTCAGGAGCACTGCAGAGTAAATCACAGCACGTAGTCATACAGGGCCAGACATATTTGCCACCTTTAAAGCACCTCAGAGGGTGCCTTCCATGGATGTCTTTTTAAGTCACATGTTTGTCCACAGAATCGGAACAATCATGATTCTCTGAAAATGCCCAGGATTTTAGTCCTTCCTTCTGAGAAATCATTCTCATTGAAAGACACCCATTTTCATTACATGGTAACATTTTCCACTTAATTGTTGGAAGAATGTACATTTCTGAATTTTAAAAGCTCAGGTAGTCAAAGGATGTAATTGTCTCTTACCACCATAATCACAGACTACCTATTATTTACTCTGTTATGATACTAGACCCTGCTGTCTTTCAATCTTAAGATCAAAACACTATACACTTTTTTATTATTCTTTCAGAGCAGTGTCATATCTACATGTGGTATGTGTGTATGTATGGGTACACATAGAACATATATGTCTATGTGTATATGTGTGCATGTATGTCTATTTGTATGTTTATATGGATATATAAGTATATATATGAAATACATAATATATAAAATATATGCCTTTTGTCTCAAAAGACTTCCATTTATTTATTTATTTATTTTGCTTTATCCAAGTTTGTTTGTTTAACGGGTCACAGGTAAAAGTTTTCTTTATGGGCCAGGTACAGTGGCTCACACCTGTAATCCCAGCACTTTGGGAGGCCGAGGCAGGCGGATCACCTGAGGTCAGGAGTTCAAGACCAGCCGGGCCACTATGGTGAAACCCTGTCTCTACTAAAAATAAAAAATTAGCCAGGTGTGGTGGCACATGCCTGCAGTCCCAGCTACTCGGGAGGCTGAGGTAGGAGAATTGCCTGAGCCCAGGAGGTGGAGGTTGCAGTGAGCTGAGATCACACGACTGCACCCCAGCCTGGGTGACAGATTGAGACTCATCTCAAAAAAAAAAAAAAAAAAATTCTTTATGGTTGGCTGTCATTCAGTTCTCATCTGTCTTTGCTACCTGTGATTCCAGGTCTCTAAATCCAAAGTTTGTTGGTGACTTAATGGGGGTAGTTTGAGTTGGTGGAGATATGACAGAAAGGTGGTGTTGTTACTTAAAAGGAACCATAAAATATGTTCCCCCGAAATTCAACTTAGAATACTCTCCCACCCTCCTCCCACACCATCATTTCAGGACCCTTCATTTATAGACCTTAGTTTTGGTTGTAAAAACCATATTAAATGTCCAGTGTGCTTCACTTAATATAAGAGGCTTAGTTTCCTAATGCAGGAAATTCACTATGCTTATACTGTCTGTGACCTACATTATAATAATCACACTACACTTTATTTACCAGTCAGTCTACTTGCTTGCATGGATGACTATATAACATAAATCCTTATTCAACTTTTATTGTGTTTCTTTCTGCAGCTTTGAAACAACTTTAAAAGGACCCTAGATTCTAGTACTTATTCTAGTATTTGGGTTTAAATAACAGGGCAGGTTTATTTTCTCTCTCTAAAAATGCCACCATTTCCTTTCCATCCAGACGGTTCAGAAACAATCTTTCCCAGTGGGACCCCAACAGGAATCAATTGCTTAGGAACCAGTGTTTCTAAGCAAGTTTTGCAAAATGTTCCCATTCAGCCTAGGGCTTTAGAGACAGCTCTCACCCCTCTGGGCTCTGAGAGCTGCCTCCCCTTGCATAACCCCTAGGGTGCCAGAGCTCCCTGGCTGGCATTTGGTCCATGCCAGATATCAGACTCCCTTTCAATCTTCTTGAGGAACTGTGAACTCCTTTATTCTACCTACTGTGTGAAGCAACAAATGTCTATACAACTTTCTCATTAGCACTTGGCCAGGTGGCACAGAAACACTGGTGGTCGGATAGCCAGACCGAGACGGGCTGTCTGCCATGAACACTGGGGACTCCTTAGGTTGTGCTGCTGATCATCCATAGATCAATTAACCCTCCTTATAGAAATCAGGGGAAGAGCAGATGAAGGGGAATGTACCCATAGCAGGAGTGGAATTGGAGGCTCCCCTCCCTAGTGAGGGGAATGAAAACATTAAAAAGTGTAGATACACACCATGGTTTGAAAGCTTCCTAGCCAGGCCTGTGCTAAGAACTTTCATTCATGATCTCATTTAATCCTCTCAACAAGCACCCAAAGAGGTAGTATTATTACTATTATCCCCAGGTAGTCATATATATATGTGTGTGTGTGTATATATACATACACACACACACATATATACACACACACATATATATATTTCTCACAAAATATGAACTATATGTCATAATTATCCACAGCTTTACAGGTAGAGAAACTACAGATAAGGAACATTTAGTAACTTTCCCATGCAGACAGTTCATGCTGACTACATGAAATCCATTTCAAACCCAAGCAGTCTATTCTGGAGCTCGCACTGTGGACCACAACACTATAGCTCTGTCAAGTGGCATGGTTAAATGGAACAGCTAAATAGTCGTAGGGCTTCAGGTGAAACTGAGGACTTCAATCTGTCAGTGGAGTGTTTTCTCAACTTGCCCTGTGGGCAACCACTTCTAAGATGGCTCCCAATGATCCGTGACTCTTGATGTTCACATCCTTGTGTCATTTCCCTCCTCTGAGCATAGACCAGATTAGGGATTTCCTTCTAATTAATGGAATATAGCAAGAGTGACAGGATGTCACTTCCAAGATTAGATCAAAAAAGACTCTGACTGCCATCTTGTTGCACTTGTTCTGCCTGGCTCTTCTTGCCTGCTTTGATGTAACCAACTGTCATGCCATGGGCACCCTATGGAGAGGCCCACATGGGAAAGAACAGAGGACAGTGTGCAGCTGGCAGCCAATGAGGAATGAAGGTGCTTGGCCCCACAACCCAGCAGGGAATTGAATCCTGCCAGCAATTGTATGAGTGAGCATGGGAGTGGATTCTTCAGGCTTCAGTCAGGTCTGGAGATGACAGCAGCCCCATCAACACCTTGATTACAGCCTTGCAAGAGACCCTGAGCCAGAGGCCCCAGTTAACCTGTGCCCAGATTCCTGACTTGAAATTATGAGATAATAAATATTGTTGTCTTAAGCCACTAAGTTTTAGGGTAATTTGTTATTCAGCAAAAGATAACTAATGTGTGCCTCTTTGGTTTACCTAGAAAAATAATTCATATTAAACTCAAGATTTTATTAAGCAGCCCAAGAATCTGTTGAGAATCACTAAATTCCCACTTTGAAATAAAAACTATGTATCTAATATTTACTATCACCTGGATATTTACTGTATGCCAAACACATCATTAAATTATTACTAATTTAAATAATTACAGTCATCCCTCAGTATCCTTGGGGAATTGGTCCTAGTACCTCCAGTGGATACCAAAATCTGCGATACTCAAGTCCAGCAGTCAGCTTTGCAGAACTCACTGAAATGAAAAGTTTGTTCTTCATATGCATGGGTTTCGTATCCTGGGAGTACTGTATTTTTAACCTGTGTTTGGTTGCAGATGTGAAACCTGCCTATATGGAGAGCCAATTGCATTTATTGAAAAAATTCCCTGTGTAAGTAGACCCATGTAGTTCAAAACCCAGTTGATTAACGGTCAACTGCATTGACATTTAATCTTCATGCCTTTGTGAAGTCAATTTTTAGTCAGAAATGATTATATTCATCAAATTATAAAAATTTAATAATGATTTTTTTAATGTCCACTTCCAGTTGTCCGATTAATCAATTGTTTAAGCCCTTCCTATCTCTGTTTTTATTTAGATCTTGCCAGAGTTCTCGGTCTCCCTGTGTTATCCAAGCTTGCCAAAGGTATTTTTGGTGTACACCCACTACTCTGATCTTAGGCTTTGAGATTTCTTATATTTTGACCAGGAGCAACATCACATTAGGGAAATGATCAGTCTCTGCTTTTATGAGTGCACACGGTGCTTTAGATACAGAATCTACAGCTTGCTTTTTGTAATATCAGCTGCACAAATGATTGCTGCTTCAGGTCATTTTATTATTGGGGACTGAGCTTCCTTTTACTGGATTTATGACCCTTTAAGGTTTTTACTACTTCAATTCTGAATCTTCTATGCTTCTGAATAATGGAGCAACAAGGGCAGGTGGGTGCAAACTGCTTTTTCTTAATTAGTAATTGGGATAAAATTGGACCCCCTACCCCACGTCACAGTAGTGGGCATGGCATCTTATCATTAACACACAAACCCCACCTGGTTGCATCAGATCCAGGTGTTCTTGCTTAAGCACTTGATGCTCATGATAAACCCGAAGTAAATCCATCACACTGAGTATGGTAGCTTCATTCATTGCTTGTTAAAGTCTCTAATAGGTGCAGAAAGCTACCTGTTTTGGAGAAGGTGTGCCACCATCAAGATCCTCATATGCTCAGTCTCCTAGGTTCTTCAAGGCTATACAGAGTGTGCACTCAGGATTTTCACACCAAGAGCAGAGCTGAATAAGCCACATGGCATTTCTATTATTTGGGAAAAACAGTGTATATTCAACACTGTGATGGTTAATTTTATGTGTCAACTTGAATAAGCTAAGGGATGCCCCGAATGCTGGTAAAACAATATTTCTTGGTGTGTCTCTGAGGGTATTTCTGGAAGACATTAGCATTCGAATTGGTAAACTGAGTAAAGCAGACAGCCCTCCCCAGTGTGGATGTATACCAATCCATTGAGGGTTCAAATAGAATAAAAAGGCAGAAGAGTGAATTCACTCTCTCTGCTTGAGCTGAGATGTTCATTTTCTCCTGTCCTTGGACATCAGTGTTCCTAGTTTTGGGACATCCAGACTCAGACAGGGACTTATACCACCAGCCTTCCAATTCTCAGGCCTTTGGACTCAAACTGAATTACACCATTGGTTTTCTTGGTTCTCCAGCCTGCAGAAGGCAGATCATGAGACTTCTTGACCACCATTACTACTAAGCCAATTCCTTTAACAAATCTCTTTGTATATTTTATTGGTTCTGTTTCTCTGTAGAACACTAACACAAACACATATGCATTTCATTTGCCCACTGCAATCTAGAGATAAACTTTCAGTCCCTTTACATTTTATAATAAAAAAGGATTTAAAAATTGGTGTTTAGTTTTTTCTCCTTAGATAAACATTTCTAATATAATTGCTGAGCTCCTTAGATTCCATTCCATTTATTTTTTCTGTATGAGTTTTATTGAAGTTCTGTTTAAGTTCAGGCACCAGGCCACTGAAAAGCATAGAGCATTTAGGCATTAACAATTTCTTTAAGGCACTCATGCCAGATAACTATTTGTGTGTTTTAACGTTTAAACTCTCTTTCTTCCCCTTAACCCTTGCAATGAAAAACTTGATTTCTGAAGGGATTGATTGAAGATGAGAATTCCTCTTTCTTGGGGTTCTCTGAAAGGCTGTTCTCACAACCACCTGTGGATGAAGAAACAATGGCTTTGGCACTATCATTGAAAAAGAGTGCCTTGCATTTTTGTACTTTGGGGCTATGTCGAAACCCCAACTAGATTATTACACAAAATGAATGGCTTGATTTTCTAGCAATCAGTTTGGATTACTAAAAAAAAGTACATACATACGTATACATACAAAATACAAGTTTCTTGCATGGCAAGCAAATTGTAAAATGACTACTCTTTGGGAATGTGTGAACCACTTTAGTTTCCTCAAGGTTTGGGGAAAAGGGTATGAGGGAAGAGGAAGAATAAAGGAAGACTCAAGTGTTGTAACCACCCAGTGAGTTCACCTTGCCCTCTGCCTAGACAGGGCTGATTTATCAAGACGGAGAATTGCAATGGAGAAAGAGTAATTCATGCAGAGCTGTCTGTGTGGGAGAAGAGTTTTTTATTCCTCAAATCAGTCTCCCTGAGCATTCAGGGATAGGAATTTTTAGGGATAACTTGGTGGATGCGGGGCAGCCAGTGAGTCAGGAGTGCTGATGGTCCTGTCCGAGATGAAATCACAGGGAGTTGAAGCGATCTCACACTGAGTTAGTTCCTAGGTGGGGTCCATAAGATCAGATGAGCCAGTTTATCAATCTGGGTGGTGCCAGCTGATCCATCAAGTGCAGGGTCTGCAAAGTATCTCAAGCATTGATCTTAGGCTTTCCATGTTATCCCCAGGAGTAATTTGAGAAGGGTCAGAATCTCATAGTCTCCAGCTGTATGACTCCTAAACCATAATTTCTAATCTTGTGGCTAATTTGTTAGTCTTACAAAGGCAGGACTAGTCCCTAGGCAAGAAGGGTTTTTTTGTGTTGGGAAGGCCTGTTGTTGTTGTTGTTGTTGTTGTTGTTTTGAGACGGATACTCGCTCTGTCGCCCAGGCTGGAGTGCAGTGGCAGGATCTCAGCTCACTGCAAGCTCCGCCTCCCAGGTTCACGCCATTCTCCTGCCTCAGCCTCCCGAGTAGCTGGGACCACAGGCGCCCGCCACCTCGCCCGGCTAGTTTTTTGTATTTTTTAGTAGAGACAGGGTTTCACCGTGTTAGCCAGGATGGTCTCCATCTCCTGACCTTGTGATCTGCCCGCCTCGGCCTCCCAAAGTGCTGGGATTACAGGCTTGAGCTACCGCGCCCGGCCCATCTTTGTTTTTAACTATACACTAAGTTCCTCCCAAAGTCAGTTCAGCCCACACCCAAGAATGAACAAGGACAGCTTGGAGGTTAAAAGTAAGATGGAGTTGGTTAGGTGAGATCTTTTTTGCTGTCTCAGTTACAATTTTGCAATGGAGGTTTCAGTGTTGGCATGGTGATGGGTGGAGCCGTTCAGAGAGACAGGAAATCCACTTGTCAGTTTTCAGTGAAAAATAGTGGGTTTCTCTGTGGATGTGTTGAATTGGAGGTGCCTGACAGACCTCTGGTTGGAAATGTCTAGTTGGCAGTTAAATATATTTGTCTGGAGCTCAGGCAAATGGTTAGGATTTGGAGTTTGTAGGAAATGGAGGGATTTGAAGTAATGAGAATGTAAATGTTTATAAATTGATTTGTTGCTATTTTTAGAAAAGGACACTTAAAGCTACAAAAGCCATATGAAAAAAAAAAATGCTTTTGGTATCAATATCTGTTAAAGAGTTTCATGTCCATAAGCTTAACTGTATGTGACTTAATCCTTTAAAAATATTTATTTGGCTCTTACAAAAAGAGTCATCTTACTACCATGAGATTATTTAGTCACCAGGGAGAAGCGTGCTCAGTTTCCAGGTGCAGATAATTAACCCTTTACATTGAATACATGTTCATCCCAATAGTCATGATTCTATACTTCTACTGAAACAATAATAAGTTAAAATCTGGAATTATTCTATTTATTTATAAGCTTTTTTTAAAAAAAGTACACAGCAGGCATAAAATACATTGCTTTAGAGCATCTGCTTAGCTCACAACAGAACCTTTTAAAAATAATTTTTAAGGACATCTGTAATAGTTATCTATTGCTGTAATAATGTCACAGAACAAAGAGCCACAAAACATTAGTGGCAAACAGCCATTAATTTGTGCTCACATGTCTGGGGACAGTGGAATTTTTACTAGTTAGCAGTGCTGATCTTGTGAGCTTGCTCACATGTCTGGATGTCACCCTGCTGTCACCAGGGGCAGCTGGGGTTGCTCTGCTCTATATGCCTCTTATCCTTCGGCAAGCTAGCCCGAGCATAGTTTCATGGCAATATCAGAGGCACAAGGGAGAAAGCTTGAATTTAAGCCCATTTCCAGCCTCTGCTTGCATCGTATCTATGAATGTTCCATTAGCCAGAGCAAGTAGTGTGGTTAAACCCAGTGAAAAAAGGTGGCATCCCATCCACAGTGAGAAGATACTGCAAAGTTGCATGGCACAAGGCGTGGGTACAGGGGAGAGAAATTGGGCTCACATTGCTGTCTACCATGACAGAATGGCTCCTGTTGTCTATTGTGACAGAATGGCTCCCGTACACAAGAGTTGGTCCCAGAAGCTACAAGTCAACCATGTTTCTCCTATAGTCTACTCTTGGCTAATTGGGTCAGAGCAATCAGTATCCAAAGTTAAGAATCTAAGACTGTAGAGATGCAGAACAGTCTCTCTCTCCATTTGAAATCAGAATTCATATTATAGTTCCCTTATAAGCTCAGGCTTTTTCTATAGTTGAAGAAATATTTATACTGAATTGTCCTTAATAATACCATACAAAGAGAACCCTTTTCACAAATAAATAACTAAGCATATTCATCTATTTGCTCAATATTTTCCATCTATCATCTTTATTGTGCATGCCCTAAAAATATTAACACACGACCTCTGCTATCATTATGTCTAGAAAAAAATGAGAAACACATCACATATAATGCAAGGTGATATGTGACTATAATCAGATTCAATCTAAATTCTACAGGATTTTGTTAGACTAAAGAAAAGAAATAAATCACATGTTTTTCATCCTGTGTCAGTTGCTCTACATTTTCTATCTCTTGCATATCAACAAATATATAAAGTATGTTTTTTTATACCTATTTGATAACTAAGGAACTGAGGCCTACAGTCTTTATGAAACTTGCTTAAAATTTACTTATTTACTGAAGACCTAAGCTGAGATTTGAATCTGAATCTTGCTCAACTCAGAACCCAGGTATTTGTTTATTAAGCCTAACTGCCTCTTTATGCTAGGAATCCTTTCCCCATTGTTTAACATTATAGTGATTCATTATGAAATTTTGATATGAGATTAGCTTTTTTAATACAAAGAAAAGAAAAAAGCTATTTGCTAATACATCGATTTTATACTGTTAAATTTTTAAATGGAAACATTTTCACCCAATTCTCACTATGTGAAATACTTTAATCTTTTTATTTCATTACATAGAATTCTATTTCAATTGCCAGTACATATTCAACATTTTTAGTAGCATAAACGGGATATTTGTTACATCTTTAACATTTTGCTGATGAAATGAAAGTCTTCCAAGCGTCTATAATAAATTCTATGGTCTCTACCCTGTGAGACCAATTAATTGGTACAACATAACATTTAAGAAAATGAAGCACCATTGGCAAACATGAATTCTTTCACAAAAAGCTTCCAAGTGACTTAGAAATAGGCGTCATGAATTTAGTCAAGCAAGACATATGTTAGAATAATGTGAATATTACTTGCCCAGTAAATGTATAAAGAAGAAACTTGCTTGAATGTATAATTTAGTATATTAATTATTAAACGTGGTCATTAACTCATTACTAATATAGCTATTAAAAGTTAACATCTGATATCTATTGAAACTTTTGAACATTTAATCCTAAGGCAAAATAGTAAACGATCATATTAGATATTTTTGCTCTAAAATAATAAATGTTTTCAAATCAAGTGGAAAATACATAGTGTATTTTAAACCAACATGTTTTAATACACTTTAGCAAGTAGTTCAGCTTCCAAACTTTTAAATTTGTCAAAATTTATGATTTTCCAAATCTGAACAGAAAAATTACAATGAATATCCTTGCTGGCTTTTTAGACCTGATGCATAGATAAAGTATAGGTGCTACTTCCCCTTTATTAGCCTTATAGATAAATAGGTTTTTCTTAAGACATTTATTAAAAAAAAATAGGCTCTGTAATACTCCATTCTCATACTGCTACAAATAAATACGTAAGACTGGGTAATTTATTTAAAAAATACTTTTAATTGGCTCAAAGTTCATCAGGCTGTACAGGAAGAATGGCTGGGAAGGCCTCAGGAACTTTACAATCATGGCGGAAGGAGAAAGGTAAGCAGTCACGTCTTACATGGAAGGAGCAGGTGGAAGAGAGAGAGGAGAGGGGAGGTGCCACACATCTTTAAACATCCAGATTTGTAAGAACAGTCCTGTATTAGTCAGGGTTCTCTAAAGGGACAGAATAGGATAAAAGAATATATGAGGGGGAGTTTATTAGAATTAACTCACACGATCACCAGGTGAAGTTCCACAATAGGTTGTCTGCAAGCTGAGGAGCCAGGAAGCCAGTCCGAGTCCCAAAACCTAAGAAGTATGGAAGCTGATAGTTCAGCCTTCAGCCTGTGGTCAAAGGCCTGAGAGCCCCTGGCAAACCACTGGCATAAATCCAATCCAAAAGCTGAAGAATATGGAGTCTGATGTTCGAGGGCAGGAAGCATCCAGCATGGGAGAAAGATGGAGGCCAGAAGACTTACCTAGTCTAGGCCTTCCACATTCTTCTGCCTGCTTTTATTCTAGCAGCACTGCAGCTGATTAGATTGTGCCCACCCGGATTGAAGGTGGGTCTGTCTTTCCCAGTCTCCTGATTTAAATGTTAATCTCCTTTGGCAACACCCTCACAGACACACTCAGCATCCTTCGATCCGAACACGTTGACACTCAATGTTAATCATGGCAAGCACCAAAGGGGGAAATCAGCCCCCATGATCCAATTGCCTTCCACCAGGCTCCACATCCAACATTGGGGATTACAATTTGACATGAGATTTGGGTGGGGACGCAAATCAAAACCATATTAGGCTGTTAAATCTGTATCGCTACAAACATGGTGAAATATCTTAAAGATGCCAAATCTCAGTTGTCCGTAACAAAATAATACACTGTAAGACTGGCATATTTGAATAATACATCTACTAGGGGCAGGAACACTAAAATTACCACAGAAACTTAAGTCAGAAAACTGTTTTGAAATTTTGCTCTTCTACCTTTAATTCTGGCTCTATATTCAAATTGTGTGAGACATTTTTTAGACACATCAATTACCATTGCCTCAGTCCAAGATGCTGATTAATTGGTAGGGTTTGGACTGCCTTGTCAACGTACTTCTAGGAGGTGATTGTAGGTTCACAGCTAGTTTGAGAAACAGAACACTAAAAAGGTCAAGTTGCTGAGTCTATATCCTCACCTAAAAAGTGAGGTTACATTGATTATTGCCTAACCAATCTTTCAGGGTATGTAAGGCACTCAAATTAAGTTTATACATGTGTTTTGTCAGCTTTCAGTGCTAGACTTTTAGCTCTGTTAAATTTCTGTTAGTAAATAAAATGATATTCTACAAGAGTTGGTAGTGTGTATGGGGAGTGGATGCGGGGAGTAAGGGTGGAGACAAAGCATAAGAGAAATATTTATCAATTTGTATGTCATTTCTTTTTGGTAGATTTGTCTTATTTTTCATATAGGCCAAAATTGTATTAATGGATTTTTTAAAACGAGGCTTTATATGTATAAGATTCATTTTTCTCTGGTTAGTATAGGTGAACTAATTTTATCTCTATATAAGCACCTGCTGTGATAAATTTTGTCTTTTTGAGTCTCTATTTACAAATTCGTTCACATTTCTACTCTCTCTTAAATACGTTTATTAGAGAATCATTTCAGAATATAAAAAAGTATGTGCTAACAGATAATAAGCTAGAAAATATAGAAATATAGCAAAAGAAAAATAAATCAGCCATGATCCAAAGAAAAATCACTGTTGACTCTTGATTCACTCAATTTCTCCATTTATTTTGTATTTTTAATATTTGCATGCATACATTCTATTATAAGATGCTAATATTTTGCAACTGTCTTCTGATTTTGTGTCTGCTTATCTCCATCTCTTTTTTTGGTATATGCTATTTAAAAATTTTTGTAATCAAAGAAATTGGCAATGGCTCTGATTTATTTCATTGCTTTCATACCTATAAAGTTTTTCCTTGACCCAACGTTAGACACATACTTACTATATTTTTTATTTAGCTTGTGGTTTTTTTAGTTGGTTCATTGACACATTGTTTCCCAATATATGGTCCATGTATAAAGGCTAAGTATGATTTCAGACAGCAGAGGTTCATGGTTAAATTTCCCTGAATGATATAGAGCTACATTTCTCCTTTTCTAGTTTTCTTTGAAATCTTGCAGTTAAATCAAGAAGAATGTCTAAGATTAAGTTTAGTGTGTCTCTGAAACTTAAAAACACATGTTAATCTCCTTTAAAAAATAAACAAACGAAAGGAGGTGCTGGGCTCAAAGCCAGGTAACAGTATCAAGCTCGCGTTAAGAAATATTGATTCATGTGTATTGAATTTATTTTTACAAGCACTCTATTTTTCATAAATCCTATACATTTTCCATTTATGCTAATGATATAAAGCTTCTTGTGAAAATGATTGTGTTTAAATTTTAAAAACCCATTAATTTAAAAAAAAATAAGTGAAGAGGCGTAGCAGTAATATAAAATAGCAGAGTGACTAAATGCAACCAAGTGGCCTGGATTTCCATCCTTGTTGTGATACATTTTTGGGAAATGCCCCGGGTGTGTTACTTCATCTGGCTGAGACTCCAGGCCCTCACCTGTAAAATGGGAACAATCATGTAGCTATCATATACTTTGGTTGACAGCATTTAATTATTTTCTGTAAAGTATTTATAAAAGTACTTAATAAATAATATTATTAAGCATCATCCCTATTAGGATGAGACCAGGCTTGTTGAAGTAGAACTGGGCCTGAACATTGATATTTTTACCAATTTCCTTAAGTGATTTTGAGGCCCATAACAGCTTAGGAACCACTAAAAATCTATCAAAATTATTGTAAAATTTTTAACTAATTATTACATTGTTTTCCTAGGCTGTTGCCCTTTGTTGCTGTCAGATACAGTCCTGGGAGTATAGAAA
The DNA here is from genome assembly GCF_008728515.1 of Papio anubis. NCBI lineage: Eukaryota > Metazoa > Chordata > Mammalia > Primates > Cercopithecidae > Papio > Papio anubis. Next base: position 104,820,437 of record NC_044985.1, on the reverse strand, counting down.
GAAGCAAATAAATATTTGTTGAAGGAATAAATATGTGAACAAATACATAACTAAATTAGTACAGATGATTATCAAACTAAAGCCCTGTTGGAGCTTACCATTGCTAGATCTGGAATGATTTGAAGTAACCACACAGAGAAGAGCCAGTTTCAACCATGTCTGTTAGTTACATTGAGAATGAGTTCAGTCAGGCAACCTGTTATCACATATATACACATAAATGAAGAGCTTTCTTTTGTGTCAACAATAACCATTGTGTAAACACAGTAGAAAAATACCCCATCCCATTTTTAATGATGTTAAAAATGAAACATAATACAATTAAAATTAAAAATCTTTTTCTCAAATCAGTATTTAAGATCATTCCAATTAATATCCCAAAAGATCTTTCTTGAAACTTAATAAACTCGGCAACGTAATCTTTAATTTCACTGGAAATAATAAATAGCCAAAATTTCCAAGAAAATAATTTAAATAGCAAAGTGTGAGAAAACTTTTGCCATTAGATAACAAACTATATTTTAAAGAAAACTAAATCATTTACATATAAGAACTTAATATATAATAAATATGACCTTTCAAGTTCATGGGCATATGGCTTTTAAAATAAAGGATTCTTGCATTTCAATCTATTAAATATATTTAAAAAGAGAAACAAAAATGAAAAATATTTATGACATACACCCAGATATATTCCAGCTGTATTAAAATTACATTTACATCAAAGTAAAATCATAAAACTAAAGGAAAATTTGGATAAATATTTATATACTATTGAGGTAGGAAAGGCCTTTCTAAACATAAATCCAAATGTATTGACATAGAGAATGATAAATAAATGGACGCCCAAAAGACAAATAAAACTAATAATATATACAAAACTAGGAAAGATATAAACACAAGGAAAATATACATTATCACAGCCACTCAAATCAGGCCAATAAAAAAGGTACCAATTTCTACTATCAAATTAGAAAATATACAATTTCGAAAATATCTGCAAGAGGATTGGCAATTGATAAATCTCAGGCACTGTTTTTTATGTGTAAATTTTCATAGCAATTCCGGGAAACAAGCTTGGCAAATTTTTTCAAAAATATTAAAAATATAAAAACTCACTAGTAATGTTTTAATAGGATTATAATATAAAGGAGTTATCTAAACCATATAAAGATTTTTATAACAATTTATTTTTCTGAAAAAAGGAAAGGAAGACAAAAGAAAACTGACTAAGGAAATTATAGTACATTTTTAATGAGATAATATCATGAAGTATATATGATCATAAAATATAAGTGAGTAGAATACCTATGGTCAAAGGAAAGTGTTCATAATGTCTTTCTAAGTGAAAACAATAGGAATGTTTTGTAAAAGGGAAAATGATATAACATTTAAAGGACATATTTAAAATCTAAGCAGTGGTTAATTCTCATTTTTGCCTTTATTAACAAATAATGAATCATTTTAATATAAACACTGTTAGAAGATTGTAGCTTTTATAATTCACTGAAGTCAATGTTTGTTTTTCTTTCAGAGACATAGGCTGGCAAAACTGAACTCATACTTACTAGTCTCCTTTAATTGAATGCAATAAATTAGATGAAACTAATCCTTTGATCCAGAGTGTAAAGCTTATTTATAAGAAAACTTTAAGATATATTAGGCTTATCTCCATTGAAATAGAAGTAGAGAAAGTGTATTCATCTGCTCAGGATATAACTCCAGATTTGATGGTGTAATAGTTTTAGAATGAAAACTAGCCATGAATCTTGAGTTACTCTTGAGAAAGTAACATAATCTCTCTAAGCCTTAGTTTCCTCATCTACAAAACAAGGAAAATACTTGCCTGCCAATAGGAGTATCTTGAGGATTCAGTGGGATTGTGCGTGTTTAAGCCTTTCAAGTGCAGTTATAAGTCAGTAATAGAATGTTAGGCCTGGAAATCACCTTAAAAGCTCTTTGTAACCATCCCCCAATCAAGAGGACACTGCTAATCTTAGGAAGGTATACATACTCAAATGAGAGGTCTGAGTTTTTGGTACCATACAAAAATTATCATCAAACTTGATTCAAAGGCAATCTGACCCATTATTAAAAACCCGATACCATTAGACAATTAAAGCACTGTATAAAGATAAATCAAGGAGTCATGTTTCTTCTCAAAGAAGCATACAATGTAAAAGGAATAATAAACCCTAGTGATTTAAATCCCTATAAAATTAATGCATTGTATATGAAGAATTAGCATAAAACATACTGACATTTATAGAATTGTTTCCAAAATACACTGAAGGAATTCCTTGTTAGAGAAAACAGTGGTTTGGAATCATTTCCTCATGTGAGCCATAAAAAGTCTTATACTTCGGTACTTTTATTTAGTTGCTTTAAACCACAATTGAGTTCATGTAAATTGGAGCTCAGTTCTCAAATATTTTTAATTTCTCTATTCCCACACTGGAACCAGCTACTGAATTCTAAGACTTAAGGAAAACTTCAGTGGTATAAACTGGTTTGCCACCAAAGAAAAAGCAGAGAAGTTACATATTATAAAATATAACTACTTTCTTAAGCAAAATGTCTGTGTTTAAAATGTGTACATAAACTTTGCATAAAGCTTGCACAAATTTGCAAGTGTTTTTAATCAAGTCAACAGGATTGTTGTTACGTTTGTGTCAGTTTAATCAGCATTTTATTCACCGGATTTAATTGTCTACTTAAATGATTTTCATTTTCAACTTTTGAGACAAACATTAAATATAATTGCCTCTTACATCTGAGACAGAAGGATTCACCTTTTATTCCCCCAAATTATTGTATAGGAATCATTATTTTTTATTTTTTATTGTGGTAAAAATCAGGTCACATAAAATTTACTATTTCAATTATTTTAACATGTACAATTCAGTGGCATTAAGTACATTCACAATGTTGTGTAGCTACCACTGCTATATAGTTCCAGAGCTTTTTTATTACCCCAAAAGGAAACCCTGTATCCATTTAGCAGTCACTGACCATTGTCCCCTGCCCCAGCCCATGGCAACTACTACTCTTCTTTCTTTCTCGAGGGATTTGGCTATTGTGGAATTTTTATTTTTATGTATGTTGGATAGTCTTTACCCTTCTGGATTAATTCTTTCCTCTTCTCCATTCTGCTCTGGACCTTAAGAGACTAATGTCCATGGACTGCACTAATGGGGTGCCCTTACCCTCTGGCTTCTGGTTGGCTTTGGTTACTTGAAAGCCTGTAGGTGACTGGGTGTGGTGGCTCATGCCTGTAATCCCAACACTTCGGGGAGGCCGAGGTGGGCTGATTATTTGAGTCCAGGAGTTCGAGACCGGCCTGGACAATATGGCAAAACCCCACCTCTACAAAAAATACAAAAATTAGCAGGGCATGGTGGTGCATGCTTGTAGTCCCAGCTACTTGGGAGGCTGAGGTAGCAGGATCGCTTCAGCTTGGGAGGTGGAGGATGCAGTGAGCCAAGATCAAGCCAGTGCACCCACAACCTGGGCCACAGAGTGAGACCCTATCTCAAAAAAAAAAAATAAGAAAAAAGAAAGAACATCCGCAGGAATATCAAGGAATGGAAGTATTTATTTCTTGAGCTTCTTCCCTGCCTTGCTGTGGGTTCAATTGACAATGGCTGTGTTCCTTTAGCCAAGGCCAAAGCTTTCTGTTAGGCATCTCTTCTCAAACATAGCTCTAGTCTCTCCAGACCCCAGTAACCCACTATCCCTCACTTCCCTCTTCAGGTCTCTACCACGTGCTTCCTGGTGTTGCTTCCCGATGTTACTTGCACCTTTCCTTTTGATGTCTTTGAGACCAGCCCCTTCATAAACAGTTCCTTCACTAAACTCTCTTCAGTTGCTCCATTTGAGTGTCTGTTTCCCTGTGGAATACTGATTGATACCTGATTCTTCGTCAGCATTTTTAAGAAATATTATTATTCATCTTTGAGCAGCCTTATTAAAAATGCAAGCACTTGAAAATGGACCATTTCTCCAAGGGGATGTGGAGGGTGAGAAGATGGTAAATATGAGGAGTTGTGGTGTCAATTCAGTGAAAATTTAAATGTGAATGCAGTTTTTAGTGCATTTAGTGTGAATGCACTAAAAACTGCATTCACATTTCTATTTCTATTAGGTGTTTTTTTGTTGTTTTTGTTTTGGCCCTTTTGGATTTCACTTCAAATCCTGACTGGGCAACTCCTTGTCACACTGAGGCTGAGAAGGGCCAAGCACATTGCATCCTCGCAGTAGGATACGTTGTTCACCATACATATGAACAACATATGTATGTTGTTGTGGTGAACAAATGAAAAATGAATACATAATCAGGAGGTATAGAAACGACAAGGAAAGTACATTCCATGACTACAAGCTCGGAAAAGAAAGATATTTTAAATAAGAAATGCCCATAAATATAGTTCTTTAAAAGAAATAGAACATGTGATAGATAAATTTTGGCCTGATCTATGCTTGGCCCATATCACCAAATATATTCAGTTGCTAAAACATTATTATTATGCTGGCTATTCTGAACTCTCTGCTCAGGTTTCAAGACTATGACCTTAGAAATTTTGTCTTTGAAATGAGGTCAAGACTTTGATTGAATTTGTAGTTATTGAAATCCCAGGCAGCATTTTGCAGTAGATGGTATGTAATCCTTCATATTTTAACCAAATTTTAACTTGAGTGAATTCAGACTGTTTGATGGGCTTGTTCTTTCACTTGAGAGACTGGAGATCCCATCAGTTTTAAGAGAATTTTGTCAACTTTGGTATTAAAAGAGCACAGCAACTTTCATTTTGAGTATATTATTAGTTTGGAAATGTCCTTGTGTTCCCTTTTTACTTTATTTTGATCTTTTGATTTTTGAAAAAAATGTAAGGATGCCAAACACTTTACGTATTAGCCAATGAATAGAAAAAAATCTTGTAAGAGAATTTTGTGTAAGGCATAGCACCTTATAATCACCCCATAAAAATAAGAAATATTTACAAATGCCAGGTTTTCAGTGGTGCAATAAATATGGCAGTGACCTAAATAAGTTATTCAGCACAACCTCTATGGTAATATACGTGTAAGGATCTTAACAAGCTTTGTTTTTCAATTCTGATATGAATATGAGCTTTACAGAATTACTGAAAGGGAGAACCAACAAAACTGCAGTGGCTTTCAACTGAACTTGGTTGTAAACCATCTTGTTTTTTGGTTTACAGTCAAGAATCACAGCAAAAACCTTACTGCTTCACAAAGACTTTTCAATGAGCTTTTTCCCAAGGCATGTTTTATAAACCCTAATATCATAAATCTGTAGAAATGACAGCTGTTTATCCTCTCCAGACTGAGAGAAAAAAGATAAAATATAAAGAGGAACACAGTTTATCCCAATATCAAGGGAAATTTACAACGTTTTGTCAGCAAAAGAACATCAGTAGATTCTGACACTAACAAGTTTCTACATACAGCCTTTACCCTATAAAAACTAACATATTGAGAAGATTAAATAAAAACCAAGTTAATGATGATGTCATTAATCAATTTATACTGAAACACTGTCTCAGGTAAAAGTAGGTTACATTAATAATCCAGTGTAAAACAAAATCAATTCTTAGGATGCCGACTTAACACCTTAAAAATGTAGACTTAGTTTTTTTAAATAACTTTTTATGCCCTTAGAAGGAAGGATTTTATAGCACTGAGGTATTACTTTACTAGGAAGCAACGTTTTTTAAGGATATCTAATCTGTGGATTATTTGAATGTTTGTTTGTTTGTTTTGAATATTTTAGGAGTTTTGAATTATTCATGATACTTGGCTTCTCTGTCCATGTCAAACATCTCCAAAGTTATGAAAAACATTAGGAAAAGTAAAGAATTTTAAACTGTGTTCTAATTCGAAAGACTAACTTAAAATTATATTAAGCTAAGTGCTTTCTTTTAGTAGTGAATTAAATCAATTGTATGCCTATAGCAGATTAATCCTTCATTAAATTGTCAGTGGCATTAGGAATGGAATAAAGCCTGAGAATGAACAAATATAAACGCTACTCCCCAGATACATGAAAAACAAAGAGTATACCCAACATAAACAAATGAGGAACACATTATTGGAACTGTTGGATTCTATCTGTGTGTGTGTGTTGATAAACTGCAACAAATCTACTGACAGAAGAGAAGGGATGTTGGCTTCATTTCTCTGCAGTGGTTTGCAAATGCAAACACAAGAAGTAGTTTTAAGTGCTCAAGATAATAAAGTTAATTGATAGCATTTGGTACTGCTCCTTCCATTAATTATCACCTTTATCTAAATCTCTCTTAAATGTCATTAAAATTTATGTCTCTCCATTGGGACTCCAAGGAAGAAGTTGTACAGTAAAGTAATCCCAACTTGACTTCGTGACTTGAGGTCTTTCCTGAAATAAAAAGGTGATTTGACAGCAAGGGAGAAGGAAGGAGTGGGAGAGGAGAAGAGAAGGGAAGAGTAAAAGGACTAAAGGGCATCATCAAAGTTAGGAGGACAGGTGGGGAATTGGCTGACATAGCAGAGTAGATGAGAGAAGGGGAGGTAAGAACTTATACAAACATTTTTGTTTAAAATACTCTCACACGAATAATGTTACTTCTCGATTAAAACAAAGCCTACTGTACTATGTTGAAATCCAATGCGCATCATGCAACTTTTATAATTGCACAAATTTTGACTTTTAAACAGAGCTTACACTGATAACAATGAGTCTCTTGCATTTGGATCAGTATTGAAGGAAAACAAGGGAATAAAGTTACAGGTGTTTTTACCTTTCTCACTATATAATTGTCTCTATCATTTGAGTAAACATGATAATGAAAATCGAAAGTAAAGCCACCATCTCTTCTAATTGTATACATAGAAATCATTGTCAGCACAGCTTTCTCCGAGTCCACCAGCTTAGTTTCAAAGTACACAAGGCCCCCAAACAAACTGTAAGTTTTCTCTCTGCTATTCTTCTTTGATAGGAGGAACCTCATCCTACAACTCCCTCTTCTCCTTTTGAATGGTTTCTCAATTACTTCGGGTCAGTTTTGGCAGTGCTTTTTCCTGACCTAAAGTTTCCCCAAGATCTTTCCAGACCAGACACGGTGGCTCATGCCTGTAATCCCAGCACTTTGGGAGGCTGAGGCGAGTGGATCACCTCAGAAGTTTGAGACCAACTTGATCAATATGGTGAAACCCCATCTCTACTAAAATTACAAAAATTAGCCAGGCATGGTGGCGTGCACCTGTAGTCCCAGCTACTCAAGAGGCTGAGGCAGGAGAATTGCTTGAACCCAGGAGGTGGAGGTTGCAGTGAGCCGAGATCACACCACTGCACTCCAGTCTGGGTGACAGAGCAAGATTCTGTCTCAAAAAAAAAAGAAAAAAATCTTCCCAAAATAAGGAAGAATTAGAAATTTACATAAATAATATTGTTTATGATTTATCTTGCTTTATATTTAGTTAACCTCAAATGTCATTTTCCTCTATAACCAAACCAGGAAATACTGTTCTTAATATCATCCTTGGGATGAGCTTCTGTTCAATAAACAGTGACTGGGCCTTTATGTAAGATTCTGTGACACATTCTCTTAGCAATGTCAAAATGAGGAAGATGGATTGCGTGACTTCAAGCAGCTTTCAATCTACAGACAGAGGCAGCAAGCAGATACCAACTCAACTTATAAATGTAGAACAGTAAGAAGGAAAGATTGATCCCAAATACGATGACGATGATCAAAGCACAGTGGCTCACGCTTGAAATCACAGCACTTTGGGAAGCTATGGTGGGAGAACTGCTTGATCCCAGGAGTTTGAGATCAACCTGAACAGCAGTGAGACCCTGTCTCTGCAAAAAATAATTTTAAAAAATATCTGGGTGTGATAACGCACACCTATGACCCCAGCTACTCAGAATACTGAGGTGAGAAGATTGCCTGAGCCCAAGAGGGCCAGGCTGCAGTGAGCTGTGATCTTGCCACTGCACTCCAGCCTGGGCAACAGAGTGAGACCCTATCTCAAGTGGAAAAAAACAAAACAAAACATGAAAGTGGGTCTTGAAAGTTATCTTGGATTTGAATCATTAAGTTCATTCTTGCATACATGGGAGATGCCTTGGGTCTTATGCTATTTCTTGTAGATGACAAAGGCCATATTCATCACAAGTCTTTAGCAGTTCTGAGGCTTTTCATCACCATTCCTATTCTCTGTTACACAAGTTAGAAGCGTCTGGCTGATTCAGTGACTTAATCAGCCAGATGCATTTTGTTTTCTGAAAGTCGTGGTTAGTTGTTCAAAATGAAAAAATTTGACTGTGCACCTTGGAATACATTTCCAGGATGACTGGCTGGGATAAGTCATCATGATTAAAATGCATTTTTTCAAGTGCAGAGTTTGACCTTTATATTGCCCAAAGTGAATAAAAATGGATCAAATTTCAAAAATATACAAAACTCATTCAAATGTTGACCTAATTTCCCTTCTGATATTTGGCCCTGTCTGGCAAAGGTGAGGTTTACAGAGAAGAGTTCTGAGGTGCCCTTGGGGTATAATATCTGCATTTGTTTTTACAGGAGAGTAAAAGTTCAGGTAAGTGACACTCGATTCATATTCATTATCATTCATTTTCCATTTTGAAGCTCATGAGCTATGATGATAAATCGAAGGAAATGACTGAATTGAAAATGTTCTCATTTTATTCAATTATCCTCAGTAACATTCTTTTTACTTTAGAAAAAAGAGTCACCATCTCTACTTTTAATACCGACTCAAAACAGCTATTTGGGAATTCAATCTACTGCTGAGTGATGGACTTGTGAACATGTAATGCTAACAACTGCAGCGACTCAGCCATGCTTGAAATATACTGGAGCCTTGATTATCAAAGTATGGTGGTGGACCAGTAGCCACAGGATCACCTGGGAGTTTGACAGAAATGCAACATCTCAGGCCCCAGCCCAGGCTTCTTGACTCAGAGTCTGCAGTTTAACAAGATCCCCAGGTGATTTATATGCACACTAAACTCTGAGAGGCCCTGCGTCAGAGTTTGACTTAAAGGGAAAATAACAAAGAAAAGTACCACGTCCTGCAGAAATGTAGGGCTAGCGTTGAAGAGAAACAGTCCCACAAATGATTAAGGATGCAGAGAAGGTTTTGCCTCTGTGTTGTTTTGCCTTGGCATTTAAACAGGGTGATTTGATCAGCAATCACTTCCATAAGGAAGAGAAGCATTGTTTCTTTTTCCTCGACGGAGATCTTTATGGTCCTACATCACTGTTTTTGATAGGCCTGGGGCCTGCAGTTCGTCTTAGACAAAGAAGAATAGCTTGCTGCTGACACAAACAAGAGAATAGGACTCGATAATTCAACTGCCACCTGCCAATTCATCCTCCTTTTAAACTCAATTCTGAGGAATATCCAGAGCCTGGTCATCTCCCACCTGGCCCACTGTGGCCATTCAAAGGACTCAGCTGTGATGGAAGTTGCTGATAGGACTGATGGGGCTGCTAGGAGCAGACAGGACAGTGGGGAGGAGCAGGACCCAGCAAATGTTGGCAGTTTCCCTCTGCTTGCCATTAAGGGTTCTTCTAATCCATCAACAGTTCCTTTTGAACTTTGACTCACAGACCCATCCCAAGCCAGAGTAGTTAGTATCTGCAGATCTCCATATTCTACGATGCTTTGAGCAATAGGGTTGACTTGTGAACTCATTCACTTTTATTTGAGAGAAATCAAAGTTGTATACAGATGTGAGTAAGAGAAGAAGAAAGAAACTTTCTCTTGGTGTGTGCTTCCTGAACCTTCATAAACTCCGGGGGAAGAGCGTGAGATTCCGGGTCCACTTGAAGATACTCAGGGGAACTTAGCCAGTGAACCAGATGTTAGGGTGATATTTATTAAAGACAGGGCCTTCACATATGAGTTTGGGTCTTTTATCTTCTATTGCACTCATCTTACCCGTGTATATAGCCATGTGTCTTTGTGTGTGACTGGACAGGATGTTATTGAAAGGTTATGTTTCCATAACTGCCATGATCATTCATGTGGCGTGTGGCTCCTGCAGACCCAGAAAGTTGTCTCATGAAAACATCTCACTGAATAAAAACAAGCATACTGGCTGGTCACAAGCAAGTAACTCATCTGTGTAGAGATAGTATGTAAATTCATCTCTTCTTTGAAGGTGTCCAGCAAAAATGTGTGAGCATTAGAGGCGGGGGTTCTAGCATTGATCTCCATGAGATCTTGGGACTGGTATTTTACTTCTCTGGACTTTGTTCTATTATTCTTAAACAATGAGTTTCAAATTAGTGTCCTACAGAATATTGTTCCTAGGAAATTAAGTATAAAAGAGACAGGAGTGTGCACAATGAACAATTAAATGCAGGAAACACTAGATTTCACACAGGTACATGGGCTGCCTTCCCTTGAAACATCTCTCGGTGTCCATTACGTGTTAGTGCAGAAGGTGAATATCTAGAGGAGATACAGGGTGCTTAGCATCCCCAAGTCTTTGACTGAGATGCCCTCTTCCTAGGGTACTATTTATATCCCCTGATGCATGCTGGAAAATGCTATCGTGGATAATCTCCAAGACATGTGATAGGGCTGATATTTTATGATTCTATGATCTTAGGGACAGTCCATGTTCCTCGTTTATTTCTTTCTGGACAGGACCGTCCAAACAGCTTAAGTAGTAAGGAAGTAATTAATATTTTGGGCCACTGCACAGCTCGTCTCCTTTGCCTCCTTAACTGTGTATTTAGGTAAAAGCAATTTGCTCACAGTTAAAAGTCAACATTGAATGCAAAATAGGTTGGACAATATATTGACCTAATGGAAGAAAGCTGCTTTTTCATTATGATTCACTCCAAAGTAAGATTTGTATAAATTTACACCAGAGATTTAAAATGAAATTATTTGCTTGAAAAGAGAACAAAATGCCCCTCTATTACCAGATAGTCGGTTTAAAATCTTTCTGGGGCTCCTCTCTCAAGACTCAATCTTATATCCTTCTTTTTCCCTAAACAAATGATACAGTTGTCATAGCCATTAAGTGGGATTATTTTATTGGGAAAATATTAAAACCTGAAAATTGTGTGCTTATGGTGTTTGTACTGAAGCTTTGTAAATGAGAGTTGATACACATACACACAAACAGAGCAGGTCAAAACTCCCATGCTGGTCAGTTGTGGGATGGTGCCTGTGAATAGCCACTGGATTCCAGTCTGGGCACCACAGCAAGCCCCCCTCTCTAAAATATAAAGTAAATATGTTCTGCTGAAATGGATCATAATGGTATATTATTTTAAATTTTGAAGAATTATGAGATCAAAAGAATGCAAGGTTAAAAGGATAACAGACAAAATTTCCAATTTCTTGTGGCCTCTGAGAACTGGACTAGAATTAAAAAGAAATAAATTCCTAATTCTGCTTTAACAGATCATGATGTGAATGTGTTGAGATTATCATTTTTAGAGGGATTTCTCAAACTGCAAACTTATTGGCATATTTTCTTTTTCTCCTTTTCAAAAATTGGTAAACTTTTCTCTGTTTAAAATGACACATCCAGTTCCTGTCTACTTTTGGGGAAAGCTGTTAAATTATTTAACTTCAAAATGAGCTATATTCCAGCCTTCATATGGGCGGTTCCTGGAGTCAGTCTAATTTTGAGCACTCATTCCTGGCTAGAGCTTATTATTACTAGAAGAATGCGTGCTGACAGGCAGAGACAAAAAGGTCACAGGGAAGGTCACTTTTAAACAGAAATGTGATTTATATGCTATAAAGCACTCTATTATTATTAGATAGGAATGGAAGTTCAGGGAAAGAATATGGAACTTGAAAAGTCTCTCATTTCTGCAAGTTCAGACAGATTTTAGGGAGAAATTGTGTCATGAATTTCTATTTCACCACGAATGAGACTGTATCGGCACAGTGCAGACAAAATTAGAGCCAGATATAGAAGCCAAAGTAATTTTACGTTTTAGGTTAAACTAGCTAAAATATTTTGTAAGAGTAGAGTAATATTGCATTTATACACATAAAAATGATTTTTTTTCTTAAATTGTTAACTATTGGTTTGGAAATGCAAAGTTTCTTAATAGCCTTTGTGTGTTTCTGTGTTATTTTATTTTTCTGTTCGGAGAGAGAGAGAAAAAAAAGAGAAGAGGAGGAGGGGGGAGAACAGCCTTAAGTATAGCTTAGAATTGAACATAGTTTAGAATATGATAGATTTTCAAGAGTCAAACCCAGCTTTAGAGTTATATACCAAACACTAAAAAACAAAAGAAGGCTAATAAATTAAGATGACATCACAAACCACAAAATCAGCCCTGCTCCTTTACTGTAGTTAAAGACGCCAGTCACGTTGGCATGGGCAAGAGCATTTTCTTGCCTGGAGCAGTATCCCAAGTTCTACAGTTCATCCATCTGCAACCTGTTGACTATGTTTCACATTGGTGATGAATTATACTCTGTTTCCTCAGTCTAATCCTTTTCATTTATTTATATTTTATGGAGGAAACATAAAAGACTCCTTAGAAAAATCCAACTGTTTTTGATAAACCTTGTCATGTGCAAATAATGGAGCCTTGTCAAGGCCAAGCTTTTCTGGAAATTTATACCTTCTAATAATAATTAAAAGGAGAAAAAAGAAAATCAGAAACAAATAAGAAATATATTGAATTGGATTCAAAGCATGTTTGTGGCTTTGAATCAGTGACAATAAAGCATTTTCTATCAAAAAATGTTTAAACATGGCAGTGTAACTAACATCCGTGTTCAGCTTGAATTTTGGATTTTTCAAATAGTAAAACCGTGACTTCAATTTTTAAGCCCAAGGAAGAAAGAAAGCATTTCGTTCTCAGAAAAGCATTCTACTAACAGTCTGATTAAGGGACAATGAGAAAGTGCTGGACAGCAGGGTGAACTGTTGCCCGATAAAGGACCTTAAAATAAGCTCAGAAAAGATTCTCAGCAAGAGGTTTTTAATTACTTCTACAGAAGTTAAACTTATATAAAGAAAGACACACACCCTGGCTATTCAAGGAACATACATACCTGGGTTTTAATTCTCTAAGCATTTTTTTTCCCCATTTTAATCAATTGGTATCCCACTAAACAACTTTAAAAAGATTAATAATAATAATGTCTATACATTCTTGAAAGGAAAAAATAATCAGTTTTTTGTTGATTTCTATTTTGTGTTTTTGCATATTTCTATTAAATTAATAGAAACTCTTCAGCTAAGTATTAATGGTTCTATTTCTTTGCTTTGAAATCCTAATGGAATATACTCCCCATTTTTACCTTTTATTTTCTCAGTAATATACAGCTACTATTCATAGCAGTACTTTTCAACCTGGCTGTATAGTATAGTACAATTGTCTAGGGAGCTTCTAAAAATACTGATGCTTGGCCTCACTGCAGAGCAGCTGACACCAATGTCTGGAAAGGCAACCCTGGGCATCTGTGTTTTCAAAGTTCCTCAGGTGATTCTCAATTAGAGAGAGGTTCACTCCCATTTCTTTATGAGATTAGATCAGAATTCTCTTCGAGTCAAATATTACCATGGGTCCTAAAAGTTTACACTCATTTAAATGCCCAGGATTCCACCACTTTTGATCCTTACAGGGAGTAGGGGCATGATCGGGGATGGAAATTCAGAATCCTGGGTTCAAATCCAGACTTGGTTATTCACCTAAAATATGATATTGATCTTTCCTATAAAAGAGACTTAATAATAACTTTCTTAGAGGGCTGTGGGGAAGATTAAGATAATTTAAGAAGGTGCGGAGTCCTATAGATGAACCCAGAGTGCATCTCTACTGTAGTGTAAATGGATTTGTCAGGAGGGAATCTAAACCACCATGGTAGTGAAGGGTGAGGCCCGTGTTTTCTGTTGAAATGGTCTTTGTGGGGTAAACTCAGAAGTGAATGGAGGAACAGCTCTGTGACCAAAGGGAAACATTATCAATTACAGTCTTGTGGTGCATAACAACATTTTGGCCAACACTAGACTGCACATACAACAGTGATTCTAGAAGATTATAATACCACTTTTTTACTGTACCTTTTCTATGTTTAGATATGTTTAGATACACAAATACTTATGATTGCCTACAGTATTCAGCGCAGTAACATGCTGTACAGGTTTGTAGCCCAGGAGCAAGAAGCCCTACTATCTAGGCTTGCATAAGTACATTTTGTGATGTTTGCACAATGACAAAAATCACCTAAGGATGCATTTCTCAGAATATACCCCCATAGTTAAGCAACACATAAGTGTATTGGGAAAGGAGCGTCTCTACTGAAAATACAAAAAAATTAGCTGGGCGTAGCGGTGGGTGCCTGTAGTCCCAGCTACTCGGGAGGCTGAGGCAGGAGAATGGTGTGAACCCAGGAGGCAGAGCTTGCAGTGAGCCGAGATCGCACCACTGCACTCCAGCCTGGGTGACTGAGCGAGACTCCGTCTCAAAAAAAGAAAAAAAAGAAAAAAAAGAAAAGGAGAGAGCCTCTGAGACACACTTTGTACATCAAAAAAGAGAGTCATCAAGGTCATGATGACTGAAATCCCCAATGACTTGGAAGATGCTTCCATATGGAAATCATGAGGTCTGCAAGGGTAAATATAAGTAATCACCTCACTCCCCACTCCAGATTTTCTGTCTTTGTTGAGGAAACAGAAGAGGGAGATTTTTAACAAAGATCACTGTACTTTTGTGGGAGAGAAGACTAAGAGAAATCAGGTACTCACAGCCATTGTTGGGACCCTCTGGTACACTCCAGCTGGTGTGTTCTGCATTGAGTTACTCATGTTATGGAGAGCCAATATTCTGGTGGATACCTGGTGGAGGGCTGCCATCTCTAGATATTCCAGTAATGTTGGTTCTCTTCCATTCCCCACTATCGAATCTTCCCTTTTATTATCTCATTTTTATGTCAGTATCAGCTATCCTCATCTCTTGAAGCCTTCTTTGTATTTTCTTTACAATCTAGAAGTTCCATGTAGTTGATGGTTCAATACATTTCCATTGATTGGCTTTTAGTTTGCTAAAGCTGTGTTAACAAAAAAAGTACCTTAGATGGAGGGGCTTAAATAATAAAAGTTTATTTTCTCACAGTACTGGAGGCTAGAAGTCTCAGGTGAAAGTGTCAACAGGGGTGGTTTCTTCTGAGAGCTTAGAAAGATCTGTTCCATTCCTCTGTCCTTGGCTAGTACACGGTCATCTCCTGCCTGTGCCTGTGTCCAAATTTCGTCTTCTTTTCACAAGGACACCAGTCATATTGAATACTGGCTCTCCATAGTGATCTCATTTTAATTTAGCTCCCCATGTAAAGACTTATGTTTAAAGATGGTCACATTCTGAGATAATGGGGGTTAGGACTTCACCATATGAATTTGGTGGGGGCAACAGAATTTGGCCCGTAACATTGACTAAATGATGCATGAATAAATATATATTTGATAGAGAAAGAATAAATGGATGTGTACAAACCATTTTTGTACAGTCAGCAAAAATAGAGGCTTTAAAAATATTTACATGCAAACAAAATCTAAACAAAAACAAAAGCAAACAACCACCACTACCACCAAGACTTGTAAAATAAAACCTCTGTTTCAGAAGAAACCTATCTATTTATTTACCACAAGACAGGGTCTTGTTACATTGCCCAGTCTGGAGTGCAGTGGTGTGATCATAGTTCACTGGAGTCTCGAAGTCCTGAGCTCAAGTGTGATCCTCCCGCCTCAGCCTCCCAAGTAGCTGGAATTGCAGGCATGCACCACCACACCTGACTAATATTTTTATTTTTTGCAGATACAGGGTCTCACTATATTGCCCAAGCTTGTCTCCAACTCCAGGTCTCAAGCAATCCTCCCACCTCAGCCTCCCAAATTGTTGGAGTTGCAAGTGTGAGTCACCGTGCCTGGCCAGAAACTTATTCATAAACTTTTGTTTTTAGAACTTCCAGAAGTATCTCTATGAAGCCAGCATATTCAGGAACACTGTTTTATGCAGAGATATATATATATATATATATATATATATATATATATATATATATGTATATATGTATATATTATAAACTATAAATATATATACACATAGAGTTTTATATATATATATAGTTATATATATATATGTATATATTTATTTATTTATTTAGCTGTAGTGAAAATAGGATTGGAGGACCAAAAACAAATGTTGTGGATTGTTTTCCTCTTTTCTCAAATAATTTTCAACTGGTTCCCTTAGCAATGATACACATATTTGAGGACAAAGATAATGCCTTTGAAATGTTTAATCTCAGACATCTCCTGCCTAATCACTTTTGCTACAGGTGATTTCACATTAAGCTAGGCTTTTGGGCAGGGCGGTAGGGGGGGGAAATGAATCCAAAGAGGCGCAGAATAGCCTCTATAGGAATTCTTTTTGGGTACTAGACTGTGTGTAGCTTGTATCCAGAAGTGGCTAAGCTGAGAATAGGTTAAATGACCTTAAATTTACATCCAAGGGAGACTACCCTGCAAGCCACAATAGCAATGTCAGCTAGGCAGATCCAGAAGGACAATTCTCCACCAACCCTATTACTTTTCAAAGTGCGTGAGAAGTCAGTAGATTGTTCTAATGTATTAGAAAAAATATAGAATCTGGCCATATCTGATCCCACCAGCTATGGATGGCAAGGTCAAAGACATGAAAATAAGCTGCTAAAAACACTTTTTCTCTAGAATTGTACCTATTATAGAAGACAGTAGCACGGATAGTGTAGCCTGTTTTGATATTAGTAACATTATATCTGAATCACTGTGGCTCGTATACACACTGTACCTACAAAACCTTTCTAGGTTTCACGGAGGAGCTAGAAATGAACAAAATCATGAAATTTCTAAAAGGTGTCACTAACTGTATGTGAGTATTCTCCAGATTGGACCGTGTAAAATTTTAGCAGGGTGTAGTATACCGGTCCTGTCTTATAAGCACATTTATCAAGTAAACATTTCCTGTGCACCAGAAAAATTAAATAAATAATCTGTTATTCCTCCAGCTCATTAAATTGCTTTCTACTTATATTTTTATCACATTTCTTCATTTTTTTCCATGTAATTATACATGGAAAATTTTTATTTTTGTCTTAGTTCCTTATTTTTCAATGTAATTATACTGTTATACTGTGAAATGTATAGCAACAACACCTAAATTGACGTTTTCAGAGACGAAATAAAACTAGTTATTGGTACAATCAAAACTAGCTTTTATTAGAGATCCATCAAAATGATCTTTTAAAATGTTAGCCATAATCATTTCAAAGTAAGTTTAAGTCCTAATTTTAGTTTTCATTTTAGCCATATGCATAGCTCTGAATATAGATAAGTAGTAGCTGATCAGTAGTATTAGCACCAAAAGTTATTACAAGTGAAGAACATGTTTTAAAATAACGATGACAATATCTCCAAATTACATATAAATCATTTTGAAGTATCTCAGTTTAAGCTTGATTTAGCAAGGGCTCATGGAGTAGGGAAGCAGGGGCAAAATGAAATTAACCACTGTTTCTAAAATGTATTTAAAGAGACAAATTTTTAAATTGTATTAAATCTTCTAAAATTATAAAGCTCAATTTTTTTACATCTACGACACACCATTTTTACCAGAAATCGCCCCATATATCCCTCCATAATTCAAAAGTCTTCCATTTCCCATTCTTTGACCTTCATTCATAAAAATGCATTCTTCTACTCATACTTACACACATATACTTCCATTAAATGCATGCTCCTCTGCCTCCACACACTGCTTAGTCTCTAATTGATTTTGAAACCTGACCATCTTTCAGTTCATTCACATTTGGAAAATCTTAATTCACTTCAGAATCAACTGGAAAATATCATCCCAGCAACTTCCAGTGAAATAGAAGACCTACCAGGGAACAGAGGCACATGTTAAATACCAGAAAGGCTTGAAAAGAGAAGGCTCTTACCATTCATCTGGGGAAAAACTCAAGAGGCATTTTGAAATTTGGAGACATGCATTCTCCTTTCAGATACCTTAACTCTTAAAGAATGCAGCCTTCAGACTTAGGCGTGAGTATCAAGCCAGTGCCTCCAGGTGAGCAAATCTCCAACCAGGTGAAGTCCTCACCTGGCAATTTAGAAACTGGGATCTGTACAGCTAAATAATCAAATAGATCTGCAAACCTTGCAGTGAACCCTAGCCAACTCTTAGATGCGCTTTCAGCAAACCTGGGCTGAGTTTGGAGAAACTCAAAGCAATTTTATGGTCGCAGATGGAAACCAGTCCCAACTCAGCAGTTTAAATGAATCTGAAAGTCAAGGGCCATCTCAAGGGCTCTGAACCCAAGCAAACCAAAACAATGTAATGATTCCCAGGGAGCGATGGAAGTCCTCGATGCATTGTCTTGGCAGAAGCTAAACACAGATTTGTTTTATATTATTCAAAAGTGGTAAGTGAGAAAATTAAAAAACATTTCTTGAATAGTTTGTCTGGAAGATCTGCCTTACTCAGAGGCAAAATGAATGGACTTTCAAGCATTTCTCCCTTTACATAAGCAAGTTTCTAAGAAAATAATTGAGACTTCTTAACCAACTAGAACAGTTATATTAAGAGATTAACAATTAAACATAGACTGAAATGACTCTTTCTAAACTTCTCAAACTATTACAGGGATAGGGCTAAAGGACAGAAATTGTCTATAACCTTTGTCTCAGGAATAGAGTTTCAGGGCTGAATTATTCTGTCTATAGTCCTTGACATCTGGATTTGAATTCCATTTCAAGTGTTCTGGTTGACCACCAGGTTTCACATGTTATCAGTTGAATGCCTTGCATACTAGGTGTAACTGGACATTCTTATTGTGAGAACATCGGCAATACAGACAACTAGAAAAAAATACCTTGACTTCTGAAAACACGCTCTTGGAGTCTTCCTAAGGTTAATAAACAACAACGTCAATAGTTCATAAGAGAGGGCTGTGTGTGTGTGTGTGTGTGTGTGTGTGTCTGCGCGCGCGTGCGTGTGCGCGCGCGTATTTTTCTATCTGTCTTTCAGTAAAGGGATTACAGTTTGGAAAAGAATTTTTATAACTTGACTAACCTTTAATTCCTCAAGAAAGTCAATTAATTTTTTATCCTAATTACTCCTGGTTTCAAAATTTATTAAAGATCAAAGTATCCCAATTTGTCTATAGAAGGGAGATTCGAGTTATAATGACAACTATGTACTAGAAACTAGATATTCTCATTTGATGTCTATTTCATAGACCTTTTTGTGAGAAGTAAATAGTAAAAATATCCAGTTCCCACTATATATTGAAGGCTCACTAATTGTTAACTTTTCTCATATTCACCACCCACCACCACCACCTTCATCGTCATCATCACCATCATCATCATTTTTGTCATCATTTCTCTTCTATCAGGGCTCATTACCATGCCCTCAGCTGCGTTCTGCAAAAAAGAGGTACAGGCAGAGTAAGGTTTTCATGCCTCTATCTCCCATTCCTCATCCTTGACCTCACTTCGGAAGCATTATTTCCAACCCCAGCCCCTGAGTGTTCTTAAGTATTCTCATGTTCTTTCTACCAACATTGCTGTTCAGATTTTTCAGGTAGCCTCTAATCTGTACATGCCGATTTTTTCTTTAGGGAAAATGGCTACTTCCCTTTAAAGTATTCTGTGAAATAGCAAATAAATAAGTCATTTAATATATTTATAACATATTCTATACCCTTAACCAGTGATCTCAAACCTTGTTGCATATTAGAAATACTTTAATAAATTAAGGCAAAACCAAATAAAAATCCTAAATCTTAGGCTCTAATTAGACCAGTGAAATCATATTCTCTGAGGCTGGGATCCTGAAATTCCTTTTTAAAGCCTTTCTCACATTTCTTCATCCCTGTGATTCTAAAATATAGGCAGAGTTTAAAACTACTGCTTCATATAAACCAACGTGCTTCTACCTACATTACAGACATCCAGAGATTCCCAAGAATTGAATGCTCACACATTCATTCAAAGATTGCTTTGTCACAGTATATTTTCCTACAGTGGCTTTGGAGAGAATGCTGATGTTTGACAAGCATCATATATTTTTATATCAAGTTCCTGTAGACACCTGCCCCCTAAAGATAAGTATCTCTTTGTGTAGAATTTTCTAAACTTTGTCTTGAAGTATACTCTTCCATGAATACATATATATTTCCTACTCCTACCTTCCAAACCATCCTAGGTCAAGTAAATTTACAAAATGCTGTTTTCCCTCTTGATTGTTTCTGTTTTGGTTTCTGTTTTTTAAGCTGGCTTTACTAAGCACCTACCAGGTGCCAAGCATTGCACTAAGCTCTTGCGCTCATTATTTTACATATTTCTCATGACTTAATAAGGCTGGGAGTGATAATTATGTACCTTTTACAGAGAAAGAAACTGAAGAACACAGAGGATCAACACTCCTTGTGTGTGGCCAAACTAAGATCTGAACTTCAGAGTTTCTAGTCCAGGGTGTGTGTTTGTAAGCATTACACGGCAGCCTCCATGCACATTATTGAGGCTCCAGAAAGTAGCGCAGTAAAGAAAGTTGGTTAACATTATTCAAGCCCCTCTTTCCTAAAGATATGCAAGCAATTTATTTTATTGTGTTTGCCACTGAGACAAACCTGTTAACCTCCTGAAAGGCGGTGTTCCTTAAAAGGGACTATTTTGAGGATGTCTGCCCTAAAGCGTGCGGCTGTTGTTTCTTTGTATTTCCATGTCTCCATCCTTGGTGATCCCTTTTATGTACTATGGTGTCTTTAGGCTGAAGATTCAAAAACACGGCAGATTCATGTTTCTGAATTTTCAGAAAGCTGCAGTCAGGCCCTTCTCTCCCTATGGTACAGAATGAGTTTCACATTCCCTGCTCTAATCGCCAATGGACTGTGGCCTGCTTGCTCCTGGTTGCTGTCCCAGCTCACAACCTCACACTTGCACCATCTTGATGCCTTCTTTGTATTTTCCAGTTGCTTTTGTTCATGCAGAGAATAAAGTAGCTAAAACATGACCGAAAATGTGACTAAAACTACTTCTGACCCCATCTCCAATTCTGTAATTAGTTTGATGCAGATTTGCAGCAGATTAGTTTGACTGAATTAATTTGATGCAGATGTAGTCTGCTTGGTCTGCAAGCAAAGGAGATGCAGAAATTCGCACTGAGAACCATTCCTAAAAATGGTGACACCACACGCACAGAACCCAGCTCAACCGGACTCCAACGTCAATGCTATAAGTGTGTGAAATCCAAATCTGAAATGATTCTCAAGCATGCCCTCTCCTCCTTTACCACAATCACTGTGAAGTAACAACTTTCATCATTGCTTGCCTACATGATTACAAAACTTCCTAATTGGTCTCCTCACTTCTGATGCCTTCTCCATCTATTTATTCTCAGCAGCTTGATTAGTGGTTCTCACAGTTTGGTATGTGTACAAATCATTTGAGGAATGTGTTGAAAATGCAGATTCCCAACTCATCCTCAGTTCCGTTCATTAGGTTCAGGGTGGAAGCTAGCCATCTGAACCATGTGTATTTTAACAGTCATTCACCTTTGTGCAGGTGGCTCGAGTGCTTTGAGAATTTGCTCCAGGCTGTTATCTAAAATACAATGGTAACACAACATGATTTTTCTTTACAAAGACATGTCATTTTTTTCTGTAGCAGGAAATGAGTATGGACTTGGAATGAGGATAAGGAGAAACTTTTAGCCTGAGCAGGCAGAATACAGAGGTCAAGAGAATTTGTGTCGATAACCACAATTGTTCTGATACAACTTTCCTGGAAGATCTGGAGAAATGACTGTAGTAATGAGTTTAAAAAAATAAAATTTGAAAGCTCAAACTCATGGTGGTGTAGAGTTTTCTATCCAAGTATAAAGCTAGATAAAGTAGTCATAACTTTAGAAGAAACCTCCTTTTTCTTCATCCTCTTTACTTTAAAAAAACATTGTAGATGAAACAATGTGGTCCTTGCAGGAGTGAGCAGGGAAAACATCGGATTTAGAGAAGTCAATTTTCTAAAAGACGGTGCCACTTTTCAACATCAATGACAGAAGCAGAGAGAGGAGCAAATATATGATCTCATTCTTTCACTTCGTGCATAGTCTTTTGTTCTGAGGCATGATTATTCTTTTTGGACTGATCTATACCCTACAATTCTTAGACTATCAAGACAAGCAGGGCGCAGGTCTAGAGAAAGGGGTAGGAGTCCCTGCTAATCGAACAATGAAGGCTTATCTAATTAATTTCAATATTAATATGGTATTATTCACGCTCCAAGTGATGAAAGAAACCGTGCCCCCGATAATGCCATTTTTCTACTTTAAAAAAAAAGTGTGTCTCCTGTCTTCTCTAAATAGTACTGATGCCCCAATATAACAGAAAAAAAAATCCGTCGTAGCTGGTGTCTACAAAGAGTTTCCTTCTCAAGCCTCAATCTGCCTCATTCTCAAGCTCATGCAATCTGGTTGTATTGGAGGATTTGCTGGTTTTTAAATTGCTGAGTGTTTTTCAATTTCCACACTCCTTTTCTCTTGCTCTTCTCTTTACCAAAGAACTATCATTCTTTGAAATAAAAATTAAATGGAATATTTCTTTTAGAAAAATAAGGCAGTGAATGAATTTTCAGATGAGAGGAAATAGATGCAGAAAGATAGTCTTTCTCCTAAAGCCAAGGAGTTAATCGGTGGTAGAGAAGTGATTAGAAGCCTGCTTTTGTGATCCTGATCCCCTTCTTCATATGCCAGTGGCATCCTCATTCAAACTCTGAGTGATGTCACTTTGATCCATTTCTTCATAGGCATTGTTGTCCTGTACCTAAGGCACCTGCCCCAACTCATGTCATACCGGACACACTGCGTGTGTGTTGCCTTTGCAACTAAGAGACACCCCCGGCTCTGACTGTAACAAACTGGCAATTAGAACGGTTAAAACTGATCAGTTCTCTGCCCACTTTACTGACAAACTCTATATACCAACATGAGATTGGCCATGAAAAGTATTTCGAATATGAGGACTGTTGTATTCCTTAGTTATTTCTCTTACCTTGGGGCAGAACAGACCATGGGGATGCTTTGTTCCTGAGGAGGAAGAAAGAAGGAAGAGCCGATTTCAGGACTAAAGGGCACAGAAGAGGCAAACATGGGGGCATAAGGCGAACTTCACCTGAAGTAAACTCTATTTACTAAGCTATAGTTTCTATTTTTAAAAAGCCTTCTGTTAAGGTAAATTTTGTAAGGATAGAGGAAAATATAACTTCAGCTTGACTGATGCCCTGAGAAAATGGAATCTGATTTCGGAATTTAGGATATGTGCATTCTTGCTTTATGGATTGTCACTTTTATGCTCCTTCTGAGTTGTAGCTTCTAGGTATTTCGTATGTTATTAAATACCAGTGGTGCCGCCAGGAGACTAGAGAGTGAGAGGCTTACTTTGTTTACTTTTTACATTCAGGATTTCATCTAGAAGCCCACAGGAGACTTCTGGTTGTATTCACAATGATGATGACAGAAGTTTAAATAAATGCAGTAGAATCCCACTGGTTTGCAGTGTAGTGATGCTGAACGCGTGAATAGAAAGCCTCTCGGTGGGTTCTCTTTCATGGATGTAAAATGCAGCCATTTCTATGTCTTTTCTTACAACTTTGGGGTACGAGCAAGGTCAGAGGAAGAAAACAATGGGCAAAGATGCAAAAATTATTTCACTGGAACGCTGACTAAATTCTTAACACTTTCCATCCATTCTCCTAGAAGCTGCAGAACACAGATTCTTCAAACAGCAAAATACTGTGTCTTTTCTGCTAAAAGCCACTGGATGTCAGAGATTTAAGGAGTCTTGGTGACTGAGTCTAACATGCTGAGTTTGCAAATGAGGCACCTGACCTAGAGGAGAAAGCATCTTTCCCAAGATCACAGAGCTAGTTGGTGGCATCTGTAGGTTTTCAGCCCAGGTCTCCTAACTCTTTGCCCAGTACTTTTTTGCACCATGTTTTATGGCCTCCCCTGAACTTCTCAGTTGACATCTTTCCTGGAGTCTGGGGAGATGCAGGACAAAGTTGGAGAGGCAAGATGCTGGCTAGAAAGTATGCATGCACAACACTAAGAGACATGTACCTGTGGAATCCTCAGGAATCACATAATATCCATAAGAATGTGATTCAATCTTTTTATAAATTGGGTCTGCTAGAATATACAGTCTATGCTTTTAGAGAAATTAAAGACTGTGGAGTTGATATTAGGGCTGGGGACACCAGGAACCTGTATTAGACACTGGGGCAAGGTTCATTCATCTCTGGACTTTAATGAGAAGAGTTGAAGAAGGTGGGTGAATCTGTGGGCTAAACAGAAGTTCCTGAATTTAAAAAGTCAGATCATAAATTGCAATTTTAAGCCAGACTGAGCAACAGCATCCAGATACAGAGGCAATGAGATAGAAACCCAATGAGAAAATTGTTCATGGAGTTTAAAACCTACATGGATGAAAGGATTGTGGCAGCACCATTTTACCTAGCTCCTCCAGCCGCAGACATGTGCAGAGAAGCACCTGCTCCACACTGTCAGACTGACAAAATCATTGAGAGATTCTCTGTGCTCCAGCTCAGAGGGACTCAGATCCCTATCATCTCCCCCTCCTCACATGAAGGCTTGTGGGCTTTTTTCTTCATGATTATTTTAGCCCATTCACCATGTGACCTAGTATGAACCAGGTCACATATGAATTATGATGGAAACCAAAGGGTTTCTTCATCACATGAAGCTAGATTATTTTTCTCTTCTTTATGATCTGCTTTTCTCCTATAAAAGTAAATTGAAGTAGTTCTTAATGTACTTTTTCTTTGTTCTTTATAGTCCAATCCAATAGCATAGTTTTTCTTTCTGTCTTCCTGAGAAATGCCATGAATTAATAGTTTAAAATTTTACATATAATTGAGATCCTGTCATTTTAAGGTTATGACTTCCATAAAACAAATGTCAATCTAAATTTTGTGAACTTTATCTTTTAATTTCTTTCCTGAGCTGTTCTTTTTCAAAGATGGCTTCTTCTATTGCCACCTAATTTGATCGTTGCTGTACATATTTTTAAATGCAGTGGGTGAGCATTTTCTGATTGGATGTCAATTTCCTGCTATAATGAGAATAGTTCTGTGTCATCCTAACTTCTCCTCTTGTACACTCAGCCATGTAACCTTAGGGATGACTAATCTATTCTCACCTTGCATCATGGGAGTGCCAAAATACAGCCAGACTGGTGCTAATGAACCCAATATTTTAGGGCTTGCTGACAGGAGGGTTCCTTATTCTATGACTACTATCCCACATAGAGCCATCCTGGGAATGTGTATCATGGGTCACAAAAAGGACAGGGCAGAGGAGCATGGTCGCAAATGTCCCAAAACCTCATCATCATGAGAAAAGCGATTCAAAATCCTGGACCCTATTGATTGGTGGTCAGAAACATCATATTCTCAAGAAAGACTTGAACAGTACTCTGGGTAGTTATGGTTCAATATTAATTCATTGCTTATTCCATTTCTTGTTTGCATTCATTTTCTCCATTGCTTTTTTGTACTTAATTTCACCCTTTATTTTTCACATAGTTATTGTTAATGGAGTAATTGATGAAGTATGTTCTGCTAAAGTGATACGTATTTTTTATAGCTGTCTTCTCTAGGTACAGTAAAAACCTTAAACGGCCTTGAAATTAAATGTAATATATTTGCATCTGTATAGTTTTTATTTTAGCATCTGGAAACCATTTAGTCAGTTATTTATTTGAAAACTGGTCTTAGAGCAATAAAAGGCCACGGACTGAAGCTGTGTCTATACTGAGCTACCGAATCAAGCCCAGGCTAGAAACTATGATTGAATCCAGCCAGAAGACTGACCCAATAGAAAAGAGCTGCTCCAATACAAATTGGAACCTTCACTGCTTCATGAAAGACAAGAATCACCATCTCTGTCACCTGAGGTTCAGTTCTAACTCCAACCAGCATTAACATGGGCACAGCAAACCAGTCAATTTCTTGCTGATTTTCATGATTGTATTTGAATGACAGTCATCATGGGGATCCTAGGAGGAAATATTTTCTCCTGCTTAGGGGAACAAAAATCTGAACAAATTCAATTTGCTATCAAAAGCATATGTGATATGTTTTATACAACATGCATCTCAAGGGATTGAGGAGGGGAGTTGGATGATATAAAATAATTGAAAATTTGGAGAAAATGCGAGAAACACACTGGGGTTGAATTTGTAAAAAACAGGAAATACATGTGAAATATATGAGAGAGTCTTTGAAAAAGTTATTGCTCACATTTCAAAATAAAGTTATAAGGTCAAATGTCTGTTAGCATCCTGCCTGGCACACAATTGTGCTTGATAAATGTCAGTTGACTTCCACCTCACCTCTTAACACTCCTTTCTCACTCATTCTTTATTCTTTTACTTAATTTTTTTTAGATAGTGCTGAGACCAGCTTGGTCGGGGAGATCCTAACCCAGCAGCGCTAGAGGAATTAAAAACACACACAGAGAAATATAGAGGTGTGAAGTGGGAAATCAGGGGTCTCATAGCCTTCAGAGCTGAGGTCCCTGAACAGAGATTTACCCACATATTTATTAACAGCAAACAGTAATTAGCATTATTTCTATAGATATTAAATTCACTAAAAGTATCCCTTATGGGAAACGAAGGGATGGGCCGAATTAAAGGAATAGGTTGGGCTAGTTAACTGCAGCAGGAACCTACTCTTAAGACAAAGATCACTTATGCTATTGTTTGTGGCTTAAGAATGGCTTTAAGCAGTTTTCCATCCTGGGCGGGCCAGGTGTTCCTTGCCCTCATCCCCGTAAATCCACAACCTTCCAGCTTGGGCATTAGGGCCATTATGAACATGTTACAGTGCTGCAGAGATTTTTTTTTATGGCCAGTCGTGGGGCCAGTTTATGGCCAGATTTTGGAGGGTTTGCTCCCAACAAGATAGGCTTACTTTTATAGTAAATTTTTCTAATGAATGAAAAATGTATTAGTATACAAAAATGCAGGTTGTACCCTATTTTTCAGAAATGTCATGGCTGTATGTGCTGAGGTACATTTTTAAGAATATAGTCATCCTTTACAACCCCATTATACTCAAGCAGACCCTTTATAAAAGAGCAAGTACAATGTCAGGCTCTATAATTTTAGAAATAATCTGGAAAATTGGGAAAGGTTTACAATAAACTTATAGAAAATCCTGAATGGATGAAACCAGAGAACTGGATGAGACCTTAATCCATACCCCGTCTTCTTACAGCTGAAGAAATTGATGTGAAAAAGGGGATATTTTTATTCCAGCTACTACATTATCCTATCCTGGCTCCATGCCTCTGAAGTTCACACACTTAAGAGCACTCTGCCTTGTTACAGTAGTTACTTGATAAAATGTTAGTTCCCCATATTGGACAGACTCTAAAGTGACTCTTAATTATCTCCATTTTCTGGTACTGATAACCTGTGTAATTCCTTCTACCTTTGAGTGTGGGCTGAACCTGTGATTTCTTTTGACAAACAGAATTCAGCAAAAGTAATAGATTCACTTTCATTAATAGATGGTGTAAGATTCGGATTTGCATCTTCCTAGCAGACACCCTTCCTTGTTGGCTTTCAGGAAGAAAGCTGCCATATTCTTAACTGCTCTATGGAGAGGGCCATATGACAAGAAATTGAGGGTGGCCCCTGGTTAACAGCTAGCAAGGAACTGAGAGCCTCAATCCAATAGCTTTCAAGGAATTGAATTCTTCCTACAACTGGAAGAGCTTGGTCCTTCTCCATGTGAGCACTCAGATGAGACCTCAGCCCTAAGCAATATTTTGACTGCAGTTCCATGAGAGGCTTTAAGCCAGAGGACCCTGTTGCCTATATTTCTGGCTCACTGAAACTATGAAATAATAAATTTATATTGTTTTAAGCTGGTAAGTTTTGTGGTAATTTGTTACACAGCAATAGGTAATGAACACATACCCTTATTCCCTCATCCCTTCCCAGTGTGAGACCAGTCCTGGTTCCTAAGCCAATTTTGCTTCTAGAGTCTCACAAAAGTGGGTGTTTCTCAATCCCCCCATTACTAAGTCTCCACCCTCTGGCATCATTCTGTCTCTGGAGGCTGCATTGGACCTTGTCTCTGTACTCTACAGTCCATGTCTCTTATTGTTTTACCTCTGTCTTCTCCCTTGAGTTTCAGCCACCCAGCTGGAGCCCTAGACTGCATTTCTCCTGCTACTGGACCACCTTAACAAGACGGGATTTTCCCAACCACATGTGTGTTCATTTGCTAAAACATATGCCCAACTTTGCTTGCATGGACATCCCAGATCTTAAACTCTATACAGAAGAATGTTCTTAGATCTTGCCTGCCTACCCTAGATTAATCTAGTAATTCAGATCCTTGTCTCTATAATAATCAATTGGTGGTTATGTTCCAACCCTATATCCACAGACTTTGCCTATATTTTTTCAGGTGCATCTAAACTCTGATCCACAGTGTTATATCACTGAATGGAAGTATTATCAACAGTACTTGTGATATCACTGAATCAAAGGCTTGGAAGCAAAGCTAAGACCAGACACTGTATATTTTTTTTATCCCTAGTTAAGTGATTTTTCTGCAATCTTTAGTTGCTTCCCTCAAAATATAAAAAAGCCACAGACCATCTAGCCCATACAAAATAAAGATAATCAATGATAATTTCTAGTTATATTTACAAAGGTTGCTGGGTTTTCATTTCCATTGGTGATGGAAGAAGAGGGGAGATGATAAAGTGGTATGACATGCTCTGGAAATTATTTCTTATGGCAATTTATTCTTGAGAATGGCTATAAAAATGTTTTCCAGACTACATTTTCTTCTAACTAAGATATATTCAGCATTGTTGTACTTGAAGGCAGAAAATGGCTGAAGTGACCTCAGGCACCCAGCATGTTGCTTCTTACTGAGGAGGAATTTAACAAACAGTTTAAAGAAATATTAGAAATCTAACCTTGACTTACAAGGTGAATGAACCATTTAGAAATAAAAACTACACAAATAAAATTCAAGAGACAGCACAATTAGTATTTTGGTATATAATAAAATCTATTGTCTATAAAGTTGGAAAATAGTATTTGAAATCTTATCTTAAACTGTCTTACTAAAAGGGTTTATGTTGATATATCTTTTTAACTTTAAACACAAGGCTACTTCCCCACATAAGTTAAATATTTGAAAACACAGTGTTCAAGTGTGAGAAGATTGGGGTAAAATTATGTCTACTTCTTATTGGAAAATAATTGGTTTTGACAAGTCTGCCTCAGACAGGATCACAACTATGTTATTTAACCACACATATGTGTGAAGTTTGATTTCATCAACTATAATATGATTGCTTTAGATGTTGGGCAGTTTTAACAGATATTTCTCAAGTGATCAATGATATTGACAGCCAGCAGGTTTTTCCCATTTAACAGGTGCCAGGCTTTATGATAATTGTTTTCCACAAATTATCTCATTTAATCCTTATAGCAACACAATCACATAAGAACTATGATACTGCCCATGGATCAGATGACAGAATCAAGACTCAAAGAGACTCAAAGAGGTTAAAACCTGCCCAAAGCCACATGGCTAATGGATATATAGCTAGGCTACAATCTAAACAGTCTGATTCTAGAGCGATGTTCTCCTCAACACTGCAATACACTCTTCCACAGTTAATCTGGATGTAGTTTACAGCAAAGCATTTCAGTCCATTGATTACGAAGTCACTACTAAACATTCGTTGAACACTTGTTATGATCAGGCCTTCCGAGGGCCCAAGAATGAATGACATATACATCCTGTTCTCAGAGGGCTTACAGCTTGCTTACAGCATTATTAGGGAAATTACAGGAAGAAGTACAAAGCCTGTGACTCTTTAAGAGTTGAGATTCCCTTTCCGAATAACACATCACATGGTTCATTCAGCAGACACTGGCTGTGCCCTTGCATACATCTCCTCCCTACATTAAAAACCCAGCACACGCCTAAAGTATCCTCCTGCAAGTACCTATGACTCACCACCTGAGGGCTTTCTGGTGGTCCTCACTTAGGCAGAGGGGACGTAGAAAGTTCCAGGAGGTTCATGACCCCTGGAGAAGCACTCAGATAAAGATTGATGGGATAGAGGAAAAATATCCCAGCCTTCTCACTCTTCAGATGTGAAATCTCTGTGGTGGCCATTTACAGTGTCTTCTAGAGTTTTCCAGCAAGATTGAGCCTCAATTGCCCCGAGAGATAACTGGTTTGATAATACAGTTTATTGACATTTGTTTCTTCCCAGTCTTACTTTTCTCATTCCTTTCCCAGTGCTTTCTGGAATCTCCTCTCTAATAAACTACTTAAATTCAAATCTTTGGTTCAGACTCTACTTCTGGGGTAACCCAACATAGGACAATTTGTGAATTCATGTAATTGCAATAATGTGTAAATTCAGCATCTTGCTCTACTTCTCAGTGCTTCCCTTGTTGAAAAACAGTGTTTTGCTCAAAGACTGGCAGGTTTGAAAACTTCAGGTTTACATAAAGTTTATTAAATTGTTTCATGACAAAGAAAGTGAAATGCAATGGGGAATACTTGATAGAAGAGAAGATTAAACTATCTTTGGTGTATTTCTCAAGGTTAATAAACCTATTCTGAGGCAGCCTCCAGTAGCTGTCAGAACTGAAGGCTTTGTATGTTAACATATCAAGTTGTGACTCCAACCTACAGAGAAGAAATTCTTCCTCAAATACTTTCAAAAGAGATATGGTCTAAGAAGAGGCAAGTAAGAAAGGAACAAGATCGGGGCAGTAGGTCCAAGAGTGGAGGCAGCTTGGCATAGTAAAAAGGTCCCCAAAGTGGAAGTGAGTAAAATTGGGTTCTAATGATTCTTTGTCCCTAAAAAGCTACATCATTCTATGAAAGCTAGTGCATTTCTCAGAGCCTTATCTTCCTGCAAAATGTATGCAAAAGGATGTTTGATTATATTGATTTCTTTTTTTATTTGTTTGTTATTTCTATTTTTTAGTGAAATGATGTACTTGCAGATTAGTGGCTGCCTGGGAATGAGGAGAGAAAGGCATGAATTACAAGGGGTAATGAGGAAACTTCTGGATTTTTTCCTCTTCTTGATTGTGGTGATTGTTTCACTGTTGTGCACATATTGTCAAAACTCATCAAATTGTATATCTTAAATAATTTTACCTCAATAAAGCTGTAAAAATAAGAGTACATGCTCAATGGAAAATTTTAAAACAGTTTATAATGGCAAATTCCTCTTTCTCCTAATATCTCAGTGTCCTCCAACCTGCTCTCGGGAGGTTAACCATTTTTTAAATATTTTGAAACGTTTAAGTTGCTCAGGAATTAGTTCAGGTTTCTCCTTTTATTTTCTTCTCTATACTCTCTTCCTATGTGATATCATTAATCACCTTAATTTTGAATTCTATCCATATGTAAATGACTCCTAAGCATACCAACCCAGGCTAGACCTCACTTCTGAGCCCCAGGCTTAAAAATAAAATTGCCTACTAAGCCTTCCATTTGAATGTTTTATAGACAATTAAAATGTAATGTGTCCCAAGCTACTGTTAATATTCCTTCCTTCACCTTCTCTTACAGTCTTTGCTACCTCTCTGTAAATGGTACCATCAAACGCTTCCTCAATTAAGAAATCTTTCTGTCATCTTTTAAAAATTCAAATTAAATCACATCACTCCTTGGCTAAAATCCCACTAAGAGCAGCTGATTGTAAGTGAAATAAAATCTGACTCTTTCTCACAGTTCATAAGACTCTAGATCAGCAGTTCTCAAAGAATGATCTGCAGATCCCGAGGGTGGAGTGGGTCTCTGAACTCAGGGGTCAATTTGGTCAAAGTTATTTTCATAATACTATAAAACGTCATACGCTTTTCTCTTTTTTCCCCCCCCCCATTAACATTTTCGTGGATGCTGCAAAGGCAATAGTGAATAAAACTGTTGGCCCCTAGTATGTATCAAGGTGGTGGCATCAATCTATACCAGTGACTTCACATTTTTCTCTGTCATACGTTAGCAGTTAAAAAGGTGGGGGGCAGCAAACATCACATGAGAATATCCTTGATGAAGCACTAAAAATGGCTAATTTTTCAAAATGTCAACTCTCGAGTACACAGTTTTTAATATTCTGTGTGACAAAATGGAAAGTACTGTACATATACACTTGTGCAATTGTTTGAGTTGTGAGCTGAACTAGCCACCTTTTTCAAGGAGCACCATTTTTGTTTGAAAGAATGACTGTCACGTTATGTTTTTTCAGATTTGGATAAATCTGTCACTTCGAGGAAAGCAATTGACAGTATTTGCTGCCAATGTTAAATTCAAACTTTCAAACAAACATTCAAATTTTGAAAAACTTTCATCTACCACTGTGAGCTTGACAGCTTCCTGATGCTTTCTCCATAACATAAGTGGTGGCTTTACTGAATGCAATTTTCTTTGATAATATACAATGGAATGTGTCAACATTTGGATGATCTGCATTATTCAGTGAACCAACATTTTCCAAATGACCAACATGTGATGTTTAAAATCACACCCGGGAAAAGACATATTCAATGTTCAAGGTAAGCCTATGTAATTAATATAAAAATGTATGAAAAATTTATTAATATGATCTCAGATTTCAGTTTGCAGCTACCTTTAAGAAAGTCCCACTTGTCAAGTTTTGGTGTAGTATCAAAGAAGACACTTTGATGTATAGTCTAAACATCTGCTATAATATTACTCAAATTTTCAATTCTGTAAAGCTGAATTTTCTTCATGTATTTCAACCAAAGAAAAAAAAAACTATATCTCAACAGTTTGAATTCAGTAGCACATATAGGAATGCAGCTGTCATCTACTAGGCAGACACTAAAAAGATTTGCAAAAATACAGAATAATATCATTCTTCTCTTTCATTTGTTTGTATTTTAGAAAATATAGTTACTGTTCATAAAACTATTCTCTTTACATTGGCATGTGTATTAGTTTCCCAGGACTGCTGTAATACATTCCACAAACTTAGTAGTTTAAATAACAGAAATTTGTTTTCTCACAGTTCCAAAGGCCGGAAGTCTAAAACCAAGATATTGATGTTGGTTCCTTCTGAGGGATAACACCTCTCTCCAGCTTCTCACCAGTAATAGTCAGTATTCCTTGGCTTGTAGACACATCACTTCAACGTCTGCCTTTGTCTTCACGTAGCTTTCTTTCATGTATTTCTTTGTGTTTGTTTCCTCGTGTCATCTCTCATAAGAACTTGCCATTAGATTTAGGGGTTACCCTAATCCAGGATAATTTCATCCTGAGACCCTTTGTCACATCTGCAAAGACTTTTTCCAAAAAAAAGGTGACTTTTAAAGGTTCTGGAGATTAGGACATGTGAAGATCAGGAGACTTTGGAGCAATCAGCATTCAACTTACTAGGACATGGAATGTGTTTCTTATTACTTTAAAATGAAGAAATAAGTACCTATTTTTAAAAATTCACCATTTAATAACCAATGTGATAAGTATCAATAAATATGACTCATATAAACTCTTGGGATCCTCAATAATTTCCAAGAGAGTCAGAAAGTCATGAGACTAAAAGGTTTGAGAACTCAGTGTGGTCAGCTCCCCCTCCAAAATTACTCACCCCTTCCCTCCACATTCCCCTCCTTTTTTTGTTTTCTTTCTACCTGTGGCTTTTCAGGTCGTGAAACACACCAAACTTTCTCACCTTTGGTACTTGCAGAATGGGAGTTTGTAAACCTGTGTTTTAAACTCTGCAATGCCAATACTGTTAACTCTCATGTTTCTTACTAGTGAATGAGAAGAGCGAGCCAAATTATCCTGTATATCCATTGAATCAAGAGTTATATTCCTCAAGTCTCAGTTAAAATAGCAACTCTTCTGGAAGTATTCTCATGTCATTCTGTATATAGAGGCCAATCCTCATTCTATATCATAACATCATGCATTTATCACAAGTTTTCTCAATATTTTAAAAATGTATTCTATTTTTATTTTTAAAAGATTATCTTATATATCTCTCAGTACACTGTGAGCTTCTTGAAGGGTTGTACCATATCTGTTTTACTTAATGATATATACATATATATCATGATATATATATATATATTCAGCCTAGCTCAGAGGGGTCAGCTTATAGTTTCAATTAATGAATGAATAAGTGGACTCTGAGTTAAATATGTACTTTCTCTGTATAAAGGCCACCCCTATATAAAGTCATATATGGATACAAAAATGTGGCTTTTTAAAATACAAAGCACATGATGATATAAACTGATAGTCATCATATAAACTGATAGCTTATCTTTTCTCCCCTTCAATACACATTGAACAAGTGTCCATTTCAGTACATAAAAAAGTCTAGTTTATCTTTTCTTAATAGTTCAAAGTTTTCCAGAGTATGAGTGTGCCATCTCATAAACAGCATCCTTTTACATGTCTCTTTGTGCATACCTATTTAACCGAAAGTGAAGTGGCTGGGTTAGATGATGTGTGCATTTAAACTTTTGATGGCTGATGTCAAATTGAGCTCCAAAACTGCTGAACAAATTTATGTTCTCACTAATGGTTTAAGTAATTCAGCAGCTGTCCAGAAGGTAGGGCTTGAGAGGGAGCTAGGAGAGGCTGCCTTAACCAAGACTGTTTTTTCTATAGGAAAATCACAGTGCTTAAAGTGTCTCCTTAAGAGTTGAAGGTGGTGGCCGGGCGCAGTGGCTCATGCCTGTAATCCCAGCACTTTGGGAAGCCAAGGCGGGAGCATCACGAGGTCAGGAGATAGAGACCATCCTGGCTAACATGGTGAAACCCCGTCTCTACTAAAAATACAAAAAATTAGCCAATTTTGGTGGCGGGCACCTGTAGTCCCAGCTGCTCGGGAGGCAGGAGAATGGTGTGAACCGGGGAGGGGAAAGCTTGCAGTGAGCTGAGTGGCTGAGATCGGGCCACTGCACTCCAGCCTGGGTGACAGAGCAAGACTCCGGCTCAAAAAAAAAAAAAAAAGTTGAAGGTGACTCTTATATGCATATTACCTTGAAAGAATGACAAAGTACTCTGCACTCACCAAGACAATCTGTGAGTCTTTGGAAACAGAAATGAGATAAGGAATTAAATTTTTAATGAAGAGAAAGGGAACACTGGTATCCCTAGGAGAGAGGCAACTAGAATAGAACTCGAGACTGGAGTTCACCTATTGCTCCACCAGAAGCAGCAGAACAACACTGGACAACTGAGAAAGAGACCCTGGGATCTCTGAAAATCAGAATAGAGGCATACTGAAGACAGGCACTGGTCTTGGAGTTATACACTCCCTGAAGAGGCTTGAACCTTCTCAGGAGTCTGAAAAACCCATTAATCCTTCCTGAGTGTCACTCCTACCACTAACCCCTGAGGGCTGGAGACTGTAGTTCCTAAAGCCCTTTCTAATCCAGAACTATGCTGAGGTTTGTTTAAGGGCTAGTTATGGTCCCAGGATCAATTTAAGGAGGGATGGGGATGAGCTATTAATTAAGCTGCAGAAATATAACTACTTGTAATAGTTTCTTACTATTGCAGTAATAAATTACCACAAAATTAATGGCTTAAAATAACACAAATGTATTATGTTTTATCTCTGAAAGCCAGAAGTCTAAAGCACATCTCGGTGGAATACGGTCCAGAGCTGCATTTCTTTTCTGGAAGTTCTAGAAGAAAATGTGCCCTTTCCTTGCCCTTTCTAGGTTTTAGGAACTACCTGCATTCCTTGGTTCACAGCTCTGTCTTCTGTCTTCAATGCCAGCAGCACAGCATCCCCAAATTTCTCTGACTCTGACCTTCCTGCCTCCCTTCTTTAATTACAAGAACCCCTTCAATTACTTTGGGTCAACCCGGATCAACCCAGATAATATCCCCATCTCAAGATCCGTCACTTGATCATAGTCCCTTCTTTTTTGCCAAATAAGCTGACATATTCACAGGTTCTGATAATTGGGATGTGGACATCTTTGGGGGAGCCATAATTCTGCCTACTACACAAGTTAAGTTTAAAAATGTACTTTCAGATGGTACAAAGCTGGAAGTTGAAATGCCTGTTGTTTCCCTTTAGGAATCCTTCCAGTTATTAGTTGCTGTATGGCAAACAACCCCAAACTAGCAACAATCCTTTGTTTGTTTACATATCAGCAAATTGGGCAAGGCTTGGCAGGGACAACTGATCTCATGCAGTGTCAACTGCAGCCACTCAAGTTATGCGGGCATATTTCTTCAGGGTGTTGTCTGAGAATCTGGTCAGGACTTTGGGCTGCCTGGGTGGGGGCCTCAGATATTCCCCATATAGAACTCTCCATGAGTTATTTGGCTTTCTTTACGCAATGGTGGGTGGGTGTCAAGAGCCAGAGACCCAAGAAAAGCAGACCTAAGCTGTATCATCTTATATGATCTAGATTTGGGGGTCACATAGAGTCACACCTCTGCAATAATTACAAGGTCACCTTTGTTCAAGGAGAGGGAACACAGCCCCCACATTTCTTTGCAAAAAGTATCCGCGTCATATCGTGAGAAAAGCATGGGCGATGAGAGGTAGTATTGCAGCCAACTTTGAAAAATAAAATTTACCATGGAGTATTCGAGACTCTTAATTCAAACCGGTTTTAGAATAGTAACATAACCAATCCCTGAAAGCTATACAACCCATAAACCATTTGAAGAGGTCTTCCTGGCGTAGCCTTGAGACAGCATATTGGAAGACTAGGTGTATTTTTGAACTAAAAAAGTTCTTTTGTTATTAATCTCTCCTGGGGGAAGATTAAAAAATTCTCATGCTAGTAATCAGAAGTGACATCCCATATCCTCTATTCAAAGGAAATCATGTTTATATTTCCTTCTGTTTAACTCTGTTGCACTCTTCACTTCCTGGCAACTGTCTTACTATATAAACTACAGGATGAATAAGTATGGGGGCTTTAATGTACAGCTCCAGACTCATAATCTCACCCATTGTGTCAAAACACATCGATGGACAATGAACAAATTTAACCATCTGCATGTTTTGTCTACCTCTATGCTAAACATCTGGGTTTGGGGACACATTTGGGGAAGGAAGGAATTTTTTATTTTTCACCTGAATGTTTAACCTTGGTTATGCACAGTTATTGAATATATTATGAAGAAGCTGAAATAATTCCCAGGTATCAGCAAATACATCTCCTTATTTTTTTATTTTTAAATTATATATATATGTATATATATATATATTTCTCTTTTTGTTGAGACAGAGTCTCACTCTGTCACTCTGGCTGGAGTTCAGTGGCACAGTCTCAGCTCACTGCAGCCCCCAATTCCTGGGTTCAAGCAATTCTCGTGCCTCAGCCAGCCTCGAGTAGCTGGGACTACAGGTGCACCCCACTACACCCAGCTATTTTTTGCATTTTTAGTAGGGATGGGGTTTTGCCATGTGGGACGGGCTGATCTCAAACGCCTGGTCTCAAGTGATCTGCCTGCCTCGGCTTCCCAAAGTGCTGGGATTACAGGTGTGAGCCACCATGCCCGGCCCCCATCTTCCTATTTTTAAACTTGTTCTAACTTGGTTACTTGTACTTAGGTAGATATTCATTCATAACTAATCAAAATTAGTTTTTAGATACTCTTTCCATTTCTCCCTGTATCTATAGAAGAAAAAGCAAAGGAGTCCTGCTCTCCTTCCCGTCCTGTAGTTGGTTGCACTGGATTGGGTGACTGTGATTTTTTTGTTGCTGTTTTTGAAGTGTCTTAAAGCATCCATTCTTTCTACCTTCCTTCTTGATTTCCCTTCTCCTTTCCTTCCTGTCTCCTTTTAATATACATTTGCTGAGTACCTACTATGTGGAAGTTTCTCTGCTTACGTCCAACAGGATACTGGAAATGGAGATAAAAACATGGCATTTGCCCTCAATTTGTTTATGTCGTAGTGGAGAAATGGTGGAAAAGAGATATGGACGGACAACATTTCAGACAAATAAGGAAGAAAGAGTGGTTATTTCTCTTTAGTACAGAAGACGAAGTTCAAAGTAGGCTTCACAGAGAAAGTGATGTCTCAAATGGGCCTTGATGGTTTTAATAGGGGCGGCTGGGAATGGAGAGCAAGTGTCACTTATTCTAGTCATTGGCCCAGTGTACAAAGGGCTCCAAGCAGCAGAGGGCAGAGAAGTCTTCTATGGGCTTCATTAGAACAGTGGGATGAGGATATCAGTTTTTGAGTGTGAGTCAGAAAAACAATAAAAGGTAAGCTGGAGAGAAAAACAAAACAGTTTGTTCTTTATTCTGTAGGCATTGGGTGCCAACACTTTGAAGTAGGAAAGTGACGAAGTTGGTTCTGTGTTCTAGATGGAGTGAAAAAAAAAATAAGGTTGGAAGCAGGAAGGAGGGCAATTCAGGCGTGGCTGTGATAAGATTCGTGGGAAAACATGACTTCTATAGTTGTTGTTGCTGTTGTTGTTGTTTTTGAGACAGAGTTTCACTCTCGTTGCCCAGGCTGGAGTGCAATGACACGATCTCAGCTCACCACAACTTCGCCTCCCATGTTCAAGCAGTTATCCTGCCTCAGCCTTCCTGAGTAGCTGGGATTATAGGCATGCACCACCATGCCCAGCTAATTTTTATTTTTAGTAGAGATGGGGTTTCTCCATGTTGGTCAGGCTGGTCTTGAACTCCCAACCTCAGATGATCTGCCTGCCTCGGCCCTCCAAAGTGCTGGGATTACAGGCATGAGCCACCATGCCCGGCCCGACTTCTATAGCATTTTAAGTTAATTTCAAGTCAGTTACGCATCACCTTCATTTATGTAAACCTCATTAAATGCTGTGTCCGTTAGTCCACAGAAGAACACTTAATTTGTCACAAAAATGTATGTTATTTTGCAGTCAAGCTCTATACTGCCATTCCTTGAGTTGTAGCTTATAAAGGCAGGCATTTCCCGTGGGTTATTTTAACTCCCATTATCTTTTTGGCATGTATGCATTTATGAAAAGAGAAAGGTTATTAAATTTGTCCAATGACAGTTTCACTAGAAAGAATAAGGCGTCTGTTAATCCTAATTGGAGAATATTTGTAGGTTTGCCTGATGAGGTCTGTTTAAACCAATTAAATAGATTTTGGACCACAGGCAATGACAAGTCTGCATTGACAAATTCACTTGAAATAGCAACATTCAACAAATGTTTATCAAGTTTTAACAATGTGCTAGGCACCAAGAATGCAATGGGGAGGAACACTAGCATATTCAGAGGCCCACAGTCAGAAAGTAAACAAGCAGGCATCCTTCTACATGAACCAGTATTTGTTTGAAAGTGAAGTGATGATAACTTAACCATCTTTTGTGATGGTGACATGGTACATTTTCAGTGAACAACTCCTTAATTGAAAACAGGAAGTAAAATGATGTCACTGATCAAAAAAAAAAAAAAAAAAAAGGCCTTACTTTATCAGAAATGACAAAGAGGAACAGAGAAAAACCTCTCTAGAAAAAAAATGAGAACTGCAGAGACAGAGGAAAGAGAGGTACACAGCAAGCACTTAATAAATAGTTGTTGAATTAGGAGGTTATTTTACTTAGTGGGCAATATAACAGAGTGGTTTAAAGTGAGGACTTTCAAGCCAGACAACCTAGGTTTAAATCTTGACATTGTAATGTACAAGCTGAGTGTTATGGGCTTAATTATATCACCCCAGCATTCATTTGTTGAAGTCACCTCCCAGTACCGCAGAATATGATCTTATTTGGAAAAGGTGTCATTGTAGATATTACTAAAGTGAACTATGTATGGCCTGAGAAGTACTCTATACTTCCATATTTGAGTCCTTGTGGATGAACTGTAGCCAAGCTTAACAGGCAGACAAGATTGAAACCCTAACTTAAGAGCATGAGCCTATAACAATAGCTGAGTCTTGGCCAATTCCAGCTGCCATCGTTCAACCGCTCATCAACTGCTAAGCATTCAAACTGTTCAAATAGGGTGAACACCAACCCGTAACCAATCCAGCTGTTTAAGCACCTCTCCTCCGATGTCTGTATGCCACTTCCTTTTTGTTGTCTATAAATTTGCTCTAACAATGAAGCATCCCTGGAGTCTCTCTGAATCTGCCATTATCCTGGGGGCTGCCTAATTCACAGATTGTTCATTGTTCAATTAAACTACCTTAAGTTTAACTTGGCTGAGGTTTTTCTTTTCTTTCTTTCTCTTTTTTATTTCTTATTTTATTTATTTATTTATTTATTTATTTATTTATTTATTTATTTATTTTTTGAGATGGAGTCTCACTCTGTTGCCCAGGCTGGAGTGCGGTGGTGTGATTTTGGCTCATTGCAACCTCTGCCTCCCGGATTCAAGCAATTCTCCTGCCTCAGCCTCCCAAGTAGCTGGGATTACAGGAATCTGCCACCACGCCTGGCTCATTTTTGTATTTTTAGTAGAGGGGGGGTTTCACCATCTTGGCCAAGTTGGTCTTGAACTCCTGGCCTCATGATCCACCTACCTCAGCTTCCCAAAGTGCTAGGATTACAGGTGTGGGACACTGAGCCCGGCCTGAAGTTTTTCTTTTAACAATGTAATTAGTTAAGAAGAGGTCCCTGTTTTGGTCAGCTCGGGCTGCCATAATGCAATAACATAGACTGTATGGTTTAAACAGCAGAAATGTATTGTCTCGTGGTTCTGGAAGCTGCAGGTCAGAGATCAAGGTGCTGGCATAGTTGGGTTCTAGTGAGGGCCCTCTTCTTGGCCTACAGATCGCTGCCTTCTCACTGTGTCCTCACGTGGACTTTCCTCAGTGGGGGGAAATAATTCAGTCTAAAGCAGCTCCTAATCCAATATGACGTGTGTACTTAGAAGAGGAAACTTGAACAGACACGAATAGAGGAAAGACAATGTGAGGAGACACAGGGAGAAGATGGCCATCCACAAGCCAAGGAGAAAGGCAGATCCTTTCCTCCTACCCCGAGAGGCAACCAGCCTTGCTGACATCTTGATCCCAGACTTCCAGATTCCAGAACAATTAGGCTATAAATTTCTGTGGTTTAAGCCACTCAGTTTGCGGTAACTTGTTATGGCAGCCCTGGCAAGTCAATGTACCGAGTAATCTTAGACAACTTAATTAACCCCTCTGTCTTAATTCTCTCACTTGTAGAATGGGGGGTGATGATACACCTGCCTTTTAGGGCTTTTGTGAAGATTAAATGTATTCATATATGTAGAGCCCTTAAGTTAATGCATGTCACAGAGGGGGCAGTAAATAAATCAGCTATTGTTTTAATAATGCTTCCCTTAGACACATAGAAACCTTGTATTTGTGTGAGAATGAATAATATAAGACAGTCTCTGTCAGAAGCCCCTCACCAGATATAATCTCATTCAATTCCCTCCAGCCCCAAAGGAATGATACACATTTCTAACCCAACAAAGCACCACAGCTCTGTGGAAAGCTTAGCAGACCTGGGATCGGATGGCTGAGGCTATGGTAACTTCAATATCTTCATTTGTAAAATGAGAATTAATTTCTCCCAGCACGAGAGCTTGTTGAGGAGATGAAGAGGCTGGTCCCTAGCAGGGGATCCAATGGCAGGAGTGAGGTTGAGGGCTTGGAGGTAAAGTTACCAGCCCTGACATCTTTCTGCACCATCCTCAGGCTCTGTCCAGTGGGCAGCATCCTTCCCCGAGCGTAGGCGTCCCCTTCGCCAGAGGTTTCAGGTGTGGCTTCCTAATGCTCCAGGCTGCTGGCCTTCCTGCAGCTGCAGCTATTCTGCTGCTGTCTCTCTCTCAGTGTTTCTCCCCTTCACCTGTTGGCATTTTGCACATTTCTGTACAGCAGTGTATGGAGTACACAGCAGTATTCTCCATCTAATTGATAACCACAAAAAAAGACAAAACCCAAAACAAGTCCAGTCCAGCCACAGAAACAATAGACGTGGTTCTCATTCTATCATGTAGAACTTTGTGCCCAGGCTGTGTCAAGTTCTCAGAGACTTCAGTTTCTGGTGCCGCACTAATTTCTGCATCTTTCTTTCATCTTTCTCTCAAGGTGGTGGTTCTCTCTCTGGTCAGGCCACACCTGGACCACAGGCTCTCTAAACCTTGAATCACCTTTGCTCATATTTGAGCGGCACCAGGCACTGTGGCTGTGATGCTTAAACACACGTTTTGGGTTTGCTGACTATAAATCCAACTGCTACAATGAGATTCTGGTCTTATACCCAATATTCCTCATGACATTTATCCAGTCTGTTCTGAAGCATAGGTCTGGAAAGTCATTCTGTTCTTTTCAGCTTATGGGTAAGGAATAGTTACTCCCAAACCAAGTGTTATTTGAAAGGCAGAACCATGCAAAAAACAAAAGTGCATTTTCTCTGTTTTTATGTATTGTTTTCCTTATTGAAGAGTTTGTTTATTTAAGTGGCTATTGAGTTATTCCCTCCTTATCTCCTTACAGACACATTCTTCTCCTCCGAAATGTAGAAGAGTACACTTCGCATTTGTTTTAGCAGTTTTCTATTTGGTACTTTCAAATATTTTTATGACTCCATGGTCCATTATTGGTGCACTGCATTTTTAAAAAGGAGGGTGGGAACAGACATTGAGACTATAGTATTGGTTTATTTTTCCAAAAGGCAACGGAAGGTAATACTCATAAAAAATAGTCTAGGTCATTTTTGTCATTTCTGATGGATACAAATTTACAGTGGTGATGATTGTGTATCTTAGGCATTTAACAAATACAGGTCGACAAGTTCAGTGAAAGAAGTTCTTTCTCCATCACACTTTGACAAAATCAAAAGATATCCATTATGCCCTAACCTATCACTTAGTGGAAACACTTACAAATGAATTATAGTATTTTTTACCTCCATATAACCATGACTTTACAAAAATAAAAATAAATTTGCTTTATACAAATTTTAAAGAAATCTAAAACATAATGAGTAGAGCAAACTTATATGTATAAACAAAATGTAGTATTTAAAATTGGAGTCACTAATTTTATGGGAAAAAAAAAGCATGTATTTAGACCATTAGCTTTTTTTTTGGTCATCCTTAACACTGATTTAATATTTTGGGACTTTTACAATATTATAACTAATGTCTTTTAAAAGATAAAGTACATTTGGAAACAATGGAAGAAAGGAGGAGAGACAGAAAGAGAGAGAAATGAAAAAGGAAAAAGCAAATGCACTCTATATGGGGTGTTAGAGTTATAAATACTGAAGAATAGAAGACTAGAACATACCTTATGATGCTGGATTGAAATTGGAGGTATCAATATAAAATCCCGCTTTTTACAACTATAGATGTACATATAGATCCACATAAAAATATAGAGACATACATGCATTAATACATTTTTCCAACTCTGCTGCGAGTACCTAAAAGAAATGGTACTAAAAAACACCACTCTGATATTAGAAAATACCACTCTCCACTCAAAGAAACCTGGGTTCCTTCAAAAAAAGACATATACCCATAAATAAGAAAACCTTCAAAGAATGATGAGAATATGTAAACACACACACATTGAGGCACACACAGGGGAACACTTGTAGAGGCTGACAAATCCTGGACAATTTGAGCATAAAAATAAACAATGATAACAATGGATTATAACTCATTGCTTAAAATATGAACCCATGAGTCCGTATAAGAGTAATTAAATTTATAAATGAATTAATGGGAGGGAAGTAAAAGCCTTTTTGTACAGAAAAATGCCAACTCATCAATATAGAAGGGATGATGAAGTGAGAAAGTCTCCAACAGATGGAAAAATTTGTGGGTAATATTTGAGAAAAACCTGGTAGATACCATGATGAAATGATCAAGCTTAATATCAGTGACAATCCAGCATTATGTTCCTCCTGATGTGATACATGGAAAACACAACATCACTTCTATGGCATTCCTGCCTTTTGTCTGCATAACTTGAAACTCATCATGAAAGAACATTAGATACATCCTAATTAAGGGATATGTTACAAATTAACTGACTTTAACTCTTTTAAAATATCAAGATCAAAAATGGCAAAGAAAGGCTGGTGGGCTGTGCTAGATCAAAGGAGGCTGAAGAGACAGGACAGACAAACGAATGTGTGATCTTATTTTAGAACCTGGCCTGAGAAAAATGTGAATCATGGATTAGAAAATAATACAGGCCAATGTTAACTTTTGATAATTGTACTTTGAAATATTCCTTGTTCTTAGGAAACAATCGCGAAGGTATTTAGGGGTAAAGGGGCATGATATCTTCAACTAGTTCTCAAATAAAAGACATGTATTTATTTTAGAAAAAAGTACGCATATATGTTTGCATGTGTGTGCACATGAGAGAACATGATGAAGCAAGTGGGTAAGTTTGTTGTAGAT
The DNA here is from genome assembly GCF_008728515.1 of Papio anubis. Classification (NCBI taxonomy): domain Eukaryota; kingdom Metazoa; phylum Chordata; class Mammalia; order Primates; family Cercopithecidae; genus Papio; species Papio anubis. The sequence goes on along the minus strand of NC_044985.1, from coordinate 104,775,953 downwards.
AATTGGTGAATGTGACTATATGGATATATAGAAATTCCTTGTGCTAGTCTTGCAACTATTCAGTCAGTTTGAAATTATAAGAAATAGATATTTTTTAAAGTTCTGTACAAAAAAAAAAAATCATCCAATGTGGAGACATTCCTTTTTTTAAGAAAAAAAAAAAATCAGTATGTCTAGGAAATGATATTCCAGATGTGTGAAGCAGTAAGTTCAATGTCTGGCTGCAAAAATATTTAACTTCTCATGTGCAATAATTCCACATAAGGTTCAGACAAGTTGCTTTTACCAAGCATGCTGACATGCCTAACTTAAGAATTTGTTTTTTTGAGAAAAACCAGCTTCATATATAATTGATTTTATTTACAAGACTTGTTCAAGTATTTGTAGTCCTTTATATTAAGTCCTTTCTATGGATAAACATTGGCATTGTTTAACTTCAGTCAAGGTCTTTCTGTCTTCTTAGATCTTTTTCAAAATATTCCCTTTGTAAAAGTAATATTGCACAGGAAAAAAAAAAAAAAAAAAAAAACGAAACTCTGCAGTACTGTGAGGCCTTATCACAGAATGAAATCAGGAGCATTTGGTCATTGGAAAAGATACTTGTTATTGTCAAAACACTGAGAGAAGGCATGTGATATAGCCACTACATTCCTTAAACTCCACAATTATCAGATTGAAGATAAGCAGTCCAAATTAGGATTTGACGCTTTCAAACATAAGTGACAAAATTGAGAGACATATATCGGGCCAAAGAAATGCAAAAATATACAGCTCTGCATTTGAGCCATAGAGATAAAAGCTGTGGAATGTTGAACACATTGGCAGCTTTCTTGGTTTAGAGAAATAAAAAGCAACTTGTGGTAGTGATAGCAGAGGGTCTTGATACTGACTACTAAGTTTATCTCAAAACCATTATATTTTTGTTTTCATCTTGCATTTTTTAAAATTCAGTTTATGGATTTTTCACTGAAAGTACATAAAATTATTAGGAGTTAAATTTATAGGGAATAAAATTTCCAGGGCCAAGCAATATTCTTTACATTGTTAAGTGTACGTGTCAGCAATAATAATTCCTTGTGGATATGAAGTTTTGCTGTTTGCAATTTTCTTTTTAAATGTCAAGTGTTATTTTATGTCTAGCTTTTTGCTAAACATTGTGAGATTTATTATGAGAAACGGCCTCACATTGGAGGCTAAGAAGTCCCATCTGCAAGCTGGAGACCCAGGAAAGATGAGAGCGTAAGTCCAGTCAAAGGTCAGAAGACCAACGTCCCAGCTCACCAGGCAGGCAGGAAGCAAAAGACACAGATTCCTCCTTTTCCCACCTTTTGTTCTATTCTGGCCCTCAATGGATTGGATGATGCCTATCAATATTGGGGAGGGAAATTTACTTTACTGAGTTCACCAATTCAAGCGTAAATCTCATTCAGAAACATCCTCCTGGAGACACCTCAAAATAATGCTTAATGTGGATACAACTGGGCCCTGTCAAATTGACACATAGAATTAACCATCACGGTGGTTGTAGTTTTTTCTCCTTTTGGAACACATATAATACAATTTATATATCCATTCAGCTGTGATGGGCATTTAAGCTGTTTTCAGTTTGGGGCTCTTGTGCATGTCCTTTGGTGAATATATAGATGCATTTTTGTGGGTTAGTATAGTCCTTAGTGGAAAATTGCTATGTCACAATGGGACATGAATATTATTGCCAATTTCCAAAATGGTTGTACTGATTCACACTCAGTCACAAAACTTGAAAGTCACAGTTACCTCATGTTCTTGCCAACACTTGACATTATTATCTAATCAAGCAGGAAGGAGTAGCTTGAGGCAGACAAATGTTCCTGTTAAGATCATCTCAAAACCTACATAAAATAAAACAAAAAATTTGCTTAAAGGCATCAGAAAGTTGCTGAAACAATAAGAACTAGAATGACTGAGATTCCAAAGAGAGGACAAATGAAGAAATGTGAGTTAATCATTTGTAGCTGCCTTTTTTCCTAAAAAGATTTGCAGATTCTTGGTGTGGGCAACAGGCCAGGGATCCAAGATCTATTCTGGGAGAAAGGCTGGGAATGGCCAACAAGTGAGACTTTTACAGTTCTCTAAAGCTGGAAAGACAAAAGTGGGGACTTTACAGTCCTCCGACACACAGCCAGTGTTTCAACACATTTGTCAAATTCTAAAGCTGTGTAGAATAGGAAATTAAAGAGCTATGTTGTAAACATCTAAAAAGTAGAGCAGAATGTTCCTTAGCCCCATACTGTTGAGTAGATGACAGTGAGAGTGCAGGACCCACCAGGGGCTGGGCGCCTGTGAATACCCTTGGTCTCAGTCCCAGGGTTATGTTTCAAAAATATGGAAGAATCAGAGGTGTCAGAGGCATTCAAACCAAAGCAACTCCATTTTGAGTAAGGCCTAGGAAAATGAGGCTTGGACTTGCTGGGCTGCTTTTTCAGAAAGTTAGGCATTCTGAGCCTCTAGATGCTTATGGTTAAGGGAACAAATGAATATAATGTTTACGAAACAGACCCAGACTTGGGAGTGTCCAGATATCCTGATATCTGGAGAACAAAGGCATTCCTAATTTTGCTTTAAAGTTAATAATATCGATTCTTGCAAAATATGGTAATTAAGAAAATTAACCCTTTATCACAAACCCTTGAAGCAGAGCATATCTCCCTATACATACGAGCATTGTCCCTAGGGTGGACATGTTCCTCCTCTTGCCTTCAGGAACGTCCTACTCTGTCTAGGGAGTAGCTGTTTTTTTACCACTTTACTTTTCTAATAAACTTGCTTTTTCTTTGTGAGAATTCTTGCCCTGAATTCTTTCTTGGGTGAGATCCAAGAACTCTGTCTTGGGGACTGAATTGAGACCCCTTTCCTGTAACAGAGGTAGACCAAGCCTTAACTTTGCAATGATGCCCTCAACTGAGTGCATAATTAGATCAAAGTGATAAGCTCCCACTTTTTCAGTCTACTAGAGGAAAGCATGGACCTATTCTAAAGAAAAAATCTCATATAATATAGCACGATTTTTAATATGCAAATATTAAATATTTGCTCTGTTGAAATTCTTATTTTTATCTATTAATCTTTTTCTTAATTTTCTTGAAAATATTAATAACTATTTAAAGTCTTTGCTAAATCTAAGAGCTGCCTCATTTGTATCTATTTCTATTGCCTATTTTTCCATTGATGTCAATCACATTATTCTCTTTTTGCAGGCATGGGCATTTTTTATTAAACATTGAGATAGATCTCTGATCTCTTTAAATTTGCATTTTGTCATTTATTTATTTGAAGTTGTTTATTTGAGTCAATTTAGGGTCTACATCTGAAAATTCTATCCAGTTAACTTGTGACTCTGTTTCTGTTGTCTTTTGATTTTGGAATAGCAATTTTGGTTGAATGCCAGGCATTTTCTATAATAAGTGTGATAGAGTTTAGATGATGTTCTCTTACAAGGATTCACCCTATCCTACTGCTAAGTGAGAAGGGTTTATCTTCATATAGCCATGATGTGACCCAATGCTAATTTGCAGTCTCTTTAAGTCTCAGTGTATTTTTTTGTTTATTTCCAGTTCCTAGAGTGAAGCTTGCCAATGGTCCAGACCAAAAGACTAGAGTGTTTACTATGACCTCTTTTCCTTGGCAGTGCTGAATTCCAGTTTTTGTTTACCCAGTGTTGTGAGACTGCCAAAAACTCTCTTCTCCTTTTCAGCTAATTTTTACTTAGCTTCTTAACCCCTGACACTGCTCAATAAAGAATTGGCAAATGTCTAATGGAGAGTACCAAAGACTGTCAGGCTGACTTCCCCATGCCTCTTTATTTTCCATGATCTTGGTCCCTCAAGCCCTTGATTTCCTGTTGGCCTGAACTCCAGTGTTTGTCTTCCAAGCCTCATGATATTTTCAGAAGCTCTGCTGGCTCCCCTGCCCTTTGGCAGCTGTCTGCCTGGCTTCTCACACCACCACTCATACCGAAAATTAACAAATGCCCCAAGAGGAGGAGAAGTATGGAGAAGTTGAGCTTATCTTAATGACCTGCATTTTTTTCCTGGGATCTTCACCCTCACATTTTGGTTTCCTACACAATTTTCCAATGCCTACACAGATTTATATATGTATGTGTATACACACACACACACACACACACACATATATATATATTCTATTTGACTTTCTCAGTTATTCTTGGTGCCAGATTATTCTGCTGCAACCATGTCAATTATAGCCAGAAACAGAAATCCCCTCATATTTGTGTTTTATTCTTCCTGAGTTAAATGTAATTCATTATCTCCACTTCACAAATGAGATAAAAGATTTAATGAAGATATGTAATTTACCTAAAGTCACATGGGTAGCAAACGGTAGATCTTGAGTCATGGTAGATTTGATTCCATGTTGAAGCTTTTATACCACACCGTAGTGACCTCTGTTCTTTTAGGGAACTCTCATTTGGTCATTTGGTGAGTATTTTGCTTGACAGGCAAGAAAAGGATACCTCTCCACTGCCACATGTCTTTTATTGCTAGACCATGACTCTTCTGGATTGGCACTCAAACTGTAGTAAATGATCATAATATTAATATATTCTCTACAGATTTAATCAATTTAACTTTCATGTCCATTAAAACACTTTCAAAAATAATCCAAACATTTTTTGAATTACCCAACCTTTAGAACTATATATGTATTATAAATAAACTATTTATAACAAATGTTAACATATAATTTTAGTTAATTTTAAATAGCATAGCAAAAATGAATGTTTATTGATTACTTACTAGGTCTCAAATACTTTATATACAGTATGTTCTGCATAGGACATATATTATTATCCTCATTTTACAAAATGGTAGCCCAATTTTAGCTCTTGTGGCTCCAAACACCAGCCTAATCCATAACCCATGTAGTTAAATATTATGCATTGCTATCCACACATATGCAAGGTAAAATAATCTCTTTTTTTTTCTTTTAAGTGTTAATGTCTATTGATTTACTATGGTTATTAATAGAGGAAAGCATTTATATAGCTGAATCAATTGAGTGTGTATCTATTATAGTTTCTGTGGTAGATACACAAAAGTCACAGAAACTTCCAATTCAGCTGATAAGAAAAAACATGAACTTAAGTATCCCACTGCAAAGTGTCATTAAAGTGTTGAGTGACACAGATAAATTTAGAAATTTAGAGGACAGCAGAGGAACTGTTGACAGTGACTGCCTGGAGAGGGATGACTCTTGGTGTGTGTCTTGAAGGGCTGAGCCTAGATTTGAAACGATAAGGGGCAATGGGCCCCATACACAGGGCCCCAGGGACACAGGGACTTTAGGGGTGACAATGTGCATGGTGTGTCCTCGCGTTAATGCACAGCCATCAAAAGTCTCTTCTTTGGTCTCCCATAACTGAGATTTATTCCTTTTAAGAGATTAACCCATTATCCTTTGTACATTTTAAAGAGAAAACTAAGCAGGACAGTTCCTGCAATGCAATTTGAATAGGAAACCAATTCCTAAATGTTGTTCTTCTCACTGGTCTTCATTATTCTTATCCATTCCTTTGTTTGAGTCCTTGATAGCTCTAATAAATGCCAATTCTCTTTGAAATGGATATGCATGGATATATTATCATATATTAACAGCTTATTTTAAGCTAATCAATATATTCCCTTTGTACATTGTTTGAAAGAGTAGGTTATGCACTGGGTATAGAAAGAAAGGAGGAGGAATCCTATGAGAGACTAAATGGCCAGACCACATGTGACAATAGACCTCTGACCTTCAACCTCCACAACAATCAGCCCTGAACATCCAGATTTGGTCGATGAATGCTAGCTGGTCTACTCCTTGCCACCCCTCTTAACTCAGGACCAACTGAGAAAGCCAAATATACTCCTCAAACCAATCACGTAAGACACCCACCTCCAGCTTCCCTATGCTGACACCCTCCAATCAGAGCTTAATAATGTCTTCCCCTTTTTTCACTATAAAATCCTCCTACTCCATCAGCCTTTGAGTCTCTGCAAAACACAAGAGAAGGTGACTGACTCTCTAGCTCTACCACAATCTGAAGGAAATGACTCTGTTCTGATTTGGGTGACCTTAGTTTATTTCTGCACATGCTCACGGAGGGTAAACCAAATGTGTATTGGGTACTTTCCAGTGCCAAGCACTCTGTGTTGTGCTAGGGTCTGGAGTAGCAGTGAGGTTGGAGGAAGATAGGACACCTGCCCTCACAGAGCTTACAGTCTGGTAGAGGAGACAGACTGTTAAAAAAAAGTTAATATCAAACAGATGAATGAAACAACATGAGATAATTATGTATTTCCAATTGAGTCCATTAGAGTAGAAGGGAAGTAGCTTCTTAGGCTGGTTGGGGAAGATCTCCCCAAAATAAAATTTAAGCTGAAACTTGGTAAAGAGTAAGGGGGAGCCCACCCAAAAGAGAGCTCGTGAAGCAAAGAGGTGAGGGCAAGTAGAGGGTGAGGACTCCAGATGTGAGGGGGGAATTTGAAGCAAGTATTGTTTCATTGGACAGATGGGAAAAGTGAGACTCAGAGTGATTATTTGCCCAGGATTTCACAGCTTGCAACAGGCTTTCCGAGGGTCTGATCCTATTGTTGCTGTCCTCCAGGGATCCTGGAATGAGCCGTCCTGAGTGTAGGATAATGACTAGATTGTCACTACTGGAGAGGCTTCTTCACAGCCAGAAAGTTCAAGAACACTGAATGCCCAAGGGAAGGGAAGGCAAGGGCTCTTAAAAAAGCAGAGAAAAGTGATGAAAGAGGGATAAAGGGGCACTGCAGGCAAGTGCCACAGACTTCACAATTTTGCCTTAGGGCAGCTTTGAATGAATGAGTGAGGGGAGAAAAAGAAGGATTGATAGGGAACATGTCTGAACTTGAAGGGTAGAAAGGTTGGATTGAAGCATTTTTGGTTTGACAAGTCTTAAAAATAAGATAACATTTAAAAAACACATGTGTTGGTAGGAATAAGGAAGCAGTGAAAAAATTATTTTTTAAAGGATTAAATTATACCCGAAACCTGTACTATTAGTAGCTGTGCTATTTCTGATATCATTATTTATTGCAAACAAGATTATTTTAATGACATTTTACAAATGGAGACTGTTTTGAGCAAGCTTCAGCAAAAGATTCTGAGATAGAATCACAGATTGTCCTTCTTTTAGGAGCCAAGATGGCATCCCTGTTGGTCTCAGAGCTGCGAGGAACACACCCAGGGAAGAACCACACCATTCTGAAAAGAGGATTGCTCATAGATAAATGCCAACTTGTCTTTTGGGAACATCAATGCCATTAGAGATATTTAGGGCTATTTAAGTGCTGAGAGAATCCATTAAGGGAGAAAACAAAAGCCTTCTTAGGGCCCCAGTAGATTCCCTGGAATGTCTAGTCTCCAGGACCCTAGGCTGCAGACAGCCCTGACACTCTATTTAGGGATCTTGCTATTTTAAATTTTCCTTAGTTGGTTCCTGGGACTTAACTCCATATCATTTATTTAACTTTTATCCTGTTCCTCTTCTACACCTGAAGTTTAAAAAAAATAAAAATGACATATATAAACTCTCTCTCTCTCTGTCTCTTCCCTCTCAGTGTCATGTCTGTGATAAATCCACACTATGAGAATTTCTTTGTTTTGTCCAGTATGAACCTACTCCTGCAGCCCTTGTCATCAGCCCAATGTCAACACTGTCTCTTTGATGCAGTGGCCCCTATCCCTAAAAACCTCCTTCTTTGAGACTCTACACCAAGATGACAATAGCATTTAGACCACGCTGAAATGACCCCAGCAGTATTGATAAGATGCTGGAGCTGGCAGTCTCTTCTGGTACTAATTTTGTTGCTGGTGGTTGTGGTGTTGTTGTTTTGCAAAAAGCTGTAATTGTTGTTGCAACTGTTACTTCTCAGTGATTTGGGGATGATTCACTGATCTCAGGGTTTCAGTGACTGCAGTGTCTCTTTAAAATTATAAACATGAGATGGGACCTACCATCTCCTAAACAGGTTCCAGCATCCCTGCAAAGGAGCAGAAGGAAAAGTGTGCCTCCCCTTCTCAGCTCAAATAGGATAAGCATCAGCTGTCACCATGGCTCTTGGAAGTGTTGCTTGATGCAATTGAAGAGTTTTGGAGACAAGCTTGAGGGTCCATCACCCCACAGATAAAGAATATACACAAGAGAGACATTTTTTCTAATGTGTTGTCATACGGGCCAGAGTGCACTTTCAAACTCTTGGAGTGTGGGTGTGGGTGGAAGGAGTGGTGCTTGAAAGAGACATGAGTTCATCTTTTGTATGTGGAGTACAGCAGCTTTTTAATGTTGCTCTACCTTGTCTTACATGAAGAGAGGCAGAAATGGAATGATGACAAAATCAATTATCATAATACCTGTGCACAAGTTCATTTATGAGAGCTGTTTACCTCTAACCAAGTCCCTTAGCATTATATAATAATACTATTACCTCTATTCAAAGTTTATAGTGAGGATAACATTCAATAAAAGAATTTATAAGTACTTGGAAATATCAACTCTGTACAATGCTAAATGTGTTTGGTATGAACCATGTGAACAACTCTGGGCATTTCTCATAGTGGGTCAGGAGAAGTGGGAAAAACATGGTTTATTGGGAATTTAGAAATAAAGTTAGAGAGGCATACAAGAAATAATGCAACTTTTAGAAGTATCAAAACCCAAATCCTATCTTCCACCCTGGAGGTGTCTCCTTCTGTCTTTGGTGAAAGGCTGTACAATAAGCATATATGGCCATTTTCTAGACTGGGAACTCTAGATTCTATGAGTTAAACATTTGACCAAGTTCAAAAAATCACATATTGTCTCTACATATGAGGTGAGATTGGACAAAATTGGTAGCTTGGTTATCCTGAATTGTAAACTTTCTGGAGTTTCTTCTGAGAATCATGTAACAAGTCAGTCTATTTGCTTCACGTTTTTCCTAAGGAATCAAAATGATTTGCTCTTCTCACCACAGTGATTTGACCCCATTTCCATACACAGCAGCACATAACTTTCTTAGTAGCAAATAACTTTCTCCAGAGTTCAAATCTTCAGCCCTCTTTACACTCCACCATAGAGTTCTAATATAGTCATGCTGGAGGAGACATCTCTTGTTTTTACCATTCCAGAATTCCTTCCTCCTTCTTAGGTAACCAGACCTCTCCTTTTTCCTTTCGTAAACTGCCCTTTCACTTCCCAGTGAGGCTGTCAATCATGGTCTCATAGATAGCTAATAATAGTATGCCAGGCCCCAGAATGCATTGACTCCTTCAGCGTAAGCATGTGACCCGAGTCAGGCCAATGGGCACTTTGGAAATAATCATTTTGGATGCTCAAACAAGGAGATGCTCTCTCCCTCTGGCACGTGAGCGTGGAGGTATTTGAGTTTATTTTTGCCACCACATGGAGGGAGCCTGCTTTGACAATAAATCCAGATCATAAGAAATGAGATAATAGGGAGAATAAGAGAGGAGGAGAAGGAGGAGTAGGATGATGAGAAGGAGGAGGTTCTAATTGCATGTTTTATACTATTGAATCAGCCAAACTTGAAAACATCTATCTATCTCTCCATCTGTCTATTATCTATCTATTCATCCATCTGTCCTCTGTCTATGCATCTGTATTAGTGTGTTTTCATGCTGCTGATAAAGACATACCTGGGACCGGGCAATTTACAAAAGAAAGAGGTTTAATGGACTTACAGTTCCATGTGACTGGGGAGGCCTCACGATCACGGCAGAAGGCGAGGAGGAGCAATTCACATCTTACATGGATGGCAGTAGGCAAAGAGAGAGCTTGTGCCGAGAAACTCCCATTTTTAAAACCATTAGATCTCATGAGACTCATTCACTAGCATGAGAACAGCACAGGAAAGATCTAGCCCCATAATTCAATCACCTCCCAATGGGTTCCTCCTAAGACACATGGGACTAGAGGTAGCTTCAATTCAAGATGAGATTTGGGTGGGGACACAGCCAAACCATTTCACCATCCATCCATCTATTTTTATTTCTTTTTATCTATCTATTTTTAGGGTAGTTTGGGTTGGATTTTGTTAATGTAATCAAAAGTGTCCCAACTAATATATATGCCCAACATAACAGACAAATACACATGTGTTTATTCTCAGTGAAAAATGTGTGATTTAATATTAAATACTATAGTACCTAGTGCGTACATAGCAGGTACTCAATAAAGACATATTAAATACATACATAAAGCCTGGTCAGAGCAGAGAGGATTGTTTTAAGTTTCTTCTGGGTCCAAGGATAGGACTGAGAAAGACAATCGTCTGAAATGGAAATTACTAAAAGCCAGACCATTATGTATAAAATACAATGTACACTTAGGTATGTTTTCAAAGTGCAGCTGATGAGACTAGGTCATCTACTGAATCCAATTAAGAAGATGAGGTGTTTTGCAAAAAGCTGTTAGCAGCTCAACTGGATTGTAACGTGATGGAGAGAGCGCCTGCCTCGCTACAGCAGAAGGGCAGTGAGCTAAATAAAATGAACCAACAGTAGGAAGTGCTAATGTGTTTCCACACACTGTAACGCTGGAAAGGGTAATTCAACTAGTGTTCTCAGGAACGCAGGTATATATCCAAATCCCTCTACCCTATTTCTATACTTAGAAGCAATCTTTGACAGATGTATGAGTTTAATCAGGGCCAGCTTCATGAGCATGTGACCTGCTCAGCTGGACAAGGTCCCCTCTCATAGAAGGGCCTTGTGCTTGGTTTAATACACTGCCATCACTACCTTGAAATTCCTAATCATTTTAAACAAAGGGCTGCATGTTTTCATTTTGCACTGAGCTCCACCAATAATGTAGCTGGCCCAGAGTCTAATTTGTGCCTATGTTTCTTGTTGGAAATTAATAAATGGGGATTTCGCATTATTAATCCATCTTCTATGAGTTTGCTTAATTAAAGACGGTTTACCACCAAACGTGAAAAATTGCAAGGTATGTTTACACAATCAAGTTCCTGAGCATCTAGAACTGAAAATCAGAACTTAGAGTGTGGCAGCTTTATGGACAGTCACTACGTAGAAAGCCCTGAAGAAAGTAGCTAAACCTTTAATATCTATTCTGCCTCCGAAGTAAAGTATAAATACATGTACCACTAGTTTATGATGAATAGAAAGATAAAAATGATCCCTTCCAAAAGGCAAAACTATAACAAATAGATATGTCATTCTCCATAGCTATATATCATTTTGTAATTTTAGATTTTGTAAATACAGCCTATTTCTTAGATCTTTAGATTATTTTTAGATTACTCACAATCTCAAACACACACACACACAAAGCTCTCCTTAGAAGAAGCTTCAGGAAACCCAATCTTTATAGAGACTATTGTGATTTCTTCTTAGAAAGTGAACTCACTTACATAGAATCTACATCATAAAAATATTTTGACTCAAATCCAATTAGGTTTTTAATGGCTATCTTCTCCATCGTTTCGTTCAGTACAAAAAGAAAATCACTACTTTTTAGTTCAAGAGGAGACCCTGACAACCAAATGTAACCTTAACTATTCAAATGCATTTTTAAAGACGTTTATGCATTATTCAGTAAGCTACCTTGAATCAAATGTATAAAAGCCCACAAAACAAAAAAATATAATATATAACCAATATTATCACCAGATGGTAGACTTTATTTGTTATCCTAATTCCATTTTACATTTAGAAAATAAACATCAACATGAATATTTAATACATTTGCTATAGCCGAGGCAAAAGGCCAATATTATTATTGTAGGAATGTGAGGCTCAGGACTACTTATCTTTAATGGTACTGTTGTTTTTATATTGCCACACGCCTTTTTTCATTGGAATGGACTAAAATGCCAGGAAACGTTGCCAAATGATTCTAAGAAGCAACTATGTATCTTTCCTAAAACACTGATCTTAAGGTCAATACATTTGTTCATAAACTAGATTCCCACATTTTGGGGCTTCCTTGGTCATCCTGCAAATTGCTCATTCCTTGGAAGGAATTAATGAGCTCACATAGGAAAATATTGTATCTTAAGCTTTTGAAAGGAGAATACAAGCTAAGAAAAAGAATATGCAACACAAGATTTCTCTCAGTTCCCCTTTTAGTAGTCCACTTATGTGGCCTTATAATTTAAAAATTACTGAAGACAGTTTATTTACTGAGAATGTTGTAAAAGGAGGTGTCAATGTGTTTCAAAGAGTTCTGGAAATGCATATTTCCTGTAAGCAGAAAAATGGACTCCTGTGTCAAGATTTGTTTACCTGTGTTCTTTTTTGCATTTTAAAGGATAACATGTAAAAGGCCCAGCTACCTTGAGGTGCCCATAAGAAAAGAAGGTTCTTGGGCCAGGTGCAGTGGCTCATGCCTGCAATCCCAGCACTTTGGGAGGCCGAGGCCGGTGGATCACCTAAGGTCAGGAGTTTGAGACCAGCCTGGCCAACACGGTCAAACCCCATCTCTACTAAAAATACAAAAATTAGCTGAGCGTGGTGGTGGACACCTGTAATCCCAGCTACTCTGGGGGCTGAGGCGGGAGAATCACTTGAACCCAGGAGGCAGAGGATGCAGTGAGTCGAGATCACTCCACTGCACTCCAGTCTGGGCAACAGAGTGAGACTCCGTCTCAGAAAAGAAAAGAAGGCTTCTGTAAAGGATGAAGCCGTTTCTGCCATGAATTTCTAGTCCATTTGAATCATAGAGATTTTGCTCTCTTGGGGTTACTTAAGGGAAGCAAAGGAAACTCTAACCTGGCATAGATTGCCCAGCTTGTTTTATTGGCTCTCATTGTAGGATTTAAGGGGCATTTAAAAAAATGTGCTTGTATTTAAGAGAATATAATCATCTCTTAATTCAATCAATGTACATTCATTAAGTTCCTGCCCCACTGGGTGCCAGTGCTAATGGGGGAGAATAAAACCTACACTGTTGACCAGGGTGGTTAAATGCAAAAATCATCTTGAAGACATATGGCTTCAACATGCTATCTGAAGCTCATGCTCATCCAAAGCATGCATGTGACATTGTGTTCTGCAGAAACTGTAAGGACAAAGTAGAATGAGCAGTTTTCTCCTTTGCAATGGGAGAGTATAAATACTTATAGAGTTATTATAAAGATAAGATTATTTTTAAACAACACAGTAGGCACATGATCCAATAAATTTAGGAAGCATGTATTTGTGTTGTTAAAAAATGTAAATATACATAAAGACTTTTACACATACCAATCAACATAAAATATTAGGATAATTCTCAATAGAGGTATACTACAAGTGATATAAATTTTGGAGATACCTGTAATTGAAGCTCATCAGACTTTTAGTCCTGCTGGTTCAATCCATGATCTTGAGAACTCAATGATTAAAGAGCGACAAGTAGATTTTCAAAACTGAGAGGGTCAAGCTTTGTTTGGATTTAACCCTGATTCCATTCCTCACTTGGACTCACAAATTAAAACAAAAAAAAAATGTTTTTCACTTGCTAATTCCCAGGGCATGGTAAATTCTCTGCAGCACACTCAGGAAGAGAGGAATCCACTTACATTTATCACCTAATAGCAGACCCTAACACAGGCTTTATGTAGAAACACACGCAACCCGAGCCAGGCTATCATATTAGCAACTGTAAACCACTCAAGCAGTAGAGGAGCTGAGGAGTAATTAGTGAAATGAATTAAATCCTGACTGTGTAATTAACTATAGACTAATTCTACATCTTGTTCATTTTTTGACACTGACTTTCTTCTTTCCTCTGTGACGTTTACCTTGATAAACCTAGGGTGCTGTAATTTCTCCCTTCACTTTGAACAATTAGGTACTTAACTTTATTTTAACTCAGACATATAAGAGTGCTGATCATATTCCAGGCACCTCTTGCAATCTGTTAGAATAACTGCTCCTCAAGTGCAGGATCTGTTTCCATTCATCTTTGTGGTGAAGGTGCCTGTTCAGTTGTTAGATGACCACTAACTTGTATAAACATTCCTAAGTGCATCTTGGATTTTGCATGCATTATGTAATTTGACAGGATGGCTAAAGAATTCCTGCATTTTAAGGCTAGACCAGACTTCTTTCTAGTCACTGGGCTCCATGGAGGGAGGTCTATTGTTGTCCTTCTTTGTCCATCAAAAGCCTAAACTCCCAGTGATATGAGCTTTGTCCTTGCGGAAATGGTGTCAATGGACAAATTTGAGTGGAGAATTCCAAAGGGGTGATGGCCATACTTTGAAGTGAAAGGTACAGTGGTTAACTGAGCAATCATTATAGGCCAGAGATGTGCAGTGAACAGATTGCACAAACAAATCGTAAATGTGTACTCTTCATAAACCCGGGCCCTGGACTGCAGAGGTGCAGAGATCTTCAAGAGCTCTACTCCAAATTCAAAAAGATTAGAGCAAAGCAAATTATCCTAAGGAGGGAGGCTAGTGGAAAGGTGGATTTAAGCAACTGCTGCTCCCAAGAACCTTTGTCATGCAGATGACCACCTCCCTTCTCTATTTCAGTTTCCATCCTTCTCTCCTTTTTGGTCACGTCTCTCACATGTACTCATCCAGGCATCTGAAACTTCTCAAATAAATGTTACTTTACAACCAAATCATTTCTAAGTTAGTAGAGATGATCTTGGGATGGAAATCAGTTAAGAAATGCTAGGTATTATGTTAAAACAAAGAAGAGGGTGATAGATCAAACCAAGCAAGGCAGTTGGGGACACAGGTTTTCTTTTATTCTGGTGAGAAATTTATTTGTATGAAAATGATCAGAATGATGCTATTTTTCAGGGGGTACAAAATAAATATGGTGACTTCAGACAGCAAGATTAAAATATCAATAGACATTTTCTATTAAACTTATTTTAAAGTTAATTGATCCTCTATGTCTTGGGATTATATGGACTATGAAAAATGAAACACATTATAAGCTGATTTTAGTAGCTTATAATGATCATTTGGAGTTTATCATTAAATTTGGAGAAGCTGAAATACTCTTAATTATATCAATAATAGTTCAATAACTGCTTTGTATTAAGAGAACAAATGACACATCTGAGGAGGGTTTGAATGGGAAAGTAATTATGCTATAAATGACTACTTTTAGAAGAGAATCCTATTAGTCTCCTTAATAGAGGAAACCAAGTCAATCTTCCTAAAGCAACATTCAAGGCGAAAACATATATGTTATCTCCTATGTGATACTGATGCATTGGATAATTGGATCTTATGTCATAATAAGAGATAGTAATTCCCCTGGGGCAATGATGTACTTAAAATGGGTCAAAGATATGAATAACAGAAGAGGCAGTTACAAAAATTCAGAGTCAGCTTAGAGACTGTTTGAAAACAATTTCTATCTCAGGAGACAGTTTTGTTGTCATTAATAGCCAAATAGTCCTAAACAGATGAACGAAGAATGAAGCCAGATAAATGTATGAGGATTTAAACAAGGATACCAGAATCTTATCTATATGTCACTGAGTACATCAGCTGAACAGAACAATGCAATCAGCAGAAGATGTGGTCTAATGGCTAATTTTTATTCTCTTGGTTTAAGAGAAACTAGTTTTTCATCTGCAAACCAATTTTGCACTTGGTATCATTCTAGGGCAATTGACTCTGTACTGCTGACCACAGCTTGGACATAATTCCTGTTCACTTCTGAACCACTAAGTCCTCTGAGTCTTCTCCCCAATCACATAGTCAACGTTAGCATTTATGCATAGCTATGAGAAAATGCTGAGAAATGATTTTGTTGTGTAGATATTACCAAAAAGAACTAAACATTAAAATGTTGTTTCATTCATGTCTTCTTGCTTTTGTTTCTAACTTTAGTCTCTCCTGCATATAACTTATTGTATATTGACTACACTGGTTATCTTATATTTCCCATTTCTTGGTTGGAGGTATCAGGATCTAATACAAGATCATGTATAAGGTCTGAATTCATCCTGATGCTCCACATTTAAACTTTCTAAAACAGGCTATTCCTGTTCTTTCTGCCAGTTCTCTTACCTCATGTCCCCATCACTACTTTTCTCTCTTAAACTGGCATCTTCCCTTATTTTTCACATGGGAAGACTGTGATGTAAATGAGGATATTGATATAAAAATAGAGATTCACCTGGGCATGGTGGCTCATGTCTGTAATCCGAGCACTTTGGAAGGCTGAAGCGAGAGAATCACTTAAGGCCAGAAGTTCAAGACCAGCCTGGGCAACATAGCGAGACCCCACCTCTACAAAAAAATTTTTAAAAATTAGCTGGGCATGATGGCACATCCTGTAGTCTCAGCTACTTAAAAGGGTGAAGAGGATCACTTGTGCCAAGGAATTTGAGACTGCAGTGAGCTGTGATCAAGCCACTGCTCTCCAGCCTGCATGGCAGAATGACAGAGCATAACTCTGTCTCATTAAAAAAAAAAACACAAAACCACAAAAATGGATTCCGATAACAAGGACCTAATTATTTGTCTTTGCATTCTTTAGGGAAAACTAAAGGCCAAAGCTATAGATGCATCCACTAAAAACATGAAGCTGTTGATAAGCATATTCCTGATTGCAGATTAAGCCTTTGGCCATTTATTATCTCTACCCACTCCAAGTTTATATATTCAGTCATTGTAAAAGTGTTTTCAGGCTACATATATGACGATGTGCCACATTAAACATAGTGCTGACTCCATGGTCAGAAAAGTTGCTTTAAATTATATGAGGCTGGGCCAGGCACGGTGGCTCACGCCTGTAATCCCAGCACTTTGGGAGGCTAAGGTGGGCAGAACATGAGGTCAGGAGATCCAGACCATCCTGGCGAACACAGTGAAACCCCATCTCTACTAAAAATACAAAAAATTAGCCGGGCATGGTGGCGGGCACCTGTAGTCCCAGCTACTCGGGAGGCTGAGGCAGGAGAATGGCGTGAACCCAGGAGGTGGAGCTTGCAGTGAGCCAAGATCGCGCCACTGCACTCCAGCCTGGGCGACACAGTGAGACTCTGTCTCAACAAAAGAAAGAAAAGAAATATATATGGCTGGATTCACTGGTTTGCTTTAAGTATAAGTGAGACAAAATTATGTCCTCCATGACTTACTAATGTGAATGCTAAACCTGTGTTCTGGTGGGCATTAGGTTAGCAGGTAGTTACTAAGTCCTGCCCAGTACCTAGAACATCATGGAGGATGTGATCTTGATTGACTCAGACACTGAGCTGTACACAATTAAAAAATATTGAGTCTCCATTAAAAATCTTCTGTTTTGGGTCAAAAGTTTCAGGACACCAGGAAGGCTGGATTGATGTGAAAAATGAACAGCAGAGTTAATTGAGCATGAATTTAATATACCAGCAGCAATACCATGCTGCAATAGATGTGGTGAATTCAAAAGGGCTTTGAATGAGAAGACAGAGCATTTGAGTTTGAATCAAGGCTCTGTCACTCCAGCAGTAATCAATTGACCCTGGGCAACTATATGGTGCTTGGTTTTCACACCAACACACAGAGGAAGGTAGATTAAACACTCCCAATTTACACTAACCCCTGAATGTGGGGTTAGGGAGGCAAGATGGAAAGAAGAAATAAAAAATTGAGTGACTCTGTGAAAGGAGACATTTACTGAGGAGTCAATAGGTTAATCTTGGAATAAAAGATCATGAATAGCATTGTTGAGATACTGAAATGAAATGATAGTGCCAGGTAGGTACTAAATAATAAAAAAAACTTAAGTAAGGGAATAATATGGTACTAGTATTGTTAAGGAGATGTGAACCATGAATTCAGAAAGAAATTAAATGAATAAATCAGTAGGACTTACCTGATACCCAGAAGCTAAAGTAAAAATGAGTCAATCACAATACGAAGTTTTGAGTCTGAGTACACCAGAATGATGATACTATTGAGTTCAGAGTCACCAGTCAGTTTGGGAAGAAAGATTTGGTGATAACTTTTAGCCAAGTTGAATTTGAGAGAATTTCTCTAAAGAAATATAAAACACTGAACTAGGAATTTCCAAGCTATGCTTCATAGAAGAGGCCCTTTATGCCCTGAAAGCACATGAAATTCCAAAGGAATAGAAACAGAGACAGAGCAACCTGATCAATGGGCTTGGTCTTAGGGAGAAGATGATCACAGATCAGCGATGTGAAACCAAAGAAACAAAGAAAGTGGGAAGGCAGTGAATGGTTATGAAAACCCAGAGAAGGGAGAATTACAAAAAGATTGAGGAGAATGGACTGGGAAAGAGATCAGTAGCAAAAATTGCTGGAGAGTTCAAGGAGGGTAGTTTGAGTCTACACCAAAACTGCAGAATTTAGCCAGAAGGTCTAAATTATAACTTTGCTTTACATTCGCCAAGGTACTGACAATGGACACTGAACTTCAGTAGTAAAAAAATTGGGGCTGTCTCTTTATAGTGTTCAATGAAACAGGTAAAACTGCTCCAGAACATTTTGTGGCTTAAAGTCTTTCAAGAGAGAAATGAAACCTATTTCTGTTAAATAGAATTAGAAATACAGAACAGATTCTGGTGACCCAGTGACTGCTCCAACTGCTAACCCCCAGCCCCGCACTCCATCCCTCTTTCTGGTTGGCTGTGCTCTAAAGTTATCTCGGTTTCCATCCTCCTCTGCTTAACCTTTGGTTTTACTGGGAAGTTGTTCCCACTTGCAGGCCCTACGGAATTTTTCTAACCCACTCATAGTGGCCCTACACACTTCGGACAATTACTGTTTCAGGCATGGACACATGATAAGAATCTAGCCAGGAAGACATAAAAGGAAGTCTGCTAGGAACCTTCCAGGAAAGCTTTTCCTGACTAATAAAAAGAAACACAAGGAAGAATCTGACTTTGTCCTTCTCAGACCTGGATGGGGTGCCAGGAGCTACAGCATCTATCTTACCATCATGAGGAAAGTAGCTTCTGTGACTGAATGGCAAACCAAAGAGGTAGGAGGAATCTGGGTCCAGGGCACCATTATTGAGCCAGTCACCAAACCATGCCTTATCTCTGGGATTCTCCTTTTTATCAAGCTATTGAAGCTCTCTGTTACTTGTAGCTGAATGCAGTGTATTATAAAAACAAGAAGATTACTTCTTGGCATTTTCTCTCATTCTTAATTTTTTATTATTATCTTTTATTCAGCTTTTCATATTTTATTCCAGTGGATTTCTTTTTATAGAAGATATAACTACTCTATACAAGTCCAAATTCTAACTCCTAATTTTGTAATTATTCTTACAATTGAATGCTTAGCTGATGACATTGGGTGGTGACAGGTAAGAGGTAAGGAGAGTATATGAATAAAGGAATAGTCTATTATTCCCCAATTTTCCTCTCTATCATCATGGAAGAAATTTAAAAGGTACCATGTATAACACTACAATAAAACCCCAAATCTTTTTTTTTTTTTTTTTTTTTTTTTTTTGAGATGGAGTTTTGCTCTGTCACCCAGGCTTGAGTGCAATGGCATGTTCTCGGCTCACTGCAATCTCCATCTCCTCAGTTCAAGCAATTCTCTGCCTCCACCTCCTGAGTAGTTGAGATTACAGGCACCCACCACCATGTCCGGCTAATTTTTCATATTTTTAGTAGAGACGAGTTTTCACCATCTTGACCAGGCTGGTCTTGAACTCCTGACCTTGTGATCCACCTGCCTCTGCCTCCCAAAGTGCTGGGATTACAGGCTTGAGCCACTGTGTCCAGCTAAAACCGCAAATCTTTATATAAATTTCTCAAGCCTTTGTTTTTGGGCTGCCATTTTATGGCTTTTTTTTTTTTTTTTTTTTTTTTTTGTTGGCCCTTTTTTTTTTTTTTTTTTTTTTTTTTTTTTTTTAGGCATGGCCCTTTCATTACGACGTACAAGCAAAGCCCCATTGTTCAATATGGCTCTCTAATGAGAAAGAATGAGACTATGTATTGGGAAAGAAAAATTGTACATTTTTATGTGGAAGTTTATAGACTATTACTTTTAATTGAAATTTGAAGTTCACCTTTACAGTTAAGGTGAAGGCAGAAAATCACACATTATGTCCCTCTCTCACATAACAGACTCAAGTAGAGAATTAGGCTTTGACAAAGTGTAGCACTTACATGTCAAAAGAAACATACAGCTGACCTTGTCCTCAAAAGTTAAATTTGAATGAAGTCCAGTGTGTATGAAAAGGACATCTCCTGAGGGAAAGGGCTTATCATTCTTGGATTTTATTTATTTATTTGGCTGAAATGGAAGTTGAAGAGGAAAAACTATGAAAGAGCTTGCCCAGGTAATGGGGGACTAGGTTTAGGGACACATTTTGGTGATTATAATTTTCCCAAACTAAGAACTTTGCTGTGCGATCCAAGAGGATGCTTCAGAACGGACTTGAAGTGTTTCTTTAAAAAATTTTAACAACTACCTCGGATAAGAGTTATGGTAATTGAGCTTTATAAAACAATATGATATTTAAGAGTACTCTGAAATCTGCTGTTTCAATGCTATTACTTTACCCCATGAATTCTCGATAGAGGCAATACTGCCCCAAGGAAGTGAAAACCAGTTATTGGGAGGGGGAGTGGGAAAATATTAGTTATTACATAAAATTTAGAAAGTGTATCTGTGGTATCAAAATGTCATGGGAAAGGAATTAGGAAAAAAATCTTAAAACTGGGAGAAGATAACGATGAATTTTAAAATTTAGTCTATACAAGGGTTTATTTACTGTGTAAAGGAAAAAAAAAATAAACAACCTGCCACTAAGCGGTCCATTAGAAGCCTCCGGAAGGCCCTCAGTGACACAGGACACATTATACAGAGTCTGCTTTGGCAGAAACTTGCGACTATGTATCAAACATGTAAGCCTCATGAAACTTTTTGACAGTGGATGTGAACTGGACTTTTCCCATTGTTTCAGAATTGCAGCTCAAGGTGTAAGGCAGGGATCCCTAAACCCTGGCCAGTGGACTGGTACCTATCTGTGACCTGTAAGGAACCAGGCAGCACAGCAGGAGGTGAGTGGTGGTGAGTGAGCGTTACTCCCTGAGCTCTACCTCCTGGCAGAGCAGTGGTGGCATTAGATCCTCACAGGAGTGTGAACTCTATTGTCAACTGCATGGGTGAGGGATCTAGGTTGCACACTCCTTATGAGAATCTAATGCCTGATGATCTGAAGTGGAACAGTTTCATCCTGAAACCATCCTCTACCCCCATTCACCATCTGTAGAAAAATTGTCTTCCATGAAACCAGTCCCTGGTGCCAAAAAGGTTGGGACCACTGATATAAGGTTAAAAATAACACTGCCAGTGCCTCCTAAGCCTATCCTGGGCCTCTGAAGATGTGACCAGACAGCTCTGCTACATCCTCCTTCCTTCCAACACCTACGTAATCAGAAGATACAGGGGAGAGAGGGAATTTCAAGACAGTTTAATGAGGGCTTGGCCTAGAAGGAAAGGTCAGGATTTTCCCCAGATGGGAGCAAGAGGAAGCTCCAGAAAGACCATTGATGGGATGAGGAGTATCTGTAGCTGGAAGAGGCCGACATCTCAGTTCCTGGTTGTACTCCAGCTTGGGAAGCCAACTTGTCCCCTTTTTGTCTATTTGAGCAGGTGGAAAAGGAAGTAGAAAGAGAGAAAATTCCACCGTGAAACATTCTAGACTTTCACTACTTGGCCTGTTTTGCCTGTATCTTTTTTTTTTTTTTTGAGACCGAGTCTCGCTCTGTTGCCCAGGTTGGTGTGTCGGATCTCAGCTCACTGCAAGCTCCGCCTCCCAGGTTTACGCCATTCTCCCGCCTCAGCCTCCCAAGTAGCTGGGACTACAGGCGTCCGCCACCTCGCCTGGCTACTTTTTTGTATTTTTTAGTAGAGACGGGGTTTCACCATGATAGCCAGGATGGTCTCGATCTCCTGACCTCGTGATCCGCCCGTCTCGGCCTCCCAAAGTGCTGGGATTACAGGCTTGAGCCACCGCGTCCGGCCGCCTGTATCTTCCATCAGTCATTAAGATACTGAGAAATACAGATGAAGGAATCATAATAACAAGTGATAACAGTGTATCTACAGGGGAGGAAGCTAAGGGGATTTCGAAAGAGGTCAAAACATAGAATATCTCTCCAGCAGAGAACTGGGAAGTAGGAAGACCCCCACCATGTTCTGCTCACTGCCTTACACAGTTCACTTAGGTTCCCTCAAGACAGTACCTAGGTTATTGTCACACAGAGGTGCATTGATAGCCACAGGAAGACCACGAGATCCACCTAATGAAAAATGGTTTTGTCCTTTTACTCTTCACCTTCCTTTAACCCTGAGGAGCTTTAAAAAACAGGGGTGGTGGGAAGCAGTAGAACGGCAAAACGCAACCCCTTCCCTGTCCAAGTCCGGGCCTGAGAGGAGGTAAGCTCTAAATTGAATTTGCAATAGAAGTGGTAAGCTGGCCTAAACTGGACCAGACGCCTTAGTACTTAGACTTCCCTAGCAAATGCTGAGCGTTAGAACAATAGCTGTCTACTTGCCCCACCTTTGTCACCCTAGTGAAGCAGTATATTTTCCTGACCCTTTCATGAGACTTGTGACACGGGTGCCTTGCGTCCTCAGCCCTGCAGCTCTCAATGCCTTGCGGGAGGTAGCATACAAGCGAACAAGGCGGGAACTGGAGTGCACAAATGCTGGAACCAGCTGGCTGCTTCAGTGCTGGCAGGGGCAAACTCCAATCACTGGGACCTGCTACATTCTGCCACTTATGGAAGGGAACATGCAGGTGAGTAGGTGCAGAAGCTGGGCGAGCACTTTTGGGTGCTGGCAGGAGCAAAATCCTTGCAAGCCCCGTGGCAGTGTCCGTGGGGATGCCGGCGACCTCTGAAGCCCTAGAGGGAGTGTTATAGTGCTCTTTTCGCTTGGCCATTCACAGACAGCTTAGGTGTTAACAGCCCAGTGGATGCTCTGCCTTTTCACATGAGGTGGCTGCCCTCCGCCAGCAAAGGCAAAGGACCAGTGTGGCAGCTTTGTATCCACACTTGTGGCTCCTGAGCTCTTGTCCAGCATTTAGAAAAAATGAGTGTGCATGAATGAATTGGAAGATGGTAAATTTTTTTGCTGATGAAAGTGGGAAGGGGAGCTGAAAAAGGGATGGGGCAGGAAGGTAATCTTCCCCTGAAGTCCAGCCAACTCCCACTGCATTCTTCTCCAAAGTTATGCTGTCAAGCTGTCCCTCTGAAATCAAGACACTTCTCTCTGACATCCAGCTGCAGTCCCCAACATCCAGATGCTTCTCCTCTCTGTCGGCTGGGTTCTGGAGTTTGTTTGTTTGTTTGTTTGTTTTAGATGGAGTCTCACTCTGTCACCCAGGCTGGAGTGCAATGGTGCGTTCTCAGCTCACTGCAACCTCCGCCTCCTGGGTTCAAGCGATTCCCCTGCCTCAGCCTCCCGAATAGCTGGGACTACAGGCACGCGCCACCACACTGGGCTAATTTTTTGTATTTTAGTAAAGACAGGGTTTCACCATGTTGTCCGGGATGGTCTCCATCTCCTGACTGTGTGATCCGAGGGAAGGGCCGTGGATGGATTAGGAAAAGGCAACATATGAGCGGGAAAACAGGGATATAAGTTCTCACTTTGGGCCATGATCTCACATTTTTCAGCTTGAGGATGGGGTTTCTCCAGGGACCCACCCCTGCCTGCCTAGAATGTATCTGCCTCCTGCCCCCATCACTAGCACCCTGCTTAGACTCTTTAATCAACAGACCATTTAGGTAAATCTCATTAAAACTGAGGAACGACTTTGACTTTCTCCGGAAACTTTTAAAGTAAAAAAAAAAAAAAAAAAGAAAAGAAAAGGATTAGAATTTGGTTACTACCCTTCATATCTTTAGAGTTCTTCTTTCAATACACTGCAAATCTTAACTTAATGTTAAAATCATTTTCTAAGGATGTTTATTGCAAGACTGATTTAAACACAAAGAACCACAGGACTGTTTTTCCATATGGCTGGGGGGGCGGTTGTTTTCATTCTTAAGTATTGCTTCGCAGACTTTTATGGCCATAAAAATTACCTAGGAACTTTGGATCTTGATATAAATATATAGCTTTTAAGAGCATTATGGACTGAATTATGTCCCCCTAAAATGATATGTTCAAGCTTTAACCTATAATATATATTTGAAGATAGGGCACTTAGGGAGCTAATTAAGGTTAAATGAGGGAATAAGGATGAGACCCTAATCCTATGGGACTGGTGTCCCTATAAGAAGAGTAGCAGACGCCGTATTTCTCTCTCTCTCTCTGCACATGTACAAAGAGGCCACGTGAACACGGCAGAGCTAGAAGGTGGTTGCTTGCAAGACAGGAAATGAGACTTCACCAGAAACTGAATCCATAAGCACCTTGATCTTGGAATTCCAGCCTCCAGAACTGTGAAAAAATTAATTTCTATTGCTTAAGACTTCAGCCTGTGGAATTTTGTTATGGCAGCCTGAACAGTCTAAGACAGAGGGGCCTTCCTCTGAAGTCCCGAAATTTCTAAGCCTGAGATGGGTCCTAAATCTTCACGTTTTTGTTTTGTTTTGTTTTAAGCTACTGAAACGGTTTCTATGATCTGGCGAATTTGGGAGGCACAAGTTGATGGGATTATTTTTATGAACATTTTAGTTTTTACCTATTTCTTTCAGAGTTCTTTTCTCACTCTTTATGGATGTTTCTCCATTTCAACAAACATTTACTGATTCTTACTTTTCTAGGTAGTGAGAATACAGTGGTGAATAAAAATAAGAGAAGATTCCTCCCTTTCAGAATTTGACATTCTAATGGAGATAAAGATAATATTGAATGATAACATACATCTATTATTTAATGTCCAGTAGTGATAAGTGATGTAAAGGGGGAAAAAAAAAAGACAGATAAAGTGTTAGAGAGGGAGGAGAGGTGGCAGAAGGGCTCTTGCTTTGGAAAGCCAAATAAAGCTCCCTGAGAAAGTTACAATCGGCCAAGACTTGGATGAAATAAGAAAGCTGTGTGAAAGTACTCGGGGAAGAGCACTTCAGGCAGGGGAAAAGGCAAGTACCAACTAGCTCTATGTCTCTTCGGAATATGACGAAGACCAGGATGCCTAGAAATGAGGGAGGGAGGAGGAAGAGAATGGGAGATAATCTGGAAGAAGGAGGCAGGGGCAAGATCAGGCATTGCAAACACAAGGTAAGAGGCTGGATCTAATGAGCAGTAGAAAGGTGTGGTCTGATTTATTTCCGTGTGGTAACACTAGGGGAACAAGAGGGAAAACTGCAAAGCCAGTTAGGAGGCTATTGCAATGAACAGTCAGGGTTAACTCCCTAAATATGGAGTTTCAGTGCATTTTAGTGTGATGTAATCAGTAGGAATAACCAGGTCAAAGAAAATTAGGAAACCAGAATCTTGCCTAGAATTACTGCGAGAATCTTATATTTATTATACTACACTTACTGTCAAATTTGTGGACTGTTTGTGTTTGTTCTTTCTTAGTAAAGATCCTAAATCTATAGCTTTTTTTTAATGCATGAAGGCACCTTGGATCTCCCAGCCCTGTCCTCTGACTCTGCCATCAGGATATGCAAACAACTGACTTGCTTTTCATAATGTGTTTTAGTAATGAGAGCAGATCCATGAAGCACCTCCCACACTCAATTCACAATAACTCCTCCAACATTTTCTAGTTGCTTGTCTAGGTGGAGTTAGAAATACCTTCTTCGCATACAATGGAATTGCACCTGTAAGCAATTTACCTATCTCCTGGCAGAACTCACCAACTAGCTCAAACACAAAATTTCCAAATATCCACTTTTAAAGTATTCCCATCCTCTTCATATGACAAAATGATTTGAAAAATGTGTTATTGTGTTTTAGATTGGGATTTTAAAGTGATTTAATTATAGCCACAGAATGTCGGGTTTTATGTATCCTATCGACAAATCTAAAGCTGTGTTTCTGAATTTAATGTTCTCTAAGGACGTGTTGAGAGTATACTGGCTGCTCTTTCTTTTGGCAAAATCTTGATACTAGGTACAAATGCTTCCAATGGTATTTTTGGACCATTCTATTTTTAACCCTAATCCTTTCCTTTGCTGTGGTTATGGCCCTGAGTCCTTAAATTATAGGCTCTCCTGCAGTTTCAAAAAGCTAATTCACACTACCATGTGCATTAGAAAGGTGGTGTATATGATATTCCACTAAGGGAAACCCTAGGAGCATTAAACTCCTACTAGTAACTGGTCACGAGTCAGGGCTAGAACTGACGCTAGTCATTTTTCTTCACTGACAAGTTTTCATTATGTGGCTTTCCCAGAACAATTTAGAAATTGATCTGCAACTGACGGAAGCTGGGATGAATGGGGCGCATAAGTGAACCCAAAGCATCAGGGCAAAGTCAAAGCGAATGCCTTGCTCTAGCTTTGAGTATAAGGCGAGCAACTTCCCTTCTCCCTCCCCTTCCCCCAAACCTCCTTTTGCACAGGCAGCAGGGACAAGAAGTTCCTTTGGGGACATCCCTAGGATCTGTAGAGGTTCTGTAAACTTTTCTTTCATCTTCTGTTTACTTATCTCTTGCCTAAATAGGTCA
Source organism: Papio anubis (assembly GCF_008728515.1). Lineage (NCBI taxonomy): Eukaryota > Metazoa > Chordata > Mammalia > Primates > Cercopithecidae > Papio > Papio anubis. The sequence continues at coordinate 104,749,365 of NC_044985.1, read as the reverse complement.
GAGGTCCACAACCCTGAGAAAACAAGTCCCCACTATGCCTCAACTGACATTAAAGAAAGGGTCTTTTGTTTTGTACAAAACTGTGAAAATCTGGTTGAGAATGGAGAACATTGATCTGAACTTGCTTTGTGTCATTCTGACATTCTTGGGGTCTGTGGGATTACCTACAAGTGTGCAAGGGTGGTGTCCTGCAACCCTGGGAAATGCTTAGGGAACAAGATGCTTCTAAGGCTGTTGTGGGGGATTGAGAGATGTCAGAGTATGTTCTGGCCCAAGGACAGTGAAGGATGATAATTGAGACACAGGCTAACAGAGTTTAGCCGAATAGATTATTCTGTTGTTTGTGGTGGCCATAGTGGTGGTGTGAGTGTGTATGTGTGTGTGTTATGGGATGGAGGTAGAGGTGAGGGATGAAGGGGATTGTCTGGAATGAAGAAAGATGGGGCCCTTAAAGAGAAGCCTAGAACGACCATGCAAATAGGAGTTTATTTAAGCCAAAATAGATTACTTTTTTACTCATTCCCTTCACTGTTTGTGAGTCAGTACCCCCCACTTGCCTGGAACTGGGTAAGACGTTCTGCAGTGTGTTCCCTCCTCTAATAAGAAAAGTGCTGGCAGCAGTTATGTTTTGAAAAGCTATTGTGGACGAGACAAAGTGCTGGAGGCTTTTTTGGGATTGTAGCTAGACAGCAACTGTGAACTTTGACTCAGCACAGTCATATTCTTACATTATGAGATCAGTTGAATTAACAGGGGAATTTCACTCCCAAATTTTCTTGATTGAAGAGGGTCATCTTCACACACACTAGAAGTGTATTGGAAGTGCTTCAAGGTGACCCTGTGCCACAATGGCAGAGCAACAGAGTCCAGCCTTGAGAGCAATCTACTGGGCGCTGTCTCACCTCTCAGGCAGCCGCTCAGCCAGTGTATACCAGTTTCTATTGTGACTGGCCTTAAGTCCACAGCTATGCAAAACTCTATGCTCCTCAAGGCAAGAGTGGGAGGCTGGCGGTGCCTATAAAGAAAAGAGATGAGACAGATCTGAGAAATGAAGTATTTTGGTGTGAGGTCCTCTACTTTATAAACACTGATTTTGAGGCTTATGCTTGTAGTATCCCCATATCCTTTAAATAAATGCTTTTGCCGTTTAACAACGAGCCAGTTTAGTATTTTCCATTACAGAGTCCAAAGACAAATTTTCCCACCTGGCTCCAGCAAAGTGACAGTGTGTGCAAAGGCAACCATTCTGGTACTTGCTTTGATGGCAATTTTGTTAAGAAATTAAGGGCTAGAGGAGGAACTCAGTTTCCTTGGCCAGTAGGAAGTATAATAGGTCAAGAAAATTAATTCAAAAAATAAATTGACTAAACGGTATATCTTAATTGAGTTTTTAACATATTAAATACCTACCTAATGTTTTTGTTGTTATTATTACAAATAATAAAATATACTCTAAGCCAAAGGCCAATTTTTTTTTTTTTTTTTTTTTTAATTTGTCCTTTCACTTACAAATCATGTTAATGGCAGGCTTGGTTGACAATAACCTTTTTAGTGTGAGATTTGGAAGCAACCCCAGAATCTTCCTTTGGAGATGATAAAGAAGAGATAAAAGGTGAATTGGAAAGATCCTCTGTGAGGGTTGCATGGACAGAAACCCCAAGTAAATTTCAACTTCAATGGAATATTATGCATATGGTTTCAACCCAAGTCCTTGCTTTGTTTTCAAGGCTAGGGCTTGGATATGGGTGAGTAACATGCCTATAGAACAGTTCCCCACTTTGAGAGGCTGAGACAGGAGGATCACCTGAGGTCAGGAGTTCGAGACCAGCCTGACCAACATGGAGAAACCCCGTCTCTACTAAAAATACAAAATTAGCCAGGTGTGGTGGTACATGCCTGTAATCCCAGCTACTTGGGAGCCTGAGGCAGGGGAATCACTTGAACCCAGGAGGCGTAGGTTGCGGTGAGCCAAGATTGCACCATTGCACTCCAGCCTGGGCAACAAGAGTGAAGCTCCATCTCAAAGAAAGAAAAAAGGAACAGCTCCCTATTGACCTAGCTTTAGTGCATGTGACTTACCTGAGGAATGGCGGTCTTAGCTGAATAGGATTCTGCTCAAGAAACGTTTCCTAGGAGAATGAGTAAATACATGAATGAATCCAATGATCTTTGCCCTTAAAAGAAACAAGCTTTTATATGTAAAAGCTGATTTCAATTGTAAAGAGAAGTGATTCATATAATCCAGGTAGGTTAAAGAGTTACACCCACCTCTAGTCATTGGGAGTAAATATGTGCCTTGGAAGATTTGAAAGGCCAAAGAGCTCAGTTGGGTTGTCTATCACCCTTAATGACTGATGTTAGTCATGTGATGCCAAGCCCTCTTGTTAGTATTTGTCTAGTACTAACAACCTCCAGTAAGTTGTGCTTTCCAAGTTGTTTCATTTAGTTAGTCTTCAGGGACACTAGACATAACCAAAATAGACCAAAAATAACAATTTTAATGTTATGAATGAAAATGATCAATTTTGTTTTCATTTTGACTGGTTTCTGATCAATTCCATATTATGGAAGTGGAAATGATTCATCTTCACCATAAGATCATAGGAGACTACTAAACAAGTAGTTTAGCTTGTCAGTTTAGGTACCAATACTTGTCCCTTAATCGAAAAAGGGTATGACTAGTTATTTATATATGAGAAAACAACATAACATTGTTGCTGAAACAATTCAGCCCCTGCCATGCATCCATTTGGACTACATCCATGTGAATCAAAACATTTACAAACATCCACAAAGCAAAAAACTACTAAACTGTAGAGAAACCTAAGGAAATGTCCCACCACCTTTCTTAGGGCAACATTATCCTTTAACTGAAAATGAAAACAAATCAGTGTAGTTTACTACATTGTCCAAATTGCCATCGAATAAGATGATAAATGTCAGAGGACTCTGAAAAAATTATATATAAAACTTTTAAAAATGTAATATGGTATCATAATTATTAGTAAGTTTCAATTTGATTTGGGGTCCTTTGGAACTGTTTTTATTGTATACTATTCGAGATCAGATATCTTGCTGGATTGTGTTTCTAAATGATTAACGTTGATTTTTAGGCTTAGAGATAATTTGATTATGTGTGCAGTAAGAGAAACGTCTAGTTATTGGTGCTGTGTCTGCACAGGAACCAGCAGTCTTCTGAGCGGAGAGTGACCTTTGGAGAAAGTCGCGTGTGAAACCATTAGGATGTGGGAATCATTTCTAGGTTTTTTGGTTCCTAGTTTTTATTTTCACCTTTGCATAACAAAACAAAACCTCTTTAACTGAAAACAAATATCTGCAGGTAGTGTCTGGAAGCATAGTTTAAGGTCTGTATTTTCACTTTTCAGCCAAATTAATTTTTTTTTCTAAAATCATGTGTCAGAAATTTTCACATTTTTCTTAGTCTATAAAACTTAAAGATCTCTAAAACTACCGGTCCACTCACTTATTGTCACACTGCAATATTAAGCAGGTCTTTGACAGGTAAAAATTAATAGAAATTTGACTACCTCAGGCCAATTGATACAAATGAAACTCAATTCCAGAACTTGATGTTTGAGCAAAATTTCTTTCACTGCTTTCTAGGGCCACTTCTTCTGCTGGGCTTGGTGTTGAAATGGTTTGCTCAGACCCTCCCTAAATGTCTGCAGAGCCTGGGCTAGAGATACAAATGGAGACATGTACATTACACATATTTTAAAGTTACACCTCAACATAATAAATGATTAAATAAAACATGTACTAGTTTGCTATCTTGACAAAACCATACCTTCATAATGGTAAAATTTTTAAAATAGGCTTAATTCTGCTATTTTTATATGACTAGAAATTAAGAAAATATTACTTGTTATTCTTAGTGATCTAAAAAGATTGAGGATAATATGTAACTATAACCAAAGTATATCATAGCTGTGTGTATCTTAATAAAAAGTATAAGTTAAAATTAAAATTTAACAAAGTTAATTGTATTGTGATTTTCACATTTTTTCTAAAATATTCAAAATATCTAACAAAATTAAAAGATAAATTATAATTAACTTTTACACAGTTTTAAATGAAAAGCCTTATGTAAAGTTAACTTTTGTTATTTTTTGAAACCTATTTAAATCTTATCAAACCTTTCATAGAAATAAAACTATTACTATCTTAGCATTCAATGTCCATCCAGTGATCCTTGTAAAGAATTTGTATCCTACTTCATTTACGTTCTATCTGAACCTAAATATGTACACATTTAAGAAGAACTGAATTGTTTAATATTGCAAAATATTTCTCAGCCACTGTATCCAACTATTTTAAGAATTGTATTAAGTCATGTGTTCTTCCAGAATTACGGATGCAAATACAAAGAGAAGCAATAAAATGAGCAGGCAGCACCACCTGAGAAGGATATCTCATTATGGGAGAAGTACTCTATTGCTGCTTTCTGAAAAGATTTGACAAGTTGATGAATTTGTCTTCCCTCGTACCTAAGTGCATCTGCTGCTCAGATAGCCCCTGACTACAAAGCAGTGCCCACCTCTTGGGTCAGCAGCCTAACAACCCACATACCTAACAGCCTTTGGAAGCAGCTGATCATGGTCTTGGGGTAATAGAGGGAAGCATTTCCCTGGGGCCTGAAGAGGCTTAGTCACAAGAGATGTCTAGGTCATAGGTTACATTGTGCCAGAGCTCAGCTTGGAACTATAAGTGAGGAAGTACCCCGGTGTCTTTATTAAAGTTGAGCTTCTTGTGTTTGTAATATTTGGGCCCACAAAAGCACACATGTGCAGGACTGAAGCCCAAATTTGCTTGGCTTTAAGGCATGTATTGAATGTGAACCTGGAGTTATTGGGATCACTATGTAGGTCTTGACGATGAAGACAACACAGGGCAAGGCAGAGAACGCTGACGGCAAGAAACTGACTCATGAAGAAAATGTGTGAATTCCAAATCCCAAATCCCCGAGACAGCCATTCCCTTGAGATTTCCATTTGATGAGATAATATATTACTTTTCTTTTCTTAAGCCATTTTCAGATGGGATTCTGTCATTGCAACTGTAGCAGTCACCACTGATGTAGCAAGAAACCGTTCTCTTTCCAAAGCACTAACCACCAGGAAGTGTCTTGCTAGCTTTGGCCTCAGTTAGTAGGATGTGGATAGGAATTAGAGAGAAACCACCAGGCTTGTCTTTTAGCCTCAAATCCAGGGTCATGTATGGGGTGGTGTCTCTCCTTGCCAATATTACCCAACCACCCCATCCCTACTTTTGCCTTCTGGTTTTGATTTTCCTCTCTCTAGATGTCAAACGCCACTCTCAATGACTAGAAGTGACTCTTATAAGAGGACTGCGAAGAAGTTTGACTATGCAAGGAAGTCTTGAAAGAGTTCTTCGAAAAAGCATCATAACTGCCCCACTGACATATTTATTCATTACATATGGAATTTGTTAAAAGGGATAAATACCTAATTTCATTTACCACTCTAGAAGACAGTATTGCATTTCTTAAGTCTAAACAACTACCCATTAATGCTTAATTCTCATGATTTGAAAATCTTTTCTAATCTCATTTTTCTTTCCGCCTCCAGCCCAGTGGTTTTTTTCCCTATATATTTAATCATTAAAATAGCATCGGTGTTGTAGGTAAGATAATCCTACCGAGAAGACTGCCTGTACTCTAATAGCTTAGTTGAAGGCCACACATTCCTAATGATTATGCATTCATTTAAAGCTTTCATTGAACAGTAGCAAGGTCGACTTAAAGTAAATCATAAACTTCATTTTAGTCAGTGTATCACATATCAAGTTTTGTATAAGTACATGTTGACTTTTTGGTAAAGACCCAAGTCCCAAATCAGTCTTCCAAGAAAGAAAAAAGAAAAGAAAAACTCACAAAAATACAGTGGGTGGAATCATGCCCTACACTAATAATCTATTTCAAAGAATACCTTCTTTCAGACTACACACAAATATAGTGCTTACATTTTTACAAACCCACAGTTTATGTAGAAATTATTTTATGTTTAGATATCACTCAACAGTAACTGGTATTGAGCCAGCCTGAGAGCTTACATAAACACCAGATTTTACACATTACAAAGCTCACACAACATTTTGCTCTAAGCTGGTTAGTTACTTATAAATCTACATGAAGTTTAAGGTTTAACCCCACCCTGATAAATCCCTTGCTCCCACCATTTTTTCTCCAAGAAAAGCAGCAGGGAGATTGCTTTTTATACACCAAAAGGAATCATATTATACATGTGCACTTCTGTAAACAGGAATTCCTGTCACTGTTCCTGTAAATCACTACCAGATGTCAAATAGCAAAATGTTCATTACTCCACCAAATCATCGAGTTGATTAATGAGGCACATTTACATTGCGGAATCTTGGTCTCTGTCATAACTAGACAGACTTTTAAGAAGTTTTTATAAAAAGATATGCAGATGGGGAAATAACTAACTATCATGCTTCAAAGGCAGAGTATGTATTAGGCATCTTGGGTCAGGATTTGGTCATCTAAGGGGTAATAACTTCCAAATGAAACTAGTCTTTATTCTTAAAGCAAAGAAATGGTAGCTGTATCATAAGACAGTAAGGTAGATATGTTTCTGGTCAGTCGATGGCTCATAACCACTCAGTATAGAATAGGTACTCTGGGGGAATTTGGGTGCTATGCATAAACTTTTAAAGACAATTTTATTGCTCTGCTCTAGTTATTCAAATAATCAACTCGTGATCATTCTATTTGTGCAAAAATATTATTCTAAGGAAAATCAGGTTTTTTTCTAACAAATAGATGGTTTTCATTTGAAAAAGAACATCTACTTTAGTGAAGTCACCAGATTACAAACAAAGTCAGTTTTCATCTACAAGCAACTTGTTCAAGGAGACATGCTTCACATTCTGCCCACCACTACAAGAGGAAGCTGGTTATCACAAATGGTGGATATTTGCAAAATGTATTAGATATCTTTCACACCTCTGTATTTGTGTTCTATTGCAGGTAGCAGGGAAAAAAATATGAAAACTTGATATTGGTAGCTAATTTGACTCTGATATGGTTTGACTATGTACCCACCCAAATCCCATCTTGAATTGTAGCTCACATAATCCCCATGTGTCCTGAGAGGGAACTGGTGGGAGGTAATTGAATCATGGGGGCAGGTTTTTCCCATGCTGTTTTCATGATAGTGAAAAAGTCTTATGAGATCTGATGGCTTTATAAAGGGCAGTTTGCCTGCACAGTCCCTCTTGCCTGCCACCATGTAAGACATGCCTTTGCTCCTCCTTCACCTTCTGCCATGATGTGAGGCCTCCCCAGCTGACATGGTTTGGCTGTGTCCCCATGCAAACCTCATCTTGAATTCCCACCTGTTGTGGGAGGGACCCGGTGGGAGGGAACTGAATCTTGGGGGCAGGTCTTTTCCATGCTGTTCTCGTGATAGTGAATAACTCTCACAAGATCTGGTGATTTAAAAAATGGGAGTTTCCCTGCACAAGCTTGCTTCTCTTGTCTGCTGCCATATGAGATGTGCCTTTTACCTTCTGCCATCATTCTGAGGCCTCGCCAGCCACATGGAACTGTAAGTCCAGTAAACCTCTTTATTTTGTAAATTGTCCTGTCTCTGGTATTTCTCTATCAGCAGTATGAAAATAGACTAATACAGTAAATTGGTACCAGTAGAGTGGAGTGCTGCTGAACAGATACCCGAAAATTTAGAAGTGACTTTGAAACTGGGTAAAGTCAGAGGTTGGAACAGTTTGGAGGGCTCAGAAAAGACAGAAAAATATGGGAAAGTTTGGAACTCCCCAGAGACTTGTTGAATGGCTTTGGCCAAAATGTTAATAGTGATATGGACGATGAAATCCAGGCTGAGGTAGTCTCAGACGGAGATGAGGAACTTGTTGAGAACTGGAGCAAAGATGACTCTTGTTATGTTTAGCAAAGAGAATGGTGGCATTTTGCCCCTGCACTAGAGATTTGTAGAACTTTGAACTTAAGAGAGACGAATTAGGGTATCTGAAGAAATTTCTAAACAGCAAAGCATTCAAGAGGTTACTTGGGTAATGTTAAAGGCATTCAGTTTTATAAGGGAAGCAGAGCATAAATGTTTGGAAAATTTACAGCCTGACAATGCGATAGAAATGAAAATCTCATTTCCTGAGGAGAAATTCAAGCTGGCTGCAGAAATTTACATAAGTAATGAGGAGCTGAATGTTAATCCTTAAGACAATGGGGCATGTCTCCAGGGCTTGTCAGAGGTATTCATGGAAGACTCTCCCATCACAGACCTAGAGGCTTAGGAGGAAAAAGTGGTTTCGTTGGCCAAGCAGGCTCCCCATGCTGTGATGCTGTGTACAGCCTAAGTACTTGGTGCCCTGAATCCTAGGTGCTCTGGTTGTGGCTGAAAGGGGACAACATAGAGCTTGGGCCATGGCTTCAGAGGGTGCAAGTCCCAAGCCTTGGCAGATTCCATGTGGTGTTGAGTCCACAAGTGCACAGAAGTCAAGAATTGGGATTTGGGAACCTTTGCCTAGATTTCAGAAGATATATGGAAATGCCTGGATGCCCATCCAGGCATTTGCTGCAGGGGTGGGGTCTTCATTAAGAACCTCTGCTAGGGCAGTGCAGAAGGGAAATGTGGGGTTGGTGCCCCCACACAGAGTCCCTACTAGGGCACTGACTAGTGGAGCTGTGAGAAGAGGGCCACCATCCTCCAGACCCCAGAATAGTAGATCCACCTACAGCTTACACTGTGCACCTGGAAAAGCTGTAGACACTGAATGCCAGTCTGTGAAAGCAGCCAGGAAGGGGACTGTAACCTGCAAAACCACAGGGGCGGAGCTGCCTAAGGCCATGGAAGCTCACTTCTTGCATCAGTATGACCTGGATGTGAGACGTGGAGTCAAAGGAGATAATTTTGGAGCTTTAAGATTTGACTGCATTGCTGGATTTTTGGACTTGCATGGGGCCTGTAACCCCTTTGTTTTGGCCAATGTCTCCCATTTGGAATGGCTGTATTTACCCAATGCCTATACGCCCATTTTATCTAGGAAGTAGCTAACTTGCTTTTGACCTTACAGGCTGATTGGTGAAAGGGATTTGCCTTGTCTCAGAGGAGACTTTGGACTGTGGACTTTTGAGTTAATACTAAAATGAGTTAAGACTTTGGAGACTGTTGGGAAAGCATAATTGGTTTTGAAATATGAGGACATGAGATTTAGGAGCGGCCAAGGTTGGAATGATGTGATTTGGTTGTGTCCCCACCAAAATCTCATCTTGAATTCCCATGTGTTGTGGGAGGAACTTGATGGGAGGTAATTGAATCATGGGACCTGGCCTTTCCCATGCTGTCCTCATGATAGTGAATAAGTCTCAGAAGATCTGATGGTTTTAAAAATGGGAGTCTGCCTGCACAAGCTCTCTTCTCTTGTCTGCTGCCATGTGAGATGTGCCTTTTACCTTCTGCCATGATTGTGAGGCCTCCCCAGCCACGTGGAACTATAAGTCCAATAAACCTCTTTCTTCTGTAATTTGCCCAGTCTCAGGTATGTCTTTATAAGCAGCATGAAAATGGACTAATACACCAGCCATGTGAAACTGTGAGTTTATTAAACCTCTTTTTCATTATAAATGACCTAGTCTTAGGTATATCTTTATTAGAAGTGTGAGAATGAACTAATACAGTAAATTGGTACCACATAGAGTGGGGCACTGTTGAAAAGATACCCAAAAACGTGTAAGCGACTTTGGAACGGGGTGACAGGCAGAGATTGGAACCGTTTGGAGGGCTCAGAAGAAGACAGGAAAACGTGGAAAACTTTGGAACTTCCTAGAGATTTGAAGAGCTCAGAAGACAGGAAGATGTGGAAAAGTTTGGAAATTCCTGGAGACTTTTTGAATAGCTTTGACCAAAATGCTGATAATGATATGGACAGTAAAGTCCAGGCTGAGGTGGTCTCAGATGGAGATGAGGAAATTGTTGGGAGCTGCCACAAAGGTCATGCTTATTATGCAAAGCTACTGGCAGCATTTTGTCCCTACCCTAGAGATCTGTGGAACTTTGAAGTTAAGAGAGATGATTTAGGGTATCTGGAAGAGGAAATTTCTAAGGGGCAAAGCATTTGAGGGAAAGCAGAACATAAAAGTAAGGAAAACTTGGAGCCTGATGATACAATAGAGTAGAAAAATCTATTTTCTGGGGAGACATTCAAGCCTGCTGCAGAAAACTGCATAAGTAACAAGGAGCTGAATGTTAGTCACCAAGACAATGGGGATAATGTCTCCAGGGGATGTCAGAGACCTCTGTGGCAGCCCCTCTCATAACAGGCCCAGTGGACTGGGAGGCCAAAATGGTTTTGTGGGCCAGGTCCAGGGCCCCCTTGCTGTGTGCAGCTTAAGTACTTGATATGCTGTGTCCCAGCCACTCCAGCTGTGGCTAAAAGGGGCCAAAGTACAGCTCAGGTAGTGAGTTCAGAGTGTGCAAGCCCCAAGCCTTGGCAGTTTTCATGTGGTGTTGAGCCTGCAGTTGCACAGAAGCCAAAAATTGAGGTTTGAGAACCTCCACCTAGTTTTCAGAGGACGTATGGAAATGTCTAGGTGTCTAGGTAAAATTTTGCTGCAGGGGTGGTGCCCTCATGGAGAACCTCTGCTAGGGCAGTACAGAAGGGAAATGTGGGGTTGGACCCCCCACACAGAGTCCCCACTGGGGCACTGCCTAGTCGAGCTGTGAGAAGAGGCCCACTGTCCTTTAGACCCCAGAATGGTAGATCCACTGACAGTTTGCACTATGTGCCTGGAAAAGCTGAAGGCACTCAATGCCAGGCCATGAAAGCAGCAAGGAAAAGGGCTGTACCCCACAGAGCCACAAGGGCAGAGCTGCCCAATGCCCTGGGTGCCAACCTCTTGCATTGGCCTGAACCAGATGTGAGACATGGAGTCAATGGAGATCATTTTGGATCTTTAATGTTTAATGACTGCCTCATTGGATTTCAGACTTGCATGGAGCCTGTAACCCCTTTGCTTTGGCCAATTTATCCCATTTGGAATGAGTGTATTTACCCAATGCCTGTTGCCCCATAGTATCTAGGAAGTAACTAACGTGCTCTTGATTTTACAGGCTCATCAGTGGAAGGGAGCCTGTCGCAGATGAGACTTTGGACTGTGGACTTTTAGGTTAATGCTGAAATGAGTTATGACTTTGGGGGACTGTTGGGAAGGCATGATTGGTTTTGAAATTTGAGGACATGAGATTTGGGATAGGCCAGGGGCAGCATAATATGGTTTGGCTGTATCCCCACTCACATCTTATCTTGAATTGTAACTTACATAATCCCCACATGTCATGGGAGGGACCCAGTAGGAGGTAATTAAATCATGGGAGTGGGTTTTTCCTATGCTGTTCTTATGATAGTGAATATGTCTCATGAGATCTGATGGTTTTATAAAAGGCAGTTCCTCTGCACATGCTCTCTTGCCTGCCACCATGCAAGATATACCTTTGCTTTTTCTTTGCCTTCCGCCATGATTGTGAGGCCTCCCCAGCCATGTGGAACTGTGCGTCCATTAAACTTCTTTTTCTTTATAAATTACCCAGTCTCTGGTATGTCTTTATTACCAGCATGAGAACAGACTAATACAGACTCGTTGGCACCTGGAGGGAAGGGTTAGGGTCATACAACTTTGTTTAGACCCTTTAAAACCAGTACAGACCAGGTCACTGTCACCAGACAGACAGGAACACTGTCGCCTGCATTCATATATGCAACCCATTTCTCAATTAAGCATTTATTTACTTTTATGCAGACACATTTTCTGGAGTACATATATGTGTATATATGTGTGTGTATACATGTGCAGTTGTGTGTGCTTTTCAATTTCTAAGTATGCAGTGGTAGGTAATTAAAAAGAATATTGACTTTAGAATCAGTCACACATGAGTTTGAACCCTAGATCCATCACTCAATAACTGTGTGGTTTTTCACAAGTAATCTAAATTTTCTGAGCTTCAGTTTCCCCTTACAATGGGAATATTGACGGGCACATTGGAGAGTTATCTAAAGAATTAAATGAGATAAAGTGTATGAAATCCTTAACATTGTGTTTCACATAGAGTTAAAAGGCAATACCCTGTCCCCAGTTAACATTAATAATAGTCTTCCAACCAAAAGACCTTTCTGCATCCTGGTATATCCAGCTCAGACTCCAGATTTTCTGTTTATTACCCCATCTGGAGTAACGTGAATCAAACCAAGGACCAGGAACACACCAAGGATTTAGCCACAATGGAATTCATGAGTATTAATAATTTAAAAGTGAAATATGATCAGTATTTGAAATAACTTGAAACTTTAACACCGAAAATTTATGTATTCATTTTTTGAGAAAAGGTCTCACTCTATTTACCAGGCTGGAGTGCAGTGAAAAAATCACTGCTCACTGCAGCCTCAACCTCCCAGGCTTCAGTGATCCTCCCACATTAGCCTCCCCAGTAACTGGGACTATGGGCATGCACCACTATGCCCAGTTAATTTTTTTATTTTTTTAAAATGGACACAGGATCTCACTATGAAGCCCAGGCCAGTCTCGAACTCCTGGACTCAAGTGATCCTCCTGCCTCAGTCTCCCAAAGTGTTGGGATTACAGGCATGAGCCACCGCACCTGGCCAATACACATAATTTAAATTATGCTCTGTCATCAGTTCCAAAGAATCACAAAGCACTACAAGGGAGTTTTGGATCATCAGGACAAATGCCTTTATTTTCCAACTGATGAAGCTAAAATCTGGGGAGAAAAAGTTACTTTTTCCTTCAAATTTCCCAAGAGGTCGTGCCAGACCTACACCCAGGCTTATTCACAGAAGCTGCTCTGCTGCTCCTCTTTGAGTTCATAACTAGAGCCAAACACCAGCTTTTTCTGAAAACACCAAACTAAGAAAAATGGATCAAGTAGAACCTGGGCCAGTCCTGTAATTGAAAGCCTAAAAACCCTGTAAGAGTGCAAATCATAGAGCATTACCTAATTAGTAGCTTATAAGGTATTGTGAGAATAAAAATGAGATAACATATGTGAAAGTAAGTCATAAGAAAGAAAGGTTTATGTAATAATGAGGATTAATATTATGCATTTCTCTTATAACCAATTGCATTCTTGTTAAATTGAATCAGATAGTAATTTGCTGAGAATACCTGGTGTTACATGGCCTCCATTCTATAGTGGAAGAAAATATCCATTATGAAGAGGAGAGAGTGTGAAGTAAAGCGCCATGTCTCAAGAGCTCTTAACACAAAATTAATTACTATGCCCTCACCTTATAAGTAATTTCTGGTCTAAAGTCTCCTAGCATCTAGAGAAGGCTAGGTTAAACCTTTGTTATTAGCAAAATAACTGAAGCCTTAGGTGATGAAGTGACTGATGTAGAACATATACTGAATCCAGGTAAAGGTTAAAGCCCAAACCTAATGCTGTTGAGCAGAGCTCAGTTAGGGGAGAAAAATATATTAGCAGCTGAATGTTAGACAGTGAAGACAATTCATAAAAGGGAGATTTGGCATAGCTAAGCATTTGTGTTTTGCTCTCTAGAATACAATTATGACATTTAACTGAAATTAATGTTTTATTTTAAAAAGGAAATTCGAACCCAAAACTTTCCATATTTCTACCTATAGAGAGATACTTTTGATTATATGTATATCTGATATCATTCACACATTCTTCCATTCACCTAATTTTTAAAATATTCTGATAGAAATTTAATCTTTCATTCAACAGACCCAAGAGCCCTTAGATAAGAGACAAAGAATCATGTTAGCAAAAACTCATTGGTCTTCTCAAAGAAAGAATAAAAATGGGTTCAGATTTCAAGGCCAATTTCCAGGGTCCCCAGGAGATGCCCTTCTTCCCTTTTTGGTCCCCTCCTCTGCCAAAACAGAAAAAAGAAAAAAATTGGAAACCTCTGAGTGGCCTGGCAATGGTCTCAATTGGCCTCTACATTTTTGAGGCTGACACTTCATGCAAACTTTTGAAAGCCATCTCTAAGGAACTTGTTCAATACGGACAAAGGAGACACAGAAAGAGGGTAGTTCTCCTTCAGGAGTACAGTTGACCAAAGCCCAAGGATAAGAACAAGATGGCATCTCTCATTGTCCTATGGTATTTGGGATTCCTTGGAGTCCTCACTGTAGCTCACTTTCTTAGTCATCTTACCATCCAGCTTTTTGGGTAGATTCAAGGACTCAACTGACCTGCTGGAATGCAACTTTGAGTATCTAAACACTGCAGATGTTGGACCACTGGCATTTTGCCATCCTCTCTATCCATCCATCTATCCTCCAAACTATTCTTTGCATTAATTAAGGCACCCAGTTGTTAGAGTGTTTTGTTTTGCTTTGTTTTTAATGTCATTGATAGTCAACAGTGGCATTCTGCAAGGGGAAATTAGAAGCTAGGTGCTGCTAGTTGAATGAATCATTATATGTATATGTGCCAGGACAACATGTGTGAAATAAAAAGACAAAGGGGCATCCATGCTGTCCACTTTTGCCTCTTTACAATGAATATTGATCACTATACATCAGTACAGCTGGAGCAATTACTGGTAATCACGGAAATAGCCAAAATGAATTGATTGACGGTTCTTTTGTCCAGTTTCCCAGCTGTGTAACCAGCTGCATAGCCACAGCCCAAGATAAATTCTGCCAATGGGGTCGTAGAGCTTTAGGATCATGAGACCACTTGGGGAGGCTTGTTAAAAGGGTACTTGAGGATTCTGTAACAGTTAGAGCACCTTTGAGAATGGCTAACTCATGGAGGAAGTAACTGTTCATCCACCAAAATCTCATCCAATGGCATTCCCACTACTCGACACTCACCAAGTGATAGGGTTTGGATTTGTGTCCCCATCCAAATCTCATGTCAAATGGTAATCCTTAGTCTTGGTTGTGGGTTCTGGTGGGAGGTGGTTGGATCATGAAGTTGGTTCTTCCTGAACGGTTTAGCACCATCTCCTTGGTGCTGTTCTCATGATGGTGAATGAGTGAGTTATCATGAGATCTTGTTGTATAAAAGTATGTAGCACCTTCCCCTACCCTCTTGCTCCTATTCCAAACATGTGATATATATGTTTCTCCTTCACCTTCTGCCACAATTGTAAGTGACATGAGGCCTTTCCAGAAGCCAAGCAGATGCCAGCATCATGCTTTCTGTACATCCTGTGGAATCATGAGCCAGTTAAACCTCTTTTCTTTATAAATGACCCAGTCTCGGGTATTTCTTTATAGCAAAGGGAGAACGGACTAATATATCAAGGGGAAGGCAAATTTAACATATCTGGAAAATACCCCAAATCAAGTAAGCATTTGAACTCTAGTATTGTTTATTTCCCCTGGTGTTGTCTGGCGATGTTTAAAAATGAATTCATTTAGGAGCCAGGCATAGTGATTCATAACTATAATTCCAACAACTTGGGAGGCTGAGGTGGGAGAATCACATGAGACCAGGAGTTTGAGGCTGCAGTGAATTAGGATAATGGCAGCCACTACACTCCAGCTTGGCCAACCTAGAAGAAGACCTTGCTTCTAAAAGTAAGAATGTAAGTGCTTTACTTACAGTACATTTATACTCATTAGTTTTTAAATGGATTAAAGATAGGGACGCGCACATGCACACATACATAGACGCACACATACATTAAGAAAACAGATGCCACCATTTTTCTCATCTACTGATAATTGCTTATGACATGTGGGTGGCTAAACAGTGTTTAAAGTCATGTGAACTGCCAGATGAGACTTTTACCACTGACAAGTTCTGTTATTTATTAAAGAAGTTTCTTCAGTTTAGCATTAGTTCTGCATGAACAATAGTTTCATATTTTCCTAGTCATCTTTTTTGCTTACATGAAAATAGGACAATCTTACCCCAATGGCAACCAACTCTGACCTCTCTTATGCTTTCCAGCTGCATGACATTCATCAACCATAGAGTTTGGACTCTGCAGTCTTTGTATGCAATTTAACTACAAAAGTGGGGGATGGGGCGCGGAAGCACTAATAAGCCTCTCCTAGAGCACCCAAATGGCTTCTAGCACCATCCCAGGGATTTGGGTCCGTGAAAGACCAAAGTCAGCTTGACAACTTACCTTTAGAAAAGGGCAAGCTTTGGTTTGAAAATGGGTCTGCGTCTGCTGCTCTTACCCTGTGGAATCCTGAGCCTCTGAGGTTGTTATAGTTTGAAATAGATGTCTCATATTTCTCCCACAATGGATTGGAATGTTCAGGTTGTCCTCCTCACTGTCCTTGGAGGAGTATCAAAGCTTTGGGATAAACTCTGGCTTGAGTGGACTTCCAAGATGGGAGAATGGGAATGATGATCTATTATCCAAACAACTGAACTGGGAACTTAGTGAATATTTTCCTTAAAAAAATATTGTGTACATTCGTGGAACACATGGCCTAATAACAGGACAGGATATTGGCAATCAGGACTGCCCTGGAAGTCAGAACTCATCTTGAAAATCCAAAACACATGGCCTCAATAGTAATAATCCAAATTGATTTCCAAATGGTGCCATGGTAATTGCAAAATATTTACAATTCTAACACCTGAAAAGGTTAGATAAAATCAATTGTTTGGGCCAATAAATATTTATATTACAATGTTTAAAATTTTTTTGGTATATTTATGTATGACTGCTTTTTTAAAGCACTTGGATTTAGATGTGCAAAACATGACTACATTCCTTTTCTGGTGAAATGTAATTGCGGTTTTCTATAATTTCTGCTTTTCAACAAGTTAACATTTGAGTGTAGTCTTTGTTACAAAAGACAGAAAGAATTTATTATGACATGTGATGTTCTCCCATCAGCTAATTTTATCATTAGTCCTTAATCATCAGTGTTAATGAGGAGAAACAATCCAAAAAAAAAATCCCAAAATAGTAGCTAATCCAAAAGGCATGTAAACTTGAGTTTAAAATGTTTTGTATTTATTTTTGGATATGAGTATGTCTGACATTATTGGCATTCTTATTACCTTAGATAGTATAATTAAGTTATGTTACAAAGAAATACCTCAGAATGAGCAATATAATGTTTTGGAAACTATTTTATTGGGAACATAGTGCATCATTATGAATCTAGACAATGCTAGTACCGTTCTGAGAAATATTGGCACAAGAGTTTTATAATCAGCCCCTCTCCTTGCTTTAGGGCCAGTCCCCCAATTCCATTCATACCTTTGTTGTTTACTTAAATTTTAAATCCCCAACACTAACGGTTCACTTAGCTCTGTCCGATTTGATAAATACACCCATCTAATTAATAAATAGCCTATGTCATACTCACAATTTGATTTGAATGAGCAAGAAGACTAAAAATAAATTTTAAAAACCATGGTTTCTACATCCAGGATCTTATAGTTGAAAAAGCCAAGATTTGACTTTAGAAACCCTGAGTGAAAATCTTAGTTTTGGTAACCACTGTCTCTGCGATGTTACAAGAATCAACTCTTTTGGATCATGGATTCCTCACTAATAAAACGAATGGGTTGAAACAGATTTGTGCTTTCCTAAGGGGTCGTGAATAGCCTTAAACTGCAAGACAGTCCTTGAGAAAAGAGGATGAAAAGGTCAAAACCAAACAGCCAGGGTCCCAAGTCCTTTCTCTTTGCTTCAGAAAAAGCAATTATATGCTTACTTGTTGATACACTGGTTACATTGATGTTCCATGTGACATTGTGTCTAGGTGGTAAAAGACTTGACAGGAGGAATGTACACTTGAAGACTGGATTACTCCCTTCAGTTCAAACATACTTAAGGTATAATCTGGTTAATTCAACTATCCATTAAACCCTTGAGAGTGTTTACAAAGCACTATAGGGTAGGTTAGATACCTCATAACAATTATGATTGAAGATGTAAGGTTGAGTCATGTCAGACTTTATGGACTCAGAGTTGGGAGAATTTTGTTAAACTGAAAACTTTGAAAGCTACAAACAGAGAAACACATAGGTAGATACGAGAGAGAACTTTTACAAACACAATTTAAAATAAAGAATATTAAGAAAAAATCAATGACATTATTTACACCTTAAATGATCATTAAATATAATAATTGATTTTCATAGATTTTTGCCTTGAGAAAATGAGGGTCCCTTGCTGCTTTCAGGGTTGACATGCAGTGAAGACAAGGAGGAGAGACTGTTACAGATAACAAGAAGATTCTGACCACTCCCCCTTCTATCCTATGGGTTTTCACACTTTCTGAGACACTCAAATTTGATAATAAAATCGTATGGCTATTGACCATATTTGAATGGTCCATTCTCTTCCAAAGAAGATTTTTCTGCCTTTTTAAAAAGAACATAAAGTATGAAATGACTAAAGATGTTTGGAATGTCCATTCCAACCTCTTTATATGTTTTCCACAAATCATTTTTGCCCTTTCTAAAGGGATCCATTTCCATCTCTTTACCAGCATATTCAAAAGAATGGAGTAAGAAGTGGTTCAAGGATTAAGAGACAGCTTAGTTTTTGGTCTTAAATTCTTCTGTTTCTCTTCATCATCACAGAATGATCACAAAGTCTTCTGATAGAATATGAGAGTGAAAATCAAGATATTAGGTAATCACTTTACTCAATGTGTTTGAATATCTCTGGAACCAAATGTTTTACAAATGCTTCATGTAAAAATATATATATATGTGTGTGTTTGTATGCTGGGGAGAAAGGATAAGAGAGTGCAAAACAAGTCAAAGCCGGAAAAGAAGTTTTTGTTGGAGAATATGGGTGGAATGCTTTATTTTCTTTCTCTACCAATACATTCTTTTCTTAAGGAATCAAGCTCTCTTTCTCTCAGTTACTTTTGGCAATAGCTCCCTTGGAAACTCTGACTTTCAAAAAGTCAAAGGATGCTCACTTTATTTTTGCAAAAAGCACTGGTTGAACAGAGGTGGAAAAACAAACAAACAAACAAACAAAAAACAAGATTGTATTGTTTTCATTAAAAGAAGAAAACGAAGGGCCGGGCGTGGTGGCTCACACCTGTAATCCCAGCACTTTGAGAGGTCAAGGCAGGCAGATCACAAGGTCAGGAGATCAAGACCATCCTGGCTAACATTGTGAAACCCTGTCTCTACTAAAAATACAAAAAATTAGCTGGGTGTGGTGGCAGGCACCTGTAGTCCCAGGTACTCGAGAGGCTGAAGCAGGAGAATTGTGTGAACCCAGGAGTGGAGCTTGCAGTGAGTTGAGATCATGCCACAGAACTCCAGCCTAGGCAACAGAGTGAGAATCTGTCTCCAAAAAAAATAAAAATAAAAATAAAAATATAAATAAAAAAGAAGAAGAAGAAAACAACTCCCGGAAATCTTTCTCTTTACCTACCATAGATGCTCTTCCCTTCTTTCATTTTATGCCCCTTCCATACAATGCCCTGCTAATATATATATAAAATATTATATATAAATATATGTAATACACTATATATAAATAAATAACTATATATATTTTATATATCTATGTAGACAATGAGGAGAGTTGTCCATTGGGAAAAGAAAACAGTTAAAAATAAAACTTAAATATTTAAAATTGAAGTAACTTTATAAATCTTTGCTTAAATCCCTGTATTAGTCTGTTCTCACATAGCTATAAGGAAAAGGAAATACCTAAGACTGTATAATTTATAAAAAATAAGTTTAATTGACTCACAGTTCCTCATGGCTGGGCTGCCTCAGGAAACTTACAATCATAGCAGAAGGCACCTCTTCACACAGCGGCAGGAGAGAGAATGAGTGCCAGCAGGGGAAACGCCAGATGCTTATAAAACCATCAGATCTCACGAGACTCACTCACTATCATGAGAACAGCATGGGGGAAACTGCCCCCATGATCCAATTATCTCCACCTGGTCCCACCTTTGACACATGGGAATTACGGGGATTACAATTAAAAGTGAGATTTGGGCTGGGTGCAGTAGCTCACACCTGTAATCCCAGCACTTTGGGAGGCTGAGGCAGGTGGATCACGAGGTCAAGAGATCGAGACCATCCTGGCCAACATGGTGAGACCCCGTCTCTACTAAGAATATGAAAATTAGCCTGGTGTGGTGGCATGCACCTGTAATCCCAGCTACTTGGGAGGCTGAGGCAGAAGAATCCCTTGAACCCAGGAGACAGAGGTTGCGGTGAGCTGAGATCGCACCACTGCACTCCAGTCAGTCTGGCGACAGAGCAAGACTCCATCTCAAAAAAAAAAAAAAAAAAAAAAAAAAACAGTGAGATTTGGGTGGGGACACAGAGCCAAACCCTATCAACCCCTAAAGACTCAAGATCATTGTTTCAGTCCAGTCCCAGCTTCTTAACACACCTTTATCAATCCCCTCATGATGTAGCCTTTCTTTACATATCCAGTCTTAGCTCCTTAACAGGCTTCCTTCCAGGTACCACCTGCAGCCTTGCCGAATATGCCCATTTTGGGATTGCCAATCTCTTTGTCACTTCTTGAGCTAAACAAAAGGGATACTCTCCACCTGGATCATCTGCCTCATGTCTCCCCCTAGTCTTGCTTGGTTTCAGCGAAGTTATATCTCCCCTGAAGACATCTTTTATTCTACATTTGAACTTCCTACTCTATCCCCAGTTAAGGTCTTACTCCACCCTGTTGTGATTATATGGGTAGTAACTGTAATCTTTTCACAATTTACAAATTCAGATAACAACAGTAATTTAAAAATATATTTCTATTATGCACCTTGATTTCTACTTCATATCACCATTCCTACGGAAGAACAAAACAAACAAAAAGCCATTTCTTCCTTTCTAGGTAAAGTCAGTCAAAGTAGTGATTATTTTGTGATTCAGTGTTCTAATCTCAGTCATTGATCTACTCTGCTCAGGTCTATGTCCCTCCCTAGCCCTAGGGATTGTCTAAATTTATAGGGTAATTTGCAATAATAGACCAATTAGAATAGCTAACTCTTAACAGGCCCTGTTAAAAGCTTTTACATATTTGTGCAGTCTTCACAATAGCAGAGGAAGAAGTACCATCATTGCACAAATAGGAGACTCAGCCTGGATTTGAACCTAGGCAGTCTGCGTCAAGAGTCTTACTGAGTATTCTATAAGATCTCCATGAAGCTGGATTCCCAAATCAGCTGCACAAGAATCTCCACTTCCCAATATGTATAGCAAATTATCAATCAATGGCAAATTATCAATCAATGTCAAATAAGTAGAAAGAACAATAGAGATAAAAAACATGAAAAAGGAGACAGTAAAAAAGCCAGAAAGGTGCTATGAGAAGGGAACAGAAATGCCTGTCCTCTTCCCAAATGTGTCTTCCATGACTTTCTACTGGAGTAATCTGCACATTCAGTGCAGAACAGTCAATCATTAGCTACAGGTTCCTGCTTGCTGCGAAGATACAGGGGTATAAATCTATGTATGCTCAATGTCTGCATTTTTGAAAGGAATTATGTTGTCACTGAGTTCATAAATTCTTAGGTCTGGGATGGTTGGCAGAAGTAAAAGCAGAGGCAGAGAGTGGAGTGGGTGTTACCCAGAGGCCTAACTACTGGAGATTTTCTGACTCAGATCTGGGAAGCGGAGAGAGGACACTCAGAAAGCAGCCAAATAAAGAGACAGCTGGAGTGTTCAGGGTAGCTGGTGATTGTAATGTACTGTGGGGGATACTGGAAAGTGAGGGAGCTTCTACTTGCTGGCAACTTCAACACTAACTTGCATATGATCTTGAGCAACTCGTCGAGAGTCTGTTTTTTTTCTCACCTAAGATGGAGGCCATGATCTGAGGCTCTGTGCTCCATGCAGCCTTAATTTTCTAGGCACCCACTCCCCTTGCATACGGGTGACTCCTCTTGTCACCCATGGCTATTGCTGAAAGTTCCCAGAAAGATGTACTGCTCAGGAAGGAGAGAGGATAAACCTTCCATGGTACTTGCATTTGCTCCTCCCTGATTTCCACACATTCCATTGGCTGTTCTGCGTTGTTAGGCATCCTTTTTAAGAGCCATTTTCAGGCCTGAATGCTCAGTGGCTAACTCCAAGATATCAAGAAATGTGGCAACTATAAGAATATTCTAGTTGTTTCTATTGTATTGATATTTCAATTAATAAAAGCAAACTGAACAATTGAAGTAGGAAGTTTTTCCCCCCTCGTTTGCATTGAGCTATACTCAAGAAATTGTTAAAAAAAGAGTTGAAGTAAAAAATAGTAAAAAAGAAGATAATAATTCTCTTCTTTTTACTTGATTTTTTTAAAAAAGATACTACATCAAATGATTTCCCATAATTAATGACTGCAAATAACTGAAACACAATTGTTTATTCTATTCTGTTCTATCCTATTCTATTCTGTTCTATTCTATTCATCTCACTGGGTACCACTGGGTATTTGGAATTTTTACTATACCATCTCATAAAATATGCTTTTAAAAATGGAAGTCACTGGTTAATATTGATGCTATTGGTCTGGCAAGGTGGCTTACGCCTGTAATCCTAGCACTGATTGCCTGAGCTCAGGAGTCTGAGACCAGCCTGGGCAACAGGGTGAAACCCCCTCTCTACTAAAAAAAAAAAAAAAAAAGATACAAAAAATTAACCAGGCTTAGTGGTGCATGCCTGGAGTCCTGGCTACTCAGGAGGCTGAGGCAGAAGAATCGCTAGAACCCAGGAGGTGGAGGTTGCTGTGAGCAGAGATTGCACTGCTCCACTCCAGTCTGGGTGACAGAGTGAGACTCTGTCTCTAAAAAAATAAATAAATAAAAATAAATAAATAAAATTGATGCTATCAATGTGAAGCTTAAGTGGTAGATCATTGTCCTTAACAATCATCTTTAATAAGCCTGAACAAGAACACACTCTGAAGTCAAACAAGGTGGAAAACAAGTTGTTCTACATGATAGCCTATACAGATATGAGGTGCTAAGCCACTTTCCCTTTATTTCTCTTGACCTCCAAGCTACATGCAGCCATTTCTGGTAAGTGTATCATATTCAGCATGATAGAGCAATATTTTGTCACATGTACTTTGTGGTAGGCAGCCTCTAGAAGACTCCCACAATATTCCCTATCTCCCCTTGCATGTCAGCTACACTACTGTCTCTTTCCGAGATATCAAATATGGGAGAAATGGTGAAAAGTCACTTCTGAGATTAGGTTATAAAAAAAACATAGACTGTGGCTTCCATCTTGAGCCATTGAAGTTTCTCTCGCTCCCTCTCTCTGGATCACTCACGCTGGGTGAAGCAAAGCTGTTAATGCTGTGAGGATTCCTCACAGCTTGATGAGGAACAAAGGCCCTAAATCCAAGTATAACCTGCTAATATCATGTAAGTGAGCTTGAAGGCAGATCCTTCAGGACCATTTGAGCCTTGAGATGACTGTAAGCCCTGAAGACAGGGTAACTGCAACATCATCAGAGACCTTGCACCAGAGGTAGCTAGCTAAAAGCACATCCAGTTTCCTGACCCACTGAAAGTATGAGTTAATATTTGCTGTTTTTTGAGCTGCTAAGTTTTGGGATAATTTGTTACGCAGCAATAGATCATGAATACACAGAGACTGTAATTTATATGATCGCTCATTCAACAGATACTAAATCGCTCATTCAACAGCATTTGCTGTGTGCTACTGTAAGGAGGAATATGAATTCTGCCTCTTCTTCATAACCTGTCTTTATATCTAAGAATGAACATTTTTGGCATGCAGAACATTCTCACTATAATTATTCTGGAAGAAAGAAAAATGGATTTCCTCGGACATACAGCAGAAGCGACTCATGATTAGAACTCTCACTAATCTCTGTGTTTGCTAACTCTGTAAGATGGCCACTTTAACAAAGTATAGCTAATGGTAGTACCTATACCTTTGCAGTGAATGAATTTTGGTGAAACTCTCAGAGCTATGCAGGAATATGTTGGCACAGAAAGCCAGACTAAAAGCGGCTGGAGAAACACAGTCCTCCATGCATGCTTCAACAGTTACAGTCTACTCGAATAAATAAGACAGATGCATAAATAACCATGAAATAAAATGCATTAGAGGAGGTTGTAGGAGAGAACGATTCCTTTGCCAAAGAATACAAAGGCCTTGAAAATTTCAGAATCTGAAAAAGAAATGTGGGGGACGTTAAGGGAATTTCAGAAAGCAGAAATACCTTAGTCTAAGGTACAGTTTTGTTTTGTTTAATTTAATATTAGTGGTATTCAGTCGCATATTACTATCAGTACCAGGCAGGGAGTAATTGTGAAGCAGTGATCTTTGACTGCACATATGTGAGATCAGCTGTGTGTAGAGGTGACTTTCCTTTTCTTGTCACCTTAATTACATTTCTGGCAATGGTGGCTCCGCATGCAGGTGAATTTTCGCTAAAGATTAACATTCAATTTTTCAACTAAAATTTATTTTTAACATTATAATAGAATGTGGAGTCAAAATGAAAATGCATTCTCTATGGAGCAGGTTACCTGCTACTAAAAACAATAGAAATTGCTAAAACTCTTGGAACTCATCATCAAATGTTCAAAGGTAAGAGAACTTAATATAATCTGTTCTTGAATTCTGAAAGCTTAAGGGAGATGAACATCTGTCAATATCTTCTGACTGACATTTGAGGGACCTTGTAGAACTTCTAAAAGTAGGTAATGATGGAGAATAAAAAATGTAATATTGTAATACAGTTTACCAAATAGAAATGCAGATTATATATCTTAGTATTTTTGGTATATCCTGAAATACCATCAATCTTAAAAGTACTAAAGACACAAAGGTGGAGAACGTGGGTTTAGGGAAGAAAAGTTACTTTGAAGCCCTATATAATGACAAACATCAAAATGATTCAACAAATATTAATCTTTTGATTGTAAAAATAATCAGACTCAAACTTTGCAACACCGAAGAAAAGAGGTTGTATAATTATAGGGATACATATTTATTTTATGATTAGTACATTCAAAAGTGGATACTTTAAGGTTTCTTTTTTTGAGAAAAATCCTGTTATTAAAGTAATGGTTCATTTTAGAGTTGAAAACAAATTCCAGCATGAGTGAAGAAATCTTAAGAGGAAAAAGATAGAAAACATCCTAACCAAAATGTAGGTAGCAAGAAATTATTTCAAGGATATTGCTCTTCTGTCATATTGTTTGCTTTGATACGCCAGAATTGTTTCGCAATCAATGTTAACACATTTATTTTTTAATATAAATTATATTTTATTATCTGTCATATATTAGTTAGATATACCTATTAGTAACCAAATCTAAGTACTTTTGATTTCTTCTGTGAAAGGCTATTCTAATGAAAAATTATTTAAATGAATATAATTATCTTTGCTTGATTTATCTTATGTAGGGCAGAGTTTTATTAATCTTTATTTCATAAAGACATTAGGGAAATTCTTAAACTCAAATTAAAAAAATTCGGACTTCCAGCAGACCTAAGACTACCCATTGCAGCACTAGAGAGCATTACATATGCCAATGTGTAATAGTCAGGTAATGACCTAAGACCTAAGATTGAATTCAGCATCAATGAACTGAATGCAATTACAATCAGTTCTTCATTACCCACACAAATGAAGGAGAACCAAAATATGGATAACACGAAAGCTTATACAGGTATAGCATAGAGTAGTTATGGCCATTTTTTTCTCTTATTGTTTCTGAGTTTCATTCTGTATTATAGTTTGTGAAGTATAGTGTTAGTATTAATGCATATCACCCAAACACTAAGATCTGATAGCAAAATGATAGTTTTTTTCCATATAGGCAATGAGTACTTCCAGTTGGGGGGAGTAAAAATAGCAATAAAAATTTGACTTATCAAGTAACATTTGAATTCTACTTTATATAGTAAGTTATTATACTGATAGGTAACATAAAAATTGTATTTGTAAGAAGAAAATTACAATTTAGATGTATTTAGGGTCTATGTAAATGAACTGTTTTGTAGCACACTACGTTTGTATTCCATTATGCACTGCTTTGCTTTTTCTCTCTCTCTTTTTTTACTCTGGTTTTTAACATGGCCATTCATAATGAAATGGAGAAATAAGTTATCAACTTTGGGCTGGGTGTGGTGGCTCGTGTCTGTAATCCCAGAACTCTGGGAGGCTGGAGCAGGAGGATCGCTTGAGTCTAGGAGTTTAAACCAGCCTTAGCAATATAGTGAAACTGTCATCTCTGCAAAAAAAAAAAAAAAAAAAAAAAAAAAAATTTAAATTAAAAAATTGTGAATTTTGAAGTGTGTTCCCTTATATTTGGAAAATCTTTCAGGGCAAAAACAGCAATATGGGGCTCTGGGTTGTTATTCCAAATATTTAGAAGAGAGTTCTAGAAAATTCTATTTTCATTTCTAAAGTAATGATTCCTCTTTTGTGAGACTGACTCTACCCTATTACCAAGTAATTAAATGGGGTATTTTGTAAAGTCTCAGCCATGTCCTCCCTACACACTCCCATAAGCAGCAAGGTCTATAAAAAATGCATTTATAGGCATTTTCATGAGCCAATGGATTGGACCAGTCTGTTTTTCAGTTATGTCCCAGGAAGTCATGGTCAGGCAGCCGGGGCTTAATATGAAGAACCCTGCTCCAGCTGGTTAAAATGACCATTATATACGCTCCTTGAAAGTTACTATTTTTACATAAAAGACCCGAAAGTAGCAGGCATCTATAATGCGCAATTATTCTTAGCACATGGAGGTAGCTTTATGGCAAGGTTTTGAAAGAATTACATTCCCTTCATTTCTTCAGCATGTTTTTTATCCTCTTTTAAGATATTCTCAGCCTGATCTTCCCCACAAAGGAAAAGTCACCCAATGTCTCTGGGAAATTAGGGTGAGGTCATATAGGACCATCTAAAGATCTGCTTTAGACAAAGCTCTTTTCATAGCTGTCTAAAAGCCATAGACCATTGAAAATGGACAGAGAACAGGACCACTCAAATCCATGTTGCTTAAAGAGAAGTATTTTAGGTGACCTTTACCCCTTCCTTATCAATGAACCCTCTGAAGGTTTGGAGATCACTAGTGCAGATATGTCACCTACGAATACACCTTTTCATACACAGTTTTTGCTCTTATATTTTCAGAACTTACCTAAATTCTCAAGAGTCATATTAAATAGTTATTGAAAATCATATTGATTACCCCAGAGTCAGCACTGTGTCTGTAGTTATCAAATAACTTCCAGTAACATCTCTGGCAGTTAGGCTGCAAGAAAAGTCTTTGATACTTGTCCCACTTTTTTTTTTTTTTTCTAAAATATAAAGACCTTAGGACTTCAGAATCTGCTAAATAAACTTCTCAGTGATGACAGCTATTGTCATTATAATTTCCATCCATCTAGATATGTTGGTGGAAAATAATGGTTTATAATACATTTCCATAGAACAGTGGTTTTCTTTTTAAAATAATTAATTTAACTTTCTTAATTGACAAATAATAATTATACATATTCATGGGACAGATCATGATGTTTCCATTCATATAATGTATAGTGAGTGATCAGATTAGGGTAATTAGTACATTCATTACCTCACACAATTGTCATTTGTGTGTGTGTGTGTGTTGGAAACATTTAATATCCTTCTAGCAAGTTTTTCTTTTTTTTTTTTTTTTTTTGAGACGGAGTCTCGCTGTGTCACCCAGGCTGGAGTGCAGTGGCGCGATCTCAGCTCACTGCAAGCTCCGCCTCCCAGGTTTACGCCATTCTCCTGGCTCAGCCTCCGAGTAGCTGGGACTACAGGCGCCCGCCACCACGCCCGGCTAGTTTTTTGTATTTTTAGTAGAGAGGGGGTTTCACTATGTTAGCCAGGATGGTCTCGATCTCCTGACCTCATGATCCACCCGCCTCGGCCTCCCAAAGTGCTGGGATTACAGGCTTGAGCCACCGCGCCCGGCTGCAAGTTTTTCTTAAGACGAAGTCTTAAAGGCAAAATCGTTTGTTTGATCAGGTGGTTTATTAAACCATATTCTAGAGACTGCAGATTTCTAGAGGAATATTTCTGTCAAAGTAATTTACAAGCATTTGCTAGCACAGGTAATAAATTCTATTTAAGAATGCATCTTCTGTTTCTCCATGTACATTGAAATAAGATTCAGATGTGGAGGGCTGCTTGCACCTAGAAGCTGCATAACTTTGAACATGTTATTATACCTGTGTGTGCCTTGGTTTCCCCATCTACACAATGGGGATAATAATAGCATCTATCTGATGGGCTTTGGGGGAGGATTACATCAGTTCATTTATGTGCCCTCAGTGAATGTCACCTCTTACTGATTGCTTTCTCCAAGTGTTTCTCATCAGAACAGTCACACATCTGGCCTTCTTTCAGATTCCCCTTCCTTTGAAGTTCATTTTTTGAACTAAAAGTACACTTAGATCTTTCATTTAATTAAGATTTAAATTATTTATAACTTGCTTAAATTATTTCTCCTTTCAAATATATTCACATTTAAAGATACACTTAAAACCCTAGATTCATGTATATTAAAAACCTAGGTTCTGGAGTTAGGCAGGTCTCTCTCCTGTGACTAATTGTTTTGGACTAGTGAGTTAACTTAGTTTTCTCCTCTGAGTCTCGGATATTTAATTTGTTAAATGAAGATAATATATTTAACTTGCAGATTATTCTGAGAAAATTAACTGGAACTTATGAAATAAAGATGTATTAGTCAATATACTTTTAGTTGCAAGAGAGAGAAACTTACTTAACATGGCTTAGCCAACAAAAGGGATTTATCAACTCACTTACCCGAAAAGTCCATGGAAGAACTGGCCTTCGGCACACTTGGAGCCAACTCTCAACTTATAAACGCAGGGACTGGTTTCTCTCCATTCTTTAGCCGGGCTTTCCAATGGGTAAGCTCCATTCTTGGGTGGCCTCCTCTGCAGTCCCAGATGCATGCAATAGGCAGGCATCTTCATAGCTTTGAGTCTAATAATGAAAGTGATTTCTCTTCCCAAAGGTTCTAATGAAAGTCTGTACCACAGCTCATGACCCTGGTGTGGTTCACATGTCCATCCAAGACCAAATAACTGCTGACAGTGATGACCAAGTGACCTGCTTATCCATGCCTGGCTTCTGAGCCCATTGCTGCCCCGGATTACAGAGGAGGGGATGGGTTAACTGGCTTAAACTGCAAGTGGCTTCCTCAAGGAAAATTCCAATGGTTTTATCTCAAGGATGAGTAATGTGCACTGGCTGGGCAAACACCACCAATGTCCTTTAAAAACATTGTTCTCTTTCAAAAATAGAATATTGATACACATCAGGGGAACAATTTTCAAGGACACAGGGCTTTTTAAATCCCTTTAATAGGCCGGGCGCGGTGGCTCAAGCCTGTAATCCCAGCACTTTGGGAGGCCGAGACGGGCGGATCACGAGGTCAGGAGATCGAGACCATCCTGGCGAACACCGTGAAACCCCGTCTCTACTAAAAAAAATACAAAAAACTAGCCGGGTGAGGTGGCGGGCGCCTGTAGTCCCAGCTACTCGGGAGGCTGAGGCAGGAGAATGGCGTAAACCTGGGAGGCGGAGCTTGCAGTGAGCTGAGATCCGGCCACTGCACTCCAGCCCGGGCTACCGAGCGAGACTCCGTCTCAAAAAAACAATAAAAAATAAAAACCTAAAAAAAAAAAAAAAAATCCCTTTAATATATGGCATGAGCAAGTCAAATTGGAAATGAGAGAGCCTCATTCAATTTCCTCAATAATTAAAATTATTGTAACTATTTTACATATGTTGTGTACACACACATACATATACACATCACAAATAGTGAAATATGTTGTGTATTTTTTATATATATTACTATGTGTGGTATATAATGAATATATGTGTGCTGCATGTGGTATGTATTATACAGCTTTTTCTTAAACGTCTTGTTTTAAAGAAAGATGCCACCTTTGTACGTTGCTATTGGAGAGTAGTAATAGTGGATGGTAAAGTAGAGGGAAAGTTTTACAGGCTAATTTTACATCTGGTACTACTGGTTTATTGGAGTAAATACAAAACTCATATGAATGTGGTTAATACCGGGTATTGCATTTGGTAATGCATATTGTTCATTTTATGCCCCCTTTAAAGTGCGTATCTGTGCATGTCACTTTCAAACTAGCACCGTGGGCTTTATAAACATTATAGTACCACTATACAAAGCTGCCAAATGAGTATTTTGAAATTTAACTACAATACAGCTGGCCACAGATCTAGAAGTTGGGGGGAAACAAAGAAAGAAAAAAGAAAGAGAAACAACAGGTCTGGGCATCTTTATTAGTGGGGCCAGGTAGAAACACTTGTTCAGAGGGCTTTGTCTGATGACCAGCAATTGTTCGTTGAGTTTTTCCTTGGGTTCTGTACCACAGAGCATATTAAAACCCACAGCCCTTTTCTAGGGTGTAGTGTGGAAACCTGAGATCACAAAGTTTCTTGTCTAAAGAAGACCAGAAGGTTCTCATTAGAAAATCATTTCTCAACTACCCTAAAGGAGAAAACAAAAGACCCCTGGTCTTCCTGTACAATAAGATTCTTGATGCTGCTCAGATGGTCAGCACCTAGTAGGGATGGCCAAGAAATCAACAGCCCATCCACGCGGGAGGCCAGCTTTTCATGATGAAAACATGATTTAGACTTAAGCGTTTGCAAGGAATAGATCAGTAAGGCAATTGCTCCAAAGCCACTCTTATTACTTTTAATAATATTATTTCTGTTCTAACTCCTCTTTTTAAAAAACACTCTTTCACCCTCTGCAATTTGACACTGAAATGTGGTTTTGTCATTATCAGATTGCAGATATTTTGTTTCAGGGTTTTTTCTCTCTCTTTTTTTAATCTATATTTCCCAGAAAGAAGAAAACTGTTAGCTATTCCCTTACAACCCAGATTCAGAGAAATTGCCCTTGGCCCTCACAGACTGCCACCTGAGGCCTGGTAATGAGCTGGCTGAGCCATATTTGTTCAACTATTCGCCTGGCAGCATTAAGCACCCCTTAGGTCCCTGGTGAAATCCCATGATACCCTCCTAACTTTTTTCTATGGTAGCTCTTGCATGTGGACCCCTTTGATCCTCTGATGTGCTGATTCAAAGGGAAGGGGAGAGGAGAGGAAGGCATAGAGTTCACAGGGAAAGTGCCAGGCTTTGTGGAAGCCAGAAGAGTGGCAGGATCCAAACTTTAGTGAAACCAGCCTCTGGGGCTGGCCAGAGATGACCCTGATAGCTGGCAGGAACTTCTCTACAACCTAAATTTTCTCAGGCTCTTGCTTTGAGGCAACATTGAGGCATTAACTTACCCCCCAAACAGATAAGCCTTTCATTATAGGGCTTCCATGGAAAGCAAGTTTGACAAGTTTGATATTTATACCAGGACCGTGAAGTTTACTGGCAAGTTCAAAGGCATAATCCATTACTTCGAGCAGCTGCAAGTGGAAAGATGTTTAGCTGTATTTTCACATGAGTGATGGAAACACTCAAGACGGTATGATTTTTCCAAGGAAAAGGCCGAGGTTAGGTACGCAATATTTGGGTTATAACAACTGCTATAATATTGTGCACAATTGCAAATAGGGAAATGCGTATTCAGTGCTTTGGCTTCCCCTTATTTTATGCTATATTTCTCTTACTCTAATGCATTTCTACTGCAAAACTCAGAAATCTAGACTCACATTTACACTTACACACGTGCACAGCACACACACACATACACACATTCTTAAGAAAGGTATGTTCACTCCCAGACCACTATGAAATTCTGTCTCTCCCTTTTCCTGTGAAAATACTCAAGAAAATAATTAGACATATTAATTATACATGACTTTAAAAAATATGTCAGTCTTATATCTTTATTGGAATTATTTGCATGTAAACCTTAACAGAATCTAAAAAAAAATGACCTTCCTAGGATTTATGATGTAACAAGGGAGACTGAGCAAGAAATAATACAAGTGAAGTCTATGCAAAGGAAACATAGCTAGTTCTGATACCAGTTGATTGTTGACTTCGAACAAATCATGGCTTCACTTTCTCTATTCTATGAAATGAGGATATTGGCATAGTGGTTCCCAACTTTTCCAAACACATGCCTCAATGACAGAAGAGAATGAACATATTCCCTAAGGTATTTAAGAGGTAGTGCCCTGAGAGACCAATGCAAGCAAAAATTTTCTTTGGAATCTTATTTTTGTGTTACAAAGTCCAGTCAAATTGTGTGCCCTACTCCATAATATTTAAATATAAATATTAAAATGTACTTTTCTTCTGTACTTTTTACTTTTATTTATTTATTTATTTTGAGATGGAGTCTCACTCTGTTGCCCAGGCTGGAGTGCAGTGGCGCGATCTTGGCAGACTGCAACCTCCACCTCCCGGGTTAAAGCAACTCTCCTGCCTCAGCCTCCAGAGTAGCTAGGATTAAAGGCACACACCACCACGCCCAGCTAATTTTTTATATTTTTGGTAGAGACAGAGTTTCACCATGTTGGCCAGGCTGGTCTCAGACTCCCGACCTCAGATGATCCACCTGCCTCGGCCTCCCAGAGTGCTGGGATTACAGGCGTGAACCACCACACGTGGCCTCTTTCCTACTTTTTTTTTTTTTTTTTTTTGAGATGTAGTCTCACTCTGTTGCCCAGGCTGGAGTGCAGTGGTGCGATCTCGGGGCTCACTGCAACCTCCAAATCCCGGGTTCAAGCAACTCTCCTGCCTCAGCCTCCCAAGGAGCTGGGACTACAGGTGCCTGCCACCGCGCCTGGCTAATTTTTTATATTTTTAGTAGAGATGGGGTTTCACCGTGTTAGCCAGGATGGTCTCGATCTCCTGACCTCGTGATCTGCCAGCCTCAGCCTCTCGAAATGCTGGGATTACAGGCGTCAGCCACTGTGCACAGCCACTCTTTCATACTTTTTAAAGCAAATTTTGTGTTGCAGAAAATTGTGCCTCACTTAAATCTTATGGGCTTAGGTACCTCCCTGGTACAATTACCAGGTAATCCTTGAGCTACGTATGATCCAATTTAAATAGCAATAGATTATTCTTGGGTTTAATGTCATCTGAGACCTCATAGGTCTATGATTTGGGGTGATGGGTAGTTAAATGTCATATGAACAGGTATGACTGGCCTGTTTTGGTTAGGAGCATATTCATATGGCAGTGAAAATCTTGGTGTCTTTGCCATTCTAAGACACCACTTTGGGCTCAAGAAGAATCTGTAGTGGTTACTCAGAAGGCCTAGGAATTCAGGGATTCCAGAACAAAGGGTGATTCCAGGGGCTCTTTGAATTTGTGGCTTGTTTCAGAGATTTACAGACACAGTAGGAAAATAATTTGCTTGGAGTTATGAAACTCTGCCTTGGAGAGTTCCAGACCACTAACATTAAGCACTGAGATACCCCAGAACTGAATGCTGTTTGGGTATTAGCAGAGCTATCAGTGACCCAGTTTCAGGGGTTAGATGAGCATCACAATGGGCCTGCATTTCAAATGCACTAAGTCAGGACTCTCTGTGCTCAGGGGATGGGCTTGGAGTTCATGCCAGTTTGTGAAGGTTGACCTGGGCTCTGCTTTGAGGGCAGGCATTTTTTTTGCTAGAATGAAAAAAGAGCAGCAGGCTAAAAAGCAGTCCTTGGGGTAGCATTTATTCAATTCATCATATTGACTATTCTTAGGCTCTGAAAATGAATCGGTTTATTTTTCATGTATCTCTGTTGCACGATCAAGAGGCAGAAGGCCTCAACCTAAAAATGTGTGCACTCTCTCTCTCTTTTTTTTTAATGAAATCCTGCTGAAGAATAGAAGCTTCGCTAATGTTCTGTTTACATCAATCCTCTGTTTTTGAAAAAAGAAAACCTCTGTTCCCTGTGGGACATACTCTCACATCTCTGTTAACTCTAACTGTTACGCAGCCACCTGTATAATACCCTTGAAACTCCTGACGGGTCTGTCTAACTCTATACAACACACAGAAATCAATGTTTGGAGAGAGCCAGAAATGGTTCACCCAGTAATCAATTCTGTAGGGACATAGAAAAGTAGTAAATAAAAACCTTAAGTCAAGAGACGCACATGATTAAGGAGATTAGGTTTCAAATATACAGGCTCTGGACTTTGGTCTGGGTAGGGAGGAATAAACTTAAGGTGATGTAGTTTCAAGATGTCGTCCTTCTATTTAGCTCTGTAAGATAAATCACAAAGCAGTAGGTAGAACTGAATAGCCTTTTGATCCTTGGGTTTTCTACTACAGAAGACTATCAAATTTAAGTTATATTGTATTGGGACAAGTAGGTGCACAAAGAGGTTTTGGAGGGTGTTTAATACATCATTTTATAGAGGATGAATATTTCCAGATATAGTCTGTGCAGCACCTAGAAATCACTAGTGTCTTCTTACTAAAATGCAGATTCTTGGACCTCACCTTTTACCAACTGAATTTCTGGAAAGCCTGCTAATTAATATAATTTTCACATCTCCAGGTAGTATTTTAACCCTAAATTCTGAGAACCACTTAATGAGAAACTGAAGCTTTTCTGGATTAATTGAGAATGATTTTACTTGACTGCTTTCTTCTGAAGGACATTAGTTTTAACCGTCTTCCCAGTTGGATGCTAAATCAAGAATTAACCAAGAGATGGGTTTGGTAGGATAACAACAGGATGGAGGCAGACTACATTAAACTGATTTTTGAATCTCACTCAACTACGTGGTTTCCAAAGCAACCTACAAAAGAAATTTTAACCCACAAACGAATGCTTGTTAAAATGAGTGTAAAGTAACCACACTACTTGAAAGTCTAAGAAACAGGATTGTGCTTTGGGAATCTGTATCCTGGTTACATGTCAAATTAACCAGGTAATTGCTGTATCCTGAATTTCTAAACAGAAAATTGCTCTTTGTACTTCAGATGGTTTAGTGCTATGTTTAATTGACCTTCTTTAATTAGGTTGGCTTGGTGATTCTCTCATTAAAAAAATCCCAATATTGTGATTACTTCTTTTGCTCCTTTACAGGGAAAACTTAGCCTGAAGCTGGCTACAGATAGAGTTTATTAAGAATCAACAAACAGTGAGAGAACCTAGTTTAGAATAAGAGGTTTTTAAATAGACAAAGCAAAAAATCATTTTGGAAATGGAAAAAAAATGCAACATTGCATGATAGAGCACGTTAGAGGCCTTACTGTATTGCTAGTCCTGGAACTAATTTTTCTGTGACAAGCCACATATCATCTCTGTGTGTCAATTTCTCACATATGCCATGAAAATGACCGTATCTATGACAAGGTTGACTTACTGGTATTTAGTGGCTAAGACCCTTTAGGAAACTTTAGGGGTAAGCTGAGAAGCTAGCCACTGAGAGAAATCATTTCACATAGGCAGGGTGATTTAGAAATAACATACTGATGGCCATTCAAGGATTGTTTAAGGACAGAAGAGCAATGCTGAGAGGAAACACTAGGTATTGAGATATGATCAGGTTTAGAGACCTAGGATTGAGTGGGCTGGCTTTTCCTATACTTAAGCACTGAGACTACCTATACTTAAGCACTGCCTGCTCAGCTTAGCCCAGTCCTTGATCACAGGCTACCATGTGATATTATTAAGAGTCATATCCCAATAACTTGAGGTCACTGAACAGTAGCATCACCTACTAACCTTCACCTTTGGGGCTGAGGCCACATACTCAACTGTGCTTGTGCACTATTTTGAATGCCAAATAACCTTGGGTGGTGTTAGCTGCTACTAGAATCAGTGTATGGCACGGTGAACCCCATACCCCTTACTCTAGACCCCAGACTAGGGCCCTATTTTAGCTCAAATGGACCCCTGACAATCTCTGTAATTGCAACAGAATTGTCTTTGGTGTCCAGAAACTCCTAAAGCTGGGGTCCTTGCCAATGTGGTCAGATGAAACCTACTTAGTCAGGTCAGATCTCAGATCATAGACAGAGTAATTAGGGTCAACATGTCTTCTTTTTGGGACTCATCTCCTCTCCAAGGCTAGTTCTCTGAGCCCTGGGTTTGCCATACTCATGGACTTTTGCCAGTTTTCCATGATGCTCCAGCTGTTCTTATGGTAATTTGCATAGGTCACACATAGATCCTGGGATTGGGGAAGAAGCAAGATTTCATCAAGGTCCCAAGTCATTGGTTGTTTTTTCTCCACACAGGTGGCATGCTACACTTGGATAATCCAGTTTATTATCGCTATAAAAGGCCATACATTGAGCCCTAAAGTCTGCATTTATTCTAGTAAGAGAGAAAAAAAAATTAAATTATTCATTTAATTTATTGCCATAATATGAGAAATTTCTAGAAAATAAATTAAACATTTATTGTGTACTTACCACATGTAAAGCACTGACATATGAACATTATAGATACATTTAATTTCTATCTAGAGGAAGAATGATATGTGCCCTAATAAGATCCACGTTCTAGCTAGGGAACATTTATTTTGATAATGGATAATGTTTATGGATTTTTGTGAGCATTTTGGGGGAAAAAGTCTTCTTGCTCATGAAAATAGTGTGTGTTGCATTTTATTTAGAAGCTGAGCAACTCAACAAAGTTTATATTACCTAAGCAGGCTATTCTACCTGCAAGTCTTCTACCTTCAATTATTAGTAATGATCATCCTTCACAATTCTTGAAATAGTAACAATACTGGGTAGGTTCATGGCTAATTTTGATTTTATTTATTTAATCCACGTTTCATGGGCATGTGCAGTAGTTTCGTCCTACTGCAGGTGGTGTGGAAAAACAGAAATGATAAAATCCTCAAAGGAGTTTTAATCCAGTTCAGAAGATCAAGCATAAAATTAAACAGTACAGGTATAAGAAAGAAACGAGAATGAACACCATAATAAGTGTTTGAGTTAATTGCAATGAAACTTCAAAAGTGGAGATAATTAGGGGGTGTTATTGAAGAACTTCTGACCTAATTGAAACTGTTTTCCCTCAATGTTTAGGATAATGACACAGTCATATCTTAGCGGTTTCTCTTTGGCAATATTGGATATCATGTCAAATCTCAAAATATGCCACAGGTTGAACGATGCACAAATGCTGCAGAAAGAATACTATGTATTTCCTCATTCCACTGCAAACCATTGACAACTTACTCCAGGGATGAAACGAAAACCCGCAGGTAAAAGAAGTGGGTTACACAATAAATAAAACATTCATTTTTCTATTCCCTCTTATAGGAACATTTAAATTTTTGAAAGAATGTAGCTTCTCTGATGGTGTCCACGTGGCTATAATCAATATGAATAGGAAACATTAGGACACAGTTTAGATTTCCAGGTCCAGAGTGACCCAAATCATTCATGGAAGCATTTACAGGTGTCTCTCAGAGTCTGCTGAAAAGTGCCTTGAACAGTTGTTGCCTAGGATATCAGTGAGCATTAAATATTCCATCCTAGGAACTGATTATAAATTCAGCTTAGGTTAACTATGCAAAGAGTAAAGGCAGGTCTGGCCCTTCTTCCATGCTAGAGAAGATGTATTGTTATGTCCTTCAGGGCTAGAAAAGAAATTTGGTGAAGTGTAGTTCTGTTCAACCAGTTCTGCAAGAGTTACTAAAGAATTACCAAAGGACAGAAAATATCTTTGAGTGAGGAAATGGTCAGAGAGAAGGTATGAGAGTCCTACTTCAACTCACGCCTTCATTCTGGCCTTGCTCCCTTATTTACAACAAAGTAGTCTTGTTAAGGGAGCAATGATCCAGTCAACCAGGGTAGCTCTCTTTATCGCAATCTGTTGCTGGAGTTAGGTTATAGCATGGCTTGCTAGCTAGTGGGCCTTGTGAGGCAATGCACTCTGACCATAATTGGAGGCAAATATTTTTTGATGCCTCTTCTGGAATCCTATTCAATAAAATAAAATAAAAATGTGGGATAAAAATGTAATGCTTAATGTTTTTCTTCAAAGGTGGCAAAACAACAGAATTATTAATAAGCATGTACAATTTCATTGTATGGAGAAAAAGTAGCTCAAACACACAGGAAGATTCTATTAAATGGATTTTTAAAGCCACCAGGAAATTGTTTAAAAAAGTTAAATTTATTAAAGTATAGCCTAATATTTTTATCCTACGATTTTAGAAGCTTATACTAAAATGAGAAAGAAAAAAAATTATAGCGAGGACCTGAACTGTAAAACAATTATGCCAGATGATTTCATTGTCAAAGAAATTATGGGTCCAGCATGGTATCTCATGCCTGTAATCCAAGCACTTTGGGAGGCCGAGCTGGGCAGTTCACTAGAGGCCAGGAGTTCCAGTCTACTGGGCAATACGTTGAAACCCCTTCTCTACTAAAGAATACAAAAACTAGCTGGATGTGGAGGCACGTGCCTGTAATCCCAGCTACTCGGAAGGGTGAGGCAGGAGAATCACTTGAACCCAGGAGGCAGAGGTTACAGTGAGCTGAGATCATGCCACCGCACTCCAGCCTGGGAGACAGAGCAAGACCCTGTCAAAAAAAAATGAATATATATATATGGAAATGGAAAATGCAAAATGTTTCATTTCTTCACAACTATAGTCCATAAATTGATCAATGAGAGTCTAAGTTACCTATGAAAAGTGTTAGCTGTTTTCCTCCAGCATTCCCAGCAAAGTGGATGAAATCCTTGGGGAGTATTGCCTATCACAGAACTTCCCCTATTTTATTTTGTTTTATATTTTATTTTATTTTCATTACAAAATAACTCTCCAGATAAAGAGCGATTTTTGCATGTGAGCAAAGTACCCAGGACCTTTGGTCTCACACTGTAGGAAATCCCAGTGATTTTCCTACTTTATGTAAATCAATCACCACCAACAAACTGACCCACAAGTCTGAAGGATAAGCACGCGTGCTCTCATCATGGAGCTCCTGAGCCCTGTTGCACTCCAAGTGCTGGGATAAAATGCACACATAACCAAGGGGCAGACACACAGCGCAAACTGGGTCTGAGCTGCTGAGCTGAAGCACGGTTTGAGAAGGTGTGAGGGGGTGGAGACCACAAGAGTCCTGCTTTAGGTTAACAAAAAATGTGCATGGGGATGCATGGGAGTACTCCAGCCTCATGGCTTTTCACTTGCGCTTTCTGCTTCCCGTTTCTCAACAAGGATGTTACTGGCATTTTTTGTTGGATTCTTCTTGAGTTTTTCATTGTTTGTGGCTGTCCTGTGCATCCCAGGATTTTGAGGTTCCTTGCTTCTGTCACCTATTTACCAACAAGAGTGCCTCTGTTGTCTCTCACCCCTTACCAGTTATTGTGACAACCAAACACACACCTACACAGTTGAACATGGTCCCTGGGAGGAGGAATCTCCCCTTTGGTTGAGAGCCTATGGCTTTTAGCGCTTTACTTATTTATTTATTTTGAATTATTATTATTATTTTTTGGAGGTGGGGTCTCGCGCTGTCACCTGGGCTGGAGTGCAGTGGTGCAATCTCGGCTCACTGCAACCTCCATCTCCTGGGTTCCAGTGATTCTTCTTGCCTCAGCCTCTCAAGTAGGCGGGATTACAGGTGCCCGCCACCACACCCTGCTAATTTTTTATTTTATTTTATTTTTAGTAGAAACGGGGTTTCACTATGTTGGCCAGGCTGGTCTCGAACTCCTGACCTCATGATCTGCCCGCCTCATCCTCCCAAAGTGGTGGGATTACAGGTGTGATCCACCGCACTCGGCCATGCTTGCAGGCTCTTAGTCCACCACGCTATGTGATTCCCCTTCACTTCCTTCAGTCTTTGCTGAAAAGATACCCTCTAGTGAGGTCTCCATGACCAGCATGTTTCAGATGGGAAGCCTGACTCTGCACTCATGGGTCTCTCCCTGCATTGCTCCCTTGCTGTGTCCCGAGGAGGAGTAGGAGCATGGTTGGGACTCAGCAAATTTTCCCAGCCACATGTGTGGCTAAGAAGCAGCAGATGTGCCTGCAGCCAGTCTGGACAGGGAAGACACCTGCAGCTCACGGCCATGACTCTGCTTTCTGGGCATCACATACATTTCCAAGTATTTGGTCTGACTTGATCAGGAGTCAGGTCAGAGAATGGGGACAGGAGTAGCAATGTCTAAGAGTGACTATCTCATTTTTCAACAGGGATGGAGGCTTCATATTATTGAGTTTGATTTAAATAAAATAAATGGACATTTCTTGCAATGCCTTTTTTTAAAAATAGACTTTAGGTTCATGCCGGATAAATATGAATCATTTGAAAATGACCACTGTATTTGTAAACAACAGTAAGTAGACTGTATTACTTATGTTCCATTATGTCCCATTACATTTTCACTTTCCCACATTTTTTTAACTTAAGGATCTAATGGTAGTTAATACACAGACTCCTGAAAGAGGTAATGCGAACGTATCAGTCATTCATCCAACAACAGTATGAATGGAGAGTAGTTTGGAAGGAGAGGCCAGAGGGACAGTGGGAACTGAAGTAGGAGGATAAATACATCAGATGGACATTGATAGCACAAAGATACTTACAGGATTCTGGAGAATAGAGATTCTGGAGAACAACCAAACAAATTCTATGTATTACAAAGAACAGGGGATAAGACAGGAGTGGCAATTAGATAAAACTTCCTTTAGGCTGTTTCCTAATTTTCTTTTCATCACGCTAATTGCATGAAGGCTCAGAGTGTGCCCTGAGGTAAGCACACTCCAAATGTGCCTTGCTAGAAAATCCCCATGTCTGTTCCATCCTTCTGTGTCCGCTGCATCCCCTGCCATGTACTCTGGCACTGTCTTTCTCATTAGTGAGACCTGCATCTCGCCAGCCTCCCTTGGAAAGGAGGCGTAAAGGGTATGCTCCACATAGCTCTACGTCAGGCTGCAGCTTCCTCTGGCCCCAGAAGTCACCAACTCTAGATTCTGCCCTTTGCTCTTCTCTCTACCTCTTTGAGCCTACCTTTCCATTCCTCCCACACCCCTGTTGAGCTGACAAGTCCCAGGTGCATCTACACACTTTCCCTACCTCCTCCCGCCACCTCCCCTCCCACCCACCGTCATTGATCCCTGACATTTAAAAATTTTGTGGATCATTCTGGTGAGGAGGTTGACCTTTGGAGGAATGTCCCAGATGAAGTCATAGAAAAATAAAGAAAGGGACAGGAGAAAATGCTGATGGAGGCCTAGATGAAACAGTATCTCAAAGGGATTTCTAATTAAGAATAAATGAAATGTGTATATCCAAAATATGTTCTAGTCTACTTAATCCACTTGAAGATCTTAAATTGAAATGCATTTTTGCTGTTTCATTTTCTTCATGTCATCTACCTTGGGGTGACACGTTTCTCCTACCACCTTCTCTATATGAAGTTTCCATTTTACATCAGCTGTATTTAAACATTTTAAGGCAAATGGAGTGAATTTGGCTGCCAGTATTCCAGGTTGCCTTCCTGATTGTAATCTATGTTTCTGGCCATGTACTGCCTATGTTTTTAGCATCCTGAAGCAAGCATATATATGAGCCAATTTCCTTAATTGCATAGATTAAGAAGAGTTTCATTTATTCTGTCAGGGGCCAGCCATTAATTTATCAAGAGAATTAAATATCGCTTGGGGGAACAGTCCAAACATTATTTTTAATCCTGGCAGCAAAAATTGATAAAATGTCTATCATCCATGATAGCAACATTCTTTTTGATTTATGTACTTTATGGGGTGAAAATAAAAAATGGCAAATAGTAACGTATTGCTGAAATAGTCCACAAGAGAATGTAGTAACATTAAGAACATCTCTCTAAAGGTGCGTGAAATGTCATCAGTCAATCATAAGCCTCTAGAGGTAGTTCAAAGGGCTTAACAAACCAATCATTTCTAAATGAATTCGCTTGTTTAAAAGAGGTCTTTGATGACGGCTTATTAAGATGATGCAAATAGGCTGAATATTTGTCCTTTCATATTTCTATTTTGGACAGGTCAGAAAGCCCTTTCATCAGCCAGCACTTTGCCTATCAGAATCTACATGCTTTAGTCAAGGAGGACATTCAACAGATATTTATTGAGGGTCTCCTGAATGCCAGGCACAGTGCTGGCTCTAGAGATTCAGAGTGACAAGGCAGATCCAATCACGATTCTCATGAAGCCTCTGGTCCAGGGAAATAAACCACAAACCAACCAACTGGGCTATAAGGTATTTTTTAGTGTTAAGTCATGCAAAGAAAATAATGGAATAGACAGTAACTGGAAATGATCACAACATATAGGATGGTCAGAGACATTCCTGAGAAGAAAACATTGGAGGTAAGACCTGCTTGATAAGAAGGAGCCATCCTTGCAAAAATTGGGGGGAAATGTATTCCATCAACGTGAATAACAGTGGGAAATAAATCAGAAACAACTTTTGAGTATCTGAAGTAAAAGCAACAGGCCCACCTGGATAGATCATGGTGAAAAGGGAGGAGAGTGGTATGAAATAAAAAGCAGAAGTAGACCTGACCCAGAGAATGACATAGATTTTTATTCTAATGTGGTAGAATGTCACCTGAAGCTTTATCAGTGGAGCAATACGATCTGATGTACATTTTAAAAATATCCTTCTAGGCTATATGAAGAATAGACCATAACAGGGTAAGACAGAAAGCTGGGAGCCCAATTAGGAAGCAATTGCACCTTCCAGGCAGGAAAAAGATGATGAGGGCTGAGACTGAGATTTTGATAAAGATAGACAAAAATGTATGGGTTTGAGATATAATTGGGCAGATAAACTGGCAGGATGGAGTGATAGATTGGATGTGGAGAGGATGAAGGAAAGAAACAGAAGGATGAGCTAACTCTTGGCTTTTGACTTGGACAACTAAGTAGATTGTACTAAAGTTACTTCCATGGCCATCTCGACAGGCTACTACAATGGAACCAGAGGTAGTCTTCTTAGTAGTCAAAGAATATGTAAATGAAATTTTGTTTGGTTTTTAAATCAGTAACTTTGTAGAGTCATTACTAAATTATAAAAATTTAATATATTTTCTTGACATAGCGATAAACTGTTTTGACTTAGAGCAGCACAACTCTGTTGAAACTATTCATTGCCCTTAGGTGTTAGGGATAGGCCATGATTCTTTCAAGGAAAACATCTTGAGTGAGTAGAATAGTATGCTTGAATTTTTGCCAAGATGTGCTAGGATTTCTCTAGAATCATTTCCTCTTTTTAAAGGTCAAGAGAAAGCTATTTGGATGACATGGAACTTATGCCAAATGCTGATTCTTATCCAAGGTTAACATATCTTGAGTTCCATTCAGCAAATTGATTTCTTCTTGAGATTTCACTTAAAAAGAAAAATTTTATTGCATAATGAGGTAAATTAGTGCCCTACAAATGTAATATGCCTCTGTGATATACAGAGTATTTTAGTTTTTTTAGCAAAGCATTTATCCTATTATCACATAATCATTCCTAGCCTAAATAAAGAATCTAGAGCTTAATGTACAATGAATCCTATCTTTTAGCAGTTTTATTGCTATATCAGTTATTAATTTAAATTTGTGTCATTTTTTAGTTAACAAGAAAGATAGTTTAAAGATTTGTTTGCCTAGATTATACTGAAAATCCTGTAGGTTGGAGTATTTAACATTGCAAGAATAAGCTATGATATTATTATTGCAAGCTAGACATTCTTACAGTGCGTTTAATCCTCCAGCATCCAAAAGTGCTTTAAAAACCATAAATACCAGGGACTTGTTTAACTCTCAAGTGGTAAAGAAGTCTAGCAGATAGGTATCTGAGTCACAGAGTGGGAGGCTGCTGGTAGTTAATGGTCTAATAGCTCACATTATGCTTAGCACAAGACACCTCCGTAAGTATGAGCAAGATTAATTTGATTACACTTAGCAAGAACTTAGAGCTCTGTGATAAAGACCCAAAGACATACCAAGCAGGTCTCATCTTTCTTGCTTTGAAAACCTATTTCCTGAAATGGATTTCAGAGCCCTTCACCCCTAACTTCATTTTTCCTTGAGCCTGTATCTTTATGGTAATAGCTACAGCCTCCATTCCCAATCACCTATGAAAAGTCAGACACTTTATGGACATTTTCTTATGCAATCCTCATGTACTTATGAACTTTCATAGATGTGATGTCCAATCATATTTTACAGATGATGTTTCCCAGAGTTTCAGTAATTTGCCCAGTTTATAATTTTAAAAGAGAGAGAGAGAGAGTGTGTGTATGTGTGTGTGTGTGTGTGTGTGTGTGTGTGTGTGTGTGTGTGTGGTGGGGATAGGTGCGGTTTGGGGTAGAGTACAGTGGTCAGAGAATCTTAATTTTAATGCTAAATACGTGGCAAAAAAATCTTGAGGTATTATTTTTCTCTTAATAATTTATGTGATTTCTTTTCAACTGTATCCCCAATCAGAAAAGGTACTTCTGGGCCCAAAACAAAGAGGTAGATTTATGCCAGTTAAGGTGTGGATCATGGAAGAGGACCCATGTGTATGACTAGTAGGTAATTGATGGAGTACGGATATTAGGAGGAAGCATTTATGAATGTTTATCAAAATTGGACCTGGTAATTTTATGTCTAATGATCCAGATATAAAAAAATAAGCTTGTCCTTTTTATATTTTACTTTTATTACCTTTTTTATTTATAAAAGTATCAGCCCATCCATGGCAAAGTCAAGAATTGGGGGCTAGTTGGGCGTAATGGCTCATATCTGTAATCCTAACACTTTGGGAGGCTCAGGCAGGAGGACCAC
This sequence comes from Papio anubis, assembly GCF_008728515.1. Lineage (NCBI taxonomy): Eukaryota > Metazoa > Chordata > Mammalia > Primates > Cercopithecidae > Papio > Papio anubis. The sequence continues at coordinate 104,704,635 of NC_044985.1, read as the reverse complement.
TTTCCCCAGGAGTTCAAGACCAGCCTAGGCAACATAAGATGACCCCATCTCTACAGAAAAATAAGAAAAAAATTAGCTGGGCATGGTGGTGTATGCCTGTAGCCCCAGCTCCTTGGGAGGCTAAGATAAGATAGCTTGAGCCCCAGAGGTTGAGGCTGCAGTGAGCTGTGATAGCAACACTGCATTCCAGCCTCAGCAATAGAATAAGACTCTGGAAAAAAAAAAAAAAGAAGAAGAAGAAAGAAAGAGAGAAAGGAAGGAAGGGAAGGGAAGGGAAGGGAAAGGAGAAAGCAAGAAAGAAAGGAAGGAAGGAAAAGCAAAGAAAGAGAGAAAAAAAGAAGAAAGAAAGAGAGAAAGAGAGAAAAAGAAGAAAGAGGAAAAGAAAGGAAAGAAAGAAAGAAAGAAAGAAAGAAAGAAAGAAAGAAAGAAAGAAAGAAAGAAGAAAGAAAGAAAGAAAGAAAGAAAGAAAGAAAGAAAGAAAGAAAGAAAGAAAGGAAGGAAGGAAGGAAGGAAAGAAAGAATAGAAAGAAAGGAAAGAAAGAACAGAAAGAAAGAAAAAGAAAGAAAGAAAGAAAGAAAGAAAGAGAAAGAAAGGAAGAAAGAAAGAGAAAGAAAAAGAGAAAGAGGATGGAAAGAGAAAAAGAAAAACGAGTAGAGGACTGATTTTTCATCAGCTTGAGGGGCCCTGGATTAGCTGGTGATCACATAAAGAATGTAGGAATATCAGTGAGCCCCACCTAATGGGGCTTGGCTGCCTCCTTTTTAAGGGACAGAACATCATGGAGGCAAACAAACCCCAGAAAAGGGGCAGCTGCACAGTGGATTGGGATGGTTGGAACACTAGCCAACTGGCAGAGATTTCTATGATCCAGCAAGCCAGGCATACTGCAGACACAACCCCACAAACAAAGCAGAGACATCGCTGAAGGAGAAAATGACCATGCAACAGTCAGTTGGGAGAGAATGAGGGTTATTTCAGCAGCCACCTTTGTAGGACCCCAGAACATGACTGATATCTCAGAGGCCACCTGGAAAGATGACTTGAAGCCCAGATTGTGGCTGCCTCTCCCCCATGCTTCTGGTCACACCTTAAACACTCAAAATTTAGGTATGATTTTAGTAAACTATTGTGGCTCAAAAACCTGTGTAGAAAATGTTGCTACCCTGGCTCAAGCAAGCTCAAAATAGAAATTAAGTTGAAATAGATTTGTATGTATATTTTTAGTTTGTGGATCCGTGATACAGATCCAAAACAAACATATACCCAAGACCAGCTAGCAGATGATCTAAGGCATTAGCAATAGGAGGCTAAATCCCTTTACATGCCTCAAGAATGATATCATCCTAAGAATCAAAGGCATCAGCTTTTCCTGGTAGGGAATGAGCTCCCAGAATGTCAGGATCATGGTGATTCTGACTCCACAAGGTCTGACGACATCATTGATTCCATGTTCTTTATCCACTCCTATTCTGAATCAGTTACAGTTTTCTGCCAGCTTTTTCCTTTACATGCTTCTCATATGTGTTCTGACTTTTGTATTTCTAATGCAATCAAATGAATTTATATTTTTTAATTTCCTCAAACGTTATATCTGATCTCTCAGACTCTCGTCTGCTCTACCTCCTATCCAACTTTTTTATGACCTAAAATGAAAATATTCTTTAGATCGTGACAGGACCCTGCTCAAAATCTATTGGTTCCTATTGTTAACAGAATAAAATTTAAATGCGTGGGTTTGATACAACTAGCCTTTCCTTTCTTATCTCTGTGCTGTCTTCCGGATACATTAGGCTTAATCTAGCCTCATTTCCTTGTTCCTCCAGAGCTTTCTTCTTGGAATGCCTCCTTCCTCCTGCCTCGGCATTTCCTCCCTAATCTTAAATTCCTAGAGTTCCACCTAATCCAGGAGAACTTCCCTCACAATTCTGCTTCATCTATATGGCTTCTCTTTATTTTCCACCACTCTTGGCCTTCACCCTTGCCTGATACTCAACAGTGACAAACTCATCCTTGATTACCTGAGGCTCTTCTAGTTTTAACATTGAAAGCTCTTCCCTCAGAATTTCTTCAGTCCCATCATATGTTTTGGGGGTATCTGCCTTCTCTTCTCAATTGAATTGGAACCTTGGTGAAGGCAGGAAATGTACCACATTTTCATTTTCTAATGTCACTTAAAGTTTTCAACCATGAGAAATGTTCAGCTAGCCATATATTGAAGATTATGCCTTGCATTTACCAAACACACATTCTACCAATGTACTCCTTAAATGAAATGCTCAATAAGAACCAAAGAATTGGCTGGGCACCATGACTCATGCCTATAATCCAAGCATTTTGGGTGGCCGAGGAGGGAGGAGCTCTTGAGACCAGAAGTTTGAGACTAGCCTGGGCAACATAGGGAGACCCCTTCTCTACCAAAAAAAAAAAAAAAAAAAATGTAGAAACCAACAAAAAACAAGCCATGCTTGATGGCACGTGTCTGTAGGCCTCCCAAGCTACTTGGGAAGTTGAGGTGGGAGGATCGCTTGAGCCCAGGTTGAAGCTGTAGCGAGCTATGATTGCACCATTGCACTCCAGCCTGGGCAACAGAGTGAGATGCTGTTCCCCTGTGCCCCCACCCCCAAAAATCCCCAAATAATTGAGAAAGAAAAAAATTCATTGGAGGAATGCAAGCCCTTTGAAATTATCAGGCTCAGAAAGTCATTTAAAATGTACCAACAGTCACGTCTCACTCCCCCTTGAGCTAAATAATTAAGTCTTGAAACCACTTGCTATGCAGGCTCTAGACTAACTGACTCCAGGTATCTATAAAATGCTATACACCCTATAGTTCAACAATGTACAGCCAATCATTAACCTATGTTATTTCTGTAAACCAATGAGAATTCCCAATGAACAACTTTCATAATTGCCCTTCTCCTGATTCATCCATTTTTTTCCTTAAAAACTCGAGCCTCTCTTTTGGTCTCCAGGGCATTTCCCAGGGCAACTTGGAAGTATACCCCAGGCTAGGATGCAGCTCTCAACATTTGCACTTGAATAAACTCTCTTTAAACTAGATTCTGACCTTTAGGGTTATTTTAGGTTGACAAAATTAATGTGTTCTTTAATATGTGTTCCATTTGTCTGATCCGCAGTTCTTCCTATCTTTTATTTTAGATTGTGATAGAAAGAGTTTGGGAGGCTAGGAGGTAAGGTAGAAATAGGCAGTCCTGCCAGGACTCCAAGAAAGAAATTTGCAACCAATCATCTGACACCAGTCTTTGTTGGTGGTGGTGGTGGGGGGTCTAGAATATTTTGGAAGTTCTAAAATAAACTTTACGCCTTCAGGTGAAAATTTTCTCTAACTCTGAGTCACAAAGCCTCCTCTTCTCTGCCTGTTCTGTTCTTCCCAAGAGTCCAGTGATAGTGAAATGGTGATGGAAGACAGTGAGGAGGAGAGGCTGGAGAGGGCGGCTGTGAGTGTGTGCTGGGAAGCTTATGCAAGCAGCATGGGCAGAGAAGCACTGGACAAGGTATCTTCTCAGAATGGAGGAGAAAGTTCTCAAAAGCTTCACAAGAGATTTGATATACGCCCCACACAACTCCCCTATCCCTGCAGAGAACCTCTGTAGCCAACTTCCAAAATGATATCTCTAATATATAATGTTTATGGTAAACCAGATTCCATCCAAATTGAAAATGTTCTTTAGACATTTTACAGTCAATAGTTCCATTGTGATAAATGTCTCTTCTGTGCTATAGAGAAAGGCTTCTCACCCTTCCAGCTAGACTACCTTATATTCCCTGTGATACCTACGTACCTAAGGCCCTAAGACCTTTTAATTGACTAGAAACCAATATATCTATCCTTACAAGATGAGAATATTAATAGAAACTGAAGGATATGGGTGCTTGGATTAATACAGAGTTTTCGAAGAAAGTTTCTTCATAAATAGAATCTTTGGGAAAAAAATCAGAAAAGATTAAGGGTGAATGGGGCAAAGTAGGGGTATTAGTCAGGGTTCTTCAGAGAAACAGAACCCAGAGGATACATATATATACAAACACATACACACACACACCCTACCACACATACAGTGAGAGAGAGAGAGAGAGAGAAGTTTCAAGTAATTGGCTTATGCACTTGTGGGGACTCACAAGTTGAAAATCTGCAGGGGCAGGCTAGAAATTCTGGTAAGAATTGATGTCACAGTCTTGAATGAAAAGGCTAGAAACTCAATAATTTCTACCGTGCAGTCTGGAGGCAAAACTTCCTTTCTCTTTATGGGTCCTTGTCTTTTAAGGCCTCTGTCTGATTTACTAAAGCCCACCCATATTATATAGGGTAACCTGCTTTACTCAAATTCTACAATTTAAATGTTAATCACATCTAAAAAATACCTTCACAGTAATATCTAGACCTGTGTTTGACCAAACAACTGGTCATCATAACCTAACCAAATTGACACACAAAATTAATCATCACATTGGGATGCAATACTATCTGGTGTCAGATAATAAATTTTTATCAAGTATAAGCAAAACATAAATTCAAGGTGAGAGTTATATTATAAAATCTAAAGTAGTCTAGAGATAGCAACAGCTCTAAAATTTCCTGAGGGCATATTCTCAAAGGTGAATTAGATCTGAACATAAAGTAAGATTAATTAATTTTCATTTATTTTTTTACTCCTTTCTCCTCAAATGTGAATGTAGAGCTCCTCACTTTGCCTGGTTTAACAAAGCAGGCCAAGAGAACTCATGATGTGCAGCATTCATAAAGTGAACAGAAAAGCACTGCAGGGGAAAGTCTCAAAGCCACATAGTAAGGTAAATACTAGGTTGTAATCTAATTAGCAAAAGATAATAGAAGCCAATGGAAAACAGGCCACATGCCCAAGAACTACAATTCCCTGGGGAAATAAATGATTGATCGCTTGGAGACAGGAAACAGATAGGGGAAAGCATGTTCTTGCCTTTGACCTGAAACATAGATCACGACTTCCAACTCGAGTAAAGGCATTTGTAAAAAACCAAATGTTTTACATTCCAGCAGTTTGTCATTTATAGAGAAGACTGGTGAAGTCCTTCCGTACAACACCAGTGACTTGTACTATTAAATGTCTAACTTACCTAAGAAAAATTGTTAAATGCAGAAATGCATTAGCAAAATATTTTTTTTCAATCCAAAAATAAAAGGACTGGTTATTTCTACCCCTCTGCCCATTTCACTGCCTTCTGCTGCTCATACACAAATACACACAAAATGAAAGTTAGAGAAGCCATAGCTACTCATCTCCCCATTCACTGTTTAAAATGCTGTTTCTTAAAGAAAATCACCATTGGAATGTTAGGGCTTTCTGTGACTTTGACAGCTCTGCGTAGAGAAGGAATGATCTGCTTACAAGATAGGACTCAGTGGAAGGGTTCAGCTCTCTTTCAGGAAGAGAGAAAAGAAAGACAGAGAATTATGTCAGAGTGAGAACAAAGTGAACAACATTTTAACAGGAATTTTTGATGAAATTTTACTGTAAGATTGTGGAATGGTGGCATTGGAAACCCTTCTGAGTACATAGCTCTCAGGCCACAGTTGGATAAGGCTGATATAGTTTGGCTGTGTCCCCACCCAAATCTCATGTTGAATTGTAGTTCCCACAATTCCCAAGTGTTGTGGGAGGGATCTGGTGGGAAGTAATTGAATCATGGGGACAGGTCTTTCCCATGCTGTTCTGTTGATAGTGAATAGTTCTCACAAGATCTGATGGTTTTATAAAGGGGAGTTTCCCTGCACGAACTCTCTTCTCTCATCCTGCACAAACTCTCTTCTCTTGTCTGCCGCCATGCGAGATATACCTTTCATCTTCCACCATGATTGTGAGGCCTCCCCAGCCATGTGGAGCTGTGAGTCCATTAAACCTCTTTCTTTTGTAAATTGCCCAGTCTCGAGTATGTCTTTATCAGCAGCATGAAAATGGACTAATACAGGAGCTATTAACCTGAAGCAACAAGTATCATCCAGAAGTGGCTGTGAGTGAATGAGCTGGGAGAATTTAGGCAGCTAAACAAGAAACGGTAGAATAAAACTGAGAGCACAAAAATGTTTAGAAAATAGAGGGATAACTTGTTTTGTGTTACAGATTAAAGTGAACTCAATAGCAGGGAAGGAAAAAAGAAGAATGCATCTCCTTTGTCCAGACCACATACATGTTTGCATCAGAAAAATGAAGAGAGAGCCTAAATTCACTTAAGAATTAGAAAGAAAAAGCAAACAAGAAAAACCTGAAGACCACTTCTAAAGGAAAGCTGAAAAGTCTGGCATGTTCTCTCTAGTCAGAAAAGTCACACTAAAGTTGACATATAACTTGATCAAGGACAAAATAACTCTTCAAAATAGAAATTCCAAGAAAATTATCCCCTTTCATTACATTTCCCTTCAATTACCCTCTGTTATATTTAGTCAACAATTCTCATAAATGAACATTAACTACATGTAGTCACAGCTGTCTGGAACTAGGTAAAACTTAAAATCAGGTTTGAAAACAAGCAGAAATTATATGTAATGAGAGCCACAAAAATACTCACTCTGATTCATTGAGTCTGTCTCTGTACTTCTAGGAAAACAAATTGGTTAGGTGCATAAATAAAATGCTCTTTCATGATCATTTCTCAAATGTATGCTCTTCACACCCTTGGAAATAGTCTGAATATCCCCAGTTAGGAAACTGTTCAAATAAATTATATTATTGTCCTTTAGCAGGGAATCATGAAACCAATAATATTTATGAAGTTTTGTATTAAATGGGAAATGCTTATAATAAAATACTGAGAAAAGTAAAGAAAAAAAATTTAAAAATGCATGGTGTGATTTTTTACCTGTCAAAAGGCAGGAAAGAGAGAAGCCAAATTGTTCCTAGATAAGTAATGACTGCCAAATTTCAAGAGATAACTAGAGTGTAAACAGCTCACATGTAGCCATGATTGAACCACAAATGTGAACTCTCAGGGTTATAGCACAGCCAGACTTCACACTTATTTTCTGATGTGTCATGTCAGGTATCAGTGAGGTCCTTCTTGAACAACAGTGGCTTGAAATGAGAAAAAACAAAGAAAGCAAATTGAGGAACTAAAAGTACCAGGAGCTATTGGTACCATTATTTGTAAAACTCTGTATGTTTCTCAATCTAATTTCAGGGCCTGATAAAAGAGCTGTAGGGTCTTGACCAAGTTGTAGTTCTGAAGGCATTTCTTTACACACATTTGGTGGCAGGATTTTCTCTGCTCCTGCATAGGGGATATGCCACAGTATGGCTCCTAGGAGAACAGTCACTGCTAAATACTGAAGAGGAACATAGCCAGGAAGTGGGACAGGACAGGAACCAATTGTTCTTTAGGGGTGTCACAGAGTAAAAAAAAAAAAAAATTGGGAAGATATAGGAATGTAGACAGAGTGAAATTAATATGTGTGTGTCAATAAAACAAATATTAAAGAGCCCGTTTTTTAAAATTAATTTTTTTTTTTTGAGACAAAGTCTCACTCTGTCACCCAGGCTGCAGTGCAGTGGTGCAATCTTGGCTCACTGCAACCTCTGCCTCTCCTCTAGGGTTCAAGCGATTCTCCTGCCTCAGCCTCCTGACTAGCTAGGATAACAGACATGAGCCACCAGGCTCTGCTAATTTGTGTAGTTTTATTAGTAGAGATGGGGTTTCACCACATTGACCAGGGGTCTTGAACTCCCAGCCTCAGGTGATCCACCGGCCTTGGCCTCCCAAAGTGCTGGGATTGCAGGTGTGAGCCACCGTGCCCAGTCAGTCCACTGGTTTTTAATCAGTCTTTCTCTTTCCCTTCTCTCTCTTTCTACTATACACATGTAGTTACAAAGAAATGTCACTCATGTTGGGTGTGACTACAAACTAGTCCCATTATTATATGTAAGTAAAACATGTTTTACACCAAGTATTTGTAGTTATCCCTGCCCTTAAAATTTTAGGAGTAATTTTACATCTGTTGCTAATATGCATAATACCAAAAATATTTTGATTTCAAAAAGTAGAGTTATTGAAATTGATTCGTTTGAAATGTAAAAATTTAGTACAGGTAGTAAAGATTTAAAAAGGTGAAGATGAAAATAGAAGTAGAAATTTGTAGGACTTGTAATGAAATAGAAGTAGTAGAATCTCAGCAAATCATATAATTTGGTTGGATCTCTGCTTATTTGAGAAAACTCCTCTGAAAAGCCATAACAATTTACCAACTTCACAGCAAATTATTTGCTAGAGTCATCTCCTATGGGATGAGTTACCTGTGCATAGTAAAGGTGAGGTAATAAACAGTCTTCAGCATACTGGAGACAGCTAAGTTCAGTACAGGACTCTTGTAAAACTGGGAGAGGAGGAGGATTTTGTAGGTTATGATGAATGATCCAGGTGCCATAGCCTTTGAATGGATAATTTTTCATATCTATTTTTTCATTATTTATTTACCTCTATGCAGTGTTATATGGTTCAGTGGTCCCCAGACCTCTCTGCAAACTAGAAAAAAAAGATTTTTGTTTTATTTTTGAATGTAGATTTTGGAGTTCCCATCCTTGGAATTCTATTTTAGAAGGACTAATAGACTAAGGTAGAGCCTGACATCAATATTTGTGTCAATTCTGACATAGGTTGTACTGAGGCCACAATTTGAGAACCAGAGGAAGGAGGTAACAGGAGAAGCAGAAGTATTAGGCTTGTTTAGAAAGATTTTCTCCAACTACAAATCCTACTTAAACCTTTCCATTCTTCTCTTTCTCCTTTCTCTCCACTCTTTTCCTCTCTCTAAGGAAAGAGAAGCCGTTAGATCATCAAGAAGTGAGCTGAGACGACTTCAAGTTCAGCACCTACGGGAGTTGGAACCAAGGGAGAAGTGTCTCTTCGAAAAGTCAAAAACAGTGAGGGAGACCAAGATGCATAGAGCAAGACATGGGATGAAACATATGCTGGTTTCTCATGAAAGTTACAAAACTCTATTGGGGTGTGTGTGTGTGTGTGTGTGTGTGTGTGTGTGTGTGTTTCGGGGGCAATGCTGGTAATGGGGAGCTCACAGTGTTAAATATTAAATATATAGCAAAGATAGAAAAATGATGACTTGGGACAAGCTATTGAAATAATAACTTGATGTCTAGCAGATCAGGATGCTTTTGAATAATCTGATGTGGGGAAAAAAAACAGCCAGTAAATTGTGAGGGAGTAAAGGTAAAAGTTAAGCTAGTCTATATGCATTACTATTTATTCACTCATTTACTGTTTTCATTCATTTATTTGACACATACTTGTTGAGCATCTACTGGGGCTGGGCATCTTTTAGAAAATGGGAACACCAATGAATCAGACACTGCCCTACCCTCATGGATCTTATAAAAGCTATTCTTTGACAAGATGAGACTTTTCTCCTTCAATTCTGGTAAATTCAGTGGACCATATAATTCATTTCAAACTGTTTTCATGTAGGAGAGATTTGTGTATGATTGAGAGCAAGGAAAAGAGGCTTAGAAGGGGAATTCAAACATTGAAGACACAAAAGAAAAAATAAATAATAAAATACTGTGATCTCTTTGAAATTGAGAATTAGATGAAATGAAAGAAATATAAAAAGGTAGTTTGGCCCTGTGGGGAAGATGAGCTGTTCTTCCTCTGACACAGAAAAGAAGGAAGAAAGAACATGCTGGAAGCAGAACAAAGAAGAGGTAAGACACTGTAGTTATTTTAAATATCCACCTGTTGCTATACACAGGCTTAGAGACATTACTGAAAGTATAAGCCATTTTTAAAGAGAAACAGTGCTCGCATATGTATATGTTACATCCAAAGCCCATAGTGTCTAAACATATCAGTGTTCAATTATTATTTGAATAATAAATTAAAATTTGGTTGATATTTTACTTCTGTTTATTATTGACTAATCATTGCTTAACTCATCACTACAATTCTTACTGGTGGCTTTGATATCAACATGTGGTTTGACGAACCTCCCATAGTGACGAATCATTCTTCGATTCCCCAGGTTAATTTGAAAATGATCCGAAGATACACACATAGGGTGTCTTATTCTGTTTGTGCTGCTATAACAAAATCCTACAAATGGGTAATTTATGAAGAACAGAAATTTATTTCTCACAGTTATGAAGGCTGGGAAGTCTAGAATCAAGTTAATGGTAGTTTTAGTGTCTGATGAGGGGCCCAGCCTCACCTTCCTAGACGCATTCTCTGAAAGGCAGGAATGCTGTGTCTTTACAAGGCCAAAGGAGTAGAAAAGGGAAAGAACTGAATGCTATGTGGAGCCTCTTTAATAAGGACTCAATACCATTCATAAGAAAGGAGCTCTCATGATGTAATTACTTCTTAAAGTCTCCATGCCTTAATTCTATCACATTGGCCATTCAATTTCAGCACATGAACTTTGGAGAAGACTCATTCAAACCAAAGCATAGGGAGAACTTCAGGCTAAGCATATAGGTTGTTTTGTTTGGGACCTATATATGGATCTCATCAGTCATTTAGGACTGAGAACTGTTGAAATGTTCAAGCTACTATTTGAGGATGACATTTTGTGGCTCTTGAGAAGGGAAGTTCATTATTTAGGGAGACATTTGATTTAGGTGGTTGCTATGACCCAACTAACTCTAGAAGTCTACAAGTCAATTGATCTCTCCCTGTTTTTGCTTCATCCAACAAAGCAGGCTTTGGTCTATCCAGGCTGGTCATCAAGGTTTCTGAAATAATTGATTTGTCCAAGAGACAATCAGTTCAATGCTCCATTTCTTAGTTTAATAGGAGACATTATAACCCTCTTAAACCTCATTCTATCCCCTCAGAAAAATAGCATTCATTTCAGTAGCTACAGCTGGCCTCTGTCTTTATAACTCTTTGGTGTTCAGCAAGACAGCCGTACTGTAGCTGCAAGCTATTACAACAACACACTGACTTCCAGATTTACAACTGTGTGCTTGTCATTTCCAGATGTAGTTTTACTAAGACAGTTGTGCAGGAAACATTGTGAGAAGCAGCAGATTTCCAGTAAAACATGCCTATAAACACTATGGTTTCTGGCAAACAGGGGAAAAAAAGGTTTACACCCAGATGCCTTAAAAATATATAGTCTACCTTTTGTTCATATTTACCCTGAGGGTTTAAATGTGATCTACAGCTTTGGTTTTTGTTTTGTTTGTCCCACCCTGACACTGGAGCAACCTATCTAGACTCCTGTGTCCTGTAAATGGTTTGAACACTGTTTTAATTGCCTATTGTTCTACTAACAACTTAGGAATTTTCTAATACAAAGTAAGAATCTTAACTACACAAGCAATTGCTGTAGGTTTTCTGAATTGATCTCCATAATCTATAAGCCTCTGAGCAGTGCTTGGACAGGTTAATTTGAAAGCAGAAACCAAAACTTCCTGTGGGAAGTCACAGACCCACAATTTCATGAATATTTTTTCTACATTCCATTGAATATGCTGCCTTTTTCCCTTAGCATAAGCCTACATGATTCAAAAGACATGTTTTGGCAGGAAGCGAATTAACACATATGGGTGTGGGTGGCAGTGTCTTAATGCCCCACCTGGGTCCACCCTTATTATCAGCCATGACTGTATCTATATAATACTAAGTCAAGGAAGAAATTGGTTATGACAGACTCAACCCTCATCAAAGTTAGGAAGTAGATGAAATATACTGACTCCATGTCTGTTATCCTTAATTTTCTCTTAAACCAACCTCTTTTCTTTAAGGACGCACTAAAAGGTTGCTGGCATGTCAGTGTTCCCCTCAACTGGGGCATTACCATGTCCTCTACCCATTGCTCCAGACTTATCTATTCCCATTCTCTCCTTCGTCAGTACATACCTGCTTTCAGTCATCCACCCATCTATCTACTCACTCACCCATTTCTATATATTCTTACTAATTAAAATGAGTAACCTCTAGAGTGTTAGTGACATAGGAATATACCACAGGAATGATTGAACCTGAAGAGATGATTCTTATACATTTAATAATTCAATGTCTTAATTTTTTTCAAACATTTATTTTTGCAGAGGCTTATGTTTCCATACAAGAATCTTGGGATCCACGTGGAGTGCAAGAGGTTGGAAAAGGAGTTCTCAAAAAATAAAATGTTCGGTGGGGCGCAGTGGCTCACGCCTCTGATCCCTGCACTTCGGGAGGCTGAGGTGGACGGATCACCAGGTCAGTAGATCGAGACCATCCTGACCAACATGGTGAAACCCCGTCTCTACTAAAAAAAAAAAAAAAATTAGCCGGGCGCGGTGGCGGGTGCCTGTAGTCCCAGATACTAGGACGCTGAGGCAGGAGAATGGCGTGAACCCGGGAGGCGGAGCTTGCAGTGAGCCAAGATCATGCCAAAGCACTCCAGCCTGGGTGACAGAGCGAGACTCTGTCTCAAAAAAAATAAAATAAAAAAATAAATAAATAATAAAAAGTTCTTGTTTGCTCTACAAGAGTAGCTTAACTTCTTTCCAAAGTATATTTCTGGATTCATGTGAGATTTGTAGTTTAAAATGGGGTTATAAAAGAAAAAAAAAGAAAGAATGCCACCACCTCAATCCAAATAAATAAATTCTCTTAAGACTGTGTCACATCAGTGATACAGATAGGCTGGAATATCTTCTAAAAGGCTCTTACTATAAATGCGTAATTCACATTGGTCCCAATTGTCTGTGAACGCATCATCCTCATGGTTTAAACCTAAGTTCCTGAAGTGCAATCAAACTGCCTTGCTTCCTTGTCAATGCTGAGTTGAGGTCATGTTTCCATGTAGCCAAAAATTGTGAAAAGAGGATAGAAAGCTGATGAGTACCTGTTTCACTTCATCCAACAAAGCACTTGGTCAATCCAAGCTGGCTGTCAAGGTTTCTGAAATAGGGTACCCCTTCCAGAGGGCAGAATAGATCTTAAATAATGGTCCTAGGCTCTGCAAACAACTAGCTGGGCAGCTTCTATTCTTAATTGTTTAGGGTCATGGGTTATTCTGATTTGCCAGGCCTGTGTCACTTGTCTACTTTCTATATAAACAGAATTACTATGGGGTGAAGGAGAAATGCAAATAAAAATTATGCTAATAAAGTATTTAAGTAGGCAGTATTTTCTCAAAATGAATGATGCTGGGTTAACATGCGCATACATGTAGTAGAATAACAGAGCAAAATATTTGTAGTGGATGACTTTCACTTCAGACAGAAACACAGTATCCATTTCCCAAAGATTTTTTTTAAAACTAGTTTAAAAAACAATGTGGGTATGATTCTTTTCTCTGAGTTTTTAAATAATATGCTGAACGACAGATGCCTGCATTGTGTACCTTCTTTCAAAAAAGGGTCTTATTTCTCATGTTGTAATTCCTATATCCTTGGTCAACAACCTCAAAACAATGGGTCAGCAATGCAAAGAATTGTCAAATGGCCAAATCAGGCTTGGAATTGAAATTCTTACTTTTAAGGCCTTGGTGAAGAAAAAGAATATCCACCAGGCAGAGCTAATTAAATAAGAAGCACTATTAGTAGAATGTTTATTTGCATTTCATAAGCCTCTAAAGTAAAATGATGCAAATATATTGACTGAAGTTGGCAGTTATTATGGAGAAGTATTGCCCTGTGGATTGCCAAGTGATTGACAGTGACACAATATTCAACATAATAGGCTCAGAGTAGTATCATTTGTTAATGGTGACATTCCTTTTCCTAAAACTAAGGGAGTCATTTATTTAGCAGCCTTCGTGTAAAAAGTTTCTTTCTTTCGCTATTTCTGTTTTTCTAGAACAGCTTTTCATTCTTAGTTCTATATTCACTAATTACAATAATTTTTTCTTTACTAATTAGTTATAAAACAATGCATTCTTCCAAAAAGAAAAGGCCTTTAGGTCAACATAAACCAGTTGAAATGAGTAATATGTAACCCACGATATCAAAGCAACAACAAGAAAATAAACCTAACCCACTCAAGAAATCTCACAGGGGCTTTAACTGACAAGATTGCCTTCAGAATATAAAAATGAATGGCTTGTTAGGGGAGTCTTGGTGTGCAGATCATGGAGGAGAAAGAGAAGGAAACAAAGAGAAGACGAGTTAGAGGAGGAAATGAAAAGGGAGGATAGGAAAAGGGAGAGACTAGGGGTACCTGTGTTTTAAGTACATGAAGAGAGAAAGCAATGCAATCTGCATGCTTTATTTTCATGTGTTCAAGCTATTACATCACACAGGAGAGGTATAATAAAGTGTACTAGTGAGTGGTTAGGTCACCCTAATGAATACAAATAAAATATCTCTTTCTCCTAAAGAGGCGGAGCATTTTATTAACCAGCATTTGGAGAGTGTTATTATTTTTTATGTCTAAGATTTTATGGATCCTATTTTCCTGGGAGGCTACGGAAGCAGTGACAAATGTTGCAGAGACGAGAAATTCCTTTTCTGTGTTTCTAAAACAAATCAAGGAAATCACAGAAGAGAAAAACAAATCAGTTAACCTGCAGTTTTATTTATGAAGTTTAGATGTCAGCACACTTTGTAAAACTTGCCACCCCTATCATGGTTAAAATAGCACCAATGAATCCAGGGAAATGTTTTATTATAAGACGGTATCATGGATCTTTGAAGTCACATGTGTATTCATGAATTCTCGGGATGTTGTGAGTATAAAATGAAGTCGTATGCATAAAAAATGAGCTGTATAGATGAGGTCATCTAGAGATGGAGGTAGTACAACAGGAAAAGTTAGAGCTGAAAATATCTGAAGGATTGGATTTTTAGAAAAAAATAGAAATTGGTATTCTATGAACAATATTGAAAACACTGTACTTTGTATATAATAGAGGGAGGTAAAACAATAGTATTTTATACCTTAATTAGAATATAAAAAATTTCCAAAGAATCATTACAGTTTATACATAATTTATCTAATAAATAATAATATATAATTTTACATACACATATATGCATATATACAATCATATACATTTATATGTATATGAATATTACATATTTTTATTTATTCCTTGATCATTTTCCATTATGTGAAAACACTACTGATTTAAGAAATGAGAGTGCATGAAATTATCCCTTGTAGTAATAAATATCTGGTATATTTGGTATAAGTCTTCTAAAAAGATTATATAACACCAAACCTCTAAATATTGTTCTAACAAGAGTAAGCTATGTCACTATATATAGAATCACAACATTCTAGATTTCTAATATATTTGTCAAATCTTCAAGAGAAACCAAGTCCATTTTTCCACTTATGTAAAAAGCTTTCCTACTAGGAAAACATGGTGATGGCCTTGTTAGCCTTCGTCAGATAGAGTCAGACGATAGAGGGTGTTCATATTGAATCAAGCTGCCTAGTGTTCCACCTTGTAAATATAACATTACATTTCACTGGTGATGGAATTATTTCAATTTGCCATGGCACTGCTTTTCTGAAACTATCTGTGGACCCATGTAGGTCAAGGGGAAGAAAAATCAAGGGTCATCCTAAGTTTATACCATATAGTGTTTTCATTTTCTACCCAGCTAAGTACATCCAGGCTCCCTGTGGGGCAAGTCTTTTTTCCCTTGTCTGTTATTTTCAGAAAAAGGGCTACATATGACAGTCTCAGAATCTTACCAGCCTGAACACAGATGGTAAAGATTACAGCACGCTGAGTATTGACCTTTAGAAGCTGCCTTTCTTCTCAAGGTTCTTCTAGTTTGACAGTTAACTAGCTTTTTCTCAATTAATTTCATTACTAACACTAGTTTTGCCTTTTATTTTTCCTCTGATAAGTGTTAACTACACTTATCAACAAAGTTGAGTCTTACTCTGAGCAGTTGGCAGACCCAATCATTACAACTCGTTATATTTCACTCCTTTGACTTACTGGCTTCAAGAGCTTGGAGATAATGTAGACATTGTTTAAACGCTGGCTTTCCTTTTCCAACAGGTACCTAAGCTAATGAATTTCAACTGGTTGCCTGAGATGAGCAATGAGTGGGGACCTGGGAGAAAGAGGTCATGGACAGCAAGTAGGAGGCCCACCATAAATCACAAGATGGGGCATTTATGAGCTGGTTGTAAACTGTCAACATAAGGCTACAAAGTGAACCTATACTTTGATCATAAATAAAGAAGAAAGCTAAAACAATATAAACTGGTTGCCCAAATTAAATGGAGGATATCATTGCACTGTTCATGGAGCCAAAAATGCCATTTCAGGTCTTCAATGTAAGAGATAGTTGGAAAATTCAGAAGAGAGATTTCAGTACAAATATTTTCTTTAGCACTAAGCTAAAGTAATAATACTATTATTCCAGCCAACTCTCACATGTGCTAGATTTTTACAATCACTCACATGTAACAGTGGGTACCATTTTACATCATAAAACTTGGGAGAGAGATGAGAGCAAATCCCTTTTTCATTATGAAGATGTTATTTGGTAGATTATTTTCTGATGGAAAATTTAGACCCATTAAGTTTTCAAGTTAAGAATCTGCTTCCTACTTTACTTCAAACAGTGATAAAAATCACTACAATAATATCTTAGTACTATAAAACATGTTGAAATACAACAATAAACCATTATCTGTATTGTTTTATTTTGCTCAAATAAATTAAAGCTCAGCCATTGATCTGAGATAAAAATTACCATTTTAATATGCACTTAAAATTTGGTAGAATTTTAGGGGGCAATACAGTTAGACTTTTTGATCTCAAATGAGCAGGTGATAAAAGTGTCATGTAAGATTTGCTTATATTTTACAATTTCATTAAAAGGGGATTAACTTTTCAGAGAAAATATGAGAAAAAAACTAATTAAAATTGAGAGCCTCAATAAATTTACCTTAGCAGTGTCACGTAACATTTCGCAAGTGCAACAGAATGGTGGTAGCAAAGTGAATCATTCTAGGAAGTCTTAAAACAAATATAAGAAAATCCTTTCTTATACAAGTCAGAGAAATTGCTCTCATGTATCAGTCACTCAGAGAAACAGTAAAAAAGAAGTCAGTAGTTGACTCCATCAGTAGATGCTAAAAAGACCAGAGGTGCCTGTGTTACCAAAGGGAAGTGGAAACATTCTTCCAATTTCCTTTTACAATTTTGCCCCAGACCATAAATCAAATCTATTTCTTTAAATGTGTCCCCCAAAATAGAACTGAAAGCCAGTATCTCAGGCAAAAGATATTTTAGAGATATAAAGTTAAGATTGTAGGTTTCAACAAGACCTTAGAAAGCAGACCACCTTGTCAAATATGCTCATTTTAACAATAAAAGTGACTTGTTTACCAAGGACACAAAACTAGTAGAATTTAAATGGGAACCCAGCTACCTTTTTTCCCTATTACAAGTTATTTTATACATATGCTTGCTGTCTGCCCAGCCCCATTTCTTCTCATTTCCTTTTTTTTAAAAAAATTACATCTGGGGTCTCATATAATTCTACAAAGCCTGATGTCACCCCCAGATTCAGGAGTGGGCCCTGTCATGCTCAAGCCATTCCATTCTACTAGCTATGGTAATGGATTCAGGGATGGATATGTGGTCCAATTTGGGACAATAAGATTTTAGAAGCTGTTTTCTGGGGACTGAAATGAAAATATAATAACTTTTCTAATGCCTTCAAGAGCACAGCCAAAAGATACAATTGCTTGCAAATGAAAAACACCAACCAAGGAGATCCCCTGTAGCTTGTCTGCCATTTTGCCCCCATAAGGATAGCTAGCCTGAGGACAAATCCAATACAAAGGAGATGACAGAACTGAAAACAATAGAGAAATCGAGTTGAAATCCTGACCACACTGCAGCTGAAACCTCTTAACGCCTCTAGATTTTTCCATTACATACAAGCCAATACATCTTGAATATGGTTTGGCTCTATGTCCCCACCCAAATCTCATATCGAATTATAATCCATCCCCATAATCCCTATCTGTTCAAGAAGGAACCTAGTGGGAGGTGATTGGATCATGGGGACAGTTTCCCCCATGCTGGTCTTGTGATAGTAAGTTCTCATGAGATCTGACGGTTTTATAAGTGTTAGGTGTTTGACAGTTCCTCCTTCACACTCTCTCTCTCTCTCCTCCCACCGTAAGAAGGCGGCTGCCTCTCCTTCTGCCATGATTGTAAGTTTTCTGAGGCCTCCCCAGCCATGCAGCACTGTGAGTTAATTAAAACTCTTTCCTTTATAAGTTACCAAGTCTTGGGCATTTCTTTATAGCAATGTAAAAATGAACCAATACAATCTCCTTTATTATTTAGACCAGTTTGAGTTTTATTTCCTGCCACTCAAAGCATATTATATATAGGGTTTCTTCTTCTCATGATGTTTCCTGAGTACATAGCTGTTTTTTTAATCATAAAATCCAGCTCCTGTTTGATAACACTAGAAAAAAGTTTATTTAAAAAATTGTCCTGATGAATCCTGACTGCCTACAGTACTTGCTAAAGATTACTCTTTCAAGGGATAGGTTTTTCTCCTTTCATTTATTTTGACCAGGTCCCAATTTTCTTACAGAGTATGATGACAGTATATTAAGTTAAGAGGCTGTATTTTTGAATAAAAGTGAAAAGGCCAATAACAACCAAACATTCAAACATCTAAAGAAGTCTGATTGCGGTGGAAGTAACTATTCACCACGGCGCGTCTGGGTTAAAAAAAAAAAATAGATTAGGCAGTCAGAATTAGTATTGAGTGGTCCTCCACGGTGCAGCAAAGAAATAAATAAGCTCCTTTA
This sequence comes from Papio anubis, assembly GCF_008728515.1. Lineage (NCBI taxonomy): Eukaryota > Metazoa > Chordata > Mammalia > Primates > Cercopithecidae > Papio > Papio anubis. The sequence continues at coordinate 104,685,893 of NC_044985.1, read as the reverse complement.
CATGGTTTGCTGTCATTTGCCCCATTATTATTCATATCTTTCTCTTGACCGTCTTTCCACATTGCAGGTGCTCTTACAGGTCCCTCCATTGCTTGCAACTGCTATGTTGCCTCTGGCCTAGGTCAATTGTCCTCACCCTTGGCTACCTATTAGAATCACCTGGAGACCCTTTAACTGATGATGCCCAGGCAATTACTCAGACCAATTAAATCAGAATCTCTGGAAGTGGGGCCCAGGGATCAGTAGTTTTTAAATCTACCCAGGTGATGCAATATACGGCTAAATTTGAGAACCAGTGGCCTAGATTATCCAGCATCACCAATTCTAGGATGGCCATGTAGGAATCACAGGCAGGTCCATGGGAAAAGGTGTGTGGAGAGGGCCACATCTGTTTCAAGTCTGAATTGCAGTGCTCTGTTTTTCCCTTTTGCACGCATCTTCTCACTGCAGAAATGCAGAGGGCCGGCAGGGCGCAGTGGCTCACGCCTGTAATCCCAGCACTTTGGGAGGCCGAGAGGGGCGGATCACCTGAGGTCAGGAGCTCAAAACCAGCCTGGTCAATGTGGCAAAACCCCGTCTCTACTAAAAATACAAAAATTAGCTGCGCTTGGTGGTGGGTGCCTGTAGTCCTAGCTACTCCGGAGGCTGAGGCAGGAGAATGGCGTGAACCCAGGAGACGGAGCTTGAAGTGAGCCGAGATGGTGCCATTGCACTCCAGCCTGGGCGACAGAGCGAGACTCTGTCTCAAAAAAAAAAAAAAAAAAGAAAAAAAAAAAAAAAAAAACGGAAGAAAGAAAGAAAGAAAGGCAGAAGGCTAATTTCCCGGGCTGGCCTGGGTAAAAGCAACAATGACAGAGGCCAGTTAAACCTGTTTCTGAACCAGTGAACCAGTAACCTGTTTCTGAACTTGCAGTAAAAAGGTAAAGAGAGCCTTGGGGCTTATTAAGCTCATTTCACCTTCTCAAGTGTACAGTATCCTATGGTGATTTGAACATAAAATTCTATCTAGTAATAGATTGTGTCCCATGTCCTTGGAGGCTCCTCTGTGTATCTACCCTCCTGGAATCTAGTATGGTGAAGAGAAACAGCATATGAATATCTGGTTCTGACCATCTTCATCAAAACTAACCAGGATACCATTCCCATCTCGAGTCTCCATGGCATGCTTCCTTTGTGGGTAACCCAGCCATGCTCTTTCTGAAGACACAAGTTTGCCATTGTTACCAGTCTTACTCTTCTCTCCCAATGTACACCTCACCTGCATACACCAGGTTTGGCTTTCAAACATCTTTGTAAACATATGTGAATTGACTTTCATATCTGAGAATATTAGCATGCTTTCTTTTATGCCTTTCTGTCAAGTGCTTTTTTTTCCCTTTTAATAATAAATACTATAAGGAATCCAGGTTATTTTATCTTTGCATTTTCTCTCTTAAAACGTTTACTTATGACCTAGGTCATTTAGACCCTTGTTGATCTGCCTCTTGGTTTCCATAATCACTAATAAGTTCTGCATATTAAAATTCTAGACCATTCAACATTGCCATCATGGTGAAGTACATCTCTATATGTCAGAGCCAGCTGAGTAAACATTAAAGCATAATTGAATTTTTCAAGCAATGACATTTTAATTAAGAAATGTTCTTGGACTTTTAAGAGTTCAATATATTTCCTTGTAAGAATTTGCCCTTTTAGAATTTTCTTGCAAAACTACCATTGGGCCTATTACTGAAAAAATTTGCCATTGTTTTGCCTTAGTTGTGTGAGCAAAGCTTATCATTTGGGGTCAATGTAATATGTATAATTTTGCTGGCCAATACTAATTAGTACAAAATTGCAAGCACAGAATGGAGGCCATGAAGTATGCCAAGACAAGTACTTTATGAGAATCCTTTAGTTACTTTAGACGTCTAGATCTACAAGTTAAACTGATACATATATGTGTGTATATATATGTATATATATTGAACAGCAGGTGGGTCTGGTTTCAGCTTTGAATAAAATAGCATCTCTTTCCTTATGTTCCTGGGGGAAAACAGTGCATGTTATTAAGATAGTCAAGTATGGTATTATTTTAAGTAGATATTATAGTTGCACTGAGTATGCTTTTAAAGAAATGAAACAGCTAGGTTCGATTTTCAGTCCTTAATGGTTATGATTTTCATTTATTTTTACCTTAGATTTCAAAGAAAGAAATCCATGAGTCTTTTTCATACCTACTAGTTTCAGTGCCTCACTCTCTGAACTTGCCCATCCCTTGATATCCATAGTTTTCTTCACAGTTGTGGGTTACTTCTAACATCTAGGCCTTTCTTTTTATTTGTGAATCAATTGGTGCTCAAGGAGCTATTGACATAAAGGATCAATAAATCAATAGTTACTTATCAGGGACATATTCTGTACAGCATCGTCTGTTTGGAGTTAAAGAGGATGCTAGATTTATAAGATATATTCTCTTCTCTTATGAAGCTTGCATATTGTCAGGAGTGTATGTTGTAGTAAACATATAAAAGAGATGAGAAGTATAGATGAATTTAAGCCAGATAAATAAGAGAATACATCTTTTCTATGGCTCTTCTCCCAAAACCTGAAGATCTTTCTCCTTTATGTATGTGTGTATATATTCATGCATAATTCTATGTATCTATGTATGTATTTTTCTATCTAGCATAAAATCTGCTATCATAAAATCTTGTTGCAGGTTATATAGGGGAAATTTGTCGTTTTTTTCATGCTAGTATCTGAAACTTCCTCTAATATTTGTAAAGTATTATTTTGTGCCTTCAACTTTCCCAAATTGCTGGCATGTAGAGCTCAAATGCAAAATCAAAGTTCAGACACTCCAATGCTCCCACCTTGAACTTTGAGTTTAAATGGAGTGATGCGCCGATGCAGGGACAGAGGACCACTCATATTCACCCAGTGGTTCTGTGGCAGTGGTGCTGGCATTGGTGAACATTATCCAGCAACGGTGGCAGCAGCAGTAGTGATAGTATTAGTTGCAGTGTGGTTGCCATCATGGGACCATGGCCAGGGCATTTTTAATCAGGTTATTTTTGTTATGGGATCTTGTCAGTCTTCCTGGCTGCCCTTGGTGTCTGCTAAATTTTAAAATCGTGTTCTCCTGGTTTCCTGTTGATTCTCTAAACTACCCAATATTTTCCCTATATAGTCCTTTTCTGATTAAATTAATCAGAGTTAGTTGTTTGCAATCAAAGCCCTTATTGGTGGAGAGGTTGGGACTGGCAGTGGACAGCAGGCACCAAAGCAAGACATGGAGGAAATGGAAGAAATCTGGAACGGGTTCTCTGGTCTAGAAAACTGAAGACACTAAAAATTCATCTATTCAAGGATTGGGATATACATGACATGTGGTTGTGAAACACCTATTTAAATTATTGCCTTGGTTGTCCGAAGGCAATATTGAAGGCAATCTTTGGAAAAATGACTTTTGGCTCCCATATGAAAATGAGAAAAAGGAATTTAACCTTTTTCCTGTTTAGTAAAAAAAAAAAAAAAAAGTGCTCAGGAGTTCGAGACCAGCCTGGGCAACACAGTGAAACCCCGTCTCTACTAAAATACAAACAAATTAGCCAGGCATGGCGGTGTTCACCTGTAGTCTCAGCTACTCGGGAAGCTGAGGCAGGAGAATTGCTTGAACCCCAGAGGCGGAGGTTGCAGTGAGCTGAGATCGTGCCACCGCACTCCAGCCTAGGTGACAGAGCAAGACCCTGTCTCAAAAACAAACGAACAAAAAAAAAGTGCATCTCACTGACAGGACTAAAATTAAATGTAATTTTACATAAACGTGCTCTTTGAGGCTTGATATGGCTTGGCTGTTTCCCCACCTAAATCTCATCTTGAATTGTAGTTCCCGTAATCCCCATGTTTGGTGGGAGGCACCTGATAGATAGTAATTTAATCATGGGGGCAGTCACCTCCATGCTGTTCTCGTGATAGTGAGTTCTCGTGAGATCTGATGGTTTGATAAGGGGCTTCCCACCCCCTCTTTGCTCAGCCCTTCTCTCTCCTGCTGCCTTTTGAAGAAGGACATGTTTTTTCCCCTTCTGCCATGATTGTAAGTTTCCTGAGGTCTCCCTAGCCGTGCTGAATTGTGTGTCAATTAAACCTCTTTTCTTTATAAATTACCCAGTCTTGCGTACTTCCTCATAGTAGTGTGAGAATGGAAAAATACAAGGCTGAAGCAAATCTGATTTTCAGTCTGAAAATAAAATATAAAAACTGTTCTTGGAGTTATTTCTAAACAGAACTGACATCAGAATTGTCTGAAGCATCAGAATCATCTGTTTCAGAAAATTCAAACTTATCAAATGAATCTTTGACCAACAACTTTTTGAGAATGATGCTAACATTAGGTAATAATATAGAAATGCCACATATTTCTTTTTTTACATTTAATTAATTAATTTACTTTAGGAGATGGGGGCTTGTTATGTTGTCCAGGCTGGTCTCAAACTCCTGGGCTCAAGCAATCCACTCACCTCAGCCTCCCAAGTGCTGGGATTATAGGTGTGAGCCACCATGCCCCAAAGGAATGCTATATTTTCTAGGATTTGACATTTTCAGTTATTGAGATTTACTATATTTTGTAAATGGAAAACCACTACTAAGCACAGAATAAATAGAATGATGTCTGTTGTTTCTGAAGTCGATATATTAGAGCAATGCCAAAATAATAAAAATGAGATCCATCAGAGCAAAGTTATCTCAGAGTAAATGCTGTATCCATAAGCACCACTGGCAAGTATTCTTGAAGCATTAAGGACTATTTTTAGTAAACTGGCTTTTTCTATCAGCAGTGGAAACTTAAGAAATTGTCAGAGTCTACCGTGTTTTATTCTGATTTTGTTAGGTATTACAAAAAATGACTGTTATGTACATTGCCTCATGCCCAAGAAGGATAAGCTGCCCTTCCAAAAGTGATACAACCAGAGACATCCCCATCTGATGCACAACCTGGAGACTGGCTATATTGAAAAGACACAAGTTGAAGTCAGCCTTGGCATCACATTAGAAAGAAACATTTCAATTACCTTAACCAATTCTTCACCTCTACAGCATATCTTCCATGGATCCAGCATTCCCAATATAAATATGCTGCAGACCTTACAATCTGGACACTCATTTCACCTAGAGATCTAGCTCTGATGCTCATTAAAATGCCTCAGAAAGGTCCAGTAGTAGACGGTTATATTAAGGATCTGAGGATCAAGACTATATCCGTTGTAGACATCTTTCTAAGACCATTGAATCAAAATCCATGATCAGAATAATAATATCTTATGTTTTCTTATTTTCTTTCTTATGTTTTATTATTTTTTCCCTCTGGCTGTGTATGAGATAGAAAAAACGAACTATTTTTCCTTCTCTCACACTCAACGGAGCACAGGACACTTACGTGACCAGATGTTTGGGGTTTCTCCCTACCAAGCAGCAGTTCTCCAGTGGACACCAACTCGATGTCCTATAAGTCAATTCAATTCTGACACTCTCTATCTGAAGATAGCATTAGATCCTACAGGTTAAAGGCTCCATCCTTCAAGACTGCTCACCACTTCAGATGACACAGTGGCAGTTGTGACCTGTGTTTCTGACTGGCTATAAATGGTTCCCATGGCTGTCCCTCCTTGGGTTTCATAACTTGCTAGGACCGCTCACAGAATTCAGGGAAACATGTTGCCAATTTATTATAAAGAATATTATAAAGGATACAGATGAGTGGCCAGATGAAGATGTACATACAGCATGAAGTCAGGAAGGATCCCGAGCACAGGAGCTTCTGTCCCCGTGCAGGTGGAGCCTGCCATCTTCCCGGCACAGGGATGTGTTCATCTGCCCAGAACAGGTTGCTGGAATTTCATTCAGATAAAGCTACATTCATTTCTCTTTTTTTTCTTTCTTCTTCTTTTCTTTTCTTTCTTTTCTTTCTTTTTTTTTTGAGATGGAATCTTGCTCTGCCACCCAGGCTGGAATGGAGTGGTTCCATCTCGGCTCACTACAACCTCCATCTCTCGGGTTCAAGTGATTTTCCTGCCTCAGCCTCCCAAGTAGCTGGGATTACAGGCACCCACCACCATGCCCAGCTAATTTTTGTATTTGTAGTAAAGACAGGATTTCACCATGTTGGCCAGGCTGCTCTTGAATTCCTGACCTCAAGTGATCTGCCCACCTCGGCCTCCCAAAGTGCTGGGATTACAGGCATGAGCCACCGTGCCCAGCCTACGTTCATTTCTTAGAAGAAGTCTAAGATACTGGAATTCACTGGTTTGTAAGAAATTCTACCTTGCCTAGCATCTCCCCAAGTAAACAATGTGTTCTGTAATTTATCCCTGACTCTGGTCCAGATGGAAAATGAAACAGGACAACTTTTAGAGGCCTAATACAGCAGTATGTATTAACCAATTAAAGTAGTTTGAAGCAATAAAAGTTGCCCACAACCATAGAGACTGGCCATCAAAGGTGGAGCCTATGTAATTACTAAAATATCTTATTTCATCTGGGAAAGCAATTTAGGAAGTAAGTAAAACAATTAATTAAGATGAACAGTCATCTGATTACCTAAAGTCAGCCACAATGATTCTTAGAGACAGAGTTTTGCTCTGTCTCCCAGGCCGAAGTGCAGTGGTGTGATCACAGCTCACTGTAACTTCAAACTCCTAGGCTCAAGCAATACTCCTGCCTTGGCCTCCATAAGCACTGGGAGCCACCATGCCTGGCCAGAACTATTCTTCTGGTTATGCCTAGGTGAGTCAAAAAACTGAAACCAAATAAGTCCTAAATGTTTCTTATAATGTTATTCATATTTCTTGGCTTTCTCCACTATTGATTCGCAGGTACTTTAAGATGCTACACAGCCATTATCCTGAGCTGACATGCAGTAGATTACACCATTTCTAAGACAGTAGTCCTCATGGTCACCTTACTTCCTCTGGAAGCTGAGGTTGACCAGAAAAGGAAAATGAGAATCACAATGACAGAGAAGCTGTAGCCTTAGCTTAAGGAGGAGGCACTCACTTAAGGACCCATCACTCTTCTACCTAGAAGGCAGAAGGTTCTGGAAAATGTTCAAACACCTCCTCTTCTCTCAGTAACTCTTCCAGTCTGCTCAAGGGAAAATTGCCCTCCTTGGTATCTTTAGTCAATCAGTTTACCCTAGGAGAAAATAAAATAAGATTTTCTATTTCATAGTCCATCTGTAGATTTTGCCTTTTAAAATTCTTCCTTTCGGAGAGACAATCTATATATGATTGAACTCCCTCTCAGGTGAATAAACTTCAGCTGAGTTCTAGCTAAATTGCCTATGAGCCATTCTTTGACAACCAATATTTGAGTGGTCACTTTCTTTTGAGAAGTGTTTTGCATGTTTTAAATGCATCATTAGGTGATCCTCACAGCTTGGAAAGTAAGTACTCTTCTATGGCCATCTTCCATATAGAGTCAGGCATGGTACAGGTAAATAACCTGCCCAACATTACTTAGCTAGTAAGTGTGGGACGTAGACCCAAGTACTCTGACCTCCAGAGCCAAGGTTTATTGGTTTTGTTTTGTTTTTTGTTTGTTTGTTTGTTTGTTCTGATTTTTAAGCTTACGGCTTTTTAAATTATTATTATTTTACTCTAAGTTCTGGGATACATGTGCAGAATGTGCAGGTTTGTTACATAGGTATACATGTGCCATGGTGGTTTCCCGTACCTGTCAACCCATCATCTAGGTTTTAAGCCCTGCATGCCTTAGGTATTTGTCCTAATGCTTAAAAAGAATTATATACATACACAAAAATGAATACATTACAAGTATACAGCTTGGTAAATTTTTACACACAGAACCCACATTAGTAGCCAGCACTCAGTTCAAGAAACATAACATTATCAACACCCCAGAAGTATTCCTGCTGCTTTCCTTTTAGTGCCTCCTCTTCCCTCCTGAAACACGATCCTAAACCAGCTAAACCACTATCATGACTTCTACCAGCACAGATTATCTTTGCCTGTTTTGTACTTTGTAAATAATTGGAAGCATTACAGCACGTGCTCTTTTGTGTTTGACTTTTCAAATTCAGTATTTTATTGGTGAGATTCATTGATATTTTTTATGTGGGTGCATATTGTTCTTTCTTTTTTTTTTTTTGAGATAGGGTCTCACCCTGTTGCACAGACTGGAGTGCAGTGGCATGATCATGGCTCACTGTAGCCTCAACCTCCTGGGCTCAAGCAATCCTCCTACCTCAACCTCCTGAGTAGCTGGGACTACAGGAACGTGCCAACAGGCCCAGCTAATTTTTATTTTATTTTATTTTATTTTTTTGTACAGACAGAGTTTTGCCATCTTGTCCAAGGCTGGTCTTAAACTCCTGGGCTCAAGCAATCCTCCAGCCTTGGCTTCTTAAAGTGCTGGGATTACAGGCTTCCACCGTCACACTTGGCCTATCCATTCTTATTGTATAATTCCATTGTATGAATATATGGCCATTTCCTCATCCATATTACAATTGATGGGCATTTGAGCAGTTTCTGGTTTGGGACTGGACTCCTTTCTTCTGCAGATGCACTTAGGAGTGGAGCTGCTGCATACATAATAGGATCCTAATAGGATCTATGTGTTTATCTACAGAAGATACAAAAAGGATAAACCACTTACACCCCCATGAGTAGTATATGAGAGTTCCAGTTGTTCCACATCCTTGTCAACACTTGGCATTAAATGTCTTTTTCATTTTGGTTATTATGATGGATATTCAGTTTTATTACATTATGGTTTTCATGGGTATTTCCCACCTTATCATATGCTTGACATTGAATATCTTCTGTTTTTAAGGGTCTATTCAAGTCTCTTTTGAGGTTTTTTTATTCTATAGTCTCTTTTATTATTATTAATTTGTTGGGATTGTTTATTCTGGATGTGACTTATTGCCAGATACACATATTGAGAATAACTTCAACTATTTTGGGGGCTGTATTTTTACTCAGTGATGTCTTTTGATGAACACAAGTTCTTGATGTTAAAATAAATTTGTCTTTGATCTGTCTTTTTTTGTTTGTTTGTTTACAGTTAGGTCCTTTTGTGTCCTATTTATGAAATCATTGCCAGTGCCAAGGTCACAAGAATGTCCTTCTATGTTTTTCTCCAAAAGCTTTACTGTTTCTTCTTCCACACTTAGATCTGCAATCCATCTGGAGTTGCATTTTGTATATGATATAAAATAGCAGCCAAGACACACGTTACCAATTCATGTGGATAACAAATTGACCCAGCGTTGCTCATTGAAAAGGCCATCTTTTCTATTGCACTGTAGTGTTGTTTTGGTGTAAATCATGTGTTTGCACGTGTGTATTGATTTGTGGACTCCATTCAGTAACATTAGTATGTTTGTCTTTCCTTGCACCAGTATAAAAGTGCTATAATTACAGCCTGATTCAGTCTTACCATCCCTTACTGTTACTCTCCCAACTTTGACATTTAAGATTGCCTTGGTTATTTTCAGCACTTTTCGTCGCCATATGCATTTTAGGAATACTTTACCATTTTCTAATAGTATGATATCAAATCCATAGGTTAAATTTGTGGAGAATAAAAATCTTTACAATATTGAGTTTTCTAATCCATGAACATAATAATATTCTCTATTTAAGCCTTCAAAAATTTCTCCCAATAATGTTTTGAGTTTGCAATGTGAATATCTTAAATACTTGTTCATTTCTTGGATGAATGTGCACAAAGCAGTGTTATTTCTACCACTGTGTTTGGAAGAATCAGTGAAGCTAAATAAGCCCAGAATTATTTATGTGAGGATGTTTTTAATAAGTTTCAATTTCTTACAAAAACTTTTTTTTTTGTGAGTTTTGGTAAGTCCTTTTTAAAAAGAATTTAAGGCCGGGCGCGGTGGCTTAAGCCTGTAATCCCAGCACTTTGGGAGGCCGAGACGGGTGGATCACGAGGTCAGGAGATCGAGACCATCCTGGCTAACACGGTGAAACCCCGTCTCTACTAAAAAATACAAAAAACTAGCCGGGCGAGGTGGCGGGCGCCTGTAGTCCCAGCTACTCGGGAGGCTGAGGCAGGAGAATGGCGGGAACCCGGGAGGCGGAGCTTGCAGTGAGCTGAGATCCGGCCACAGCACTCCAGCCTGGGCGACAGAGCGAGACTCCGTCTCAAAAAAAAAAAAAAAGAATTTAAAAAACTTAATCCAAATTGTCATATTACTGCTACTCTTATTCTTAATAAGATTTTGATGTCTACAGTGTCTGTAATAAGAGTCTCTTTTATTCCAGATATCAAAAATCTCTCTATATTTTAATCTATCTTCATTGAGAGCTACCATTTTGTTATCTTTTAAACAGACTTTTGCTTTGTTGAATTTTCTATGGTATATTTTTTCTATATTTTTAAATTCATTTCTCTTTTTACTCTTTGTAATTTACTTTCTCCCCTTACTTAATTTGCTATTTTTGTTGTTGTGGGTTGAAATGAAGGCTTAAGTATTTTAGTCTTCTTGTGTAACGTGTACATTTCAAGTTTGCTTTATTCTAAGTAATCCTTTGGCTGCATTTTTTCTTTTTTTTTTAGACAGAGTTGTGCTCTGTCACCAGGCTGGAGTGCAGTGGCCACCTCCCAGGTTCAAGCGATTCTCCTGCCTGAGCATTGTAGCTGGGACTACAGGTGCATGACCATGCCCAGCCAATTTTTGTCTTTTTAGTAGAGACGGGTTTCACCATGTTGGCCAGGATGGTCTCTATCTCTTAAGCTTATGATCCACCTGCCTTGGCCTCCCAAACTGCTGGGATTACAGGTGTGACATCACACCTGGCCCTTTGGCTGCATTTTTGAAATGATGTACCACTCTCTTTAAAATACTTTCCAATTTTTATTTTGTTTTCCTCTTTGACTCATGTATGAAGATGAAATGTATTGTTTAATGTTTTATTTACTGTTTAGGCAATTTGGGATTTCCAATTGTTTAGTTCCAGCTTACTGCCAATATCATCAGAGAATATACCCTGAACTATCCCAAATTTTAAAAAGCGATTGAGGCCAGTGCAGTAACTATATGGTGCTTTTCTTGGCTCATTTCTACTTTTTTATAATACTTTAAGTTCTCAATTTTATATTGCCTGCCTGGCGATGCGGGTTTGTTATATGTATGTTGTGCTTGCCATGTTGGTGTACTGCACCCGACTAGCTCAATCATTTGCATTACTTTCCCTCCCCGCAATAGGTTAGAACAGAATGAGGATTCTCTCCCTGTGTCCAAGTGATCTCCTTGTTCCAATTCCACCTATGAGTGAAAACATGTGGTGGTTTCTGTTCTTGCAATAGTTTGCTGGGAATGATGGTTTCCAGCTGGATCCATGTGTCCCTAAAGAGACCCACAAACTCATCCTTTTATGGCTGCTGCATAGTAGTCTATAGTGTATGTGAGAACACATTTTCTTAATCCAGTCTATCACTGATGGACTGGTTTGAATTCCAGTCTTTGCTAATACTTGTGAATACTAGTGCCACAATAAACATCGTGTGCATTCTTAGCATAAACTTATAATCCTTTGGGGTATATACAGTAATGGGATGGCTGGATAAAATGGTATTTCCTAGTTCCTAGATCATGAGGAATTGCCACACTGTTTCACGTGGTCGAACTGAAACACATTACCATGATTAATAAAGTGTTCCTATTCTCCACATCCTCTCGCTTTCATTGTTTCGGTTTTTTAATGATTGCCATTCCTGCTGGTGTGAGATGGTGTATCTCATTGTGCTTTGGTTTGCGCATTTCTCTGATGGCAAGTGATGATGAGCATTTTCATGTGTCTGTTGGCTGTATGAATGTCTTCTTTTAGAAAGCCTGTTCATATCCTTTGCCCACTTTTGATGTTTTTTTTTTTGTGAGTTCAATTGAGTTCTTTTTGCTCTAGTTGATGCATCGATGGACTTTACATTTTGGCATGTTTTTACATATTAGCTGGGTACCTGTTGTTCCTTTCCATGTTTAGTGCTTCCTTCAGGATCTCTTGGGGCAGGCCAGGTGGTGACAAAATCTTCCTGGCATTTTGCTTGTCTATAAAAGGATTTTTATTTTTCTCCTTCACTTATATGGAAACTTAGGTAGCATTGGCTGGATATGAAATTCTAGGTTGAAAAGATTCTTTTCTTTAAGAAAGTTGAATATTGGCCCCACTCTCTTCTGGTTTTGGAGAGTTTCTGCCAAGAGATCTGCTGTTGGTGATGGAGCGTTTGTGTGTAACCCGGCCTTTCTCTCTGGCTGCCCTTAGCATTTTCCTTCATTTCAACTTTGGTGAATCCCGGCAATTATATGTGTCTGGAGCTGCTCTTCTCGATAATTATCTTTGTGGCATTCTGTATTTTCTGAATTTGAATGGCATGCCTTTTGGGATTGGGGAAGTTCTCTGGATATCCTCTGCCAGACTGTTTTCCAACTTGGTTCATTTTCCCCGTCACTTTCAGGCACACCATCAGACATGAATTTGGTCTTTCACATAATCCCATATTTCTTGGAGAGCTTGTTCATTTCTTTTTTTATTCTTTTTCTCTACACTTCTCTTCGCTTCATTTCATTCATTTGATCTTCAATCACTGATACTCTTTCTTCCCGTTGATGGAGTCAGTTACTAAAACGTGCATTTGTCACGTAGTTCTCGTGTTATGGTTTTCATCTCTATAGGACTGCTGGGATACTGCCTCCTGCATTGATTATTCTAGTTATCCATTCATCATTCTTTTTTTCAAAGTTTTTAGTTTCTTTGCTGGATTCTAGTTCCTCCTTTAGCTCTCTGAGAAGTTTGATGCGACTGAAGCCTTCTTCTCTCAACTTGTCAAGTCATTCTCATCAGCTTTCTTCTGGTTGCTGGCGATGAGGCTGTGTTCTTGGAGGAGATGCGCTCTTATTTTTAATTTCTGCTTTCTGCCTGCTTTCCCCATGCTGCCGGTTTCTCTGGCGTCGCTGATGATGGTGATGTACTAAGTGGGGTTTTGAGGTGTCCTGTGTCCCTTCCTGTTTGTGGATTTCCTTCTAACAGTCAGGACCCTCAGCTGTAGGTCTGTTGGAGTTTGCTTGAGGTCCATTCCAGACCCTGTTTGCCTGGGTATCAGCAGCAGAGGCTGCAGAAGATAGAATATTGCTGAACAGTGAGTGTTGCTGTCTGATTCTTTCTCTAGAAGCTTCGTCTCAGGGGTGTACCCTGCCGTGTGAGGTGTGAGGTGTCGGTCTGCACCTAGTAGGGGATGTCTCCCAGTCAGGCTACTCAGGGGTCAGGGACCCACTTGAGCAGGCAATCTGTCTATTCTGAGATCTCAACCTCCGTGCTGGGAGATCCACTGCTCTCTTCAAAGCTGTCAGACAGGGGCATTTACCTCTGCCAAGGTTTCTGCTGCTTTTTGTTTAGCTATGCCCTGTCCCCAGAGGAGGAGTCTACAGAGGCAGGCTGGCCTCCTTGAGCTGTGGTGGGCTCCACCCAATTTGAGCTTCCTGGTGGCTTGTTTACCTACTTATGCCTCAGTAATGGCAGGCGCCCCTCACCCAGCCTCGCTGCTGCCTTGCAGTTAGATCTCAGACTGCTGTGCTAGCAATAAGGGAGACTCCGTGGGTGTGGGACCCTCTGGGCCAGGTTTGGGATATAATCTCCTGGTGTGCCATTTGCTAAGACCCTTGGTAAAGCATAGTATTAGTGTGGGAGTGACCCAATTTTCCAGGTGTTGTGTGTCTCAATTTCCTTTGGCTAGGAAAAAGAATTCCCTTCACCCTTGCGCTTCTCAGGTGAGGCGATGCCTTGCTCTGCTTCAGCTCTCGCTGGTTGGGCTGCACCCGCGGACCAGCACCAACTGTCCAACACGCCCCAGTAAGATGAACCCGGTACCTCAGTTGAAAGTGCAGAAATCACCCATCTTCTGTGTTGCTCATGCTGGGAGCTGGAGGCTGGAGCTGTTTCTATTCGGCCATCTTGGGCATGCCTCGTCAACTGAATTGTAAATGTTCTATATGCTCGTGAAAAGAATATAAGTGCAATCATATTTACAAGAATCCAGCCAATTTTATTAATTTTCAGATCTTTGTAAATTATTTAGATCTTCCAAATCCTGGCTCATTTCATGTCTGCCTGCCCTGTTAACTGGTGAGAATGGTGTGTTAAAGTCTTTTACTGTGTTTGTAGGTTTATCTGTTGATCTTTTTTTATTCTATCAGTTTCAGTTACATATTTTGAAGCTTTGGTATTGGGATTATGCAAATTACATTTATGACATATTCCAAATGTCTGTTTTTAACTATAGTCATTATGAAATATCCCCCCTTACCTCTAGTATTTCTCCTTGCCTTAGTCTATTTTTAGCTAGATTAGTGTAGATTCTGTAGCTCTGTATCAGCATGTATAATGTCTGATCTTGCTCAGCATCATATATCAGCCAATACTGCAGTAACGCTACATAATAACATCTACTAAATATCTGTGGAAGGAAAGAGAGTGTGAAGAAAGGTAGTATATAGATTCCCTGTAGTTTAGATCTGTGGTCTTTGGTTCAATATTAGGGTTATTCAGAGAAACAGAAGCAGTAGGGTGTGTGTGTGTGTGTGTGTTTACACAGATGTTCCTTGACTTATAGAATTACACCCCAATAAACCCATTATAAGTTGAAAATATTGTGAGTCAAAAATGCATTTAACATACCTAACTTACCAAACATCCTAGCTTAGCCTAACTTACCTTAAATGTGCTCAGAACACTTACATTAGCCTACAGTTGGGCAAAATTATCCAACACTAAGCCTACTTTATAATAAAGTGTTGAATATCTTCTTTAATTTATTGAATATTATATTAAAAGCAAAAGCCAGAATGGTTGTATGGGTACCATCATAAAGTCAAAAAATTGTTAAGTCGAACCGTTGTAAGTAGGGCATCAGCAAAAGAGAGAGAGAGTGGGAGAGAAAGAGAGTTTAAAGAGTTGTCTCACAGGATCGAGGAGGCAAACAAGTCCAAAATCTGTAAGGTAGGCTGGCAGGCTGGAGGCCCAGAAAGAGTTGCACCTTGAGTATAGAGGCAGTCTGGTGCAAAAGTCTCTTTTCCTCCAAGAACATCAGTCCTTGCTTCATTAAGGACTTCAACTCATTAGATAAGATCAACCCATATTATGGAGGGTAATATGCTTTGCTCAATGTCTACTCATTTAACCATTAATCTCATCTAAAAAATACTTTCACAGAAACACCAAAAATAATGTCTGGCCAAGTATCTGGGTACCCCAGCATAGTCAAGTTGACATGTAAAATTAACCATCAAAGATCTGTTGAAATCTTGTTTTGGCAATGATATTATCTGTATTAGTCAGGGTTCTCTAAAGGGATGGAACTAATAGAATAGATGTATATATGAAAGGGAGTTTACTAAGGAGAATTGACACACATGATTACAAGGCGAAGTCCTACAACAGGCCAGCTGCAAGCTGAGGGGCAAGGAAGCCAATCTTGAGTCCCAGATCCTCAAAAGTAGGGAAGCTGAAATTGCAGCCTTTAGTCTGTGACCAAAGGACTGAGAGCACCTGGTAAACCACTGACATAAATTCAAGAGTCCAAAATCTGAAGAACTTGGAGTCCGAGGGCTGGAAGCACCCAGCACGGGAGAAAGATGGAAGGCCAGAAGACTCAGCAAGTCTGCTCTTTCTACCTTCTTCTGCGACTTTATTCTAGCCATTCTGGCAGCCAATTAGATGGTGCCCACCCTGATTGAGGGTGGGTCTGCCTCTCCCAGTCCACTGATTCCAATATTAATCTCCTTTGGCAACACCTTCATAGACACACCCAGGAACAATACCGCTCATGATTCAATCCAATCAAGTTGACACTTTATTAACCGTCACATTGTCTTTGGAGTTCTAGCCACCATGGAGGTCAAAGGTTAACTGGGCTTGGGCAGAGGACATAATATTCCAAAATTCTTCAGTTTCTCTAAAAACCATTCTGTTACCAAATTGTTTTCACCCCTCAAGATCTCCCATAAGATAATGTGAAAGTTGTCAGAATCAAAATGAAGTCACTAATATTAGAAAAAATCCTGACAGCTAGAGCTGAGGAAGGCAATGGAGAGTTCTCATGCATGTATACCTGTCAACAAAAACTATCACAAAAGACTGCAAAAAACACAACCTTGTGCTAAGGCCATCACAGTCTTACACAGAAAAGACTTCTGCAAGACATCTGCCTAACAGCTGCCTGTCCAACCTCAGACTGGCATCACCCTTGCTGTTGATCTTTGTAGCCAAGGATAATTATTTCCAAACAAGTATGCATTCCTCTTTATTTGCTTTAAACATTCTTTGTCTTTCTTTCCTTCTTTCTTCTTTTTTTTTTTTTTTTTTTTTGAGACAGAGTCTTGCTCTGTTGCCCAGGCTGGAGTGCAGTGGTGCAATCTCAGCTCACTGCAACCTCTGCCTCCTGGGTTCAAGCAATTCTCCTGTCTCAGCCTCCCAAGTAGCTGGAACTACAGGTGCATGCCACCATTCCCTGCTATTTTTAGTAGAGATGGAAATTTTACCATAGTGGTAAGGCTGGTCTCAAACTGCTGACCTCAGGTGATCCAACCGCTTGGCTTCCCGACGTGTTGGGATTATAGGTGTGAGCCACCACACCAAGCCCCTTTGTCTTTCTTCACCTACCTGAATACACACACAGTTTACTATGGCATGCATATTCACTTCAATGCACTATTCCCCAGTAAACATCATTTTCTTTTAGAGACCCTCTCTTTGTTATTTAGATTGACAATGAAATATTATATCTACCAAAGTTAATGTACAAAATATATTTAGAAAATAAAATATCTGCTCTTAACTATATTATTTTACTATTTCTCCTGGGCTATTACAAACTTGACTAAGTCTTCCTCCCATCTCTGTTGGCATGTGCAGAAAGTACCCTTCTAGAGGGTCAGGGAACAAACAGGGTCCAGCAACAAGAGCTATAATTTCTTCTTTTCTCCAGAAGTACCTCTCAAAAGTAAAAATAAAAATTATTCCCACTGTATTTTAAATCCATTAAAGATTTAAAGACCCCCCTTTTAAACTTGTCAATTCTTTTTAATAAAAATACCAACATAGATTTAAGTCAACTTCTTCTGCCATGCAATTATTGAGCTAAATTTGTGACATTGTAAAATGTTATTTTATATAGATAGATAGATAGATAGATAGATAGATAGATAGATACCTTAAAGTCATCAATCATACTCTAGGTATCCAGAACATTTTATTAATGTTAAAAAATCTATGTAAAATGTATCAAAAGATATATTAATTTTAAATAGTTTTTGCTCAGTAGATACTGATCTCTCTTCAACTCCTATTTGTCGAAAGCCCTTAGGAAATTGACTTAGCATTTAACCACTTTCTGTTTTACATTAACAAAGGCTACTGAATTGCTAGAATATCCTCCTAACTAATCTATAATTTTCTTTTTCTTGAAAACCCAGACCAAAACTCACCTCCAGCCATTCCTAACTAATGACCCCCTTCCCTTTAACACACATACACACACCTAACTAAGATTGTGTCCTCTGAACATTTGAGCTTGTTTATGTCTTCCTTTTTAAGTGCATTTATGTCCCTTTCACATGTGTTGGTTTTCTTAATGCTCACTTGTAAATTAGGTACCTTTGAAAATCTCGATAACTTTCTAAATATCCGAAGGCTGTATTTAATACACCACAGTAGTAACACACTGAATAGCTCCCTAGTGGTTTTAAACAGTTAATGCAACGTCATAAGAGGCCTAATTTATTATTAGGGAGTAGTTGAGACACAGGGGAAATGTACTATGTAAGAAGTTTTCATGACTATGAATCAAAATCTGCAAGTCTCTTTATTCCAGTGCTCCCTCAAATTGCATGATAATTTATCTTTATACTTCTATATCACAGTTTTTTAATAGTAGCACTATAGACATTTTGGACTGATCATTCGTTGTTGGTGGATAGTGGGCTGTTGTAAGCATTATAGGATGTTGAACAGCATCCCTGGCCTCTACTTATTAGATGCCCATAGCACCCTTCCTGCCCAGGTGTAACACCAAAAATGTCTCCAGACACTGGCACATGTCCCCTGGGGTCATGGGAAAAAAACTGACTTTCAGTAAGTCCCACTGGTGTACACCTTTCATCTCTATTTTAAAGAAATTAGCAATCACTTTTGTAACAGGAATATTTTTACTAAAGATCAATGCCGTTAGCATTAATTAACTCAAATTTCTTGGCACTTAGAAGTTACCTGCTAAAAAGGTCTTGAGATCATTCAAGGACACCAATTTGAATAATCCATGGTCTTACTGGTTTAATATCACTAATACGGTCAAAGCAGCAACTTCAGAATAATCCAAAATCTCTCAGGCACTGATCTGATGCAGCTTAAATAGAGGCAGCTGCCAAAAGCTTGGCAGTGTGTGTGAGAGACTCAAGATAAAAGAGTTATCGGCTCTTCCTGTCTTCTGGGAATGCCCCCTGACCTCCACGGGTAAAACCTCTCAGCCTATTGCCAAATGATGTTTCACAGGAGAATTTAAATCTTAATTCTACTGGAAATATCTTAAAATGCTAATTTCATCAGGAATTCCTGGAATGACTACTGTCCTTAATGACTTGTTCCTAGCCTATACTTGGATCTCCTTGTTAAATACCTCACAGTGGGGACATTTCCCCTCTCTTAGAACTATTGTTAAAATTTTCTTTTATTTGAAAGTCGTTTGTGATATTTAAATAACAACAACTTCCTTTATTTTTGCAAGTCCTTTGATTTTTTTTGCTTAGTTCATTTCACAAACATTTATGAAACATTTTCTATGTAATGTGGTAGCTCCCATTGTCACACCAATAAAAGATAATAAAGTCATATTCTTCCTGGCATAGATTTCTTGCTGTGTCTTGACAACTAAAAGAGCTCAATGAGAAAATATGAAAAACATGTCTAATTTTTCAGAGTTCTCATATAGAATGGGACAACTTCAATGGGCAGATTAAAACTATTATTCTAAAGAACGCTTTTGCCTTGATCTTTTTTATCATAATACGTTATTGGGTTATTTGGGCTGTGCTATAAAAATGTCCTTATTTTATCAATACAATTTTCCTGATGTTTATTATATTTCTATTTTTTCCTCAAAAGCAACTTAGGCAGGATTGTCATAATATGCAAAATATAATTAGGGAAGTTGGCCGTGTAACCCTCTTAATCATGGAAGACTCTGGTAGTCTGGTCAAGAAGAAAGTGAACAGCATTTCTGGAATGTTGTTTCCATAGGCATTCTGGAAAATAGTCGTTCCTTTTTTTACTTCCTTTGAGATTAAAGGATAGTGTGACTAGAGTTAGTTTTGTCCTTCCTCTTCTCTTTGATGTGTTTGGACAAGTTTTTACATTCACCATCGCTTGAAAAGGCTTAGAAAAAAATGCCTTACTATGGAATTGTGCCTTAGTACATGTTCACCCTTTTGACTGTTTCCATCATTTCCACTAAGGGCTCACCACTGGCTTATTCTGCAGCTCCACTTTCAATCTCCCCTTTCACTTTCTCCTACTACTCCCAGAACCGTATCTCAGTCTACTCCGCTGTTAGCACCTCCTTTTGATTCTTAGGTTTCTTATGTAACAAGTTTCTGTGGACATGCTGATTGACTGATATTCTCCAGTTCAGCTCTATTTCTCACAAATTACAGACAACTCTACCTGCTTGAAATGAAAGGACAGCGTGAAGGGGAAAGGGAGCTGGGCTTGTTGACATGGGGTCACTTACCCCACCCCCAAATGACTCCAACCTAAATTCTGAGCTTCAGTCTGCCTTCTGGACTCAGCAGACACAGGCTTGAAGAGAGTGGACATTCAAAGCCTACAACCCTTTCATAAAATGGGAAGATTCAATGATGATAAGGAAAAGGAAAGGAATTTAGCTCATTATAAGCCTATCATGGCAACTTGTTAAAGATTTTAACTGCTCCATATGTTGTGTTTTTATACTCTTGACACATCCTAGTATCATCTTATTCTACGTATTTCTACCTTCTAAGAGAGAAAGAAGAGAGACAAGTCATGCAAGCAAATTCTCCTTTTTATATAATAACTTACCTAGGATGTCCCCTTAAGACTTCTGTTTTCCATGAAAGCCTGAAGAATCCTCTTTTAAACATTCCTGGGGAGTATTATATGGCTTCCCCTTCCTGTTAGATCCATTTCTGCACCCATTAGAGTAGGTAACCAGATGTGCCTGTCACATATGGATGGGGACAATTTGTAACCAAGAGAGAAGAAGGAGAATAAAGCAGAGAAAACAGTTCCCCTATTAATTTGCACACATGCAGGTCTTGTCCAGATACCTAAAAAGCAATAGTTTCCCTTCCTGAAATCTCCAAGGCTATTGTGGTTGACCATGAGGTCAGGGGAAGGGCTAATTGCAAGAGCAGCTGTCATCGACCCAGAGAGTTAGCTGAAGAGTCAAGTACAAAGCCCTACTGATTCTCAAAACATTCCTCAAGGCACTCACTGGAGTCTCAGGACTCAGTGTTAAGCAGATTAGTGATGGGTGAACCACAAACACGTTTAGGCATGTTTTCCCTTCTTATATTTAACAATACAGATAGTTACTTATATCCTAGATATATCTAACGTGATTACTATCCACCAGAAAGTTGTGTCTAAATTTAATATTTAGCACAACAAAAACAAAAGCCATTTTAAAGTACTTGAGCTGCCAAATTCAGGACTTAGCCTTGGTTATAGTAATATAATCAAGAATCTCTATTATTTCAATGCTGTCTTAGCAATGAATATCCTTAGCTATATTATAGTTGTATTTCTTTTCTAACTATATACATAAATAGCCAAGACTCTTTGTCTTTAGATAGAAGACATTGTCAGCCTTAAGATAAGAATTATTACTTATTAAAATTATAAATCTGAAAGCTATATAGAAAAAGTAAGAAAAAATTATGATCCACTGTGGAGACGAAGCAGAATATATGAAATGTAACTAGGAAAATATGCATTTCCTTGGATAATAATGAGGAAATATTATGAAATAATGAATATGTAGTATTTCAGGAATTAAGGAATACTGAGATTTTGTCAGGATTTTCTTTAATATGATTGGTATATCATAATTTGTTTAATTAAATAATGACTTCCAGAAATGTTGGAGTTTGAGTCCAGCTTCTTCATATAAAGGGATCAGGAGAAATTCAGGGGTAATAGATTAAAAACTCTCTTTTCTTATTCAGCTTAATTCCAAAGATGAACAACATCATTACCTCAAATGAAACAGCATTCATAAAGGTTACATCTTGTCGTAAGTACACTTGTACTTACCCTACTCACAATGGTATGTGTCTGCAGGATAAATGGATGGTGATGCGTATTTGTATGTGGCATTTCAATTGTTTTCATGTGTTTGCAACTGTGAATGAAGCAGTGTATCTCTTAAGGCAAGTAAACTCTCTCCAGCAATGAGAAATAAGACCCTTGAGAAGAGTCCGGGGTTGGGGTTCACATGACAGATAGTTAACCAGTTAGCATGCCTGGTCTGAATGCTTGGTAATCAAAAAGCACTTATACTTTCACCTAGAGCTCTGTGACACAAGTGTCTCCAGAGAGTAGACAGTGATTTGTTCCACAACAGTTTCTTTCTCCTAGCTCTCCCAGCCCATATATAGTATCTTGACCCAGTGACATTAACAAATGTTAACTAGTGAATTAAAACCAGGCATTCAGTCCCAGAACACCTGGCTTAAAGAGAATGTTATCATTAAGGCAAGCTAGGAAAAGAAGTCACAGATAGTCAATCAGTCTATTATAATTACTAACTGCAGTATTGATACTAATACTTGCTATTAACATATAAATTAATGAGTGCTTGCTCTGGTATCCCAAATTTAATTTTTGCTCTGATCTCTTCAGATTTGTCTTTGGGTGTACAGCACTTCTTCATGTCTCCACTGTTGGCCAAGACTGTTGGTCTTCACACTCTGTTCCCTGACTCCCTACTCACTCCAGCCTCTACTTTGCAATTACAGCCTGGCATCTATGCAATATGAGGAGAGTTTTCCAACACCCACCATGGGAGATAATACTGGGGAAGCCACTGGCTTTTGCATGGCACCACTGGAGTACGAACCCAGACCTCCAGCACTCTCGAACTTCATCTCCAGCCCTGGCCTCATCCACCCTTACTCTGAATTTGCTTCCCCTCTATTTCCTTTCCCTGAATTGTTTCTTCCTCTGTATTATCATCTCCTAGTCTCATTCTGCTAATATCCCATTACAGATTAATAAAGGAGTCTCTCCATTTCCTCTCTGTCCACGTACGTTATGGACAGTAGTCACCAGGAAGATGGTTCCTGGGTGATCAGAGTGTCCAGGACATTGTCTTCAGTGGACTAAAGGGACCTGAATAAGACACTGGGATTTACAAAGTGGATAAGAAATCACTGAGGTGTCCCTCCAGCCACTGAAAACGTGTACCATTTGCCGTAAAACAGCATTAAACATTAAGTCAACAGATTGCACATGAATATCAATAATCCTGCAAAAAAAAAAAAAAGCCAGTCCCTTAAGAAACATCAAGATTGACAGTTGTCATCAGAGAAATGATGGGGACCAGGCTCTCCAGGGTGCCATCTGGTGCTGTGAGTACCACCTTTTCCTCTCCTCTATGTTGGCAGTCTCTATTTTTTACCCAGTATAACTTCTCTATTTTTTTTCTCTAACTTGGTGCTTTTCAGCATTTTCTTCATTTAAAAAAGGGCAAACTATTTTTTAGTGATTATAAAGGAAGTAAACGATCTATGTAGAACATCATCTGTCACTACTCTGGAACTGAACTGGCTTCTGCATCCTCACTAGCTACACAGACAGAGTTGGACATTGATCCATGCCAAAAATACACAGCAGATTCTCAGACCACCACAAACCCATGGTGGTCATCTTAGCCACACATGATTTCTGCGTAATTCTATCAATAATCTTTACATCAGATGGACAGTGATCTCATCATTTTTACCCTTTTCTACTATTGCCTCCTCCACTAAATTCACACTTCCTTGGATAGCAGTCCTCCTCACAGACATTACATTTGAGGTAGGAATTAATGTTATTTTTAAATATGCCCTTCTTGACCACTGAATTCCATTATGCTTCTCCTTTTCAGTTGGAAAATACTAGAATTTTTATTATTTTATAATCTGCCAAACTCAGCAGACCTTGAAGTATTTCATGAGGAATTCAACTAATGGGAAAACATAAGTTATAATAATTACGCTATTTATAGCAAATGAACATTGCTCTTAAACATATAGACTTCATAAGCTATTATACCTCATGTTGTTTAGTATAACTTGAGGTATAGTCATTTACATAGTGGGATATTTGGTTAGCATTAATCATTTGTTTTACATCAGATGACCTCAAAATGTCCAGAATAAAACCAACTCTTCACAACTGCTTGATATGATGTTATATTTACAAAAGAATATCATTCATGTTTAAATATTTACAGAAAACTTAAAATTCATGTTTATAACTTCAGAATATTGAAATAGAGAAATTTTTTATAAGCATACTCGTGTACACCATTAAAAAAATCCTTAAAGTCTAAAACAGGGCATATATTTCTTTGTCTTCAAAACATGTAATTGTTAGCCCTACTCCCGCTATGGTTGTGGCTTCTCCTGGGAGAAGAGTTCGTTTGCCTTTCCAGAACAGTTCTTTCCCACGGTTTGGGAGTTAAGGATCCTAGTTTGGCCTCAACCATGTAAAAACGCCTATCGTGATAAGCCACAGTATATTGAGGCCTCAATTGCTTTCCTGTAGACCGTTAAGAAAGCTCTACATGATTTCTACAGAAGTCTGGAGATTCTGCTGACGCCTTCCTGGATTCTGTGTGTCCTAGCCTGACATTAGTAAACCACTCTGCTTTACTGGCAGCATCTTTCTTTTTTTTTTTTTTTTCCTGAGACGAAGTCTCGCTCTGTCACCCAGGCTGGAGGACAGTGGCACAATCTCAGCTCACTGCAACCTCCACCTCCCGGGTTCAAGCAATTCTCTTGCCTCAGCCTCCTAAGTGATTGGAATTACAGGCATGCACCACCACACCCAGCTAGTTTTTGTATTTTTAGTAGAGACGGGATTTCACCATATTGGTCAGGCTGGTCTTGAACTCCTGAACTCGGGATCCACCTGCCTTGGCCTCCCAAAGTTCTAGGATTACAGGCGTGAGCCACCGTGCCTGGTCAACAACATATTTTTCAAAGTATGTTTTCACAGATAGCCAAGATGGCTTCCTGTAGGTATTACTTATCGTAGGTTTCTCTTACCTCAAATGGCTTTTTCAAAAAATGATGTAAGTACATTTGCTACATGACTCAATTCCATTTCTGGGTATTTATCCCAGAGAAATGAAAATTTATGTTTACAGAATAAGTGTGATGAGAATGTTTATAGCAGTTCTATTAATAATTGCTAAAAACTGGAAGAAAAAAAAAACAAAAAACAAAAAACAAATGTTCACCCACTGGTGAATGGATAAGTCGAAGGGATTACATCCATAAAATGAAAAACTACTCAAAAAACTAATGATAAATGCAAAAACTTGGATGAATCTCAAAGACATTGTACTGAGATAAAGAAGCCTGTCTCAAAAGATTACGTATGGCATGATTGCATTTAGATTAGACACTCTTGAAGAGAAAGACACAGTGATGGAGAATAGATCAGCAGTTTCCAGGGACTATGGAAAGGGGAGGGTTTGACTACAAAGAGATGGCACCAGAGAGCTTTTGAGGTGATGGAAGTGTTGTGTATTCTGATTGCGGTGAATGTTACAGAAGTTTATACCTGTGTTAAAAATCATAGAACTGTATACCAAAAAAGACCATTTTACTGCATATAAATTCAAAAATTAAATTAAATCAAGCAAAGTATAAATGGATAAATAAATAATGATAATAGCATAGGTTAGCAGACTGTGATTTATCATTGATTCATAAATAACCTCAAAGCAGAAAAATACAGTGATTACTATCTCAGATTTAGAGTCAGTAACTGGCATCTTTTTCAGCTGCTTAACAGTTTTGTGATGCTGAGAGAGATGTTGAACTATACTGAGACTCACTTCCTTGTGTAGCAAATGTGGATGATAATAGTGCCCACCTCAAATAATTGTTGCAAGGGTAAATGGCATGTATAGTACTTAACTATTAATAGCTTTAGTAATACTGCTAATATTATGGTGGAAATATTTAGCTCTTTTATGATAAAGAAAATCTGGTTATAACTCCCCCCCACCACACACAGATGGACAACTACTGTCATTATTCTTCTCACCAATGTTACACACAACACACCTGAGGTGCATTAGAAACTCAACTCTCTAGAGAAATTTGTTAACTACTGCTAAGTAATATATCGGCAACTTCTGTCTTAAGAATATTGCAAACAGTCCTACAATATTTTGGAAGAAAAGAAATGCACTTGGTGAAGCAGTGACTAGAAGTCCAAGATTTTCACTCCCAAAAGAAAGACATTAGGGTCTTTGTCCTTGACTTTCCTCTTTCTCTTTGCAATCATTCCCTTAACACTCTCATCTAATCTGTCAGCTTCAGTGATTGCATCTAGGCAGCGGATGACTCTCGAATCTATATTTACCATCTTGGTCTCTCTCCTGGGTTTCAAGATTGGATTTCTAACTCCTCTTGGAGTTAGATTATCTGAATTGTGATCTCTAAGGCATTATCTGGAGCTGAGCTCATTCATTTTCCATTGCAAAGCTTCCCCTTTTTCCGATTTCCCAATTCTGTTAATGTTCTAGTCTCTCTGGGAACTCACCCCAAATTCCTGGTGTCATTGTCTCTCTGCTGTGCCTGGGACTAGCAAGCCTTTGCCCTGTTACTTCTTATTTAAACTACAGCGACGTTCTTTCTACAGGTCTCCTTATCAATGTACCGTACATATACACAACTGTCATATTAATCCTAAATACAGCCCCTTATAACTTGTTTGATCATAGACACATAAAGCCTTCAACAGTTATGTAAAGAACCCAAAACAACTTATTCTTACATAATTTTCACTCTGAATCCTCACTCTATCCTTTTAGTCAGCTAAGTCATTTCATACGCCAATTTTATACTTCTTCAATTCTGCGTTTTTGTTAATATTGTTTGTGTTATTATACATTTATTAAAACAATATTCCCCTTGTCTGAAAGAGCCGACACCTCCCCATGCCCCTCATCTCTTTAACTCTGGCTTAAAAGCCTCACCGTGCTCCTCACCTCTGGAGTGATTTTAGACTCCTTTGAGCTGACACAGCTTATTTGTTATCACTCCTTTATGAAATGTATTACTTTCTGCCATTCATTAAGAGTATTATAGGTGCATATTATATCCAGTGAAGGTAATATACACGTCTAAGTCAAAGTGCTGAAGTGCCTGGGCTTACACCTTGTATTAATAGGTGCTCAATATGTATTTACTCCTAAAAAAATGAATCAGTATTATTTTCTCCAGTCTGGCCAGGTTGTTTTCCCCCAGCTCCCCTCTACCCTCTAGCCCTGTAGCTGCACTGTGATTTTTTTTCTTTGTTACCAGTTGCCAGAGTGATCTAGGCTAATTTCATGGTCAGATAAACAGCACCTCCGGACGCTTATTCTTTGAAAAGATATTCAAAGCTGGCCTAATGTGGGCGTTCACTTTAGGCTCCAGTCATTGACCTTAACTACCTTTTAGTATTCTATGCTGTTTTACTTGCTTACTGGTATGGTTTGTCTGCGTCCTCACCCAAATCTCACCTTGAATTACCACGTGTTGTCGGAGGGGCCTGGTGGGAGGTAATTGAATCATGGGGGCAGGTCTTTCCCATGCTGTTCTCGTGATAATAAGTCTCACGAGATCTGGTGGTTATTATGAGGGGAGTTTTAGTGTACAAACTCTCTTTGTGAGCTGCCATCCATCTAAGATGTGAGGTTCTCCTCTTTGCCTTCTGCTATGATTGTGAGGCTTCCCCAGCCACATGGAACTGAGTCCAGTTAAACCTCTTTTTTTTTGTAAATTGCCTAGTCTCAGGTATGTCTTTATCAGCAGCGTGAAAACGGGCTAATAGACTTACTCAGAGCCCAGATATGTGGGGCTTACAATTTTAATACTTTCAGTACATAGTTATTTCACCTACAAAACTCTGTTTATCCCTTTAAAAAAGTGTTGTTGCCATTACACAGAGGGGAGCCACAAATAAGTTAATGACTAAAGTGTTCCTAGACTCAGCATGGCTCTTTAGCACTGATATCTTTCTTTAAGTTCTGGAGGATAAGGTCTAGTTCCTAGAATTTGGGTCTTTTCCAGTGGCAGTGAGGAAACTGGTCTGAGATGTTCTGTTACCAATAAAGTCTTATGAAGACAAAGATCTAATAATTAACATATGTGCTCCATCAACCTGGAGTCTTCCAGAATTCTCTAAATCAATAAATTATTTTTGCTGCATTTATTTGGATATCCAAAACAGGTTTGAGAGTTTCAAAAGATGCTTAACTTCATTTCCAATGTTCCTTATTTTCACATGCAGCCAAATTCCCACATTTTAATACCTCCCCTCCTCATCTCCTAAATGGAAGCTAAACAAATTTTGGAAAATAAAGAATTCAGGTTTGTGTCTATTTTGGGTCAGAGCCTGAGGTTATTTCGTTGCTGAACCACAAACAACTTAGGCATTTATTCACACACTGCAGAGCAACTGCATGGCTCAGAACAATGTTAAATTCAGTGTTTCTAACAGCAGTTCGGCCACCACACAGCAATAAAAGCATCAGCTATGATATTCAAAGTTATGTTTAATTTGCACTGTAAGAATTATGGAAGATGGATTCCTTTCTAACAAAAATGTATCTAACCTTCAGGGACACTCATCTCCCCCCAAAGCTTATGAACATCAGCAGCACAATGAGACAGCTTGTCCAAGGGAAATATTAGAGAAGGAGGAGTAATTGCTGTGCACTGGTGAGTCATAAAGTTGATGGAGTGAGGCGAGTAGCTCATGTAAATATCCACCCCACCCACTGAGATCAGCCTTCCTGCCTCCTCTTCCCTTCTCATTCCTCTCCATCATCTGCACCCTAAGGCTCCACCACTGTCTGTGGGAGTCATTTCACTCTCCTGGGGGAAGCAGATACATAGCTGAGCTATTTTATGTTATTTTTCTCTCTTAATGAATACCACACACATGACTTTTGAATGTGCGTGGTACTAGCAATGAGTAATTAAGTCTTGTGGGAAGGAAAGTTCGGGTGGAGGTAGAGTAAATAGATCTGGCACAGAAACAATACTGTCTGGTTTCAGGAGAGCTTTCTTTTGAGTGGCAGTGTGGCGTGGTGGTCTGGAGTTAAATCTTCTCCACTCTGGTCTCAGTGTTATCATGCACCAACTAATCTTGCAGATGCAACTCCTGCCACTCCTAGTCTCAATTGTCTAACCTGCCAAATGGAGACAATCTTTTCTGCCTGCCTCATAGGATGATAAAAAACTGGCAACTGTGATAAAAAGGTAAGGTATCACTATGCTTGATTTACCTTTAAAATGCTTCCACCTTTCTTTATTTTAACATTTCAGTTCAAAGTCTCTTTACTGAACACCTGGCCTAAATAAGCCACACAAAGAGCATCCAAATTTGAACTTGCATCATCCTAACAGATGCTTTTCTTGGAATCAAGCCATTGATAAAACTTAATTCCCTTCAACAAGCCTTTATTGAGCAACTACAATGTGCTGAGTGTCTATTCAATCATTAAAACATGGGCTGTCTAAAGGGAGCATTTCATCTCTCTCGGTGGGAATTCCATAAAATCTGCAAAATGTTTTCAGCATTAAGAGTGAACATAAAGGGGGAGCAATGCTGAGAGCTTCTTTTTACATCAAAAATATCAAAGAAGCGTTTGGATCTGCATGTCGTTTTACACTGAGCGCAGTAACTTTTGGAAGCCAAAGTCATTTCGCTTAGACCATAGGCAGTACCAAGGCTTCTAAAACACAGCTCTTCAGGGTCCCCTGTGTTTTGTCTTCCTGGAGTAAATGATTAAATATTTGAAACTTAAATGAATACATTGGTAAGGATGTACCTGAACTTCAGAAATGTAGCTGGTTGGGTAGGAGAGTGGAGAAGTAACAGCAGGAATGTTTTATCTTCCTGAGCCCAAAGCTTTTGTCCAAAATTAGACTTTAATAACTACTGGCCAGGCCATATGCTGACATGGAGTTTATTAAGATGACTATTTAAACAATTTTAGAGAAAGTGGTGGAAACATAAGACCGTATTTATTTGGGAAGATGGCTATGTCTATTCCAAGCATCCCTTGACTCACTGCGGCAGGAGAGGCATATAACTTTGGTCTTCTAAGATGAAAAAAAGTTAACAATGATCATTTCTGAATAAAACGTGCACTTTCATATGGACTAAAATAATGGTTAATGATGTGAGTTTGGGAATCAGTTACCATTTCCTAACTGTACAAAATGTGTGCAAATTACTTAATTTTCCTCAGTTTTCTTATCTGTGAAATGGAGGTAATAATATTAACCATCTCATAGGGTGCTTAAGTGATTGAAAGAAGATGATGCATATAAAGAACTTAAAACAATGCTTGCCCTATGACAAGTGCTTAATAAATATTAGCTACTGTCATTATTTTATGCAAATATTTTAAGAGACTAATTTTAGTATCAGATGCCTAGATATTTGGGAATCTGGTACCTTTTAGCAGACTTTATATCACTCAGTTCAAATACTCTGTAATTTACAGTTCAAACCTTAGATCTATATTCAGGAAAACATATTGTCCAAGGAGCTATTACAAAGTTTTTACTTTGGATTCCTCTTATTACTCCTAAATTCTTAAAATAGCAGCCCTCTCTCCCTCTCCCTTCCTTCCCTTCCTCTCTTCCCTCCCCTCTCCCCCTCCTTCCCTCCCTCCCTCTCTTCCCTCCCCTCTCACCCTCCTTCCCTCCCTCCCTCCCTCCTTTCCTTCTTTTTTACCTATGCTGGTACTTTGGTTTTAGGTTATCTGAACAGGATATTTTCACAACAATCATTAAACTTGTTAAAGATAATTCCAATGTGTTCATCTTAATAAACTTGAAGTGATTAATTGTAGATGTTCATAACCACATGCAATTGACAAAAATTAATCTGGTTTTCCCTTACTGTCAAATAAAAATTTTGCTTAAAAAAAGTAAAAAGTCATATTAATTGCATCAGATTTGAAAACTGGTAATCTTATTCCAAGGTTAAAACTCCCCCCTCCACAAAATACTTTCAATGAATGCATTTGTTATGCAGCTATACAATTGTTTCCTTCCTCTGTAGATGATAAAGTCGTAATTATTTCTCTGATGTTAATTAAAAATAAACCCTTTTATTTGTAAAAGAATAGTAACTATTTAAAAGTCACACAAATCAATTAGTAGATTCACAAAGAACAAACTATCCAGTTATTTAAATAATTTTAACTGCCACTAAAAAGAAACAAGCACCTGGATTGGAAAAAGAAAGGCTATCATTATTTTTGAAAGCATTTTCTCATTGTCTCCTTATAAAGTTACAAGGTCATATATTATTTTAGTATATGGAATTACATATTTGATAGATTCAGAAACAGAATAGGGATTTAATATAGAGTATTTTTAAAGTTTCTGTACAGGAAACTTATTTTTAAAAAAACTTATGGACTTTTTACATATGCAGATGTTCACTAACAGAAAGATAATCAAACTTCTAACATTTTGCATGGGAAAAGTGAGCGCGATGTGCAATATGAAACTAAAAGAAATCTCGAAAAACATCTTGACCTGGTAGAGCGCGGACATGATTTACAGGCTGTGAAACACCAATTGCCACTAAGCCTCCTTTCTCTTCGGGGTCTGCTGAGTTAGAACAAGGATTCTAAGCTCTGTGCTTGGACTCTGCCTCCTCTATGCCCTCACTCTCTGACTTCACTAGCACCTCTCTCCCATTCCCTTTGCTCGTATTACTAAAAAGATTTCGCAGTGTTTAAGACAAGACTATTGGCCATCCAGATTTCAAAGGTGACAGCTAACTTCAGCTAGGACTGGGGATTTGGAGCTATCACCATCCCTGGAAAGCCTCATATAATTTCACTATTTCCAAAGAAGCTCAATCAGTATATACCCAAGGTGAATATTGGTTGGAATACTTTGAAAATTCCAAGTCGGATAAGAAATAATTCTATGGAGATGCCTGACCGTAGGCTTTCTTTCAGTCAATATTTTCTCATAAATATGGCAGAAACAGACTTAAAAAGAGAAAGTTTGGACTTGCTGGAAAAAGGAAACCTAGTTTATACCTCAGATATTCAGAGAGAATTTGATTACAAATAAGCGAGCTAATCTTCTGAAGACAGTATCATTGACCTAACACTTTATTTCTAGAGATGGACTGTGCAGAGAGAGTTGTAAATGCTGACCTGATTCAGTCAATGAGCATCTGATAACCATCTATTTTATGCAAACAATGAGCTGAACTGTAGAAAGAAGGACAGATGAAATGCCTTGGAAATGTCTTGCAGGAACTTAAATAGTGTAAGAGAGAAAACGACACAGGTTGCTCCTCTTTGGGCCACTGGGGTAATTCATAGGACCTGACAAGTAGATCCACTCTGAAAGTCTTTGCTGAATGAATGAATAAGTGAATGAATACAAGAAGTCATGATACAATGGCGGCGTAGAAATAAAAGTCGATGGTTGTAGAAGAGAAAATTAGGATACAATGAATTCTTTATGGGATGGCAGGTCACCAGAAAATCTCTAATGGTGGCGGAAGCTTTTGAGATGAACTTTAAAGTGTTTCAATATATCAAGAAGGAAGAAGCAAGAGGTGTTTAGACAAAGGGACAGACATGAGTAAAGGTACAGAAGAGGCTGGGCATGGTGGCTCACGCCTGTAATCCCAGCACTTTGGAAGGCCAAGGCAGGCGGATCACTTGAGGTCAGGAATTCGAGACCAGCCTGGTCAACATGGCAAAACCCTATCTTTATTAAAAATACAGAAAAAAAAATAGCTGAGTGTGGTGGTGCACACCTATAATTCCAGCTACTCAGGAGGCTGAGGCACGAAAATCACTTGAACCTGGGTGGCAAAGGTTTCAGTGAGCAGAGATCATGCCACTGCACTCCAGCCTGGGTGACAGAGCAAGCAAGCACTTGAACCTGGGTGGCAAAGGTTTCAGTGAGTGGAGACCATGCCACTGCACTCCAGCCTGGGTGACAGAGCAAGCAAGCAAGCAAGCAAGAAAGAAAGAGAGAGAAAAAGGATATTGTTTGAATTGATTAGAGCATAGAGTTGGTGGTAAGGAATAAGGCTGGAAGAAGAGATGGGATCCTGATTGTAGAAGTCCTGGACTTGAGTGTTAATGAATTCATGAATTTAGAAATTATTAGGATGGCAATGGGAGCGAACAAATGCTATTGAGATGGAGGGCAGGGAGACTAGTGAGGGCTATTGTCATCATCCAATTTAGAAAAGATGAGGTTCTTGAAAAAAGGGACTGAAATAAGAGATGATTCAGCAGAAGAATTGGTACGTTCTAATACTCTTTTATTAATAAACGCATGTTGTGTGGGAGAGCAATTATAAGAATAGAAAGAAATAAACTTACACAAAGGTTTCTAGTCTCAGTGTCTAGTAATATTATTTAAAAACTTTTCACATCTTACTGAGTTATTTATATATATAAAA